>NW_025814843.1:11902500-12502500 GCF_022079265.1 Lynx rufus | reverse complement strand
ATGGAGCCCTGGTTCCATTTAGTGAGAAACAGTAATAAATATGTTACCACACCCTGTGGCCCCTCTTCCTATCAACACCCGGGTGCTCCAACGTCAACATAAATACACAACTGTCTCTCCAACAAACACAGTTCCATGCGGCTCTCCACCACGTCGGGTACGTCTAATTCGGCACAGATTAAGGAAAAAAGGAGCAGTGGCGAGCAGGGAAAACTCAGGGAAAAGAAAATCATACCTTAAAAAAAAAAAAAAAAAAGGACTGGGCATACCAACATCAGAGAATACACTGTGAATATATAGACCAACCAAGAGTTTAGAGTTTGTAAAAGCGGGAAGAGTTAGAGTGTCGGAAAATGGTGGGGAAGTATCCCAGCTGCCTTTAGAAATGTCCTGCGATTCAAACAAGTTCTGCTCTACCGCATTCATTCACCTGCCCAAGAAATAAAAGATCAGACTTCAACTTTAAAACAAAACTATCTGAAAACTTGACTCAGTTTTGCAAAGTAAACGGACTCATAAACTGAAATCGGACACCCCATCAGGTCACCCAGAGACCCAGAAGGAGCAAGCAGATGCCAGCAGCAGAGAGCCAGAAATGCAAGACAGGCCCAGTCTCATAACAAGCAGCTTAAATGGCCATCACTCGGACGGGGGAAGTGTCATTAGGCCTTGTCTGCAATGTTTACCAAAGGTAATCTAACAATAATCAAATAATCTTTCCAACCCCAGCCCCAAGCAGATTCTGATGCGCTGGAAGGAAAAAATGTTGCTGGATTTGAACTTTAAACGGTACTGTTTTACTTTCATTTTATAATGAAATGATTTTGCAAGACTTTCTTGTAAACTTTTTTTTAATTCAACAGTCCTGGCTTATTCCCAAGAATGTGTAAATATTCCATATAAATTACTTTCAGTGATCCCTTAAAGACAGTTCAAAAATAAAACATATAGGAGATAAAGCTTCAACAATACTTCAAAAAATTACTTCTAACAATTCCTTACAGCAAAAAACCAACTACTGAATTTATTCTTGACTATCTTTAGTCACAGTACCAAAGACATTGCTAAAAATTGCTGTTACTGAAAACATATCTCAGTAAGTGTTTACCAACTACTAAGGGCTGTTTACTCTCCAAATAGTCACCCACTACACAATTCTCATCTTACAAGAGATCTCCTGTTGATCTGCAGAGCATGAAATCAGAGACCGCCTCAGCCTGCCGGATCCACAAGTAAAAATAGAACAGGCTCCAGAGACTCAAATTGAGCAGGGGGAGGAAAAACACAGTCAACCTTATTTAAGAAAACAACCTACGGTACTATTCAAAAACAACAAAAGCAAAAAAAAAAGATGGTTTCTGCTAATTTGAATACACGGTACTGAAAAATTCAGGACTGCACTCTTCAAACTAGTTTCACATTAGGACAGCCAACAGGAGAGTCCACATCTGCTCTTCACGAATTTAGCACAGTATTCAAAATTGCCACGTAACGTACAACTCTGATCCTCATAAAAACGAGCGTACCTCCTTTAAAATACAAGTAGCATCTACTGCCACCAATCTGTGAAGACCAGTATTAGTTCTCGTCTTAGAAGAAGGCTTTACATGCAGATCACTCTTTATACTAACCCAATGAACATCAAATATTAACGCTAGTCAACAAGCATAAACGTTGTATCCAGACCTAAACTAAAACAACCCTAAATATATGGATTAGAGAGTCGATTTCATGGTCCCTCAAAGCAGGTAAGACAGTGCAGCCTCATTTATACAACCTGTACTCTCAAAAGGAGTCAAGAAAGGAGAAACAGAGAAAAATAAAGATGCTTCAGAAAAAAAGGTATCAATGAGGAAGCAAACACAACTGTAGAAATTCAAAACAAAAGACCGTCGAGTCGTAACACCATCTGTAAGGAACTCCTTCTCTAGATGCAAAGTTAGCAGGGGCCCATCCACTGAACAGAATGGTACCGAGCGTTCAGTACAGCTCAACCAGCCAGTCACGTGCTAGAACAGGATGGAGCAGTCGTCAGTGTGGCTGGCAGGCACAGTTAAGGGTACATTTCCGAGCCCCCTTGTGATTGGGGAGGCACCATATGACTACATTTGGCCAATGACTTGTAAGTGGGAGTGCATCCATTCACTTCTGGCCAGAGCTTTTACTCCTCCTGGGTGGAACAGAGCCTCCAGAAAAACAGGGCCTTCCTCTGGCAATGTGCGAGCGGCACTCTCACGGAGCACCCTCGTGAGCAGAGACCTCTGCCAACCTGAGCCAATGACAAATAAAATACCGAAAATACCTTTGTATTTTAAGCCACTGGGACTTTAGGCGTGTGTACGTGTGCGCATATGTGAGTTTAACCACTACATAACCTAGCCCATTCTAATGTAAAAAGTGATCAATAGAGGTCTTTTTCTCACAAGCTGCCGACTGCTAACCTGGGTCTCCCTGACCTCATGCTGGCAATTTTTTAAAGACAAATAACTACTATTGCTGTTTTAGCAAATTTTCTGCCCAACTACAGAAAACTCTACATTCTGATTTTATCAACCAACCTAATGGTTATTCAATTTCTGTGATTCCTACAAACTTAGTATATACAGCAATGGCTTCAACCAAGTGACTATTTTTGGGACTCTGATCAAGTTCAGGAACCCTGATGCAAACCAGTAAATATCCACCATGACTAATATGAACCAACCAAATCACCACTACGATTACAACTGTTCACCTGCGTGTGCATCCAGGCCTCCACGGCTCCCAGGAGCCATCCTGTCAAGTGTCTTAAGAGAATGACCACAAAGATTACACACAACTGAGGAAGGAGGAGGGGATGGGAATTACAAAACAGGATACTAATACTGGACTGACCAGTTAAGATCACACGAAGGGGTGAGGGCAAACACGTATATAAAGATTATAGCCAAGCACAAAATGATAAATGCCTTCAGGATAAAAAAAAAAAAAAAAACACTACATCACAGGGCGCCTGGGTGGCTCAGTGGGTTGAGCGTCCGACTTCGGCTCAGGTCATGACCTCACAGTTCGTGAGTTTGAACCCCGCGTGGGACTCTGCTGACAGCTCAGAACCTGGAACCTACTTGGTTCGGATTCTCTCTCTGCTCCTCCCCTGCTTGCATTATCTCTCTCTCTCTCTCAAAAATAAATAAACATTAAAAAAAAAAAATACTGCATAGAGAGGGAAGAAGTTCACTAAAAATGTCAGGCCCTAATCTAGACATATTCTCAATGCCAACAGACTTGAAAACTACTTTGCAAGGGTCAGGGTATTGGATAAGACATCTAAGCAGCAAAAGCATTTAAACTAGTCCTTTACCATAAAGGGTGAGTGTATTTTTCTAAGCAGAGATAGGAAAAAGAAAAGTCCCAAGTAAAAAGTATGTGTTACATAGGAAAAGGAATACATAAGAAAAGAGAAAAACATTTTTCCAAAGGGGAAATCTCTAAACACAGATGGCTTAAGGTTTATTTTTATTTTTTTTTTTTTAAATTTTTTTTCAACGTTTATTTATTTTTGGGACAGAGAGAGACAGAGCATGAACGGGGGAGAGGCAGAGAGAGAGGGAGACACAGAATCGGAAACAGGCTCCAGGCTCCGAGCAGTCAGCACAGAGCCCGACGCGGGGCTCGAACTCACGGACCGCGAGATCGTGACCTGGCTGAAGTCGGACGCTTAACCGACTGCGCCACCCAGGCGCCCCAAGGTTTATTTTTAAATATCCTACTTTGCCCCCAAGTACACTATGCATTACAGAGATACATAAAATACAAAATAAATTACATGAGAAAAAGAGAGACAATGAGGGACATTTAATGGAATCAAAAATATGAACATTATAAAAATGCATCAAAAATGCCTATGAATCGTCTACATTCACAGAGTTAACAGCCTACAATTTCAGCTCTAAGCTACTGGGTGCTTACTTTTGATGAATGACTAGTTCATCGTACTCAAGATTTCTAACAGCTTATATGAAAAAGGAAGTATGATCAGATAGGCAAACTGAATGCCACTAAGATTTAAAAAAAAATTTTCTGACAGATTAAAGGGATTTATTTGCATTGCTAACAAAAAGAATGAATTTAATCCTGAAGGTACCCCCCCTTTTTCTTCATGTTTACTTATTTTTGAGAGGGGGGGCAGGCAGAGAGAGAGGGAGACCCAGAATCTGAAGCAGGGTCCAGGCTCCAAGCTGTCAGCACACCTCCATAGGTGGAGACAGCAGTGACGGCATCCAAAGTACAATTCAGTAAAGACCCCTCCACATAGGGGAGGTGTGCAGCTCTCTCTGGGGGCAGGGGGAGTTAAGGGAGTTCAGCAGGTAGGTGGTTTCAAACCCCTATGAAAATCTAAATCAAGAGACAGAGCCTCCCCTCCCTTCACCAAACGCACAATTTTGAATACAATTTCAAGGGATTCCAGACTACAATGTCCATCCAAGGCCTCTAGAAGGGTGGACGGCAGAGCCCTTAGTCAGTTGTCAAAAAGAGAGTTTAATCCAAGTAGAATTAATTGAGTGTGGTAGCAACTGATCTCTGACTGCACTTGCTGGCCAGATACCCAGAGTGCAGTTTCGCACCCTCTGTGTGGACAATAGAGGGAAACCCCAGCACAAGTGTCCCAGCGATCACCTACGATGGTTTAACACTCTTGCCGGACATCCACCATCGCCCCCAACCACTCTGGACTCTCAGATGCCTCCAAAGTCCTGGCATCTTCGAACATCTGGCCGGTTCCTACCGATTACTCTTAGACTCAGCCATCGCCTCCACAGTGATGCTTCCCCACGTCCTCCTGCTGTACGACCCTCACATTTTATGGCCATTACACGTGTCTGTCTTTCTGCCCAGCAGACACACTTCCTACAAGAAGCAGCTTCTCGGGGAACCAGGTGGGGTGGGGCGGGGAGTGGGGCAAAAAAAGGCAGTTTTCTCCGAGGTCTTCCACACCCAACAGCACAGCTGACCCTTGAACAGCAGGGGTTTGAGCTGTGCAGGTCCACACAGACATGGATTTTTCTTCAATAAATATACCTGGAAATTTTTTTGGAGACTTGGTAAACTCCAGTTCTGTAAGTGTATTTTCTCTTATAATTTTTTTTTTTAATTTTTTTTTTCAGCGTTTATTTATTTTTGGGACAGAGAGAGACAGAGCATGAACGGGGGAGGGGCAGAGAGAGAGGGAGACACAGAATCGGAAACAGGCTCCAGGCTCTGAGCCATCAGCCCAGAGCCCGACGTGGGGCTCGAACTCACAGACCACGAGATCGTGACCTGGCTGAAGTCGGACGCTTAACCGACTGCGCCACCCAGGTGCCCCTCTTATAATTTTTTAAAATATTTTATTTTTAAGTAATCTCTTTACCCACCATGGGGCTTAAACTCACAACTCCAAGATCAAGAGTCACATGGTACCCCTCTTACGATTTTCTTAGTGACATTTTCTTTTCTCTAGCCTACTCTGTTGTCAGAATACAATATATAATACATACAACATACAAAATATGTGCTAACTGACTGTTTATGTTGTCAGTAAGGCTTCCAGTAAACAACAGGCTGTTACTAGTTAAGTTTTGGGGGAGTCAAAAGTCACACGAAGATTTTCAACTGTGCAGGGGGTGGGCCCCCCTAACCCCTGAACTAACTGTTCAAGGGTCAACTGCACTTCAGGTCAGCACCCAAATACGTACCTGAAGAACGAGGCTACCTCTGATGAAGTGAATCAGCCTCGGCAATTTTACCATCTCCTGATACACAAATGAGCAAACTTCTACCCCATACAGTGTGGCTCAGGTATCAGCTGAGAACACTGTCAAGGCAGTTAAATCCAAATGCCACTTTTAACATTTCCAAATACATAATAAAGCATTCACAGAACGTCTGACTTTGAGCAGTGTTACTTTCTGCTGTACTCTCCAAACTAAACTATTTGTAAAAAGAGCACCAAGGGGCTGAAAGAAGCCGCTTAATTAAATGGCAGGGCCACTGTAATTTATTTAAACCACTCTGAGATAATATAGCCACATCATCTTCATCATAAGGCCGTCTTCCCATTCTGGAGAGAGAAAATGCTTCTATGTAGTCCACTCAAAAGTGGTATCATCAGATCACGAGGGAACCATTAAAAAGGACACTGGCCAGAACACATTTTTGTTACCCTAATGTTAATTATTACTCTACCCATAAAGAAATAGTCTCCCAAGAGCCCTAAGAATGATCCATATGGTAAATTAAAGTGTATCAGTCAAAGTTCAGAGCAGAAACAGATTAGGTGTTTTAAGGAGAAGGAATTTAATGAGGAACTGGATGCTTACAAAGTTACTAGAAGGGCTAAAGGAATAAGTTAGAGAAAGAACCTCCAGGAAGACAACCAGAGAAACACAGAACTGACCCACCAACAGCCCCTGGAGCTAAGAGATCAAGAACAGAGTACAGCAACTGCTATCCGGATTCAGAAAGGTGAAACCAAGAAGAAATCACTACACCACTTGTATGCAACACTGTACTGCAGATCACAGCCAATGTAACAAGAAAAATAAAATAAAGGTGCACAAATCAAAAATTGTGTTTATTTGCAGACCGCTGTGTATGCAGAAAATACTACAGAAAATATACAAAAAGTTAACTCGGGGGCACCTGGGTGGCTCAGTCGGTTAGGCGGCCGACTTCGGCTCAGGTCATGATCTTGCGGTCCGTGAGTTCTAGCCCCGCGTCAGGCTCTGTGCTGACAGCTCAGAGCCTGGAGCCTGCTTCATATTCTGTGTCTCCCTCTCTCTGACCCTCCCCTGTTCATGCTCTGTCTCTCCCTGTCTCGAAAATAAATGTTAAAAAAAATTAAAAAAAAAAAAGTTAACTCAGTTTAGCCAGACTGCACAATACAAGGTCAAAATACAAAAAAAATTTTATTTCTATACATATACATAAGCAAGAATAATTGGAAAATAAAATTTTTATGATTTAAATTATGACAACATTTTCAAAAATGATCTCTTTGACCCATGCCACAGCAACTTCTTACTAAACATGTCTCCAGAGGCAAGGGATACAAAAGCAAAAATCAACTACTAGGACTTCATCAAGATAAAAACCTTCTGCACAGTGAAGGAAACAATCAGCAAAACTAAAAGGTAACCAACAGAATGCGAGAAGATATTTATAAATGACATGTAGGTTAAAGAGTTAGTATCCAAAATCCATAAAGAACTTATCAAACTCAACACCCCAAAAACATACTTCTTCAGGTGAAGAAATGGGCAAGAGACATGAACAGACACTTCTCAAAAGACAACACCAAGATGGCTAACAGACACATGAAAAGATGCCCAATATCACTCATCATCAGGGAAATACAAATGAAAACCACAATGAGACACCACCTTACACCTGTGAGAATGACTAACATTAACAACTCAGGCAACAACAGATGTGGGCAAGGATAAGTAGAAAGGGGAACACTTTTGCACTGCTGGTGAGAATGGAAACTGGTGTAGCCACTCTGGAAACAGTATGGAGGTTCCTCAAAAAATTAAAAATAAAGCTACCCTATGACTCAGCAATTGCACTACTAGGTATTTATCCCAAGGATACAAAAGTACTGATTGAAAAGGGCACACGCACCCCAATCTTTATAGCAGCACTATCAAGAATAGCCAAACTATGGAAAGAGCCCAAATATCCATTGACTGATAAATGGATAAGGAAGATGTGGTGTGTATATATATAGTATATATATGTGTGTGTATGTATAAGGTGTGTGTGTATACATGCATGTGTATATATATATACATATGTATGTATACGTGTATATATACATACACACAGTGGAATATTACTCAGTGATCAAAAAGAATGAAATCTTGGGGCACCTGGGTGGCTCAGTGGATTAAATTTCCGACTTTAGCTCAGGTCATGATCTCACAGTTCATGGGTTCGAGCCCCGTGTTGAGCTCCGTGCTGACAGCTCAGAGCCTGGAGCCCGTTTCGGATTCTGTGTCTCCTTCTCTCTCTACCCCTCCCCCACTCATGCTGTCTCTCAAAAATAAACATTTTTAGTGCTCGCTTCGGCAGCACATATACTAAAATTGGAACGATACAGAGAAGATTAGCATGGCCCCTGCGCAAGGATGACACGCAAATTCGTGAAGCGTTCCATATTTTTACTTCTCTAAAGACATCCAGATGGCCAACAGGCACATGAAAAGATGTTCAGCGTCGCTCCTTATCAGGGAAATACAAATCAAAACCACACTCAGGTATCACCTCACGCCAGTCAGAGTGGCCAAAATGAACAAATCAGGAGACTATAGATGCTGGAGAGGATGTGGAGAAACGGGAACCCTCTTGCACTGTTGGTGGGAATGCAAATTGGTGCAGCCGCTCTGGAAAGCAGTGTGGAGGTTCCTCAGAAAATTAAAAGTAGACCTACCCTATGACCCAGCAATAGCACTGCTAGGAATTTATCCAAGGGATACAGGAGTACTGATGCATAGGGGCACTTGTACCCTAATGTTCATAGCAGCACTCTCAACAATAGCCAAATTATGGAAAGAGCCTAAATGTCCATCAACTGATGAATGGATAAAGAAATTGTGGTTTATATACACAATGGAATACTACGTGGCAATGAGAAAAAATGAAATATGGCCTTTTGTAGCAACGTGGATGGAACTGGAGAGTGTGATGCTAAGTGAAATAAGCCATACAGAGAAAGACAGATACCATATGGTTTCACTCTTATGTGGATCATGAGAAACTTAACAGGAACCCATGGGGGAGGGGAAGGAAAAAAAAAAAAGAGGTTAGAGTGGGAGAGAGCCAAAGCATAAGAGACTGTTAAAAACTGAGAACAAACTGAGGGTTGATGGGGGGTGGGAGGGAGGGGCGGGTGGGTGATTGGCATTGAGGAGGGCACCTTTTGGGATGAGCACTGGGTGTTGTATGGAAACCAATTTGTCAATAAACTTCATATATATAAAATAAATAAATAAATAAATAAACATTTTTAAAATTTTTTTTTTTAAATAATGAAATCTTTCCATTTGCAACAATGTGGATGGAACTAGAGTGTATTACGCTAAGCAAAATAAGTCAGAGAAAGATAAATACCTAATTTCACTCGTGTGGAATTTAAGAAACCAAACAAATGAACATAGGGGAAGGGAAGGGAAAATAAGATAAAAACAGAGAGGGAGGCAAACCATAAAAGACTCTTAAATGCAGAGAAGAAACTGAGAGTTGCTGGTGGGGTGTTGGGTGGAAAGATGGGCTAAAATCGGTTATGGGAACTGAGGAGAGCACTAGTTGGGATGAGCACCGGGTATTACCTGTAAGTGATGAATCACTAAATTCTACTCTTGAAACCACTGTTATACATTATATGTTAACAAACGTGGATTTAAATAAAATGTGTTTAAAAAACATGAAATACTGATGGATACGTTCAATAAAACAGGTGTAAGACCTACACAAAGGAAGCAACAAACTTTGCTAAAATGTAAAAAGACATAAAAAAATGGAGAGGTATGCCATGTTCACAGAACAGAGGACTCAATACTGTTAAGAATGTTCATTCTCCTCAAATCAGTCTACACATTCACTGTAACTCCACTCAAAATCATAGCAGGCTTTTTTTGGAAATCCTCAAACTGACTTGAAAAGACCTCAAAAAGCAAAAACAATCTTTAAAAGGGAAAACAAAGTTGAAGGACTTATACTATGTAATTTCGAGACTTACTACATAACAACAGTCCAGAGACTCTGACACAGGCTGGAGGACAGACACACAGACCAGTGTAACAGAATGCAGCGCCCTACAGAGACCTGCACGACAGGTTGCTCAACAGATTTCCAACAAAATTCTACGCTAATTCAGAGCAAAATTACAGTGTTTTCCACAAATGCTAGAACAGATGTAATGTACTACAGCATAGATCAACCTAAAAAATAATATGCCAAGTGAAAGAAGCCAGACACATTTCTAGGAGATGTCCAGAAAAGGCAAGTTCATGGGGACAAAGAGTAAACCAGTGGCTGACTGAGGCTGGCAAAGTGACTGCTCACAGGTACAAGGGTTCTTTCTGAGGTGATGGAAATGTTCTAAAATGACACTGTGATGATAGATGCAACTCTAAATGTACAAAAAGCACACAATTATACACCTAAACCAAGGAGATTTTTATGCTAGGCAAATTAAACCTCAATAAATCTGTTTTAAAAAATAAACGTCTGGGGCGCCTGGGTGGCTCAGTCAGTTAAGCGTCCGAGTCTTGATTTTGGCTCAGGTCATGATCTCAGTGTCATGAGATCAAGCCCACCATCCAGGCTCAGCACTGGGCGTGGAGCCTTCTTAATACATTCTCTCTCTCCCTCTGCCCCTCCCCCACTCTTAAAAATAAAGAAGTAAATAAGGTTCTAGGGAGAGAGTAAGTTCTTGGAAATTAGAAATATAATTGCCAAATAAAACATTAAGTGACCAAACCAAATTGTAAAACCACGTTACTAATATGGCAAAAAAGGAGAGAAAATCTCCAAAATATATTAACAAGAGATAGAAAATAGCCAATATGAAAATAAAGGGGCAAAGAAAAGAGATTAGGGAGTTCAAACACCTGAGTAGTAGAAGCTCCAAAGACAGTGCTGAGAATCCAGACGACAAAAAAGTGAAAGAAGGAAATTTCTGAGCTAAAGACAGACCTAAGCCTGTAACCCAAAGAGCCCATGTAGAGACCAAAACCATGAATGAAAAAATGTTGTACTGAAGAGACACACATGGAAAGTAAAACTTTCTAACTCCCAAGTACAAAGAAAACTCTCTGAACTTCAAAACAGTGTCTACACAGGAACAAAAATTAGACTGCACTCTTCTCTTACTATCTGCTCCTGAGGCATTCTGGGCGCCACAGCCAATGGGACAATGACATCCAAGTTCTGTGAGGAAAAGATGTTGAAGCCAGAATTCAAGTCCCAAAAAAACTAACAATCAAATGTTAGGACAAAATAAAGGCATTCTTCAATATGCAAGGACTCACAACTGCCACCCACTCTTCATAAAATTAAGAAATACTATAACAAGGACAGCATGAGCTAGGAGAGAAATGGGGGGTGGGTGAGGGCAGAAGGAAGAAAGATTCGGGGGCTTAGAGATTCTCCGCCAACAAAGTTTCAGTGATGAGAATTATACTTCCTCTTTAGGTCCAAAAGCATTATGTGGTATTACAGTAACAACCATATAAATGCTGTTTTCTGGTTTTCCTTTTTTGAGACTAGACAAGCCCTGAAGACCACTTCAGTTATAAAGAGAATATAAATATTATAAACCTTGACAATATAAAAAATAATATAATTAGCAAAATCTGTAGGAGGGGGAGAAATCACTGAAGGGGAAATGAGCTAATTTACCTTTTATATAGCAGGGACTCCTATGTAAGGTTGATAAATCACTTCATTAACAAAAATAAAGACAATCAGAAAAGCTACAAATATGTGGTAAGAATTAGGAAAGGAGTGTTATTACACTAAAATCTTTATCTTTCACAATAAGAAGTTAAATATACTCACGAATTAAAAGGTAGCATGTAAATTATAGTGGTAACCATGCACATGAACTCTTTGATTCCCTCTGGAGAGTGGGAAAAGGAGGGTGTGGGTAAGAGACTTAACTTTTCATTCTATTCTCTTCAGTAGAACTTACATTTTTTGCCATGAATATGCACCACTTTCATAATTTAAAGAATTGTTTTAATAAAAAGAATTATATGGGAATGCAAGCTGGTGCAGCCACTCCGGAAAACAGTATGGTTCCTCAAAAAACTAAAAACAGAACTACCCTATGACCCAGCAATGGCACTACTAGGTGTTTATCCACGGGATACAGGTGTGCTGTTTCGAAGGGACACATGCACCCCCATGTTTATAGCAGCACTACCGACAATAGCCAAAGTATGGAAAGAGCCCAAATGTCCATCGATGGATGAATGGATAAAGAAGATGTGGTATGTATATGTATATATATATATATATATATGTATATATATATATATATATATATATATATACACACACACAATGAGGTATTACTCGGCAATCAAAAAAGAATGAAATCTTGCCATTTGCAACTATGTGGATGGAACTGGAAGTTATTATGCTACGTGAAATCAGTCAGAGAAAGACAAATATCATATGATTTCACTCATATGAGGACTGTAAGAGACAAAACAGATGAACATAAGGGAAGGGAAACAAAAACAATATAAAAACAGGGAGAGGGACAAAATGTAAGAGACTCATAAATACGGACAACAAACAGAGGGTTACTGGAGGGGTTGTGGGAGGGGGGATGGGCTAGGTGGGGGAGGGGCATTAAGGAATCTACTCCTGAAATCATTGTTGCACTGTACGCTAATCTGGATGTAAATTTAAAAAATTAAATAGAAATAAAAATAAAAATAGGGGCGCTTGGGTGGCTCAGCTCAGGTCATGATCTCACAACTCGTGAGTTCGATCCCTGCATCGGGCTCTGTGCTGACAGCTCAGAGCCTGGAGCCTGCTTCAGATCTGTGTCTCCCTCTCTCTCTGCCCCTAACCCACTCACATTCTGTCTCTGTCTCTCTCAAAAGTAAATGAAGATTAAATAAATAAATAAATAAATAAATAAATAAATAAATTTCAAAGAAAAAATAAATAGTGTAGGACATGTAATGTTAAAATAATATGTTGAACAAATGAATAAATCTTTGAAAAAAAAAAGAGAATTATGTTTTAGCCATACAGTAGAATACTGTGTAGGTTTCAAAGAACAATGTTAAGTCTGTGTGTGCAAATACATAAAGATGGCTACACTGTTTTAAGTGAAAAATCAAGATTAAGAATAATGCACTGAGATGGTAATGTGTTTAAAATAAAATGTGCAGTACAGCCCCCTGAGAAGACAACGTGGAGGGCGCCTGGGTGGCTCAGTCAGCTGAGCGTCAGACTTCGGCTCATCATTTCACGGTCTGCAGTTCAAGGGTTCGAGTCCCGCGTCGGGCTCTGTGCTGACGGCTCAGAGCCTGGAGCCTGCTTCAGATTCTCTGTCTCCCTCTCTCTCTGCCCCTCAACTCTTGAGCTGTCTCTCTCTCAAAAATAATAAACATTAAAAAAAAATTTAAAAAGAAGGTAATTTGGCAGTTTCTTATCAAGTTAAACACAGTCTTACCATGCAATCCACATTCACACGCCTAGGTATTTATCCAAGTGCACTGAAAACACGTTCACACAAAAACCTGTCCACGAATGTTTTCAACAGCTTTATTCATAATCATTAAAAACTGGAAACACCAAGATCCCAAGATACCCTTCAACTGGGAAAAGATACCCTAACTGTGGTACGATGGAATGTATACGGCAGAAGGTATACAAGGGAACACTACTTAGTGATAAAAAGGAACGGACTACTGATCCATGCAGCAACGTGGATAGATTTTAAATGCATATGCTCAGTGAAGGGAGCCAGAACCTAAAAGCTATATGTTATTCTGGAAAAGGCAAAACTATAGACGCAGAAATCAGATAGGTGGCTGCCAGGACTGGTGGGGCAGGGAGGGACTGGCTGCAACGGGGGACACGCAGGGGAACTGTAGGCGATGCAAGCATTCTATAGGGTCCGGCAGTGGTGGACACACAACCTTACACACTTGCCAAAGCCCACAGAATGAACTGCAATATATGCAAATAAATTTCAAAAAAATCAACGAGGCTGGAATGAAGACTATGACAAATGACTGACTGTATCACAAATGTATGACAAGGGGCGCCTGGGTGGCTCAGTCGGTTAAGCATCCGACTTCGGCTCAGGTCATGATCTCGCGGTCTGTGAGTTCGAGCCCCGCGTCGGGCTCTGTGCTGACAGCTCGGAGCCTGGAGCCTGCTTCGGATTCTGTGTCTCCCTCTCTCTCTCTGCCCCTCCCCAGCTTGCACTCTGTCTCTCTCTCAAAAATAAACATTAAAAAATCAATTAAAAAGGCTTATTTATAAAAAAAAAAAAAAAGAAAAGAAAAAAACAAATGTATGACAAAACCTTACTGATGGGTTTCAGGGAAAAGGAGCTGCCGAAGTTAACGCTGGAAATCCCACGTTCTGCCTAGAACCGAGAAGGCAGGCACAGAAGGAACTCTCCTAACTGCTGTACTCTGGCTGTAAATCTGTTTCCAACAAGGGTCTGGCTCAGCAATTCTGAAACCACTTTTAAACACCCGGTGGGAGCCGTTTCTCACTGTCAGAGAGGTAAGTTACAGAAAAACAAGAAGGGAAGGCGAGAATCAACACCAGTACCTTCATCAGAGTCCGAAACCCCGGGAGGAACCTAGGTGTCGCTTACTGTACAGACAGATGGATTACACAACGTTACGGACACATGCAGGCCTGGGAGAGTGTAAGCGTCCCACAAAGTAATGACATTCCAGTGGCACAAGCACTTCCAATGCCCAGATCTTGGTTTCTAGATACCACATTTCAAGTTCTTGGAAAACAGCTGATCCTAGGGCCGGAACAGAGAAAATACAAGACAGGTCTGGTATTCTCTAGTCATCAGAAAATAAGGGAGAGCTCAAAACTTGAAAGGATGAGCGCCTGTCAAAGGAACACTGGGGCCACGCTCAAAGAACTCTCAAAGACCAAAGCTGGAGAAGCTGAGGAACAAAATGCACGATGGAAGAAAGGAACAAAGCGTGCGACGGTTAACTGCAGGTGTCCACCTGAACAGGCCACAGAACCCAGGCACCTGGTCAAGCGGCACTCCAGATGTTTCTGTGGAGGTATTTTTCAGACAAGATCATAATTTAAATCGGTAAATTTCGAGTAAAGCTGATTACCCTCCATAAGGTGAGTGGGCCTCATCCAATCAGTTGAAGGCCTTAATTTTTCAAAGACCCACCTCCCCCAAAAGGAAATTCTGCCGACACACTGCCTTCAGAGTTGGACTGCAACATGAAGCCTTCCCTAGAGCTGCAGCCTGCCAGCTCCCCTACCGATTCTGGGCTTGTCAGCGTCTACAATCACGCACCATGATTCATAAGTACGACATACACGTACATATATACCACATATGTGTATCTCCATCCTTCCGGGTTCTCTTTCTCTGGAGAACCCTACTAATACAAATTTTAACCCAAAGTAAAAAACACAGCACACAAGCCTGTGGAGCTCCTGGCCGGCTCAGTCACTAGAGCACGTAACTCTTGATCTCAGGGTATTCAGTTCAAGCCCCATGTTGGGCACGGAGCCTACTTAAAATTTTTTAAAAAGTCTATGCACAATAAATCACTGAATAAACAAATAAATAGGGGAGAAGTGACAAGCCTTCCTTACAGAGGAATCCCAAATAATGTTAAGTAAAGACTCTCCCCTCGGGGAGGTGGGGCCTAGTCCCTCCTTCCCACATGAGTGGGGGCTGGACCTAGCTTACAAAGAAAAGGACAGAAAAGGGGGAAAACTCACTTTACAGTGGAGAAACCTGGCCAACACTGCCTCAACCATGTGGCCAAAGTTCACACGACCAATGCCGTCGTGTGGTAATTAAGGGCCACTGGTCAACGTGATGCGGAGGGAACTTCACCTCTGCAGTATTCTTTCTGAAAACCCATACCCCCAGTCTAATCCTGAGAAAAACATTAGACAAACCCAATCTGAGAGACAGTCCACAGTTTACCTAATCAGTATTCCTGAAAACTAGAAAAGCCATGAAAAACCATAAAACTCTGCCAACAGAAAACTCACCCAACAAAGCAGACTAGGAAGACAGGACAATAGACACAATGTGGTGTCCCAGATGGGCTCCTGGGACACAGAAGTGGAAGGCAGGTAAAAACTACGAAAACCTCAAGTATGAACTTTAGTTAACACGCATGTAAAAATGGGGCGCCTGGTGGCTCAGTCGGTTGAGCGTCCGACTTCCGCTCAGGTCACCATCTCACGGTTCGTGGGTTCCAGCCCCGCGTCGGGCTCTGTGCTCACAGCTGGGAGCCTGGAGCCCGCTTCCGATTCTGTGTCTCCCTCTCTCTGCCCCTCCCCTGGTCACGCGCTCTCTCTCAAAAATAAATAAACCTTAAAAAAAATTTTTTTTAAGTAACAGTAATACTGTAAAAGTACTGGCTCATTAATTGTAACACATGTGCCATACTGACGTGAGATGTTAGCAAACAGAGGAAACTGGGTACAGAATATATAGGAACTCTCTATGCTATCTTTGCGCTTTTTCTAATAAATCTACAACTGTTCTAAAATTAAAAGTTAAAAAAAAAAAGCTTATCACAATGGTATTGCTTCCCCAACAGCCACACACCATATGCCTTGCACCTCAAAGAGAGCAGCAGGAAGTACAGAGCTCTCACCCAGGCCACCAGTGCACCTGCAAGAGTTAAATATAAACCAACGGGATGACAGTCTGGTTCTGTTCCACCCAGCAAATGCTAAGGGTACACGCAGCAGCAAGGGTACAGTCCTAAGGGAGAGACAGAAACAACCAGGGAGGACACTGAAAAATACAAGATTTCTCAGGGGAACGACCACACCATAAATGTTCACAGCAGTTTGTAAAAAGATGTTATGAAGTCCCAGACTTCTAATGATGACAATATAAACTGTCCTATGCACTGTTAAATAAAAATACCCATATCATCCTCTACTTACCTCGGGCAAAAGAGTATTAAGGAAGGTCTCAGAATAACATCCCTCTCTACATAAGCCCTCAAATAGATACTTTAGTTTCAGAATGCTCCAGCACAGATGAGAAATAGACAACCCCAAAACATCAGGTGAGGCCACGAGCAACAGTAGCTCCCCTTCCAGAAGTCGCCAAGTTCCCACAGTCTAACAAGCAGCAAGCCATTCTGTAACTAGCACAGTCTTAGGAGTAAGGTGACCTGGGTGGAACCCTATTTCTGCCATTTACTTGCTAAACGGACCTGGAAAAACAGCTTCTGGATCCTGGGCTACGTTCCCGAAAGAGAAGGAGTATATAACCGGAAGCTTAATGAACTCAACTCCAAAGACTGAGATCTTCACTGAATCTCTTAACGCTAAAGGACCTTCCTTCCGGAATTTCAGTTTCCTAAAAAAAGCAAAATACAACAAAAAGGAAAAGAATCAAATGTTAACAGAGGCTTCAAAGGGATGGCTGATATTTACATTACATATGCTTTATCTTTTTCAAACCCACGATAATCATGTTCATCTGTAATTAGTAAAATTATTTTAAACCATACATACGCCATTTTCCTCTAGAATGTCTTGACTTGGGTCACCAAAGATTTATTCTAAATACATTTGACTCACCCTCAGAAAGGAAAATCAAAGGAACATATGACCCCAAAGACACCTTAGGACTTAAGAAGGAAAGGACTAACCAGATCAACCCATTGGTATATTCTCTACGTCGATCTAATTTAAATACTATTAAAGACAGCCTCAGAGATTAAAGAAATCTAATTGTCTCGGTTTTGCTATTGCGAATAAGCCAAACTTGAGCTTCCTCTTCTGGAAAATATGGTCAGCCACCTGGGTAGGGAGCCTAAGGTGGCTAAGGTAAAGGACCAGAGAGAAACTTTAAAGACTTAAAAAAAAAAAAAAAAAAAAAAAGGAAAGAGAAAAGCCAAAAGCCAGGGGTGGTGGTGGAAAGGACACCTTCATTTTTGTGGCAATTTATAGAGTTGGGAAAACCACAGCCACAGTAGGTAGAACTGTCCATTAAAGAAACTGCTTTGAGAGAAAAAATTAGGACCTTGCTGAGACCCGGAAGGCATTCCAACAAAAGTCATTTGGTCAAAGCTATACCTGTAAAAAGGGCAACAATGTCTATTAACCAATATTTGTCTATAAATCTCTGCCTTCCCCGCTAGATAGGGAAGCCAGGGATTGTATCATGTAACCCCAGGGCCAGGCATACAGAAAGAATTGTTTACTAAATGGAAGTATTCCAATTGTTTTGCTTCCTATCTTAAAAGATTTAGTTCACATGTCCTGAAGTCCTGGGGCGGGGGGGGCGGGGCAGGGACCCAGTAAGGTAGTTCTAATCCATTCAATAATTTATTGGTTGCCTGCTATGCTATGTTTCAATCACCTTTCTAAGGCATCTGTGATGTCAACAGTCAAAAACAAAACCCTCTGTCCTCGGTTGTGGGATGGGGAAACAGGTGAAGGGGACTGAGGGCACGCTGGTCATGATGAGCACAATGGGCAACTGAGAAACGCATAGAATTGCTGAATCACAGTATCCTACGACTGAAGTGTAACACTGCATGTGAATTATACTTGAATAATCTCTGTCCTCATGGAGAGAACATCATCTAAATGTCATTCTCCACCCTGTCCAGAGCAGTGAGACTCAAAATATGCTCCATTAACTGGCGCTGATCCAGAAAACCGTTACTGGTCCGTGACACGTGATGCCAGGCAAGCATTTAGAAACTCATGCAGTCACTGCATATGAACCTAGTATTATAAAGTAGGCTCAAATTTACGTCTCTTTAATTTCTCTCTAATTCATTTTTTATTGTTTTTCTAAGTATCATTACATAATTAATTAGAACTTTTTCAAGTGGGTCTTTCAGGGCGTCTGGTTGGCTCAGTTGGTGGAACATGGGACTCTCAGTTTCGGGGTTCTAAGTTTGAGGCTCACGCTGGGTGTACAGGTTACTTAAAAATACAATCTTAAGGGGCACCTGGGTGGCTCAGTCGGTTAAGTGTCCGACTTCGGCTCAGGTCATGATCTCACGGTCCGTGAGTTCGAGCCCCGCGTCGGGCTCTGTGCTGACAGCTCAGAGCCTGGAGCCCGTTTCAGATTCTGTGTCTCCCTCTCTCTCTGCCCCTCCCCGTTCATGCTCTCTCTCTGTCTCAAAAATAAATAAACGTTAAAAATATATATATATTAAAAAAATACAATCTTAAAAAAAAAAAAAAGCTGCTCTTTCATCACAGATAACTTAAGAAGCACAGGTCCAACGCACTTTGATCATACCACTTCCCCCCTCCTCAAATAGAATTTTACACTTGCAACACTTTCAAGATTTTCCACAAATACCCACCATTCCAAATATTGTTTTCCCACTAGTTCAGTTTATCACATACTCCAACCACATTGAATTGTTTTCAGTACAAACCTTCTGTCTTGCTTGTTCTTTTCCCTCAGTGTTAAATATGTTCCTAGATATGTGATCAAAGTTTACATATGCTCTTAAAGTCAAGCACAAATGCCACCAACTCCTCAAAACCGCCCATGAACCAGACAGGTAAGAAGTAACCATTCCTAGACTTTCTCTGATACTTTAAAGCATGCGTCTTAGGGGATTTCTACAGAATACAAGTGACTGGAAACAAAAGAACAATACCGTATTCACTTGGCATCCCTACAGCACACGAAAACAAAACCAGTATCAAATTTGTTGAATGAAGGATGTAAGAGACAGCATTACATATACACAAATGAGCTTCACTCAAGAGATCAGAAAACTCTCTGAAATTATACCCAAACTTGTGTATGTACAATTTTCTCAGGAAAAGGTCTTTAACTCTTACTAAATTGTCAAAAGTCCTAAGAAACCGCTGATCGGTAAAGGGCTCAGGTTTCATCAGCAGACAGCCCTATGTCTGCCACCCAGTTCCATCAGGGTTAGCCTGGGGGAAATTACCAGATCGAATGTAAACCTCAATTTCCTTATCTCAAAAAGGTGGTAACATCTACTTCAAAGATTTGCTGTGAGAACTGAGTGTGACCACACATGGCAAGTCCTAGGATCAGGAAGCACTCACTGATTTTTTTCCTTCCTGCCCTCCTCGTTCTTTTGAATCAGTTTATATATCTTACATACATACATTTTAGGTCCTTCTTAAATTACAAATTGCCACCATCCCTTAAAAGTTGTGTTCAGACTATCTGCTTGGAAATCTTCAACAGGGTTAGCTGTCTCAGAAACATCTATTTGTTTTACATTTCTGCCCATCGTATCAACTAATTCTAATTACTATTGTCTTTACATGACAAACGCAAAGATTTTCTTCAAGTTTATTTTGAGAGAGCGCGCACATACACAAATGGGGTACAGGCAGAGAGAGGGAGGAGAGAATCTCAAGCAGGCTCCACAGGGTCAGCGCACAGAGCCCAACACAGGGCTCAAACTCACCAACCATGAGATCATGACTTGAGCCGAGGTCAGACTCTTCACTGACTGAGCCACCCAGGTGCCCCAAATGCAAAGATCTCTTAAAAGTATATAACCTCATGCTCTTAAGAGATTCTGATGTCCTCAAATATAGTCCTTTTCCTAGGAAGCCTTCCCTGACCTCACGTGCTCCCCTCCCCCATAATTACTCCCTCCTTTCTCAGGGCTACCTTCCATTCCTTCCACACATCTATGTGCACTCATCATATGCACTGAACTTTTGTTTACATGCCCATCAACCTCTACTAAACACAGCACCTCAAGGTAGGAGTACTAGAATGTCTCTGCGTTTCTCATGCAGCGGCACACAAGAGCTCCATAAATCAACTTTTATGCTGATCCTTTCATTCACTTTCCAAATGGCAGCACAAGTCTACAAAAGGATTATTCAAAAGTAAGATGGAATTTCTATCTCAAACTACACCAGTCTCTTTCAATTTCCTGTTCCTTGGAAGTGTTAATGTGACAATTATGTTGTTGTCTGTAATGACGAAGTAAGTTTAAAACGGGTGTTCTCTACATGAAAAAAGATTGATAAAAATGCTTTGGCTACAGGTGACATTCTAAAAACTATCTATTTTGAAATACAGATCTATACTTTCAACGGAAAAAACAGCACAGAAAGGCCTTGGATACGCTTTGCCCAGGATGTCAGTAGCCTCATCACTACGGGACATCGAAGCGAAGCAATCGACACCAACACAGTCCACACGCTTTATTTAGATTTATTTCATCACTCGCTGTGCAGACAGCTCTGTGCAATGTTATCACATCTGCAGGTTTGTGTAACCACCACGAGACACAAAACTGTGCCACAGCCACCGAGACCCTCGTGCCACACACCACGGCGGCCGCTAACCCTTGACAACCACAAGTCTGTTTTCCATCTCCAGAAGTGTGTCATTTCAAGAATCCTACGCAGGTAGCAAGACCATTCACGTGGGAACAGGCAGCCTCTCTGACAAATGGTGACGGGAAAGCCGGACGTCCGTGTGCACGGGATTGGAGTTGAACCCTTCCGTTGCACCGTGCACCAAAAATTAACTCAAGATGGCTAACAGATCTACACCTAAGACCTAAACTATAAAACTACTAGGAGAGCACACAGGAGGCTGATGACACCACACGAAAGCAGAGGAAACAAAAGCAAACGCAGACACACAGAGCATCAAACTCAAAACCCACTGTCTGTCGTCAGAGCACACAGCAGAGAGAGAAGGCAGCCTGTGGAAGGGAGAGAATGCTCCCAAATCGTGTTTGTCACCTGATAAAGGGCTAATATCCACAGTACACAAAGAACTCAGACAGGGGCACCTGGCTAGCTCAGTCGGTGGTGCGTGCGACTCTTGATCTTGGGGTGAGTTTGAGCCTCAAGTTGGGCATGGAGCCCACTTAAAAAACACACACACATTCAAAAGAACTCTTAGGGCGCCTGGGTGGCTCACCTGGTTGAGCACCCAACTCCTGATTTCCTCTCAGGTCTTGATCTCACAGTTCCTGAGATCGAGCCCCCCACCCCTACTGGGTCAGGCTCTGCACTGACAGCGTGCAGCCTGCTTGAGATTCTCTGTCTCCCTCCCTACCCGCCCCCTCCCAAAAGTAAACATTAAAAAAACTTTCAATGAAAGAAATCCTATAATTTAACAACAAAAAAATCAAATAATCTGATTCAAAAATGGGTAAAGGACTTGAACAGACATTTCTCCAAAGACAACTAACTGTTCAAAGGGGCAGTGAGCACATGAAAAGTTGCCCAACATCACAAATCATCAGACAAATGCATATGAAAACCATGAGCTGTCACCTAACACCCATCGGGACGTCTACAGTCAAACAACAACAACAACAACAACAACAACAACAACAACAACGGGTCATCACAAGTGCTGGCGAGGATGTGGGAAGAATTCGCAAGGCTTCTGCACTCCTGGCAGGAGGGCGAACTAGTGCCACCACTGTGCAAAATATGAAGTTCCTCAAAACAAGACACAACTGCTCAGGGTGGGCTCACCAACTGCAACACAGTCACCACTCACGGGGTGTTCATGATGGGGGAAACCATGTGGCGGGAGTGCTGGGGGCGTATGAGAAATCTCTGTACTGTTTGCTCAATTTTGCTGTGAACCTAAAGCGGCTCTAAAAATACTTTAAAAAAAAAAAAAAACAGAACTACCATACGATCCAGCAATCCCACCTCTGAATTTACAGCAAGAAACACTGAAAGCAGGATTCCGAGGAGACACGGGCACACCCGTGTTCACGGCAGCAGTAATCGCAAGAGCCCAGAGGAGCAGGTGCCCCAGATGCGCATCTTGGATGAAGGGATAAACAAAACGTGGCAGACACAAACAAGGGAACATCATCTAGCTTTAAAAAGGAAGGAACCCTGTCACATGCTCCAATGTGGGTGAACGTCAAGGCGTTACACTGAGTGAATAAGCCAGTCAGAAAAAGACAAATACTGTAGGACTCCATCTGCAGGAGGCAAAGTTATCAAACTCATACAAACGGAAAGCAAAATGATGGTTTTGAGGGCGGAGGGGAGAGGGGAGAGGGACAGTTGTTTGATGGGTAAACAGCTTCAGTTTTTCAAGTTCTGGAGATGTTCCACAACAATGTGAATGCACTTAACATTACTGAATTGTACACTTAAAAATAGTTAAGATGGTCCTCTCTCTCTGCCCCTCCCTTTTAAACATTAAAAAAAATTTTTTTAAGTGGGGGAGGCGCCCGGGTGGCTCAGTCGGTTAAGTGTCCGACTTTGGCTCAGGTCATGATCTCCCAGTTCACAAGTTCAAGCCCCTCGTGGGGCTCTGTGCTGACAGCTCAGAACTTGGAGCCTGCTTCCGACTCTGTGTGTCCCTATCTCTCCCCTCTTTGTGCTCTGTCTCCCTCTCAAAGATAAATAATCATTAAAAAAATTTCTTAAATAGCTAAGATGGTCAAATTTATGTTTTTTATCACAATAAAAAGAATTTCACATAAATGGAATCGTACAGTATGTAACCCTTTGAGATTAGCTTTTTCTTCCCCCTCATTCAGCATAACTCCCTTGAGATCATCCAAGTTGTTCTGTGTATCAACAGTGTGTTTATTTGTATCGCTGATAAGTCTACTCCACAGTACCGATGTACCAGTTTATTCACCCACAGAAGGATACCTGGGTTGTCTTCCAGTTTGCAGCTACTACTAATAAAGCTACCCTGACCGTTCACATGTAGACTTTTACAAAGACATAAGATTCATTTCTCTAAAATAAATGCCCAAATGTGCACTTGATGGGTTGTGAGGTAAGTGCCTATTCAGTTTTGTAAGAAATTACAAACTGTTTTCTATATTGGCTGTACCATTTCACCTTTCCACCAACATCACATGAGAGAGAACGTTCCCCCACATCCCTGGACAGCATTTGGTTATTTATTTATTTATTTATTTATTTATTTATTTATTTATAGCTACTCTAGTAGATATGTAGTGATCATTTAGTGTGGTCTAAATTTGCATTTGCCTCACGGTCAATAACACTGGATATTTTTTCATTTGCTTATATGCCATCTGAAATGTCTGTTCATATCTTTTGCTCATTTTCTAAATGGACCGTTTTCTCGTACTATTGAACTCTGAGAGTTCTTCATTTATTCTACATCAATCCTTCAGCAGATATTTAGATTGCAAATATTCTTATTCTTCCAGTTTGTAGCTTGCCTTTTCAGTTGTCTCTCGCAAACATAACTTTTCAATGCTGATGACACCCAGTTTACCAATAGATCCTTCCATGCATCATGCTTTCCATAAAACTTCACTTAGCACCACACGGTCTTGAACTAGAAACTCTAATGTGCGCACCACACATAAGAATAAGAGAATGATGAAGCACAAAGAGTGTAAGCACTTTCAAAATCAAATCAAAACAGTGTCTCCTATCATAAAGAACATTTAGGAAAAAATCCTAAATGTGCTAAGTTGTTCTTTAAAAGCAATGCTTACTTCACAAGATTAAAGCAAAAACAGCTGCCAGGTAAAAATTTAAATGGCTCCTCTGTTGTTTACACTTTTAACAGACCCCTAACCAATGGAGAAGTAGACAAAAAGTAAAGAAGGAACAGCAGCTGTTTTTCTAAGTTATTAGACACTGATGGAATAAAAAAGGTGAAACTTTTCTCTTACATAAACTAACTTTTCACTTATTTTCTAGACCCTCACATCATAAAGAGAGGTATACACCTCTACAGTAACAACAATTACGGTAATTTCCCCAGCAGTTTGAGTGCCAGAATCTGACAGTGGAACAGCACTGATAAAAATTTCTAATTTGCTTGAGTAAGGCTAATACTATCTTGCACTAGGGGGAAAGTTTATAATGCTGTATTTTAACATGTATGCATCTTATTTTCTAAAAATGCATTTTATCATTCTCATCTGTTCATCACCACCATTTGCAAAAGATTTGCTTTTTCTTTTTTTTTATAAATTTTTTTTTTCAACGTTTATTTATTTTTGGGACAGAGAGAGACAGAGCATGAACGGGGGAGGAGCAGAGAGACAGGGAGACACAGAATCGGAAACAGGCTCCAGGCTCCGAGCCATCAGCCCAGAGCCCGACGCGGGGCTCGAACTCACGGACCGCGAGATCGTGACCTGGCTGAAGTCGGACGCTTAACCGACTGCGCCACCCAGGCGCCCCAAGACTTGCTTTTTCTTATTTGTACGTCTCTGTACCTGAAATGCCATCAACCAGATGTAACTACGCTAAGTTTACCTTGCCAGACCATTTCCATACGCATATTCTCTGCTTTTCTCTCTGAGAAGTCACTTCCCATAAACCAAAGATGGCATTAAATAGAACGTTGGAGGTCATTTCATGTTTCAAATTCTAACAAAGATATTTCTCAGTTAATTAAGAAAGACAAAATTTTTCATCCTAAATGGAACAGAGTCCATTAAAACAAAGGAACGCTTAGTATTTACTTGCTTGAAGCAAGAACACATCCGCACTACAGTTAACCATAAAATTAGTATATTCCCCCCAAAAAAACCTTGCACTGAGGAACCCAAAACCAAATAATCTAAAGATTGAAACTCATCTTGATAACGTAAACAAACACTCCACCCAAGAAAAGGAAATCAAAAAGCAACAACAGGTGCACCTGGGTGGCTCAGTGGGTTAAGCATCTGGCTTCAGTTCAGGTCATGATCTCGTGGTTCATGAGTTCAAGCCCCGCGTCCGGCTCTGTGCCGATAGCTTGGAGCCTGGAGCCTGCTTCAGATTCTGTGTCTCCCTCTCTCTCTGCCCCGGCCCTGCTCATATTCTCTCTTTCTCTCAAAATTAAATAAACATTAAAAAAAATTTTAATAAAAAAAGCAACAATATAGTGGGAGTCAATGAATTTCCAGGTTTCCAACACTATGCCACTCTATTAATCATCAAGACGTCTTAATTTCATGACTACACACAGACGTATCACCAAATAGAATGTGTATTAACACAGAAACTACATAATAAAACTATATACTTTGGGACTACATCATGGCAAATACAGACTACACTAAACGCTAATATCTACAATTGTAGAATTTACTTTAATATTTTAATATAGTCAGCAGTATTTTAGAAAGTGAGGTCAACCATTACAAGAGACTACTGTAAGGGCGCGTGGGTGGCTCAGTCGGCTAAGCGGCGTAAGCGACCTAAGCAACCGACTCTTGATCTTGGCTCAGGTCATGATCACACGGTGTAGGCTCTGTGCTGATGGCAGGAAGGCTGCTTGGGATTCTCCCTCTCCCTCTGCCCCTCCCCCACTCACACCACATGCAAGCACAGTCTCTCAAAATAAACTTTAAAATAAAAAATAAATTGAAAATCTTAAAAACCAAAAGACTAATGTAGAAAGTATGTTTCATTCTGAAGTAGCTTATAGCAAATTGAACTACCATTATTTATAAAAAACTAAATTTCACTGCATGATCAAAAAGATTCACTGAATGATAGAAATTACTAGTTAAAAATCATGTATGCCCTAATGTTAAGAAAATTCACTTATTCACTAAAATATTAAGACTTTCCCCCAGTTTCATTGAGATACCACTGCCATATGACATTGTGTACTTTTAAGGTGCACAACAGAATGATCTGACACACATATACACAGCAAAAGGAGGTTGCTTCAGATTCTGTAATACAACACATCAGACACAGGATTCCTCCACCACAGGGAATGCAACCTACCCGACGCTGCATCCTCAACCTCAGTACATATCGTATTTGCTTCACGTACACTCTTTTTTCTGACAACACAGTAAAATATGCAAAATTTGCATTATTGCTATAATAGAGGAATTATTTCTGGATATAAAAATTCCCAAAGTGTTAAACAATAGTATGATGCACTATACATTTACTGCTAGACTTTCCTTCCATTTCCATATTTTTAAACATTTTCTTCCACATCAGTTAACAACTATTAAGAATATTAACGGTTAAGGGAAGCCTGGCTGGCTGGGTCGGTGGAGCATGCAACTCTTAATCTCAGGGTTGTCAGTTTGAGCCCCACGCTGGGAGTAGAGATTACTTAAAAACAACTTTTTAATGTTTAAAAAAAGATTAATACTTAATATTAAAAATATATATTAAATACTATGTTCATCACCCAGAATACTAGAGTATTCCTGTCAATAACCAACTGTTCTGTATCTGCTTGTTTAAAATTGTCAATGGAATTTGTATGTCAGTGTGCCAATATATTCTAGAAAGGCCAAAAAATATTAAATCTTTCTTATTCCTCCTTTTAAGTGTACTCCTTGACTATCTTACAAACACCAGGGCTGCCAACAGCACAGCACAGCACAAAACCAGGAAGTGCGGGCAGCTGGCTCGGGGAAACAGCTCAGAGCACCCACTGCGGTATGTATGGCTCCAAATCCCTGGCCTCACAGCCACCCACAGTACTCCTCTAAAACTGAGATTTTCTTGGGGCACCTGGCTGGCTCCGCAAGGCAAGCTCACAACTCTTGATCTCAGAGCTGTGAATCAGAGCTCCATGTTGTGTGCAGAGATTACTTAAAAATAAAATCTTAAAAAAAATTTTTTAATAAAAAAACTAGAATAAAATTTAAAAGTGGATTTTCTTGAGCATCAAGATGTATAGAATCTTTGGGCACGAGACCAGGAATCTGTATTTCCCAAATGATTCCCTTGCACATTTGAGTCTGAGAAACACACGTAACTAACTCATCAAAACAACCTACTTACATGGGTAGCCAAGGAGAAGATGATTTGGGAATTTTCCAGATTACTTTAAAATTAACAATCAATGGGGCGCCTGGGTGGCTCAGTCGGTTAAGCGTCCGACTTCAGCCAGGTCACGATCTCGCGGTCCGTGAGTTCGAGCCCCGCGTCAGGCTCTGGGCTGATGGCTCAGAGCCTGGAGCCTGTTTCCGATTCTGTGTCTCCCTCTCTCTCTGCCCCTCCCCCGTTCATGCTCTGTCTCTCTCTGTCCCAAAAATAAATGTTAAAAAAAAAAAATAAATAAATAAATAAATAAATAAATAAATAAATAAAATTAACAATCAAAATTTCGACAGTAAGAGAAGCTCAATTAGTTTATTGTTAAAGTATAACAGGATTCTTCTTCCTAGTTCTGGAATGACAGGTGTCTATAAAACCCTAACTACTGAAAACTATGTTCTCAAAGTTAAAAAAACAAATAAACTCCAGTGATCTTAAAAACAAAATCATGTTCTTATTCCTTATGTTTGTCATACCATAAAATTTAGTATGATTGAAGAGAGAAAGTGCAAATAGCCCAAAATTTTTCTCATAGTTAACCACCAACACCAAAACGCTTAGCACTTCCTTCAGCCTATGACGCTGGCCTGAAGCTGACAATGGCTAAAATATCTTTTTATGATTACCTTAAGAATATCACTTAGATCGGGGCACCTGGATGGTTCAAGCCATGAAGTGTCCGACTTTGGCTCAGGTGGTCATCTCACAGTTCGTGAGTTTGAGCCCCACATAGGGCTCTCTGCTGTCAGTGCTGAGCCCACTCCGGATCCTCTGCTCCACCCCCCCCCCCCCCCGCCCCCGCATATGTGCGCATGCTCGCGCTCGCTCTCTCTCTCTAAAATAAACATTAAAGAAAAAAACAATGTCACTTAGATCTTAATGTGTATGTAGTATTTTATACGATAAATTTAAGTAAGATGGGAACACTTCCATAATCATTTTGGTAGTTACTGGATAAATTAACTCTTAATACTTAAATTTATAAAACGCTATTTCACTTTTGTGTTAATTACTGCTTCCTGGGATGCAATATAGGCAATTAAAACAATAAAGTCTAATTAATTAATTAAAATTAAATAAATAAAAACAATGTCTCCAAAATAAAAAGGCCCTCAACCTGAATGTAGCAGTTACCACTCAACTTACTACCACTTGACTTTTGGCAAGTAACTCAACCGAAGTCACTATTTCCTTATTGGGAGGATTAAATGAGATAATATATGTAAAGTAGCACAGTGACCAGTACATGTTAGTCCTCAATAAAAATATATACACATTAAATGTATATACAATAATCTGAATCTCTGAAAAGGCACACAGGAAATCATCAATGATAGCCAGGCTATTTCCAAGAAAAGGACACGGGGTTCTCTGGGGGGAGTGGAAAGACTATACCATTTTATGCTCTGTATTTTTAACCAGGACTTATAACACCTTCCCCAAAATTGAAATAATTGTGAAGTATCTCTGGTGTATCAGATTTCTTAGGGTGTAGCATTATGCGCTGCTGCTGAATCCAAAGGAGTAAGTCAGAGTCTAATAATATCCAGGAAGAAACACACAACCTATCTGATTTCATCAGTCAGGTGTTCTTACTTGCTTTACAATAGTATAATGGTCTTAACTAAAACACCTTTAAACCAGTAATCTTTCAACCTAGGTTGATTTTAAGCCCTCAGGGGACACTGGCAATGGAGACATTTTTGGTTGTCACCACGGAGGGGGTGTACTACTACCGGCAACCGGTG
This sequence comes from Lynx rufus, assembly GCF_022079265.1. Taxonomy (NCBI): domain Eukaryota; kingdom Metazoa; phylum Chordata; class Mammalia; order Carnivora; family Felidae; genus Lynx; species Lynx rufus. Next base: position 12,473,254 of record NW_025814843.1, on the reverse strand, counting down.
GTAGAGGCCAAGAATGCTGCTAAGCATTCTCTAATACCCAGTACAGGCCCCCACAATATCCATCCAAAACGTCAGTAGTCCCAAGTCTGAGAAACTCTTCAACCAAAGGAACCAGGTTCTTCATTACAATTACCAACAAAACAAATCACACTCACACACACACACCGCCCCCCACACACAATTCTCCCCTCAAGTAATGAAGTAAAACCCTTTAAGGGCTGACCTCAATATGCGTAACCATTGTTGACTTGTTGACCACTGTTACTAAGTGTCTGAAACTCTAGCAGCCAGAATGGCTTACAGGTTGCGTCCACTCGATTCAATACATTTCAAAAAATTTTAATTTTTTTCAATGTTTATTTATTTTTGAGACAGACAGACAGAATGTGAGTGGGGGCAGAGAGAGAGGGAGACACAAAATCCGAAGCAGGCTCCAGGCTCCGAGCTGTCAGCACAGAGCCTGACACGGGGCTCGAACCCACAAGCTGTGAGATCATGATCTGAGCTGAAGTCGGACGTTCAACCAACTGAGCCACCAAGGCGCCCCCGTACATTTCAAAACTTTTAATCATTAAGCCTTTCAAAGCTCACTCTAAATGATTTCGAGAGATTACAGTTTACCATTCTTTCCTGTTTTCAAACGATATCTGAAGAACCACAAAACTCAAACAATGTACTACTAACATACAAACAGGGCCTTTATTTTAGTGAGTAGTTATCAAGGCTTTCCAATGAATGGGATATTTAAACTCTCACTTAATACACTGCCTTGGCCTAATACTTTGCACTTGTTAATTAAAATCCTCCAAATATTTAAGAAATTAAGAACAGTCCATTATTTCTGATCAAGAAGGCAAGAAAAATTAATCAGCAGTTAAGTAACTTTATAATTGAGCTTGAAAAATTACCAACTAATACATACTCTCCTCCAACCTTAAATCATGTTTTGATGTGCCTTATGGAAAGTCAACCCCTGGGGCACCTGGTTGGCTGGGTGGGTGCAGCTTGTGACTCTTGTTCTCAGGGTTGTGGGTTTGAGCCCCACCATGGGTGTAGAGATTACTTAAAAATAAAACCTTAAGGGACGCCTGGGTGGCTTAGTCGGTTAAGCAACTGACTCTTGGTTTCGGCTCAGGCCATATTCTCACGGTTTCCTAACTTAAGAGCCCCACATCAAGCTCTTCGCTGACTGTGTGGAGCCTGCTTGGGATTCTCTCCCTCTCTCTCTCTCTGTACCTCCCTCACTAGCACACGCGCTCTCTCTCCCAAGATAAACAAGCTTTAAAAAAAAATAAAATCTTTTAAAAAGTCAACCATTAATAAATAGCTTTGGAAAACAGTTTATCAACAAACTGGCCAAAAAGTGCAAAACTGAACCGAGAGGCCGGCAAAATCTAGAGCTGAGTAGGAAAATAGTTTTGAAACGCTGCTGTTATTAGTCATACTTCACTTTCTTAGTAACTGCGTTAACTTACACCTTCTAAAATCTCTATCTTTCCCATTATGTAACAGTTGAGTACTGTTTTAATGCTGACTTCGTATTCCAATACTGCTTAATAGCTCAGCACGTAAGAAACACACTGATCAGGGAATTCTTTGCGAGACCAAAAAAAAAAAAAAATCTTAATTCCTTCTTCCAAAATAAACAAAAACAACACACAAACACTAAGATGTGTTTGCAAATACAAGATGCAATACGGTTACTGTTTCATAGCTCTCCCGATACATTATTCCTGGCGAATCTTAAGTGTCGCTAGAACTTCTCCATTCACTTGACGCCACTCCTCCTGAGCATCCAGAACTTTAATACTTGTCCAAACCTGCTTGCTCATGGTCTAATAATAAACCTAATTATACAATCTGTTACAGCCCCTGACAACCTTTTCCTTAAGAAGCCATAAAGGTGATCTAGCCAACACCTCACTCCCCCCCAGGAAGCCCGTGTCAAGCCCGGAGTCGTGCACGCCCGCCTCTGGCTGGCGCACCGGGCCGGGCGCTGCGGGCCGCCTGTGGGGGGGAGAGGACCCGCCGGAGCAGACGGAGCACCGCGGGACTCGCCGCCGGCCCATTTCTCTTTAAATCTGGCAGCACGTGGGGCGGCATTGTGAAGCCACCAGCCCGCCCCCCCCCCCCCCCGCCGCGCGCACTCCGCGCACGTCCGCCTCCAGTGCGCATGCCCCGCTCGCCCAGTCCTAGCGGAGTCGGAGCCAACCCCCTAAAAAGTCAACCTGGAAGCCGCAAACGGCCGGAGGCCGGGACAATGGGGGAGGGGGACGCAGGCACCTCCGGGGAGGCCGCCCCGGCCGCCGCCCCAGGCCAGGCTCGCGGGCCGCAGCCCGGGGCTCCGCAGGCCGGCGCCGGGGCCGCGGCGCTCGGAGCACAAAGCCCGGGGCCGGCCGCGAGCGGCTCCCCAGCCCGCTCCCACCCTCCGCGGGCGGGCGGCGGGGCCCGTGCCAGGCGCAGGCAACCGGGCGGCGTCCCGCACCCGCCGGCCTCTCCGGCACCCGCGCGGCGCGACAGCCGAGGCCGGCGCTTTTGTTGTCCGCCCCAACTCCGCGGCGCCGCGCGGCCGGCCAGAAGTTTTGCGCGCCTCCCCTCCGCGGCCGGGGGGCCGCCTCCCCTCGCCCTCCCGGGCCCCGCCCGACCCGCAGCCGCGGCCCCCCGCGAGCCCGCACGCCCCGCCCGGCCCCGGGGTCCCGAGGCCCCCGCCGCACCTGAGCCCGGGCCCGCCCCTCCGGAGACCCGCAGCCCCTCCCCCGCAACGTCCCACCGGGCGGTGGGGGAGGGGGCGGGCGCCGAGCCCCGTCCTGGTCCCCGCGGCGGGGCGCGTCCCCGCCCCCGGCACCCTCCCGACGCCGGCCAAGTGCCGGGCCCGGCCGGACAGGCGCCCCGGGCTCGCCAGCGGCCGCCCGCCCCGGAGGAGGGAGGACTTGGCGGCGGCGGCTCCCCGCGGCCCGGGCCCGGCCCGGCCCGGCGCACGGCCGCCAGCCCGCTCTCACCTGCCAGCTGTCTTCGCAGTAGCAGCGCCGACTGCAGCTCCGTCATCCTCCCGCCGAGGGCCCGGGCCGGCGCCGGGGCTTTCGGAGGGCCGGGGGCAGGCTCTTGGGGGCGCCTGGAGCCGGGTGTGCTGAGGAACGCGGGCCCCCGCGACGGGAGCGCTGGAGCCGGGGCAGGGCCGGGCTGGGGCGGCGGGTCCGCTCGGCTCCACACAGCGCCTCACGCCCGGAAGGGGAGGGCGCCCGGGCGGCCGCGGCGCGCGCTGGGACTCCGCTCGCCCGCTTCCCTCCTTCAAGCCTCCTGTCGGCCCCGCCGGTGCCTTCCCCCGCCACTGCCTCACTGCGCGCAGGGCCGCTCCGCGCAGGCGCGCTGGGGCTGCCCACCTCGGTGGGGCCCGCCCGCAAGCCCGACCCCTTGGCTGGCCTGCCCCGCCCCCGGCGGCGGAACCCCGCCCCCTGCGCGCCGCCGCCGCCATCTTGGGAAGGTCTGGCGCGTCTGGCTCCTGGGCCGCCGCCTGCAGACGCCCCGCGGGCGCCATGTCGGAGAGGTCGCGGCGTGTCCGGGCTGCGCCTCGAGGTTGCAGCAGGTGGTCGGGGAGTGCAGGGGTCGCAGGGAACGGTGGACGGCCGGTGGTTGGCGACCACCCAGCAGTGGTCTAACAGTCCGCACGTGGTGTGTGAATTAGTCATTGTCAAAGCCGGACTTATCGGTGTGCCCCATTTTAAGTAAACCCCCCAAACAGACTGAATGTTAAGTCCCCCCACAGCAAGCATGCACAGAAAGATTCTTGAAACAAAATGTTGCACATCTCCTACTACGAACCGACTAAGTGTAGATAGTAGGAATCTATGAGTAAGGACAGCTGAGATTAGCAGACCCTGACATACTCAAACTGCGGTGCAGAAAGGCGTCTCCTGAGCAAAAGTGAAGGGTGCCCTAGGGTTTCGGGAAAGCAGCTGTGCTCAGCCCGCTTCGCCTGCCTCTTCGCCGCAACCTTCTTCCGCGCATAAATTCGCCAAACTCTCCGAATGGCGCTTGAGTCCATCTGTGTTTTGAACAGGTAAGTACTGAACCTGTACTAACTTTGTACCTGGACTGCGGAAGGCACGCAAAAGTCCAGCTCTCTTCCTGCCCCCCAAAGGCTTACAGTCTGAGTTCCGGTAATAGCCAGAGGGGGAGCAGGTTCCAATACCGTTTTCCGGATTGTAAAAACTACTGAAAAAAAACTGTCTTCAGCCTCCCCCTGGAAAAAGAATTCAAAGGACCAAATAAACATTAAGAGTGAATCCTAACTCCTTCAGGACAACAAACCCAAGCGTCTAACCCAGGTTTTGTGAGGCCTGAAGTTTACTCAATTTGAAGGACTCCCTCCAAGGAAAAGAATGAAAAGGAAGGCTTGAAGATGATTTACTATTTAGAATGAGAAAATAAACCGTAAAGAGCTGTAGGATGGGAGAATCAGTCCTTCTCTACAGGATCAGAAATGCTACCGAGTTACAGCATGGCTCCCCCTCTGAGCCAGAACTAATCCCAGTCCTCAGAGGGGCTCAAAAAAAAAAAAAAAAAAAAAATCAGTTTCTGAAAACACTCCTCCTTTCTGGACTAAACATCTTTCTTTTTAAATTTCTGTTTATTTACTTTTGAGAGACAGAGACAGAGAGAGAGTGTGAGCAGGGAAGATACAGAGAGACACAGAATCTAAAGCAGGCTCCAGGCTCTGAGCTGTCAGCATAGAGCCCCATGCGCCGAGAAACCAAGTCAGATGCTTCACCCACTGAGCCACCCAGGCACCCCTAAAAATCTTTCTTTTTAAATAAATGTTTAATATTATCAAAGTAATAAATGCACACAGTTCATGTCAAACAGTGTATTAAGGCTTATATTGGAAAACATTCTTTGTCTACCCCTTACCCACTCCTAAATCCTGCTTGCCACATGCAATGCCTTTTAACACTCTTAGCAGTTTCTTCTGGTAGTTACCTCCATTTATTCTAAACAATATACTTTAGGGGTGCCTGGGTGGCTCGGTCGGTTCAGTGGCCAGCTCTTGATTTCAGCTCAGGTCATGATCCCAGGGTTGAGGGAATGATCCCCAATTCGGACTCCATGCCGAGCATGGACCCTCCCTAAGACCCTCTCTGTTTCCCTCTTTCCCACTCTCTCTCTTTCTCTAATGATAATCATAATAGTATGCTTTAGTGCTTTCTCTGGACTTACCCAGTCTAGACCTCATATATTTATTCTTGCTGTAACTGAGGAGGATTTCATTATCTTACGCTATCTTCCATTCCTTTATTCTCCTAATATCATTAAATCATCAAATTTATATCAATGGGCAGTTTTTATATCAATGATTGTTATATCAATCAATCGTTTTTACACTGTTGTGAGTTTATGAATATTGACTATAATGGATTATAATTACATTTTTTCCTTACATGGACTTTTTGTGGCCTAGGGTTTCTAATTATGCTTATTTTTCTTGTGCTATCTTAATTACAATCAATATCCTTCCCTTCCCTACCCCACCCCTTGTTACTTTATTCTATCAAGCCCTTTTTCTTAGAAATCTCCCTTCTGGAAGACTGTATTACCCCCCTCATCTGGGCTTGTTGCATTCAGCGATGCCTGCCATATAGAAGTCTTCTAGGATTCTCCTTGACCACTCTTCTGGGCTCAATCTACTTCATCCTGGATCTCAAGTGTAATTCTTTTTTGTTTACTCCTTTCTTTTGCTGGAGCATATTCTCAGATAATTCTGAGGAATATATATAGGGCAAAATTTCCAAGTCCTTATTATGTCCAAAAATGCCAAAGTTTTAAACATCTATAATTTAATGCCAGCTTAGCTGGGTATAGAATTTTATGTTTAAAATCATTATTTGTCTTCAGAAATACAAAAGTATTGATTCATTGTCTTCTAGCATTCCGTGATGCTGTTGATTCTTGTTCCATTTTAGGTGACCTATTTTTTTTTTCTTCTTGTATATTTGTAGGACTTTCTTGTTACATCTGGTATTTTAAGGTATTATGACAGGCCTTGCTATGTCTATTGTGTATTCTCTTTTTTAACTCAGTACTCACAGTCTCACAGTGAGTTTTGTGATGAGACGTTTTCATTTATATATAGAGGTAAACATAGGATAATGACATAGTCTGCATTTTCCTCATATATAAAAAATTATTTTATTTCTTTCTTTTTTTTTGTTTTAATATTTATTTACTGAGAGAGAGAGAGAGCAGAGGAGGGGCAGAGAGAGAGAAGGAGAGAGAGAATCCCAAGCAGGCTCCACACTGTCAGCACAGAGACCGACACGGGGCTCAAACTCATGAGATCATGACCCGAACCAAAATCAAGAATCAGACACTTAACTGACTGAGCTACCCAGGTACTCCTATAAAAATTATTTTAAAAAGCCACTGACATTCGTATGTTAATCTAGAAACCTCACTAAACTCTAAATTAATCACTTATCTATAGATTATTTTGATTTTCTACAAAAAGAATGTGTCCAAATAATGTCATTTCTATTTCTTTTGAAACACTGTTTCTCTTTGTTGCCTAACCATGCTGCCTAGGGTCTCCAGCAGAGTTGTCTAGAAGATGTGGTGGTGGGGACCCTTGTCTTTATTCATTCTTAAAGGGACTGTTTCAGTGTTTCACTCTTAAGCCTTATGCTGCATTTTTTTTTTTTGTAGATCTTTTTTTTAACAGATTAAGGAAGTTCTCTCCTATACCTTGCTTATTAAGATTTATTTTTTTTTCAACTTTTTTTTTTTATTTATTTTTGGGACAGAGAGAGACAGAGCATGAACGGGGGAGGGACAGAGAGAGAGGGAGACACAGACTCGAAAACAGGCTCCAGGCTCCGAGCCATCAGCCCAGAGCCCGACGCAGGGCTTGAACTCACGGACCGCGAGATCGTGACCCGGCTGATGTCGGACGCTTAACCGACTGCGCCACCCAGGCGCCCCAAGATTTATTTTTTATAATAATTCCCGAATCTTTATCTCCAGCACAGATCTTTCCACCAGAGGCTTATATTGGCAATTTCACCTGTCTAACTCTGTATTCATTTATTTAACAAGTGTTTGTTGAACACCTACTATGAGCTAAAGTTAGTTTTTAAGACGAGGGGTCCAGGAGTAGTCTAGGCAAATCAAGCCCCTACTCTCATAGCACTGATATCCAGTGAGAGAGGACAGTCAGTAACAAAGTAAACAAATATTAAACAATCCAGCATCAGATTATAGTAAGTGTTGTGATGGAAATAAATAGGGTGAGCGAATAACTCAAGCAAAAGGGTCTATACTAGATAAGGTAGTCAGGGAAGTCCTCTCTCAACAGAAGATATTTGGACTGAGATCTGCATTGCAAACAGGAGATGCCATTTGAGGATCCTGGGGACGAGCATTCCAGGCCGAGGAAGCCACTACTGCTAAGGCCCCGAGGTAGGTGAGAGCTCACAGCTTGTCCGAGACTAGACAGGTCCTCATGGGTGGGTGAAGAGGGGACAAAATGGAGGCAGGCAGGTGCCATCTTGCAAAGGGCCTTGTCGACCACAGCAGAGAGTTTGGGTTTTAGCCTTGGTGCAGTGGAAGCCCTAGGAGGGGTGCAACCTAGTCCACGTGGTCTGAAGTTCCCTGTGGTGCCTATGGGAAAGAGAAGTGTTTTCTGGGAGACCAATCAGAAGTCGAAGACCAATCAGAAGGCAAGAGATGCTGGTGGCTTGAACCAGGGTGGGTGCAGGGATGCCGAAGCAGGTGTGGGAAGGGGGACGGAATGGATCTGAGATACGTCTCGAAAGTAAGAGAGCAAGGTCTCGCCGACAGACTGACTGTGGGTTCATGGGAAACATGGCTCTTGGTTTATGACCCTGGAACGACTGGCTTGATTTGGAAAAGGGGGGCAGGAAGACAGGCTTTGGTATGGGGAATATCTATTTGGATCAGAAATGTCTCAGCTGTTTATTAGACCTCCCGGCAAATTAATTAATGCCAAATTAATACCTAAGACTGGGGTTCAGACAAGAGGACAAAGCTACAGATACAGATTTGGAGACAGCAGCATTAGGCTTCCTAGAGAGGGAGTGTGATACATTTTTTCTTTGTTTTTTCATTTTATTTATTTGAGAGACAGAGAGAGAGAGAGAACAGGGGAGGGGGCGAGGGAGAGAGAGAGAGAATCTCAACCAGGATCCTTGCTCAGCACAGAGCCTGACTCAGGGCTCAATCCCACGACCCTGGGATCATGACCTGAGCCAAAATCAAGAATCAGACGTTCAACCAACTGAGCCACCCAGGCGCCCCAAGATTTTTTTCCTTAAGCCTAAAAATGAGCCCAGAAGCACCCAGACATCTGAGGCCAGGTAGAGGGGGAGAAGCGAGCAGTGAAGGCTGACAGGTGGACAGAAAGGAGAAAGCCGGAGATAGGAGGACGTGTTCCGGGAGGAAGGAACGGTCCACGGCCACATGCTGCTGAGAAGCAGAGAGAGGTGAGGGCTGAAACTTGAAGCTGGGCACCCACTGCTCACCTTGGTGGAGCACGGCAGGCTAAAGGCTGGCGTGGGACTCGGCACCCAGGGCCCACACGCGTTTTGTGGGCATGACCTGAAAGCGGACCCGCGAGGTCCGGCTCAGTAACTGTGTTTCTGGTAACGCCCCGCTGCTCAGGTGCCCACATGGGGAAGGCTGGCAGCTGGGCGCATCCTGTGAGTTGGCGCAGAGGGGGATGGAAATGGGCAAGTTTGTCGAGGGTGTGCGAAGAGAGCGACCACAGCGGTGGCCTCTTGTCCGAGCAGAGAAGGAAGTGAAAATTGGAAGGGGCTGACGGACAGTGGAAAAATGATACAAATAATGGGATCTTGATGAGGTTGAAGAATCGTGTGGTGCAGGCACTAAAACCAAGCAAGCTGGAAGGACAGGAAATGCTGGTCAGGGTGGGTGGCTTGGAATCCAGAATTCGACTGTGATATGTTTATGACGTGAATGTGGGAGAGGCTGGCTGCTGGGGAGGGGGGAGTCGGTCAAGGAGGTGAGGCAGGAGTACTGGAAGGTCATCCACATGGGCAACTGAGTCCCCAAGGACGAGGGCCAGAGTGGGATAGGAAGCCTGGGAAGCAGGAGACAAAGCCATTGGTGAATGGATCCATCGGCAGTAGGGATAAAGGGAGGACTCAGTGGTACAGCCAGATGGCATTAACCTCAAAAGAGCTAGGGTTAGGGAGAAAAAGAGAAAAGTCTGGAAAGCAGCAACGGAAATAGACGATGCTAAGCGTGCCAACACTGAGACCGGAAGAGGGTGAGTGAAGACAGCCTTCCCTTGAGGGGCCGAGGATGCCTGAGTCCTCAGATGAGGCCAGGAGGGGGAGGGGCGCCCACAAGCTCCTCCCACCACCCTGATGGGAGCTCAGTGTCTCCTGCCCAGACCTGCTCTGTCATGAGCCATGGTGCCCACTCACCCGGGTCAGAAACAGGAGGGTCAGCCTACGTCTGATTTGTCACCGAGGCCTAAATGTTTGCTCCTTTCCATTCCCATGGACACTCCCTGACCCAAGCCTGGGCAAATGCCAAAACCTCCATGAGGGTCTCACCGCCACTGGTCTTGACTCTCTCTCCCCTCGTCTATTCTCTGCAGCCACAGTGAAATATTCAAAAGGCGAACCTGCTATTGTCTCACTCCTACTTAAAACACACAGCGGCCCCCCACCTATTTGAGGACGAAATCTAAGCTCCCCGTTATGGTCTGCCTTTCACTGTGTAGTTTCAGGGACTCGCCCAGGCTCCAGCTTTATCCTGAATCTCTCACCCCAGGCCTCTTCCTAACACTCTCTGCTCCTGTCCGCATGGAGAACTCCTACTCGTTCATCTTGCCGGTTCTTGGAGGAAGCAGTCTCCTCCAGAAAACTTTTCTCAATCTCAAAACTAATCTTACTTCTGTTTCCCAGTTCCAGCCTGTATTACATCTCCTATCCCAGCATCCATCGTACGGTATTGCTTTTTTTTTTTCCTTCTCAGTTGTCTGTAAGATTTGGAAGGGCAGGACTTTCCTCCTCTGTTCTCAGAACTTGATATGCTGATGCTGCACAATAAACACTCAATACATATCTGTCAGGTGGATACGTCGACTCTGTTAAATCCATAGCCGGAATGTCTTTCAAGATTACCATAGACCTGTGCTTATTCAGCGTGGGTTTGTATACCTGGCAGAGGGCGGCACAGACAGGGGGGTGCCAAGGTGTTCTTCAAACTACAGAATAAGCCTCTCCTGGACTCTTAATTTTGCTCACTTCTTTCTAGATTAAAAAGTAAAAAGTATTTAAAGGTAAATCTATAACTTTAAATGCTTATATTAGAAAAGAAGAAAGGGGGCGCCTGACTGGCTCGGTTGGTGGAGCACGGGACACTTGATCTCAGGGTTATGAGTTCGAGCCCCATGTTGGGTGTAGAAAAATAAAATATTGAAGAAGAAGAAGAAGAAGAAGAAGAAGAAGAGAAGAAAGACTGAAAATTGAATGAGCTGAGCATTTATTGTAAAACGTTAGAAACAGACTAGCAAACGAAGCGCAAAGAATGGGACGAGACAGCTGAATAGCCACATACCAAAAAAAAAAAAAAAGTCATAATAAATGAAGGTGGACCCCTACCTCACACCATAGATGAAAATTAACTGAAAATGGATCGGGTACCTAAAGATAAGGGCTGAAACTATAAAATGCTTAAAAGAAAACATGAAAGTAAATCTTTGTGATCTTTTCAGGCAGGCGGTTCCCTAGACAACATACCACAAGCACAAGCAACCAAAGAAGTAGATAAATCAGACCTCATCCAAATTAAAAACTTTGTGCTTCTCAGGACACCAACAAGAAAGTAAGAAGAAAACTAAACATGGGAGAAAATTTTTACGTATCGTGTGTCTGATAAAGGACTCATATCTAGACTACGCAAAGAACCCCCACAAGTCAGTAAAAAGACAAATAACCCAATTTTAAAATGAGCAAAAGATCTGAATAGACATTTCACCAAAGGAGACATACAAATGGCCAGTGAGCCCATGAAAAGAGGCTCAACATCATTAACCTCAGGGAAATGCAAATCAAAACCACAGTGAGATACCACCTCACGTCCACCAGGACGGAGAGAATAAAGAAGACAGATGCTAACAAGTGTCATAGACATGGGGGACTGGAACCCTCCCACGTGGTGGGCATTACGTGTGAAATAGTGCAGCCACTGTGGAAAACAGGCTGGCAGTTTCTCGGAAAGTTAAACATAGAATCTCCATATGACTCAGCAATTCCACTCCTAGGTATATGCCCAACAGAACTGAAAACACTTGTTCACACAAAAACACTCGCACAGGAATGTTCACAGCATCATTAGTCATAATAGTGAAAAAGTGGAAAAAAGTCGGGGTGCCTGGGTGGCTCAGTCGGTTAACTGTCAGCTCCTGGTTTTGACTCAGGTCACGATCTCACCGGTTCATGAGATCAAGCCCCACATCAGACTCTGCGCTGAGCACGGAGCCTGCTTGGGATTCTCTCTCCCCCTCTCTCTCTGCCCCTCCCCTACTCACATGAGCCCTCAAAAATAAATAAACATTAAAAAGTAAAAAAAAAAAAAAAAAGTAACATTAAAAAATAAAAAAAATCCCATTCCTATTTTAAACAAATGGAATTTGTAGTTGAATATCTTCTTACAAGAAAAACTATAGGCCCAGATGGTTTTATTGAGATGTTTTACCAAATTTCAAAGATCAACTGATACTAATCTCACACAAACTAGAGTAGGGACAGAGGGCACATGTTATAAAACTAGTATAATCTTTTTTTTTTTTTTTTCAACATTTATTTATTTTTGAGACAGAGAGAGAGAGCATGAACAGGGGAGGGTCAGAGAAAGAGGGAGACACAGAATCCGAAACAGGCTCCAGGCTCTGAGCTGTCAGCACAGAGCCCGACGCGGGGCTCGAACTCGTGGACTGCGAGATCATGACCTGAGCCGAAGTCGGCCGCTTAACCGACTGAGCCACCCAGGCGCCCCTAAAACTAGTATAATCTTAATATTGAGACCTGATAAGCTCAGTATGAAAAAGGATAATTGCAGATCAATGTAAACCATGAACATGGATGCAAAACCTTAAAGAAGAAATTAACAAATTGAATCCGGTGACCCGTAAAAACTAGTACATCACGTCTGAGATGGATATGTCCAGGGCGTATGGTTCGGTTTCCGTTAGGAAATCAGTATAATTTGCCACATTAACAGATTAAGGGCAGGGCAGGGAGAGGCGTCTCGGCACAGAACAAACACTGGATGGAATTCGACGTCCTTTTCTTATAAAAAGTCTGAATAAACGAGGAATAGGTAGGAACTTCCCTAACCTGTTAAATGGCCACTACGAAACACCCTCACATGAGAGCAGGAACGGGAAGGCTGTGCCCACAGCCCTCAGCTGTACTGGAGATACTGGCCAGCTCAGGGAGGCCAGAAGAAAGCCCACGTTCCAGATGGAGGAAACTTGGGTGGCATTTAAACGGTTGGAGCAGAGGAGAAAGCCAGACTTCAGGGAGGGCACAGAGCCGCTCGGGAAGACTGACCTCGGGGAGGTGGACAGGAAGTGCGGGAAGCCCCGGGAGAAACTCAAGAGGATGAAAACCAGAACAGACAGCGGTGAGGGTTAAGGGCAGAGGTTTAAAAAATGGGTTGTCCCTTGGTGACAGAGCTATCGGGGCCCCTGGTGAGAGCGGGGTCCGGGGACGGTGCGGGCCCAGGCAAGGGGTGCACAGGCCGAGGACAAATGGGCCACGGTGGTGGACGAACGGAGTCAGCACATATTTATGAAGCCCTACTATGTGCCAGTACTGGTTTGGGCACTGCTGAGTCGGTGGTAAACAAGAAAAGGCAAGATAGAATCTGCAAGGAGTTCACGTTCTGGCGGGGACCGACAGTCAGTAGCTCAGTCAACAAAAAGATAATCGCAGACACCGAGAAGTGCTGCGAGGAAAATAAGACGGGGTGTCAGGAAAGGCTGACTGGAGAGATTACCCCAGCTAAGGCAATCCCGGAGGGCTTCTCTGAGGCGGTGACATTTGAGCTGAGACTGGAGAGCAGGCAGCCGCGAGAGGTTCCGAGGAGGCTGGCATAAGTTCACGCAGAAGGTTTGGGGCGGGGGCGCAGGCGGAGCGGGGGACAAGGTGAGCAGTGGGCTGTATTCTGTTTGCAGCAGGAAGGCACTGGGGGGGTTAGAAGAGGCTCTCCTCTTTGACTACAACAGAGAAAAGAGGTAGGGCAGCAGCTCAGGGAGGGATACGTGTGCACTGCCCTGAAGATGGCAGGGACCTTGTCTTAAGTTATCTGTGTCCGTGCCGCCTTAGGCCCCACCCTCCCAGCTGCTCACACGTTTCTGTTTGTTTGTGGTCATGGTTAAGTAACAATGCAAACATCTGTACACTCCCAGTCCCCCGAAGTGCTAATTAACGTATGTATCCCTTGGTGCCTTCGTTCTCCCATCTGTAAAATGGGATGAACCCGTGTGCCTTCAGAAGGTGCTGAGTGTAGGGCCTTTGGGCCCCTCAAAGAAAACATTTGCTGGGACCCCAAGCTTTCTGCGGGCTGCAGAGCAACCCACCCACCCTCTGGGTTTGCTGGGATCCTCACCATAACCTTGCCGGTCCCATCAGAGAGGGGAAGGGGCCTCTCGAGCTCCCAGGGGGGCAGAGAGAAGCCCAGACGAGGAACTCAGGCTCAGCTTAGGTTTGCTGCTGTCCTCACAAAGCACACGGTGGCCGGAAACGTGAACCTGAGTCCCAGACCTGGCTTCCCGAAAGCCTGACCCTCCTCACCTGTCTCAGGTGTTCACCAGCCTTAGCGACAGGGAGGGTGTTGTTGTCCCAGGAGGCATGCCGATAACAGAGCTGCAGGGGGTGACTGACCACAGGTGACCTTCTTGAGAAATACGACCGACCGTCGAGGAGGTGAAAGATGGCTGGCGGTGACGAGAAGTCTGGGCCAAAGGAGAAGCTTTTGTCGTTGGGTTTGGCTGTGTTATCTTGCAGGATGAGGGAGTAGGGGATGAGCAGGGGTGGGTGAGGGAGAGGGCAGGAGGGTTGTGGGCTGAGCAGGCTGCCCGGGGACGGCAGGAGGCGTGGCCACAGCACAGACGGACAGGGAGGCGCTAAGCAGGGAGGAGAGGACTTCTTCCTTTGGGAGCAGGGGGCAGGAGGCGGGAGCACGAGGATGGGGTGTTGGTGGCATAAAACGCAGAACAGGGGGCACCGTTGGCCAGGGACGCAGGCAGGACGGCCCTCACCCGCCCACCTGGGAGATGTCCCTCGGCGGTGCCCCCTGCGCAGAGGTCGACAGGAGGATGCAGGGGGTGCGGGACCCGTGCCCGAGGGTGGGAGTGACTCCCCGGGAGCCAGTGCTACTGCAGACCCAAGCAGCCTCTTGCAGGTTGATGGAAAAGCTCAGACCGGGTTCTTTCAAGGACTGTCGTGCCCGTGAGTGGGGACTCCACGGCCGGCCGACCCGCGTGCCACACAGAACTGCTTCGGAACGGTTGTGGGCGCCTGTCACGGGATTGAGTTTCCGTGTAGCCACCCACCGCTCGTGAACCCAATTCTCTGTGGCTGACTTCTCGCCTCCCAAAGGGAGATGCCGGGACTCACCTGCCGGACCTCTTTTGCAGCAAGGACCCCCAAGTTTCAACCTGGCCACCCATCAGACACACACCCCCAGGCCTGAATTCAGGGTACAGGGCCGTGAGGACAGCAGCACCGGCTGTCCCACAGAAGCCCAGTGAGCCCCAGAAGTAATTTTACATCGCCTAATAGCCACAGTTAAAAAATGTTAAGGGGAGCCTGGCTGGCTCAGTCAGGGCAGCATGTGACTCTGCATCTTGAGGTTGTGAGTTCGAGCCCCCCGTTGGGTGTAGCACTTACTTAAAAAAAAAAAAAATATATATATATATATATATATTGGGGTGCCTGGGTGACTCAGTCGGTTAAGCATGACTTCAGCTCAGGTCATGATCTCACAGTTCGTGGGTTCAAGCCCCGTGTCGCGCTCTGTGCTGACAATTCAGAGCCTGGAGCCTGTTTCCGATTCTGTGTCTCCCTCTCTCTCTGCCCCTCCCCCGTTCATGCTCTGTCTCTCTCTGTCTCAAAAATAAACGTTAAAAAATTTTTTTTTAGCGTCCGACTTCAGCCAGGTCACGATCTCGCGGTCCGTGAGTTCGAGCCCCGCGTCGGGCTCTGGGCTGATGGCTCAGAGCCTGGAGCCTGTTTCCGATTCTGTGTCTCCCTCTCTCTCTGCCCCTCCCCCGTTCATGCTCTGTCTCTCTCTGTCCCAAAAATAAATAAACGTTGAAAAAAAAAATTAAAAAAAATTTTTTTTTAAATAGATATATATTTTAAAAAAAGATGAGCTCATTCAAATAGCATATTTGATTTAACCCAATATATCCTAAGTGTTATTATTTCAACATGTTATTGATACCAAAAGAACCCGTGAGATAATTTATATTCTTTCCAAGACTAAATCTTTGAAATTCAGCGTGTATTCAATGCGGAAGGTACACCTCAGTTCAAAGTGGCCACGGTTCGGGTGTTGGCGTGGCCAGTGGCTGCTCTGTGGGACGGTGGACCCAATGTGGATCCAGACGGCGGGCCTCCCGGCGTGACCCCCCGGCCGTCCCAGAACCCAGCAGGCTACCAAATAAGCTTCGGTGAGGTCCCCCCCTGTCTAAGTGCGTTACAGCAAGTGCCGTGATTCATTTGTTCTTTTTCAGGTGATGCATTCATTTGGAAAGAGAGAGAGAGCGCACGAACAAGGGAGGGGCAGAGAGAGAGGGAGTCCCACGCAGGCTCCCCACCACCAGCACGGAGCCCCCTCGGGGCTTGAGCTCACGAGCAATCCAGATCACGACCTGAGCCTAAACCAAGAGTCGGACGCTCAACCGACTGAGCCACGCGGGCACCCCAGAAGTGCTGTCGTTTGTCACTAACGATCACCTGGGGAGCGTGAGCCTCGAGAAAGAGCGGACGTTCCGTGTGCACAGCATGTCCTCATGCCTGTTCACCACGGAGCCCAAGGCCCGGAACAAGGCCTGGTTCTTGCTCCTTAAACACGAGTCGCGTGAATGAATGAGGAAAATGTTCCGCCCTCCGTAAATCTCCCAACACGATTTTGGGTTTTTTTTTTAGTAATCTATACATCCCACGTGGGGCTCGAACTCAAGACCCCGATTCTTGCTCCTTAAACACGAGTCGCGTGAGTGAATGAGGAAAACGTTCCGCCCTCCGTAAATCTCCCAACACGATTTTGGGTTTTTTTTTAGTAATCTATACATCCCACGTGGGGCTCGAACTCAAGACCCCGATTCTTGCTCCTTAAACACGAGTCGCGTGAGTGAATGAGGAAAACGTTCCGCCCTCCGTAAATCTCCCAACACGATTTTGGGTTTTTTTTTAGTAATCTATACATCCCACGTGGGGCTCGAACTCAAGACCCCGAGATCCAGAGTCGCTCGCTCCACCGACTCTGCCGGCCCCCCAGTACGAATTCTTGGCCAAAGCTTCCTTTGACAAATTGCCTGGTAGGTACTATATACCTTCATGGCTTTCTCACGTCCAGAACCAAGTCCAGGGGAGCACGTGTGGCTCTGAGGCCCTGCGCCGTGGGGGACGCGGCGGGAAAGCACCAGCCTCCATCAGAGACCAGCTCTGTGAGCAGGTGACGAAACCGATGGCTCACAGAGGCCCCGGCTTCTGACCCTGAAGCGGGGAGGAAGGGCTAAAGCCAGGGTCCGTGGCTTGGGGCACTGGCGATGACGTCTCGGGTCCACACACGTGCCATGGACTGCAGTGAGCAGAAACGTCCGTCCCACGTGAACTAAAAAATCATGCAAACTCCCGGAGTCTGCACAGAGCGCAGGAGCCCGAGACGCAGTGACAACCACAGCCGCCATCCCCAAGGCAGAGGAGGCCCCGTCCGGGTTTGGCTTCCGGCTGTTCGGTGGTACCCAGCCCCGGCCCGCGCTGAGACCAGAGGCCGGCTCCCCAACGCCGACCCCCTCCTCCCTGGCGGCCAGCTGCATTTTCTCATCTAATAAAAGGGGCGCACGCTGGCGGGATTTCCGTGAAGGGGAAACGGGACAGCCCCGCACGGGCTGGGCACGGCACAGGTGCTCAGAGATTCCCTGCTCGCTCGGCCCCTGAGGGCCCAACACAAGTGTCCTCTCCTGCATCACAGCTGCAAACACACACGGATAAAGGAGACGCAGGAAGAGAAAGAGGCCGTGAGTTGGTTTCTTAAACGCTCAAACCCTGAGGGCTGTGCCGGCTGAACTTAGCATTTCTAAACAACAGACCCCAGTTGTGAAAACGGTTTATGTTCAAGGGGGACAGAGGAGGTTGATAGAAATGACCCTGTTATATTCCTGACGCAGTTAAACACTCACTTTCCCTCCCAGACCATCATCTGCCTATTCACTCCCTCCCGTTACACATTCGTCCGGGGCCAGCCGACAAGGGCAGGCTGGAGGTAAGGGGCAATCAGAACTGCGTACTCGCAGACCTAAGTCCTGCCTTGAGAGACCATCCTTCCCGGAGAAAACCAAGGCTGAGAGGGTCTGGCCCGTACACAGTCTGCTAGGTCCTTCAGCAGAACCCCTCTTGAGCAGTGTGTCCCCCCCCCCAACCCCCATGATGCCACTCCAGGGGGCGCATGCTGCATTGTGTGGCAGCAAGCCCACGCCAGAGTCCCACACGCCGTCCTCCAAAGAAAAGCATGATTGCATCTGGCTACCTTGTTTAGCTCTGTTTTGTACGTGCATGTAACTGTGTGATCAGAACACTAACGGTCCTTCTTCCAAAAGGAAGTGCAGCGGATTCTTCAGGGCCCGCGAGGCCCAAGGGACGAGGCACTGCAAGGCTGGGGTCGGCTTTGCCAGCAGGCAGGGCCCAACACGCCCCTCGGGCCCCCGCAGGAGCTGCTCTCTGCCCGCCCTCCTCAGCCCTCCCAGCCCTACGCTGGCCCCAGCGGCCAGAATCGGGCCCTGTTGCTCACGCCCTGCTTTCCGTCCCTCCCCCACTGCCCCCCATCCCTCAACAGGTATTCCTGGATCCTGCCAAATAAACCTCTTGCATTCAAAGCTTCGTCTCAGGGTCTGCTTCTGAGAGGATCGAAAGGAAGCCGGAGCCGGGGGGGGGGGGGGGGGGGCACACCGCCAAGTATGAACAAAGGCCCTTGAAATCCAACTGATACTCAGTATCAGAAAGAGTCTCTCTCTTACTCCCATAAAGTAATTTAGCCTGCAGCACACTCTGAAGCATCTCTTTGCTGTCTTCACAAACCCCGTGGGAGGAACGGGGACCACAGGTTAAATTTGGTGCACACTTTATTACTTTTACTTAATCGGGACTCTTTTAGGCAGAGACACGTTCTGCATCCAAAGTGGGGGTGAGGTTTGAGTGCAACCCGGTAGGGGTGCCATTGTCCACACCATGAAGTTCGTTGTTGGTTTATAACTTCTTACAGTGGAAAATCCCAAACATACACAAAAGTAGAGAGAATAGAATAATGAAGCCCCGTGTACCCACTCCACCTCAAATTACCTTAAAGCAAAACCCAAATATATGATTTCATCTATAGTATTCAATATCTCTAAAATATAAGGACTTTTTCTTTTTTTTTTTAATTTTTTTTTAACGTTTATTTATTTTTGAGACAGGGAGAGACAGAGCATGAACGGGGGGAGTGGCAGAGAGAGAGGGAGACACAGAATCTAAAGCAGGCTCCAAGCTCTGAGCTGTCAGCACAGAGCCCGACGTGGGGCTCAAACTCACGGACCTCGAGATCATGACCTGAGCCGAAGTCGGCCGCTTAACCGACTGAGCCACCCAGGAGCCCCTAGTTATTATTATCATTACCATTATTTATACTTTTTCATTATTACTGCTTAAAACTGTAAACTATTAGTTTACAGTTTGCCAAATTATTGTCTACATAAAGTCCACGTCCTTGGATTGGTTATGTGTCTCTCAAGCCTTTTTTTAATTGATAGGCTCCCTTCCGTCCCTTTTGTCTCTCCCTGCAGTTCATTTGTTGAAGAAATTTGGCCACCTGTTCCTCTATGGTTTCCTGAGATCTCGAGTTTACTGATGACGTCATCAGGGTATCATTTCACACGTCCTGTTCCCTCCGTGTTCTGGGAAGTGGTGGTCGGATCTAGAGATTTAACCGGAGTTGGGTTGGATTTTGTTCAGACCCCCCCCTTCAGTGGCACTGGAGACTTCCATCGAGAGGTACACCAGTCTGATTTTTCTTTATTTTCTAGCTTCTATTCTGATAAAAAAGCTGTGACATTCCCACTGTCGTGGGACAGACAACGTGACTCACCTTTTGCAACTTCTGTGGCTGACTTTGCCCAGGCAGTGTGGGCTAGCCCGTCCCTGACAGTTAGGGGTTTTCCCTCTGGGTCAAAGAGAGAGCAACGTCTTAATGGGACAGGGGCCAGCAAGGGTGGGGCACCACTTTCTCCATCCCTCCCACCTACCCTGGCTCAAGCTATGGGCACAGGAGGACCTTGGCTGAACCCCGGGGTGACGCTCAGCTGGCTAATTTCTCTGAGTCTCAGTCTCCTCAACTGTAAACGGTGATGAATAATAATCTCTCCCAAAGAGGGTTTATGGTGGACTGGCTAATGTTGCAGTCACCCAGCATCTTTTTTAAAAAGTCTGTTTGCTTATTTATTTATTTATTTATTTAGAGAATCCCAAGCAGGCTCCACACTGTCAGCATGCAGCCCGACTCAGGGCGTGAACCCATGAACGGTGAGACCATGACCTGAGCCAAATCAAGAGTCAGACAGACGCTCAACTCACTGAGCCGCTCAGGCACCCCGCACAGCACCTTTTGAAAACCCGTGTGCCACACGCCAAGACAGTTTCCCAGCCCCCCTCTCGCCAGGTTGGACCCTTGGCTTCTGAGGGCACCTTCAGGAGAAACGTGAGACGAAACCTCTCTGCCACATCGCAGACACCCACCACCCGCATCAGGAACAGCCAAGCCCCTGTTCGTGGAGGGGACGATGAGGCCCCAGGCAGGAGAGTGACTGCGTCAGGGAGCCAGGGCTGATGTAGGACAGAAACACAGGTCCTCCGATCTGAAGACCGGGGAGCAAAGGGGAGAGAGTGAGGGGCAGGAAACCCGTCTGGCTGTGACTCGTCTAATTTTTAGTCATCTTCCCTTTGGCTCCCATCGTGAGGAGAAAAGAGAAACCCAGTACTGCCCCTGGCAGGACCCTGTGGAGCGAGGTGGCTGCAATGGGCTGCAATGGGAAGAATGGAAGGGGGTGGGGTGGGCTGTGAGTTTACTGGGAGGCTCAGGTTGCTTCCTGGTACCTCCCAGGGAGGCTCAGTGCACCGGGCAACTAAGGTCCCCAGCCTCCCGCACAGACACCCTCTGTTCAGGAAGGAGCTGGGTGGGTCACGAGAGCTGCCTCCTTTGAATGGCTGTGGGAGGAGGGCAGGGGAGACAGGACTGGGGGAGGAGGAGGAGAGGGGAGCCAGAGTTGGGAGAGGAGGAGGGGAGGGGAGCCAGGGTTGGTGGGGGACAGGGGAGGGGAGGGGAGCCAGGGTTGGTGGGGGACAGGGGAGGGGAGGGGAGCCAGGGTTGGTGGGGGACAGGGGAGGGGAGGGGAGCCAGGACAGACCTTAACCCAGGCAGAGCCCAATCCTGTAGGGAGGGACCCAAGGGAGGCCAGGGCGTCAGTCAAAGGGGAAGTGGCACCTTCCCTGGCTGCACAGAACCTGTCAGGTGCCCTCTGCAGCCCCTCCCCCTCCCCCTCCCAGCCCAGCCCGGGGCCTCCTGGGCAGAGAGGTCATGGGAGGGAAGACGCTGGGAAGGCTGGGGAGCACCTGAGGGAGATGGCCGGCTTCTCCCTCTGGGAAGGTGATGCAGCTTCGCCCAGGGTCACCTGCTTGGGAGCCAGAGGAGTGACCCTGTCCCTCTGCGTCTGGATCTCATCAGAGCTGGTTTACTCTGTCTCCCAGCACCCACTTGGCTGGTCCTCTGTCACGTTCAGGAATTGTGCAGGAATCATCTCCTGGCCCCAAACTCCCACCTGTGGATGGAACACTAAGGTCTGGGAGGAGACGGGGCTTCCCTCTGCACTGTGATAACAAGTGACCTCCTCTCCTTTAATGTTTATTTATTATTTTTCACACACACACACACACACGAGAGCAGGGAAGGGGCAGAGAAAGAGGGAGAGGCAGAGAGAGAGAGAAAGAGAGATTCTCAGGTAGGCTCTGAGCTGTCGGCAAAGAACCCAGCTCATGGCTTGAAACCACGAACCACGAGATCGTGAGCTGAGCCGAAGTCGGACGCTTAACCGACTGAGCCACCCAGGCGCCCTGAAAAGTGACCTACCTTTTAAGTTATTTCATATACACACGTACATCATACACATATATGAAATAGGTGTTTCATAATATTTTGGTTAATTTAATAGTATTCCGCAAAATTCAAAGGGCACAGAAAAGGAGATCTCTTTCCTGCTGCTATCCTGGGTCTCTCAGCACCCACCTACGACCCCAGGGTTGACTGCGCTTGGCTGTTTCTTATTGATCCTTCCAGGGACACCCGATACTAGCAAACAGCCACTTTGTTTCAAAGCAGAAACTTTGTATGCTGTACTCACTGTTCTCTGCTTGGGTTTTGCACGTGACAAATGTTAATTATGATCCTTTAATTTTCGTGGCTTGCCGCCTTATTCTTTTTAATGATACATAGTATTTAATTGCATGACTGGAGCATCATTTATTTCACTGGCCTCCCATCCAGGTTCCAAACGTCAGTGAGTCCACTGGTGCTTAAGGTGTGTGTCTTTGGGCACGGATCCCTGGGGGTAAATTTCTGAAAGTGGAATTGGACTGAGTTGCTTTCTTTAATTTTTCAAATTAAAAAAAAATTTTAATGTTTATTTATTTTTGAGAGAGAGAGAGAGAGAGAGACAGAGACAGAGTGCGAGTGGGGGAGGGGCAGAGAGAGAATGAGACACAGAATCCAAAGCAGGCTCCAGGCTCCGAGCTGTCAGCCCAGAGCCTGACGCGGGGCTCGAACTCCTGGACCGTGAGATCAAGACCGGAGCTGAAGTTAGACACCTGACTGAGCCGCCCAGATGCCCCGGTTTATTTAATTTTTTTGATAGATGTCGCCAAATTGCCGTCCACAGGGGTTGTACCAACAGTCTCCCCACTAACACCCTGTGCCGGTGCCTGTGCTGGTGAGCCAGCGAGCTTAGCTTTTGTTGTTTCTTGCTTCGCGAGCAAATCTGAGTGATACGGGCGAAATGGTACCTTGTCTCTACATCTCTTATTTCCTGAATGAGGCTGAGCATCTGAGATAGGAACCCAGGGAGCAGACTGTAACTGACTGGGGGGTCTGGCCCCCACCGCAGGCCACAGGCCGGACCGCTGTGGCCCCCCCACCCCACCCCCAGCAGATGGCAGGTGGCTGAGTGGCCCCGCCCTCCACCCTCCCCAGAGCCTTCCTCCCGGCCCCCTCACCTGGGATGAGTAACAGTTTCTCCTGGGTGACTGGAAGAGGCAGGCTTTATTCAGGCACCCTGGTCTGTCCTGCTTTTCTGTCCCCGAGGGCTGGGACTTGGCCTCTGATGCAGACCACGGGTCTGCAGCAGGGGAGTGGCTTTTATGGGAAGTAGAGCTGAGGCGACGAGGGTGCAGCAGTTCAGGTGCGTGCCTCGGTTGAGCCCCGCGGTGGGGGCTGGGGACACAGACCCTGAGGTACATCAGAGGTGGCCATGCAGGGCTGAGGGGTGGAGGAGGGGGAGGGAGAGAGGCAGGCAGGTGAGGGTGGTGAGCTGGAGTTTGCCTGTGGGATGGACGAAGGAGATGAGGAAAGGTTTGTTGGGTGGAGGTCCTTCCAGTGGCCATGGGACTGGAGTGGTCACGTGTCCAACTGCGGGACGCCTGGCCATAGCAGGTTAGTCATTTCTGGGGTGTGTCTGCTCGTGCCTCTCTGCAATGACATCACCTGGCTTCCTGGAGAACAATTAGCAGAGCTGGCTGTGCCCCTGATTTACCGCCTTGGTCTAGCTTCTTCCGTGGCACCTGCTCCGTCCCTGGGGCCTAGGGCGGTGTGGCCTGGGGAGTGCGCTGTGGGCCTGGGGCCCAGACCAGCTGGAGCTGGAGGAGAAGCAGGCTGGAGGTGGGGACAGGGAGACTGGGGTCCAATCAGGCTTCGAGGGTGTGTTTCCGGCTGACCTGAGAGCAGGTTAGCCCTTTCCAGGCCTGTGTTCTAGATCCTTCTCTGACTTTGGCCCCTGTTTCTTGCAGCCACTGTTGCCCTGTCTGTCCCACAGCTGCCAATCCCAAATGAAGACTTCCGGTAGGCGGCAGGAGCACCGTCAGAAGCTCCCGGTCTGTGAGGGCCGACACATCAGTTTCTATTTCAGATAATGAATAATTTTTTAGTATAAATGTATCCAAATATTGTATGGGACGCAGTTACATTTTTTAAAAAGTTGCTTATCCGAGATTCAATGTAACTGGGTATCCCCTTCTGAAATTTGCTCCATCCGGCACCCCTGCCAGCGGTCCCACGTAGGGTGGACACAGCCCGGACGCCTGACCACTCCCAGGCCCGCCCTGTAGAGCCACCGCCGCCCCTGGGGAGCCCCTGACCCTCTGGCTCCAGAGTCCGAGCTCCTGGCAGGAACCCAGGCCGACCGGGGCCTCACAGACAGTTTCCAGGGCCACTCGGGCAGGAGGGGAAGGCGAACCCTCCAGGCCCCACGTGGAACAGGCTGGACTCGGACCTGCGACATTCAGGTGGTTCGGAACCCCAAACCTCTGGGTAGTGATCCGGTCACTCATGCGGCTCCCCACTGTGACCGTGACCCGAGGGTGTCACGTGATCAGCCGGAATAACCAGGGAAGCAGTGGGGGGTGGGGGTGGGGACTGGGGTCGCAGGACCCCTGGGCAGCCTGGACAGCCCCAGAGTAGAGACCTGCGCCCCCTGCCCCCAACTGTGCTCCTGGTGTAGAGCCTTCCACCCCTCCCCCATCCACAGCCCCCCTTCCCACCTCTGGTAGAGACCTGCACCCTTCCCCCCAATCTGTGCTCCAAGGGTGGAGACCCACGCCCCCCTCGCCCCCTGCCCCCATCCCCTCATGCCCCCCCCCCCCCAGCTAGAGACCAGGCCCACCCCCTCCCTCCCCCTATCCCCTTCCAGCTCCTGGGGTAGAGGCTCCCACCCACCTGCTAAGGATGGGGTTCCGGCTCCACCTGTGACACCCCGATGAGTGATCCCCCAGTGGGCGAGACACTTCACTGCGTGTTAGGGATTCGTGGGGAGGCCTGGGAAATGCGGTCACAATGAGACTTAAGTAAATCAAGCCTTATTTTCCGATCCTTTGCCTCAACATCTCACCTGCGGTTGTTTTTCCGGGCCAGGGCGACTGAGTGTGTGTGTGTGTGTGTGTGTGTGTGTGTGTGTGTGTGTATGTATGTGTGTGTGTGTGTGCTCGCGCTCCAGTTAAGGAGGGGAGGGGCGCACTCCAGGCCCCACAGGAACCCTCACTGAGAAGCTGTGAAGGAACGTGCACGTGCCCAGTGAGGCCGTGGACAGTCCCCACACAAAACTGTCTCTGTTTTGATGACTTTGTTCTTGCCTGTCCAACTGGACCATTCCCTCTGAGTAGAAGTTTTTGGTGAGAAAAAAAATTAGTCATTGTCAGACTGGATTTTATGAATCTGGGTAAGCACTGTTAGCCTGTTTGCCAGAAGGAGGGCTGTTTGTACATAGACCTAACTTCTGGACAAAGTCTTCGTCTCAATAAAGTCTGCTTGAAACCTCTCAGGCACTTTGATCACAAATGCTAATTACTGCAGGGTCAAGGACCTTCATCTGGCGAGACAGCTCTGCCCCAGGTGAGGGGTGGGACAATTTGGACAGTGAGGCCCGGCCCTCTGGATCGCATCTGTCAAAGGCACCTGGAGGCCACGGAGCCACTGGACCACCGGGCAGTGTGCTGGGCCGTGGATGTCGGCACCACCACGTTGGGAAGCCCCCGGCGGCTTCTACAAAGCCACACACAGTCCGCTCCGTAACCAGCTCCCGTACCAAGGTAACGGGGTGCAGGGGACCATCAGCGTGCATCAGCAGCCCCCCGGGTCCCCCACCCACTCGTGCCCTCAACCACCTCACGCCACTCAGGGTGCCAGCCACCAGCCGCTGGCTGCAGGGCTCGCTTACCGGAGTGGAGAAGCAGCAGGCAGGAAGGAGAGAGAGGTAGGTGGGGGCGGGGGGGGGGAGAGTAGTAGGCAGGGGGGCAGCAGGAGAGAAGGCACCACTTTCGGGATCCGGGAACACCACCCGCATCCAGAAGCCTCGAGCCTGAGAGATGCCACGTGGCCACGCTCAGGACGCTATGCACTTTGTTGCTGCAGCTTTCTGGCTGGTCCGTCGGGCTGCTTCTCTTTGCGGGGGAGCCCCCTGAGTCTTCAAGGACCCCACCAGCCTACCAGCCGTGCCTGCACCTTTGTGAGGCCCGGCACACAGCAGTTGCTGCCTCCAGGCTGGCCCCCTGGCAGCACGGCCCAGGCAAGTGGGGTCAGCACCCGAGTGTCCCCCCAGGGAGGAGGTAGGACTAGTGAGGTGGGGCTTGCCCCCAGATGGTGCTGACCTAGACCAGGCAAGAGGCTTCGGGACGTAGCCGGCCAGCAATCCCTGGGCCTTTAAGAACAGAGGCCTGAACCTCTCCAGAGATTCTGTGGAGAAAACTGAGCCGCTGAAAAGTCTGTGGTGTTCTCACCTGGAGGTCCACGGGTCCACTGCCCCTAGCGGCCGGAGTCAGGTGGCCACAACAGCAGGGGGTGCCACCTACGTTTTGTGCCTGCTGGAGTTTCGGGAGCAAGGACGCTACATTTGGTTACATCAAGAATTGTCCCCGGGGCGCCTGGGTGGCTCAGTCGGTTAGGCGGCCGACTTCAGCTCAGGTCATGATCTCGCGGTCCGTGAGTTTGAGCCCCGCGTCGGGCTCTGGGCCCGGAGCCTGTTTCAGATTCTGTGTCTCCCTCTCTCTGACCCTCCCTGTTCATGCTCTGTCTCTGCCTGTCTCAAAAATAAATAAAAACATTAAAAAAAAAAAAAAGAATTGTCCCCACCCACATACAGGAACAAGCCTCTGAGAGGCACTGGTAGGGTTGAAAGAAATGACTTCTGAGGGACTTTTCAGTTGGAAGGGACGGTCATTTTCACAGGCATTGTAGGCGGTAGATGGAAACCAGCAAAGTAGGCTGCAAGGTCGAGGCACAGGTGTGTTCGTGCACATCCAGCCACGCATGAGTGTGCACCACGTGGACAGGCACACGCAGGGCTCGTGCTTGCACTACAGATGCACATTTACACGGTGACCCTAGTTGCAAACCATCCTCCGGGAGAACTCTGACCAGTGGTGGATGGAGTCAGCTGGGCAGGGAGGGGGAGGGAGCCGTGGGGACAAGGTGAGCGGAGCTCCGTCTGGGGACACTGAGAGGCACAGCCGTCCCCAGTTCCCTTTCTGGGAAGTCAGTCTGTCCCTGGCCAGCTAGGATCAAGCCTCCCTCTGGGGCTCCGTGCACCGGCCAGCGCAAACGGGTTTGGAACCAAGAAAACGCCATCCGTTTTGAGTGATGGAGTCAGCCGGTAGCTAGCGGGGCCTGGTCCCTTGGGTTATTTTAGACATGTGTCTGTCCACTGCCTCCAACAAGCCTCTGTGCGGTGGGGCCAAGGGCGCAGCAGGCAGGGCCGGAAGGTGCTTCCACCGGCCTTGAGGGTCTTGCTCCCGAACCACGGATGCTCTGCCATGACCTCGCCCACCTGCTGCCGACAGCCTGCCCCAGGCCCGCTGGCTTCCTCCCACTCGCTGCCCTCCTTGACCGTGACTCCCCCACGCACCACGCTTCAGCCAGCACCGCCCCCCGTGCTGGTTTCTAGGTTTGTCTTGGGCCCTATGTGGGACCCCCATGTCCGTGGGGACAGAGGCGGGAAGGGGTTCAGAAACGCTGAGGCAGAGAAAAGCTGTTCGTAATGAACAGCATAGGACATAATGGTGGACGTAATGAACACATGGGTATGTTTTTAAAGCATCACATTTAAAAAACTCACCACTTACAGGTCTGTGTTCTACTTTAACCTCGAGATCAACCCCAAAACATGGGTGTGTTCATACACACCTAGGCCCAGAAGAGTGTGCATAGACACGGACAGGAGCACCTGGGACTGTGTGTGCATCACAGGTGCACACAGACACTCACAGGTGCGTTGGTTGCACTGGCTGGGCAAGCTCTCTTTAAGGCTCAATTTCTCCAACTCTGATAGATGCATCTATAGACCCCTACCTGAAGGATCTCATTGCACAGGGAAGGGGAGGAGGGGAAGGAGGGGAATGGGGAAGAGGAGGGGGGAAGGAGGAGGGGGAGGAAGGGGAGGAGGGAGAGGGGAGGAGGGGGGGAGGGGAAAGGGGGGAAGGGGAGGGAGGGAGAGTAGGAGGGGGAGGGGGAAGAGGGGAAAGAGGAGGGGAAGAGGAGGAGAGGGGAAGGGAGGAGGGAAGAGGGGGAGAAGGAGGAAGGAGTAGGGCAAAGGAAATGAGGAGGGGGAGGGGCAGAGGTGGGAGAAGGGGAGGAGGGGGAGAGGGAGGGGAGAAGGAGGGGAGGAGAGAGGAGGAGGAGGGGGAGGTGAGGAGGAGAAGGGAAGAAGGGAAAGGGAGAATGGGGAGGGGAAGAGGGGGAGAGGAGGGGAGGAGGAAGAGGAGGGAGAGGGGAAGGGGAAAGGGAAGGGGAAGAGGGGGAGAAGGGGCGGGGAAAGACAGGAGGAGGAGGAAGGGGAGGGGAGGAGGAGGGGAGGGGGAGGAGGGGGAGAAGGGGAAAGGAAAGACGGGAGGAGGAGGGGGGAGGGGAAGAGGGAGAGGAGGGGGGAGGGGAAGAGGGAGGGGAGGAGAGGGGGGAGGGGAAGGAGGAGGGGGGAAGGAAGAGGGGAGAAGGAGGAGGGGGAAGGGGAGGAGGGGAAGAGGGGTAGGAGGAAGAGGAGGGAGAGGGGAAGGGGAAGGGGAGGGGGAGGGAGAGGAGGGGGAGGGAGAGGAGGGGGA
Source organism: Lynx rufus (assembly GCF_022079265.1). Lineage (NCBI taxonomy): Eukaryota > Metazoa > Chordata > Mammalia > Carnivora > Felidae > Lynx > Lynx rufus. The sequence goes on along the minus strand of NW_025814843.1, from coordinate 12,445,100 downwards.
GGAGAGGAGGGGAAAGATGGGAGGAGGAGGAGGGGGAGGGGAAGAGGGAGGGGAGGAGAGAGGAGGAGGAGGAAGAAGGAGGGGGAAGAGAAGGGAGGAGGAGGAGAGGAGGAGTGGGAGGGGAGGAGGGGGAGGGGAGGAGGGGGAGGGGGAGGGGAGGGAAAGAGAGGTGAGGAGGGGGAGGGGAGGGAAGGAAGGGGAGGGAGAAGGGAGGAGGGGGAGGGGAGGAGGGGGAGGAGGGGGAAGGGAGGAATGGAAGGGGAGGGGAGGAGGAGGGGGAGGGGAGGGAAGGAGGGGGAGGGGAGGGAAGGAGGGGGAGGGAAGGAGGGGGAGGAGGAGGAGGAGAGGAGGAGGGGGAGGAGGAAGGGGAGGGGAGGAGGGGGAGGGGAGGAGGGGAGGGGGGAGGGGAGGAGGGGGAGGGGGGAGGGGAGGAGGGGGAGGGGGGAGGGGAGGAGGGGGAGGGGAGGAGGGGAGGAGGGGGAGGGGAGGAGGGGGAGGGGGAGGGGGAGGGGGAGGCGGAGGCGGAGAGGGGAGGAGGGGTCGGGGAGGAGGGGCGGCATGAACTATGTCTGCCCCATGGGAGGGCACAGCCTCCAGCAGCATTCCCCACCCCCCCCTTTGGCAGACTTCTCCGGCAGGGAAGCAGGGTGGTGGGCCGGAGTCAGCTGCCCCCGGCTTGTGAGAGTGGATCGTCTGTGCATCTTCCCAGTGTGTGCGCTTAGTGACGTTGATAGTTTGGCATGGTGGGAGTACTCATAGCTCGTGATTGGCAAAAGCTCCAGGACCCCCTTCCCACTGAGTGGCTGCTAAACCTCCCCCCTGCACATCAGTGGGACAGGAACGAATCATGTTGTTTCCCAGATCTCTCTGGAAGCTCTCAGCCTGACCCTACCGTGCATGTCGTGGGCAGGAGAAATGCAGGGGGGGGTGGGGTCGGGTGGGCACAGGTTTTTCCACACCTGTGGGTGGCTCGGTTACGTGGGAAGGGGCCCCACCCTTTGACCTTGACGCACCTTGGCATCAGGTTGTGACTGTTCCCTTTGCCTGGAAACCTGTTTCCTTCTCTGTCACTCTGGGACAGCCGGATTTCTGCCCACTCTGGGAGGGCTCCGGCTGCCCCTGCAGATGGTGGGGACGGGGTCTGGAGCCCAGGGACAGCCCCGACTCTGCCACTTACTAGCTGGGTGACTTTGAGTGACTTCGCTGGGCAGAGCCCTGATCTCTCTCCGTGAAACAGGAGACACAGTGTGAGCCTTGAGCAAGGCCACCTGTGGGACACACGTGGATAAACAGCAGTTTCTTTTCCCTCCCCCTGGCCAGCTCCTGGCGGAGTGTGGGCACCGCTGATTAGCCTGAGTCACCGTCATTGTGAGGCCACCAACTGGGCCACATCAGCTGTCAGACTGGGTTTAAAAAGAGTTCAGATTCAGGGGCGCCTGGTGGCTCAGTCCAGTTACGCGTCCAACTCTTGATTTCTGCTCAGGTCATGATCCCCGGGCTGTGGCTTTGAGCCCCGTGTTGGGCTCTACACTGGGCATGGAACCTGCTTGGAACCCTCTCCTTCTGCCCCTCCCCCTGCTCTTGCTGGCTCTCAAGAAAGAAAGAAAGAAAGAAAGAGAAAGCCCTAAAACAAGGATATCAAAGGTTGAAAGTAAATAGAAAACACTAACCAAAAGAAAGCCAGTGTATCTCCATAAATAACAAACAAAAGGGGCGCCTGGGTGGCTCGGTTGGTTAAGCGTCCAACTTCGGCTCAGGTCATGACCTCACGGTTCGTGGGATTGAGCCCTGCATCAGGCTCTGTGCTGACATCACGGAGCCTGCTTGGGACTCTCCCTCTCTCTGCCCCTCCCCTGTTCGTGCTCTTTCTTTCTCTCCCCTCCTCCCCGCCCCCACAACATAAACATTAAAAGAAAATAAATAACACACAAAATATCATTTAACACAGAAAATATTTGTGAGGGAAAACAAGAGGGTCCACATCATGGTTACAGGAATGATCTAGCAAGCGGAAACAGTTTTCAAGTTGTATTACCTGATCCCGGATCCTTAAAACGTAAAGCAGACACCCAGAAAGTAGAAGAATCTGGCCACGGGAGACGATGTCTGCAAGTCATGCGCCTGATAAGGGATTTCTGTCTAGAATGTACAAAGGACTCGTTGGACGTAACAATAAAAAGGCAACCCCGTTTTAAAATGGGTGAGGATTTGAACAGATGTTTCTCTGAGGAAGGGCTTGAAAAGATGTTCAGCATCGTGAGCCGCCAGGGAAGCGCATACATCCACGCTGAGGTCCCACTTCCCACCCACTGGGACGGCTGGAATCCCAAAGACAGGAGACAAGGGACACAGAGGCACTGGAGCTCTCAGCCGTGGGGACACAGAGGGCGCAGACGCGCTGGAAAACACCGGGGGGGTCCCCAGCCGCTGAGCACGGAGGTCTACCTCCCGGCACAGGCCAAAGTCACTGAAAACATAGGTTCACCCGGCGACTCGGGCATCAGTGTTCATAACAGCATCACTCGTAATGGACCAAAGCAGGAAACAACCCAAAGGTCCGTCAACAGGTGGGCAGATACACAAATTGTGGTCCGTCCGGACGGTGCAGCATCCGGAAGGTCCCGCCGTCAGAAGAACGAGGTCCCGGTCCACGCATCGGCACGCACGAGCCTCGGAAACACCGTGCTTGGCGGGAGAAGCCAGGCACCAGGGGCCACTTCCTGTCTGACTCCATCTATATGAATCGTCCAGAACGGGCGACTCTGTAGAGGTGGGAAGCAGACGCGACTCTGTAGAGGTGGGAAGCAGACGGGGTGGCTACCGGGAGAGGGGGGTGGGTGGGTGGGGGGATGGAAGGGAGGGCTGCTGGAGGGGTTATTTTTGCTTTTGCAGTGATGACATATTCTTAATTAAAAATTTTTAAATAGGGGCGCCTGAGTGGCTCAGTTGGTTGAGCGTCTGACTTCAGCTCAGGTCATGATCTCACGGTTTGTGGGTTCGAGCCCCACATCAGGCTCTGTGCTGACAGCTCAGAGCCTGGAGTCTGCTTTGGATTCTGTGTCTCCCTCTCTCTATGACCCTTCCCACTTGCGCTCTGTGTCTCTCTCTCAAAAATAAATAAACATTAAAAAAAATTAAAAAAATTTTTTTAAATATATACATTATTTTAGTTTAGAGAAAGACAGCAGGAGCAGGGGAGGGGCAGAGAGAGAATCCCAAGCGGACTCCGCTCTCAGCAAGCAGCCGGACACGGGGCTTGAACCCACAAACCGTGAGATCATGACCTGAGCCAAACACAAGAGTCAGCCACTCAACCCACCGAGCCACCCAGGGGCCCCGCAGCGATGCTGTGTTTTGCAGTTCGTTGTGGTGAGTTGCAGAACTGAACGTACTCAAAAGCACTGATTATGAAACTCCGGCGGGTGAAATTGTGCGGCACGTGGGTTCTATTTCCATAAGGCTGAGAGGTATGCGAATGCGTGCTAACTCACCTGTCTCATCCTGCCTGGGCGCCCGCTTGCCCTCCGCTTGAGGTCCTTGACAAGGACCGGGGGGCTGTGTTCCCACGTCTTTCCTTGGCCCGGTGTCCGAGTGTGCCGCTGGAAGGGGGCCCCCTTCTCTCCTGGGGCCGGGAGGGATCAGGACGAGGGTGGGGGTCCTCGCAAGAGACGTGATGGACCCTCACGTGCAGTGGAGTTCATTCTCACCGAAGGTTCGGGCTCTTGGGATGTGTCGCCCTGCAGCCCCCGGCGTTTCGCCCCTGGCCCTGGCCCCGTCTCCCAGAGCCCGAACCGATCTCCCCTGACCTCGCGCACCCCAGTTGTTGACATACGTGTGTGTGTTTTATCTGAATGGAGACAGTGAAGGCCTCGGGCAGGTCTCTGAGGCTCTTCTGTGAACAGATGCCAGGGACCCCAAGGGGCCCGTCGTGGGGTTTCCTCTCACCCAGGGGGTCGGTCTGCAGACTCTGGCCTGTTGGCAGGTCTGGCCGATGGCCTGTTTTGGTTGAACTCTGAGCTCAGAATGGTTTTAACATTCGCCCCTTTATTTAAAAAAAAATTTTTTTTTCAACGTTTATTTATTTTTTGGGACAGAGAGAGACAGAGCATGAACGGGGGAGGGGCAGAGAGAGAGGGAGACACAGAATCGGAAGCAGGCTCCAGGCTCTGAGCCATCAGCCCAGAGCCCGACGCGGGGCTCGAACTCACGGACCGCGAGATCGTGACCTGGCTGAAGTCGGACGCTTAACTGACTGCGCCACCCAGGCGCCCCAACATTCGCTCCTTTAGAAGAACACATTTCCCCTCCCCCAGGACCCCCCTGGCTCCCCCGAGGGGGATTCCTCAGGCTGTGATGGCTTCCACCACGGGCATAATGGCAAAGCTGTGCCCTGTCAGAGACGACTTCTCGTTGAATGTGAGCGCACCAGGAACGCCCCGCGGGAGGGACACGTCCCTGCCCCATGAGACAGAGGGAACAAAGGGGGACCCCCTTCTCCTTTCCAGTGCTCCTTCATCCCGCCCCAATGCCACCACGGAGAAGGGGTCTGAACCAGAAGAACCTGGATAGCAAGTCTATGCCCAATGGGCAGATGGGAAGACTGAGGCCCAGAGATAACCTGGGGTCCAGTCCTTTGGTCCTTGCCTGGCTGGCGGAGTCCCTGGAGCCGTGGAGACCCCCCACTTCGGGGTCGGCCCCGGGAGGAGCCTGTCTCAGTGGCGAGTTGATGTCCAGACTCCCGGGGAACTGCTGTGGGCGAAGGAGGGGCTCGTCTTGGTGTTTGGCGACACCTGGTGGTCTCTGTTCACCCCAGCTCCAGCGCCCCTTGAAGGCTGACTCATCCATCTTCAGAAGCAAAGAGCTTAGCCAGGCACACGGCTTTTTTTTGTTTTTTTAAAATTTTTTTATGTTTACTTTTATTTTTGAGAGAGAGAGAGGCAGAGCATGAGCAGGGAAGGGGCAGAGAGAGAAGGAGACACAGAGTCGGAAGCAGGCTCCAGGCTCCGAGCTGTCAGCCCAGAGCCCAACACGGGGCTCGAACTCACATGGGAGATCATGACCTGAGCTGATGTCGGAGGCTTAACTGACCGAGCCACCCAGGTGCCCCCAGGCACATGGCTTTATTCCATGGAGAGGGTTCAGAGAACAGCACTGACCCGCCTGAAACCACACAGCAATGCATCCCTTTCCCTATCGGAATGTGACTGAGCTCGGCCCGAGTGCCACGCACTGTGGCACTGGTGGTACAGCTCGGAGCCTGGAGCCCGCTTCCAATTCTGTGTCTCCCTCTCTCTCTGCCCCTCCCCCATTCATGCTCCCTCTCTCTCTCTCTGTCTCTCAAAAATGAATACATGTTAAAAAAATAAAAAGTAAATAAAATGCAGAATTCAAAAATAAATATACAAAATGTACAGTTCAGGTGGTTTTCTTTTTGGTCTATTCAGAGATGTGCAGCCATCACCACGGTCAACTTTAGAACATGCCCTATGACCTTTAGCTGTCGCCCCCTCCCCGCTCCCCCACCCACAGAGAGACGCCCCTGTGTGCAGAGAGAGCCTGAGTGCAGTATACTGGGGAGACATCCTTGCACAAACAGGACTCCCTCTGCACGGTCCCCGAGAAAGTGTGTGGGGTCCTGCTTTCAAAAAGCGACAGACTTCTAGCTATTTTTCTGGTCAAGGCTAGAGCGACAAAAACACCTTTGTGGAAACGGAGACCTACCATTACTCCCAGGCTGTGCGGCTGCCGGCCTGAGAAGCAACGTTCATTCTCTCATTCAGAATGTCCGACTGCCTTCCTGCTCTGGTCAAGTCTCCCGGGCCAGACCCCGGGGGAGGTGGAAAGGGCTCACACATCGCCTCTCCCTTGAAGGGTTTGCTGACCTGTGGGGGAGACAGAAAATCCCCAAAATGAGCAGTAACTATGATAAAAAAATAAGCACTGAACCAAGCCTGAAGGCTTCCTGGAGGAGGTGACCCATAGGAGGTGTCCCATAGGTGACCCATAGGCAGGTGCAGCACATAGTCAAGCGCGCTTTGTTTTGTTCCATTGCATTGTTTTTTTTTTTATTTTTATTTTTAAAATTTTTTTTAACGTTTATTTATTTTTGAGACAGAGAGAGACAGAGCATGAACGGGCAAGGGTCAGAGAGAGAGGGAGACACAGAATCTGAAACAGGCTCCAGGCTCTGAGCTGTCAGCACAGAGCCCGACGCGGGGCTCGAACTCACGGCCCGCGAGATTGTGACCTGAGCCGAAGTCGGACGCTTAACCAACTGAGCCACCCAGGCGCCCCTTTTGCATTGTTTTTTAAAAAAAATTTTAATGTTTATTTTTGAAAGAGAGAGTTGAGCGGTGGAGGGGCAGAGAGAGAGGGAGACACAGAATCCAAAGCAGGCTCCAGGCTCCCAGCTGTGAGCACAGAGCCCGACACGGGGCTTGAAACCACGAACCCACGAACCCACAAACTGCGAGATCATAAATGTGCTGAAGTCAGACGCTCAACCGACTGAGCCACCCAGGCGCCCCACATTATGTTTTTTAGTTTACTTTTAAATTTCAATCCAAGTTAGTTAACATATACCCATTGCGTTATTTTGTGTGGGATTCTAAAAACTCTGCATGCCACTACTTTTCCTTTTTTAAATGCTATTACAGAAACATTGGTACATAGAAGACAAGAAGGTAGATTTCCAGGGATAGGAGCACATTTAGAGCCAGACGGGGCCCTCACTCAGTCTTCGTGCCCGTGTCCTCACCTGAAAAGTCCGTACAATCGTCACACCCAATCCGTGGGGGTTGCAGCGCCCAGCGCATGGTTGGTGCTATGTTAGTATTTGCAAATGTCATTATCGGCTGTAAGGAAAGAAAGTAAAAAAGAAAGAAAGAAAGAAAGAAAGAAAGAAAGAAAGAAAGAAAGAAAGAAAAAAAAAGAGAAAAGAAAGAAAGAAAGGGAAAGGAGAAGGGGAAAAAATCACCTGTAATTCTGTGAGCTGGGACGAGTGCGATGAACCCCTTGGGGTGCGCCCTTCCTCGGTGGTCCCCGTGTGCACGCGCCGTGCAGGTGGTCGGTTCCGAGTCCACACGGTCCTGACGCGGGGTTTCCCATCAGGCCCTGCTCGCTACTGCCCCATTAGCAAGAGCCCCCGAGTGACCGAGCGACCCCGAGTCTGGAGGGCCCAGCGCGGCAGGGGCCGTTCGTGCCCGCAGTTACCTCGTGCGGCCACAGGGTGTCGCTATGGAAACCGGGTCCGCGGGCGGCGCACGCTCCTGGGGCTTTTTGAACCGCGTGGAGCTCAGCGAGGCGCCCCCGGGCTTGGGCTCCCGTGCCCAACGGCTCCTGCTAGCTGGGGGCTTCGGCTCTGGACAGCTGCTGGCATCTGCCACCTGCTAGACCCAGAGGGGAATCCACACCAGGCACTTGTCAAGCCCTCCGATCATGAAGGGTCCAGTGACGCCCCTTTTCCCCGGGGGAGAGTGCCACCCTCTCAGGCGGCACTGAGCCGGTTGGCCGGCTGTGGCAGGGGCTTGCTCACGCGCAGGCCGCTTCCCTTGCCCGTCTTCCTCACTCACAGTCCCCCACACTGCCCACCCTAGGAGTCTCTGGCAGCTGGGGGCGGGGGGGCACGTGGGTTCCCTGGCCGGTGGGTCCTGGGGGAAAGGCACGCGTGAACCTTCTCACCAGTCGGATGACAGCCTCCAGGCGAAGGCGTGCTCACCAGCCTGCAAGCGGGTCTCTGGGGAGCGTCCCTCCTGTGGTCATGCATGCCCTCTGCGGTCCCCTCCCACAGCGAGCCGGGCTGGCCCGGGTGGCCCAGAGGAGAGGTCTTGCGAGGCACTGGAGGACACTGGCCACCGTGCTGTGACACTCGAGGACACACACCACAGCCCGAGGACGCTCAGACACTGCCGGGAGAGCAGCCAAGCACCAGATTCAGCCTGCCAGCCCTGTGAGCGAGCCCCCTTGGAAGTGATCCCTCCAGCCCCGGTCGAGCCTGCAGATGACCACGGTCCCGACGGCCGATGCCTCACTGGGCGCAGGAGAGACTCTGAGCTGGGACAGCCAGTAAATTCACACTCCCAACGGGAACCCCTCTGGAAGGGCCTGTGCTGAAGATAATCCCAAATAAACTGCATTCATCAGGGTTTATGGGGACAAACAGCCGAGGGGATTGTGACCGGCCAACTCCTAAGGCTTTTTTGTATTCACTTTTATAATTTTTACCCCAGCGGGGTCATACTGCACATGCTTTTTGTGGTCTCTGATGGACTCTTCGCTGCCATATCCCGAACACACTTCAGATCAACGCAGACCAACAGGACGGGAAGCACTGTCGGGGGCTCCATCACTTATCTGACCAGTCCCCTGAAACCTGGAGTCTAGAATGTCACCGCTTTTTCTGAGAGTGTGATACCGCATTTGCGCTTTTTAATTGTGGCGAAACATACACAAAATAAAACTTACCATTTTAATCATTTTTAAAGTTCATTTGTTTTTGAGACACAGAGAGAGGGAGATAGAGAGAGCGCAAGTGGGGGAGGGGCAGAGAGAGAGAGACAGAATCCCAAGCAGGCTCTGAGCTGTCAGCACAGAGCCCCACGTGGGGCTCGAACCCATGAGCCGTGAGATCCTGACCTGAGCCGAAGCCACCCAGGTGCTCCCACCTGAACCACTTTTAGGTGTTCGGCTCAGGGGCATGGGGCTCATTCACCAGCGAAACCGCCACGGCCGTCCGTCCCCAGGACTTCTCCACCTTCCCAAACGGAAGCGCTGTCCCCGTGAAGCACGGGCCCCCGCCCAGCGTCCCTTCTGTGTCTCTACGACTGTGGCTGGGCCGCGTCCCTCCTCTGAGCGGGATCACGCAGTACTTGTCCTCCGTGGCGGCTCACTGCCCTCAGCGTCGCGTCCCGCAGGGGCACCCGTGCTGTCGCAGCAGGTGTCGGAACGTTCTCCCTTTATGAGGCCGAATGACCCCCCCACCGTGTGGAGGGGCCACATTGTTCTTGTAGGTTCCTTCGCTGGTGGCCCTTTGGCTTGTGTCCGCCTCTCGTGCTGCCATGAACGTGGGCGTGAAGTACTTGCCGGGGTCCCTTCTCCCAAGTCTTGCAGGCTAATGCCCAGGGGTGCACGTTTACTTCAAGGGAAAGTGATTTCGAGCATGTTAAACCTCTGTTTGCAGACACCCTGGCTCTTGCTGTGCCTGGGAGGGGTCCCCCCCGCCCCCTGGTGAAGGATCCGCAGCCATCGGGGGGGTCCCAGCCCCAGCCCGCGTCCTCCTGTGACTGGGGGCTCCAGGTCAGGCACAGAGTTGTCTGCCCCACCCGTCAAAAACAGCATTTCATGTGGCTGTCGTGGGGAAGTGTTTGTGTTCTGGGGAGCAGGACGCGGGTCCTGGGGCAAAGCATCAGCGTCCACGGGGTGCGCTTCCAGACTTGCCCTCGAGGGGCCTCAGCCCGGCCGAGAGCCAGACGCGCACCCCAACCTGGAAGCTGGGCGGACCTTCCAGGGCCATCCACGAGCACCACCACGAGCACCGGGGTTCACACGGGGGGGCGTACCCCCCAGCGCTTCCCCAAATAGGGAAGACGAAGGAGGGACGCGTCCTGGTGGCACCTCGCGGTGCTGGAACCCGGGCCTTACCCGAACATCTGTGACTGTGTCGCCCTGCTGGCCTCCGGGCACAGAACCCCCCGGGGACAAATCCCGTGTCCTTGGAGGGGTGGCGTCCCGGCCTTGCCTAGTGAGGGCTGGACTCTGGAGCGGGGCGACCGTGAGCAGCCCCGTCTCGCGCTCACAAGGGGCAAAGGTCTTGTGTGCCTTGCACGAGTGTGTGCACCTCCGTTTGTACTCGCACACTCATACCCGAGGATGCCACTGGTCTCTGAGGGCGGGGCCGGGACCAAAGTCCCCCGTACGTGTGCCAGGGAAACCCCGCAGCGCTTCCTCAATAGGCAAAGTTCTGGGCATTTTTCACACGTGACCTTGTTTACAGCACGGCAATCATAGCAGGTTAGGAGCTGTGTTCTGTTATTACCCCATTTTACAGGTGAGGAAACTGAGGCACAGAGAGCTGAGTCAGGCCTAAGAACAGATGGCCAGGGCCCGGACAGGCCCTTAGCCGCGGGGCTGTGGGAGCTCTTGCTGGAGCACCTGCTTCCCAGCCCTCCTTGTTTCCCCAGGACCACCCCCTGGGGCGGGAGGGTGAGCCTCACCCTGACAGCAATAATAGAGGCCAGCCTCCCCTCCCTGGCCCCACGGGGAAGGCTGCACTTGTCTCGGTTGTTGGGCTCAATTGACCTTCTGTCGCCCAGAGAGGTCGAGGACTTGCCTTAGACACACAGCGCCCAGAGAGGTTGAGGACTTGCCTTAGACACAGAGCGCCCAGAGAGGTCGAGGACTTGCCTTAGACACACAGCGCCCAGAGAGGTCGAGGACTTGCCTTAGACACACAGTGCCCAGAGAGGTCGAGGACTTGCCTTAGACACACGGCTCAGCTCGGAAGAAGCAAAACTGGAATTTGAACCCTGGCCTCTCAGGATGCAAAGCTCACATTCTCGTCATGTCTCCAGACTGGCTCTTTCTTGGTTTGCTTTAATTTTTTATTTATTTTTATTTTTAATTTTATTTTTGAGAAAGAGAGAGAGAGAGAGCGTGAGCGGGGGAGAGGGTCACAGGGAGAGACAGAATTCCAAGCAGGCTCCACACCCTCAGCACAGACCCTGGATCAGGGCTTGAGCCCACGGCCCTGGGATCATGAGCTGAGCTGAAATCAAGAGCTGGACGCTCAACTGCCCGAGACACCCAGGCGCCCCTGCTTGGACTTCTCTTGAAAAGTTGAAGCGAAATTCACATGACATCTTAAGCATTTCGAGGCACACACTTCAGTGGCACGTGGTGCTTTCGGTGTCACCTCTGTCTGGCTCCAAAACGTTTCACCCCCCAGAGGAGACTTCGAACCCACGAAGCATTTCCTGTCCCTCCCGGCCGCTGGCGGGGACAGGTCTGCTTTCTGCTTCTGGGGACTTAACTACTCAGGATATTTCGTATAAATGGAATCCTACAGCGCGTGACCTCCTGCGTCTGGCTTCTTTCCCTTAGCATGGTGTTTTCGAGGGTGGGCACGGTAGCTGAGATCAGGACCTCAACCCTTTGCCTTGCTGCGCTCGCACGCCGAATTCGGTTCGCCCGTTTGTAAGCTGATGGGCGTTGGGGTTGTTTCCTCATGTTGCAAATAAGGAATAGCTCTTCTACGGACATTCGTTCGCTTGAGTCCCTGTTTTCGATCCTGCCGAGTTTATACCTACAAAGAGGACTGCTGGTCCTAGGGTAATTCTAAGTTTGACCTTTGGAATACTGTTTTCCACAGAGGCTGAGCCATTTCCCATTCCCACCAGCAATGTATGAGGGTCTTGTTTCCCCCACATCCTCACCAAACTTGTTCTCTTCCTTCTTTTTTTTTTGATTAGTTTTTTTTTTTTTAATTCTTGTCATCTCAGTGGATATGAACTGGTTTCTCATTCTGGTTTTTTGTAAGTTTACTTATTTATTTGGAGAGAGAGAGAGAGAGGCAGAGAGACAGAGGGGCAGACAGAGAGACAGAGAGAGAGAATCCCAAGCAGGCTCTGAGCTCTCAGTGCAGAGTCCGACATGGGGCTTGATCTCATGAACTGTGAGATCATGGCCGGAGCCGAAATCAAGAGTTGGACACCCTAACCGACTGAGCCCCCGAGGTGCCCCTCATTGTGGTTTTGATCGGCATTTCCTTAATGACTAGTGATAGCGAGCATCTTTTCATGTGCACGTTGGCCATTTTTACGTCTTCTTCAGAGATACCTGTTCAAGTCGGCCGCCTATTTTTTTTTAAGTTTTTAATTTTTTTTAATGTTTATTTTTGAGAGACAGAGAGACAGAGTGCGAGCAGGGGAGGGGCAGAGAGAGAGGGAGACACATAATCGGAAGCAGGCTCCAGACTCCGAGCTGTCAGCCCAGAGCCCGACGCGGGGCTCGAACTCACGGACCGCGAGATCGTGACCTGAGCCGAAGTCGGACGCTCAACCGACCGAGCCACCCAGGCGCCCCAAAACCCACAAAGTCGTTACCCATTTTGTCCCATTTGATTTCTTACCGTCTCTTAATTTTTTCCTCAACAACTTGATAGTAAGGTGCGTACACGGTGGCCCCTTACCCCTAAACACTTCAGTAGAAGGGCTTCATAAACGTAACCACAGCACGGTTACCAACTTCAGTTCATTGGATGCTGGTGTATTTCTTCCTGGTCTGCCTTCTGAGTTCCAATCTCATCAGCTGATCCAAGAACGTGCCCTTCTCTCCAGGGCAGGACACAGTGTATCCAAGAACGTGCCCTTCTCTCCAGGGCAGGACACCGTCTCGTGTATGCGCTGATCTTCATCTCCTTTACTCTGAAACAATCCCTCCGCCTTCCTTAGTCTTTTATGACTTTGACACTTTTGAATACTGCAGTTCCTTAAAAACAAAACAAAAGAAAAAAGTGTTCCGTACAGTTAGCATACAATCCAGCAATCACCAGCCTTACCCAAAGGAGTTGAAACTTCAGTGCCCGCAAAAACTCGCACACAGATGATTTGGGCAGCTTTATTTAAATTGCCAAACCTTGCGATCAACCAAGATGTCCTTCAGGAGACGAACGGATAAACGAACCCTGGCCCAGACAGTGGAATATTATTCAGCACAGAAAAGGATGAGCTCTCAAGCCTAAAAAGACACAAAAGCACCTTAAATGCATTTTGCTTCAGAGAAGCCCGTCTGAAAAGCCTCCCTGCTGTGTGATTCTGACTCTACAGCTTTCTGGAAAAGGCACAACTATGGGGACAGTAAACACAGTAGTGGTTGTCAGCGGTGGGCAGGGCGGGGGGCAGAGCACAGAGGATTTTTAGGGCAATGTAACTTCTCTGTGTGATACTATGAGAGTGGGTGCACATCATACATTTGTCTGAACTCCAGGACGTACGACATCAAGTGAACCCTAACGTAAGGGGTGGACTTTGGGTGATGGTGTCACTGTGGGTTCATCACTTCTGACCGACGTCCCCCTCTGCATGTGTGGGGGCTGGGTATACAGGAAACCTCTGAACCTTCTGCTCGATTTCACTAAAACTTTCCTAAAACACAGTGTGTTAAAAACATAGCGTGCCTCAATTCGGGTGTGACGTTTCCTCATTAGATGTGGTCACCCCTAGGTGACGTTGGCCTGCTCGGGGCCTCACGTGGAGGAGCACGACACCCCTGACCTGGTTGGTGGTGTTAATTCGACCCTTGGTTGAGATGTCGCCTGATTCCCGTGCGGTGTGGTTACTCCCCCTGCACCCCGCTACTCATAAACTGTAAAGAGACGCTTTGAGACCCTGCTGATATCTCGCCCCTCATCACAACGTCCCCCTGGGTTTTGTATCTACGACAGATACAGGCTGCCCTCCTGTACGCGCCCCTCCGCCACCTTCGTTTCTCCAGGTGGGGCACCAGCCCGGAGCAGGTGGTGGCCTCGTGCACAGTCCTGCTGGGGCTTCTCGCCTGGCCGGTACCCAGCCTTCCTGATGTGACCCCGTTCACCTCCCGCACTCGCAGCCCGTGTCTTGTCTGGGCAGCCAGACCCTCTTTTGGAGAGCCCTCTCATTTCCTGTCCCATCTCACTTCCTCACTGTGGCCACCGAAGCTGCAGGCCGGGTCAAGGGACCATAACGTCCCGTCCCCCAGGGTGGGTCCCTCGAGGGCCTCAGAGTCTGGGGTGGTGAAACCTCGCCAGTGAGGCCGCAGTGGGCTCAGGAGGAACCTGTGCAGTTGGGACTGCTGTTCTGAGGTCAGGACGCTGGGAAACCACAGGAAGTGAGTCGGTGCAGAGCTGATGCGCCTTCGTCCCGGGACAGGAGCTACAGGCGGGTGAGGCTGGGGGCATGTCGGCGGAGTGCGGGGAGCCCGGGCCGGAGGGGCCTCAGGGGCCATCCCCGGGGCCAGGCGGTCTCCCCGGGGCCTCGGGCTTGGGACAGTGCCCCCCTCGGACCACATCCGCCCCCTGGAGCCTGCCCCTCCGGAGAGCTCACGCGGCCGCCGCGGTGCTGTGCTATGTCAACCTCCTGAACTACATGCACTGGTTCATCATCCCAGGTGAGGGGGGGAGGGCGTCCCGGGCTGCACCTGCTGTCACTCACGGCTCCCGGCCACCTGCTGGCGCTGTGGACGCACGGCACCCACCGCCGAGCAAACTGTCTTCTCATGGAGACGTCCCAGCCGCTCTCACCCCTGGAGGGGGGGCGGGCGGTTTCAGCCAGGCCCGAACCGGGGAGGGAGGCATCGAGTTCCCAGTTCAGCCCCAAACAGGGTGTATGCACACAGCTGTGGGTGCAGGGAGGCGGTGGGTGGGTGAGGGCAGCAGGGCGAAGGCCCGGAGGCTCTGGGGGTGCCCCGTGAGGGTGTGGACGGCAGGCCGGCAGCCTGGCCCAGAATAGCCGGGCGTTTCTGGGCCAGCGGGCTGTGTGCAAACCTTGCACTTTCTGATTTCCTTCCTGGAGGCCCCGGGGCTACCCTGTTCTGCCTGTTACTGGCACATTCACCGACTCATTCATTCCTTTATTCTTCGAGATTTAACCTTTTCTCTCTGCATCACGGACTCATTCGTGACTGGCTGAAGGAACATTGACTACAGGCTTGGAGACCCGGGGAGGGGTCCGCCTGGTGGTTCCTGAGCTCCGGAATGGCCGCCTCGAGGGGCAGAGGGGGGAGCTCGTCACCGGGACTCCTGCAAGGCAGAGGGACTCACAGGCTGGCCTGGGGGGCCCAGGGGGCGGAGCTCGGAGGATCACAGGACACGGCAGCACAGGACAGGGCAGGAGGGACGTCAGCGGGGTGGCCCCAGGACGGTGACTGAGGGCTCCGGCGGGACCCAGAGGAGGGGGCACTCGGGTTGGGTCTCGAAGGACGAGCAGATCGGCAAGACGGGGAGCCGGCGGGTGGGGGGGGGGGGACGTTGGGTGAAGGGTCAGCGTGGGCCAAGGCCCACGGGGCGGAAGTGTGTGGTGTGGTCAGAGCTGACGAGGGGAGCGTGGGGAACTGTTCTAAAAGAGTCTTGTTGTCAGATCACAGCTCCTTGGTTGCCAGGCTGGGAGCTGGGGCTTTCTGCTGAGACAATGGGGAGCCACGGATGATTTTTTGGGTCGGGTGCGGGGGGGGGGGCTATGCTCAGATGCTCAGATTGGTGCAAACAAGACAGGGCGCCAGTCCGGGGCTAAGGGGGCTGAGGGTTTGGGTGGAGGGCCCGAGGCCAGGCAGGGGTGCAGGGCCTGGGGGCGGGTCAGTCACCAGTGTGGAGGCCTGCAGGCCTGCAGGCTGGGGAGCCCCTTCCTAGTGGGCACTTCCTCTGGCCTCAGGGACCGGACGGAGGAGGCCTGGAGAAGTGAAACCACGCGGAGAGGTGCCCGGGGCTGCTGGGGGGCAGGAGGTTTTCAAGGCAGCCAGATGCCCTGGGGGAAGACGGCCTAAAGGTGAAAAGCAGGCCGGGAGGATCCCAAACTAGGGCCCAGTCCTCACCCCGGAAGATGGAGACCAGTGTGACCCTACAGAATTTTCGCGTAGTTATTGACTTATTAGTGTTTTTCTCTCCGATGAATACGTCTTATTCACGTAATTAAAAATACTAAGAAGGGGGAAAAAGAGGGGCCGCTTGGGTGGCTCAGTCAGTTGAACGTCAGACTCTTGTTTGGGCTCAGGTCATGATCTCACAGTTCATGAGTTCGAGCCCCGGGTCGGGCTCTACGCTGGCAGCCCGGAGCCCGCTTGGGATCCTCTCTCTCCCTTTCTCTCTGACTGTCCCCAGCTGGCACGCTCTCTCGCTCTCAAAATACCAGTAAATAAACTTAAAAAAAAAAAAAGATATTAAAAGGAAGGAAACACATACAGCGTGGCATGCCCAGACGCTGCGCATCTGGGGCCAAAGCAAATGTCTTCACAAAAATCTCTTCTCTCGTCTGGTTCTTTGGTCTTTCTTTACCTGCTGACGGGCCTCAGCCGTGTGGGTGTGCGGCTTTCCTCCCCACCGCGTGGCCGTTTCTGCAGGCAGCACTTGGTGGGAGGGCGCCTCATCCGTGTCGCAGGGACAGTGACAGTCCCCGCCTCTCAGGGAACAAGCGCGGGGCCCCGCTCAGGGGCCTGGGCCTCGGCCACCTCATAATCCAAGGAGAACGACGATTGCTTTTCTTTCTAAGGACTTGGCCAGGGCCTCACAGCTCGGATGACCAGGCGCCTCCGCTTGGACGACCTCCTCCTGAAGTTGTGCTTTCGGGGATCGGAGCCTGGTGTCAGGCAGTCTCCTCCCTCTGGGTTGAGCCGAGTGCCCATGGCACCGGCCTTGGCCTAGGAAGACCCTGGAGGGCCTGCCACCCTCAGGGAGGCGGGCCGAGGTCGGACCGAAGTGGGGCCTGTCTCTGAAGCGCTCACATGCACTGTCGTGACTGTCTGCTCGTGCGTCTGGAAGAACACGCGTGTGCACACGTGTCTCTGCACGCCTATGCTCACGCATGGGTGCGCGTACCCGAGCAGGGCTGCGGCCTTGCAGTCCCAGGGACTTCCATTAACGCCGTGGTCTAGGGGGGCCCGGGTGGCTCAGTCGCCTGAGTGTCTGACTCTTGAATCTCAGCTCAGGTGGTGAGCCCAGGGTCGTGGGACCAAACCCCGCGTCTGGCTCTGTGCTGAGCCTGGAGCCTGCCCTCGATTCTCTCTCCCTCTGCCCCCTCCCCTGCTTGCGCGCTCTTTTTCTCTCTACAAATTAAAAGGAAACAAAACAGAAACAAAAATACCCACCGGTAGTCTGAGCGAGCAACTGTGCAGCCGCGGGGAGCCTCCCGTCACTCTGACGATGGTGGCAGGTTGGCACGCGTGTGTGGGACACGTGGGCGCCTCTCTGTGCACGTGTCAGTGTGCGCGTGCGTCTGTGTCCCGGGGTGTACGATATGTGTCCGAATGCGTACGCACACTCGGGCCTCTGCGATACGTGCTCCCGGGCGTGTGGACGTGCTCCCCTATCTGTGTGCGCGTGTGGTTGTACGTGCGTGTGGGACAGAGAGGAAGAGAACCGTGGGCCCCGAGTCACCCCCTGTGCTGGCCCACTGGGGCCCTGTCCCAGACGCAGGGGCAGCTGCCCTTAGAAGCCCTGTGGGCCACTCCCCATTTCCTGAGCGCTGTCCGTCTGTCCACAGGCGTGCTGCTGGACGTACAGAAGTTTTTTGAGATCAGTGATAGCTGTGCTGGTTTGCTTCAGACAGGTAAGGGCTGAGTCCCTGGTGGAGCTGGGGCCCTGGGCTCATGCTGGGGAGGGGCCTAGTTCCAGCTGCTGGGAAATGGGGACCAGGCTGAGCCCCGCTGAGTCCCCCCGGCACAGAGGAGGGGACGCTGAGGAAGGGTGGTGCTGGGCGCGAGGGCAGTGTGGGTAGGAGAAGGGAGAAGGTCGGCCCGGTGCCTGAGCAGGGACTTCGGCTTTGAGCGGAGACACTGCAGGAGCGGGGAGGACGGCTGGAGAAGGCCCCTGAGCTTCAGATCATGACTGTGGCGTGCTCTCTTGTGCCTATGTAGCCCGGCCGGGGCCAGAGACGGGCTGGGGTTGAGAAATCCCGACACGTGCTTTCCCCTGCGGGCCTGAAGAATCTGGCCCCCGGAACTCAGACAGACAGACAGACAGACATACGTACTTCCCACATGTGTTCAGATGGGGTTTGGGCCCACGGGGCCTACAGTCCAGCGGTGGGGACCAGCCACACCTTCCATCCACGGTGACACACACGTGCCCCCATGGGCACACTCACTGTCACAACACCGGATACGCACGTGTGCACACACCCAGCATGTAGCCGGCACCCGTGTGCCCCTCTCTGTGGCCCCTCCTCCCCCCAACAGTCTTGCGACAAGTGGGACCCCTGGGGATACACAAAAACCTTTCAGGGGCTACACGGGCAGAGTTGGGAGAGAATCCGCTTACAGAGCCTCAAGCCCGTGTTTTTCTTTCCTAAAATGGACCCGCCTGAGAGAAAGCTCCCGGTTCCTCTTTCCCACCTCACCCCTCCAAGCAGGAAAATGTCCCTCTTCCCTATTCTGTGTTTCTCCCACGCCCAGCCCTGGGGAGTGGAAGCCTCCAGGGTGCCATGCGGACGGGACCTTCACAGATGCCGGGCTCCCGTGCGAGGTTGTGGGAGCGTAGCAGAGAGGGTGTCAGTACAAACCCACCGGGGGTGTTTCCTCCAGGCCACAGACCCGCGGCCAAGTGCCAAGCCTTGTCTGTCTTCCTGCTGGCGTGACAGTCTACTGTTTATCTCTAATTTAGCATTCAGAAGCAAGATGTCTCAGGGATGGGCGTCAACACATTGATTTCAGAGATCTTTGAGATATTTAGTATCTTTCTCACAGGCGATCCTCCTGGTTTGTTGGATCGATTCGGCGAATAAAGACTGGTTTGCTCATTAAAGCAGTGTCCGTAGATGGCAGACGTTTCCCGCGGATGCAATGAACGCCTCTGTGGCCCCAAGGGTTTAGATGAAAATATCGTGTAAAAAAATACAATAACGATGGAGATCACATCCTTAGCAATTATTTAAACTTAGGATGAGAACGTTGTAAATGTTGGCTGAAAACGCATGAAGGGGTACGTAGTTCTACAAACGTCTTTAAAGGGCACTGGAGGAAAAGAGTTAGCAGGCCACCGTGTACGTCCCAGGTCCGTTCTGACTGCTGCTGTCTCAGGGCTGAGGCCGGTGCTGGTCTCCAGTCATTTCTGTAGCCAAAGCGAGACCATCTCAGCTCGATACCCGCAGCTTCTAGGTTAAACAGATAATGGGAGGTGAGTCGATATTTGCCCCCCTGGTCCTCTCCCTGGTGAACAGGATTATTACTACAAAGCGGTGATAAATGAGATGTCGTGGAAGGAGTTTGTGCAGGTGAGGGAGAGGGGCAGAGAGAGAGAGAGAGAGAGAGAGAGAGAAAGTACGTGCGTGTATGTGTGTGAGTGTGTAGAGAGGATGTGCGTGTGCCTGGGGGTGTGTGAAGGGAGGCTCAACTCTGCAGAAGCAGCCCAAAGGCTGCTGGGGTTGATGACCAGATGACCAGGCTGTCTCCGGTGACCTGGGGTGAGTCTTCGCCTTTTTCTGGGTTGTCGTGAAATGGCCTGAGACCCACCCGGTGTCTGCAGAAGGGAGGGAGCCCCTGACTCAGCCGTGGCTGAGCTGTAAGAGTAGGGCAGAGGGTGGGGGTTAGCAGTGGTCAGACCCCCTCCCCTTCCAAAGGGACAGACTGGCTGTTGGAGTTAGTTCGTCGATTAATAATATTTAATGATGTGGTCTTTACCATGTGCCCAACACTATCTCAAGTGTTTTGTGATATTAACTCATTTAATCTTTACAACAAACCCACGAGGCAGGTATTGTTATTATGCCCATTTTATGCATGCCGAACCTGAGGCACAGAGAGGCTATGGGGCTTGCTGAAGGTCACACAGCTGGGATCAAATCCAGGCAGCTTCCTGTGGAGTCCTTCTCTTAACCCGCTGCTCTTTTATCGCTCCCATTTGTCACAGAAGTCATTGGATGCTATAGGAGCAAAGGAGTGTGTGTGTGTGTGTGTGTGTGTGTGTGTGTGTGTGAGTGTGCCTTCCTTTGGGGGCAAGGTTCTCCATTTCAGGGCATCTGTGGGTTTAAGGTGTTTAGATCTTATAAAGGATCCCTGCCCCAAATCTCATAAAAGTATTAGAACTTTTGGGGAAGTATTTTTATAACCTTTGGGTAGAGAAGAGATGCATTAAGGAGACAAGAAACACCACGCCGGGAGTATTGACACATTTGAGGACACCAAGGTAAAGAAGGTAAATTTGACATGATTGAAACCATAAATGCAGTCAGTAACAACAATGGATGACATTTATTAGGCATTAACATAAAGCTAGTCACTGCCTTTTTTATTTATTTACTTTTGGGACAGAGAGAGACAGAGCATGAACGGGGGAGGGGCAGAGAGAGAGGGAGACACAGAATCGGAAACAGGCTCCAGGCTCCGAGCCATCAGCCCAGAGCCTGACGCGGGGCTCAAACTCACGGACCGCGAGATCGTGACCTGGCTGAAGTCGGACCGCGAGATCGTGACCTGGCTGAAGTCGGACGCTTAACCGACTGCGCCACCCAGGCGCCCCAGTCACTGCCTTTTTTATATGCTTAACTTCATTGAATCTTCTCGATAACCTTCCACAGGAAGCACAATGCTATCTCATTATATAGTTGATTCGAGGGGCACAGAAGAGTTAAGGAATTTGCCCAAGGTCACACAGCTAAGCAGTCATTGGGTCAGGATGCGAGCCCAGAATTTGCATTTTAAATCCTTAAACGTAAAGGCCTGGGAGAAATTATTTGCAATTCCCACAAGGGCCCAAGAGAGAAATGGGCAGAAGGTGTGAGCACAGGAACTGACATAAGGACAATGCAGATTAAAACATCAGCGAGACACCGTCTGTGCCTCAACCATTAAGAGGAACAAAGTGACCGATCATATCAAGGGAGCTGAGATACGCGCTTCTGCACGAGTGTAAACGGATACAGCCTTTTTGGAGGCCTATTTTGGAGGTAGCTATTAAAATTCTAAATGTCCCTGGCACCAAAGACCATTCTCTGTGGAGTATTAGGTCGAACCATTTTAAATTGCCTTTTTTTTTGTAGGTCAAAACTGGCCTAATTTCTGCAACCGCGCACGGCTCCACCCAATACCAGAGCGGGTGGGGCGGAGTGGGAGGGGCTGGGACGAGTCTGGACGCTCATTAGGCTCAGGCAATGTCGATCATGAGCGCTCAGCGAATGCGGACCCAGGCGTGGGGCGGGGCCTCGGGCGGAGGCGGGTCCGGACGCCGCGCTCACCTGCGGCCGCGGACACGCCCCCCCCCACCCCCGGAGGGTGGAGACGGTTTCAGGTGAGGGACTCGAGCGGCGAGGGTGCAGAGTCGTGCGAAAACGCGGCAGTTTCTTTGTCTTCACAGAGTAGCAAACGCGTTCGTTAACCCAGTCTCCCAATTCAGAAGGGTTTACTTTAAAAAAATGGAACAAATACAACTGACGGTGTCAGGGGAATGTTCTTCCTGCTTAGGAAAACCAGGCCTTTTTCCAGCCTCCGGGAACGACTGCACTCATTCTAAACCCTGCAGGTCTGCACCGCAGGCCCGGGCAGGCCTCCCTTGCCTCCCGCCCCCAGCAGGGGTGTGACGGCAAAATCGGACCTGGCCCAGCCAGGCAAGGGGACGGACAGCTCCGCAGAGACGCGGGGCCTGGCGTGCACCGAGCGCTGGCGGCTCGGGGGACGCTCAGAGGGGTGGAGTTAGTAACCCCAGGCTGCACAGCGAGCCTGCAGCAGAGCCCCCAGCTCCCTCCACCCCCTTCCCAGTTCCCCTGACTCGGGGCCGTGGGTCGTGTGGCCTCCACCCACTGCCAGGGTGCCAGCTTTGCGGCACCTGAGCCAGGCCTCTTCTGCGCGCCCACCACCACGGGGGAATGCATGAGGCCCCGGCCTGTCCCCTCCAGTCTTCATAGGTTGCCTGCTGCTGTCTGCACCTGTGTTTGGCTACCTGGGCGACCGACACAGCCGCAAAGCTACGCTGAGCATTGGGATCCTGCTCTGGTCAGGGGCGGGCCTCTCCAGCTCCTTCATTTCCCCCCAGGTGGGTGCCCTCCTCCCTGCGAGGCGCCCTGGATCTGCCCCCTGCTCCCACCACCTGCTCCTTCCCGTTAAAACATGGGTGGGCTCCAGGCTGGCTGCAGGGGCGCCATCCAGGGCCGAGAGAGGACCCCCTTAGACTCTCTCAGCGGGAGACTTCCTCTCCTGCACCTCCCGCTGCTGCCTGTGGGGGGCGGGTGGAGGTGACAGCCACTGTCTGGGGGCCCATGCCTGGCTGGCAAAGGCACGGCCCAGGAAAAGGGCTCCCCTGGGCGGTGGGAGAGTGGGTGGGGAGGCAGCGGCTGCAGGCGCCAGCAGGGGGCACCCGTGTGATGTGGGGACCTGGGCTGGGCGGGTAGCCAGGCGTCTGTGAGCCCAGATCCCCTCCTCCACCCCGGGGGGGGGGGGGACTCCTGTCACCAGGACCTGGGGCCTCTGACGCTCGCTCAGGTCCCTCACCCCGAGGGTGATCTTGGGGCTCACTGGGGTCTTGTGCCTGCCTGCCCAGTATTCCTGGCTGTTCTTCCTGTCCCGGGGAGTCGTGGGCACCGGCTCGGCCAGCTACTCCACCATCGCGCCCACCATTCTGGGCGACCTCTTTGTGAGGGACCAGCGGACCCGGGTGCTGGCCATCTTCTACATCTTTATCCCTGTCGGAAGGTTGGTGCCACCCCGGACCCGCTCCCCCAGGCGGTAAACTGAGGCCCAAAGGAGCCTGAATAGTCTGGGCTGGGGTAGGAGGGCATCAGACCAGGAGGGCTCCTTCCTCACTTTGTCCCTTTACCACCCTGGGCCTCAGTTTCTTCATCTGCAAAGGGGGGGCAAGAACACTGGCTGATGGGCTGTGTTGAGGGTTCGAGGGAATAAAGATGCCTCCTACCCCGTGGGACGCTTGGGAAGGCCTGCCTGGGGGAGCGTGTGGGGCCGGGGCGGGCTCCCCCGGGTGGGGGAGGTCAGAGTGGATTTGCAGTCGGGCCCAAGAGCTCTGAGCCAGGTTTCCTGGCATTGCCTGACTCAGGCAGGGCTGAGCCTTGGGTCCTTGGATAGGGAGGCAGGGGCAGTGGTGCTGGAGACGGGCCTGAAGCCAGAGGTCACCGGTGACTTGACCAAGGGCAGTGGACATCTGGGCCTCATGTGGCTCACTTTTCCTGTGACAGGGTTGTGAGCAGCAGAGAGCCAGCCCCTTGGGGTGGGGCGCCCCAGCTCAGGCTGGCCTTGCAGCCTTGGGCTCAGGCTGGGCCTCCCCCACTGCCCATCCCCTTGCCCTTCCCCCCTCACTCCCGTTCCCCTCCCCCCCACTGCCCATCCCCTTGCCCCTCCCCCCCACTGCCCATCCCCACCCCCCCTCACTGCCCACCCCCTTGTCCATCCTCTGCCGCAGTGGTCTGGGCTACATGCTGGGCTCGGCCGTGTTGCAGCTGACCGGGAACTGGCGCTGGGCCCTCCGAGTGAGTCCAGCCTCCTGTTCTTCCTCTGATCCCCCTGGGCAGGCAGGGACTTTCCAGCCTCCAGTGGCCTTCGCCACTTGGCACGGTAGCTGGCGCCGTGGGGGGTGGTCAGACGTTGGCAGCTTCAGGCGTTTGACGGAACGCGAACCGTGGAGGTCACGGCCCTGGATTCAGATGCTGGCTGCTGGGTCTGCTCAGGCCGTGAGCTCAAGCAAGTGGCTTGCAAAGCGGGGGCAGTACGTGCTGCCTCCTGGAATCTCAGAGGTGGACAGACAAGGGTGGGGACATCCCAGGGCAGAAGTGGCCTGGCAGGTGGAGGTGGTGAGAACCCCAGTCGGCGCCAGTCCTCAGCCACGTGGGCTCACGGACCCCAAGAGAGCAATCACTGAACAGACCGCATGGAGGGAAGTCCCAGGGGGACCCTACTCCCCAGAGAGGCTGCATTCCTAGGGGTGAGGGGTGAGGGGCAGTCAGGAAATGAGCCCCCTGCCCCACCCCTCCCAGGGCACAGAGCCTCCCGGAGCCCGGGCCACATGGTTCAGCCACGTGCAGGATCTCCTGGGTCGCAGGGGTGTATGTGTGGCCCTGAGATCCTGGGTCCTCCGTGCCCAGGTCATGCCCTGCCTGGAAGCTGTAGCCTTGGTCCTGCTTATCGTGCTGGTTCCAGACCCTCCCCGGGGAGCTGCTGAGAAGCAGGAGGAGGTGGCCACGGGGGGCCCGAGGAGCAGCTGGTGGGAGGACGTCAGATACCTGGGGAGGAAGTGAGTGTCCCTGCTCCTCCCTGCATGTCACCAAAAACCCTGTCTGCCCCGGCATTGCTGACCTGCCTCTCTCCGCCTCCAGGGAGCCCTCCGTGACTGTCCCAATGTTCACAGCCTTCTTCCTCCTCTGAGCTCCCAGTCACCAACTGAGGTGCCCCTCCCTCAGTTGGAGGCCCCCTGCGCCTGCCTGCCTGCCTGTGACAGAATGGGGACCGGAAGGGAGGGAGGGAGGCAGAGTGAGCTCCGCCAGGGCCTTATCCCCGAGTGACCTGAGACTTGGAACCTCACTCCCCTCATTTATTCAGTGGACATAATTCTCCCCGGGTTGCCGGGAGGATGCTGGGAGTTAATCACTCACCTCTGCAAACCTCGTGGGAGTGCGTCCATCCTCTTTCTGTTCCAGGCATGGGCGGGGAGGCGGCCCCAGTCAACTGCACTCCCGGCCTCATGACTTACTGGAATGTGGGGCGCGGACAGGCCCCGGCTCTCTTTGATACAGAGCCATGCGACTGGTGGGGGGGGGCGCGCTGGGAGGAAGGTGGGGGCAGGGGGCGGCTTCCTGGAGAACGTGCTGTTGGGTTTGGGCCTTCCTGGACGGGGAGAGCTGGTCTTGCAGAGAGGAGGGGGGAAGGCCCAGCGAGAATGGGGGTGTGGCGGGGGCTGTGGCGGGGAGGGTCCGGAGCCTGGGTGAGCTGGGAGGGCAGTGACAGGAGCAGGGGGGCCCTGCGGCCACAGCCCTTTCTGGGGGTGTCAGCCAGGGCGCTTCTCTTGCAGCTGGAGCTTTGTGTGGTCCACCCTTGGGGTGACTGCCATCGCCTTTGTGACTGGAGCTCTGGGCTTCTGGGCCCCCAGATTTCTGTTCGAGGCCCGTGTGGTGCATGGACTGCAGCGCCCTTGCCTCCAGGAGCCGTGCGACAGCCAGGACAGGTGAGGGGCCGCTGGGAGCCCTGGGCGGGCACGTGCCCCGGGACTTGGGGCCTTGCTGGCAGACTGCAGGCCAGGTTCCCCTCTGGCTGAGCTCCTGTACCTCCGGTGGCCGTAGGCGGCAGCCTCGTCCCCTCTGGGCCCCAGTCTCCCCGCTCTTGGGCCACTGTGGGGGTCCGGGAGGCACTTGGCAGGCGGGTGAGGCTTCTGCAGGGCCTGTGGGGCGATGCTCCTGTCTCTGTCTCCTTGGCCTCCTCTCTGGGGACACAGAGAGAGCTTCGTGGGATTTCCGGAATGCCCCATGCCCGAGCTGGGCCCTCTGCCCGTAGGTCCCCTTCCGTCTTCCCATCGTTACTTCTTAACCTTTAACGTTAGCTGAGCGTTTTACGTGAAGAATCCTCAGAGGTGTTGTAATGACAAACCCGATTATTCCTGCTGCAAATGAGGAGACAGAAGTTCAGAAAATTAAGTGACTTGTCCCGGCAGCACGTGGCGGAGGCAGGTTCAAGCCCCTCGGACTCCAAAGCGGGTGGTCTTAGCGCCGCGTCCTGTCGCCTCTGGAGACGCCGGTTCCTGCTGGACTTGAACATCTGCGCACCTCACTGGGGGCGCTTCCTGGAGCACCGCGGGGGCCGGGAGGAGGCAACAGTGCATGAGTGAATGCATGGACCACACGGACTGTGATGCTGGCCTCGCAGCTACAGCCAGACTGTCACCTCCCTGGAGACAAAGACTGGGCCCTGAAAGTCCCGCAGCACTTGAAAACATGGGACACGGGACTCACTTGTGTGTCTAGCGTTCAGTGGCTGTGTGTCCCTGGGCAAGCGAGGCCCTTTGTCAGAGAGCCCGAGGCCTCGCGTCCAGGTGGTTGCACTGGGCCACGTGCCCTCCCAGGCTCCAGGGGATGGTCCTTCCTGCCTCGTCACCTCCGGGGGCTGCTGGTGTCCCTTGGCTTGTGGCCGCGTCCACAGTCTCCACAGCTGTGGTCACGTTGCCTTCTCCTGTTGTGTCTCACGTCTCCCTCCGCTTCCCTCTTATAGAGATGCTGGCGATTAAATGGAGGGCCTCGGTTAACGGGTGCTAATCTCCCCTTCTCAAGACCCTTAATGCAATCACCTTTGTAAAGGTTCCAGAGATTAGGGCATAGACATCTTGGGGGGCATTACTCAGCCTGCCACAGGGTAGGTAGAAGGTCCTGGTGTTGGGGTTCTGCATGGACCTCAGCTATTAACACACCCTCTGCGGTTAGGGTAGGCCCCACGGTGAGGGTGCGTCGAGGGAGGGAAGCTTCAGGACAAGGATGCCGGCTTAGCCCCTGGGAGAACTTCCAACACTCAGAGCTGGCCCCTGTGGAAGGGGATGTGTGGTGGTAGTGAGCTTCCCGCCCCTCAGGGCATGTAAGTGGGAGTTGGACAGCTGCTTGCCAGGGCTATTGTACAGAGGGTCAGCATGGAACTTGCAGGACGTTAAGGACCCTCTTGGCTCTGAGAGTCCGATTCTGGGAAGGTCTTGTGGGT
The DNA here is from genome assembly GCF_022079265.1 of Lynx rufus. Lineage (NCBI taxonomy): Eukaryota > Metazoa > Chordata > Mammalia > Carnivora > Felidae > Lynx > Lynx rufus. Next base: position 12,418,751 of record NW_025814843.1, on the reverse strand, counting down.
TGGGGGTAGCTTGGCGGCTGGGCCTGTCCTCTGGCCACACCTCCTGTGTGAGGGCCCTGTCTGAATAATCAATCCTAAGTCTCAGGAAGGTCTCCAGAACCTTCCAGGGCCAGCTCAGACCCGGACTCCAAGGTAGACAGCATTCTTCCAGGATTCGGGGTCACTCGACTGGCCTGAGCCAGAACCTTGTGCAGCTTGTAGCCTGGGAAGGGTCGCTGGGCACCTTTAAGCTGCCTAAGGCCAACACGTGCTTCGTCAGGAGGCCCTGGCTGTGCCAGTGAGGGGCTGTGTGACCTGGGGCAGGTCCCTGCCCTCTCTGGGCCCTACACTCCCTCCTGTTCACCAAGGGGGTGGGGCAGGGGGATTAGCCCACCGTCCTCAGCCTGTGGGATGGATATTTCACAGAAGCTGTTTAGAGGAAAGGCGGTTTTGGGGAGACTCGGTTTGTCAGTAAGCACAGTCTCGCACCTGTCGTGTTGCATCTTGGCGAATGGTCATCACCCCGCCATACCGGAGGCCATCTGCACACTTCTGGAAATGCTTGGGCCAGGAGGGGGTGCTGGCAGCGGGAGGGGGTGGGTGGGGCAGTGGTGCTCCAGGCCAGGGGGGCCGGAAGATGGGTGAGTCCGGAGAACCCACAGTCATTTGTGCAGAGGTGGGGGTGGAGAGAGAAGGGCGAGATGCCACACGGGCAGCAGGGGCCGGTCCGCAGAGCTGGCCCGAGGACAACGGGAGGCCACCGAGCGCTGGAGAGGCCCTGACTACATCCATGGTTCGTCTAGGTCAGCGTCGCTTGAACCCCTTTAAAAGGAGGCTGGGCGGGGAGGCAGGTGGGCATTGAGATCCCGGCTCTGCTGCTGCATTAGCTGAGTGACCTTGCCTTATCCTTCCTCCACCTTGCCCCCTGTGGCTGTCTGCCCGGAAGTTCTGGGACTGTCTCTTGTACTCCAGGTTCTGTGTTGCCAGCGTAGTTGGGAGATTAAGGCGCACCTGGTTTGTGTCCTCCAGGAATCAGCAGGCTAGTGAATGACCTTGATGGTAGAAACACAGAAGCAGATCTGGGAACTGAAGGGAGTGAAGGAATCAGCAAGGGGACAGAGGAAGGCATCTCCAAAGAGGGGATCTTGTGACGGGCCTTGACGGATGAGTAGGAGTTCAGTAGGTGGGAAACCTAGTGAGGAGTGTCCGGATGTAGGAATAAAAGTATGAAGTGGGGACAAGAGCCCATCTGGGGGCAGAGGTTGGAGCTGGGGGATGGGGTTGAGGTCAGCCAGGGTCAGACCACGGAGGGCCACACGGGCCACGATGAGTTGGCACCAAATCCAGTGGTGTCTGAGAGCTGGTGGGAGTTTTAGGCAGGGGGTGGGCACTCTGTATTATTATTTTTTCAAACCTATATTTTAGAAAGCACCCTCTGGGGACCTGCTTGGAATTCGGTCTGAGGAACCCTTCCCCAGGCAGCAGGGGCAGGAGGGGGTCAGGGGTAGGGGAAGCGGGTCCGGGAGTAGGGACAGGGAGTGCAGTTAGGAGGGGCTGTTTGAGCAGTGAGGCCTGCTGGGCCAGCCACCCTGGTGGCCAGTGACCTCCCCAGGACGGGGCAGGAAGGAAAATGGAGGGAGGGGCCCTGAGGACCCAGGAGCATTGGTAGGAGGGAGGGGAGGGGACCCACAGTCACACTCCCCGCAGGTACCCGATCACGCACTCGGGGCAGGGGCTGAACCCCAGGACAGGGCTACCCCCACCTGGCCAAGTAACCCTGCTCTGCTCTTTCCCATCAGCCTGATTTTTGGGGCGTTGACTGTCGTGACGGGCATCATTGGAGTTGTCCTGGGAGCAGAGGCTTCCAGGAGGTACAAGAAAGTCAACCCTCGGGCCGAGCCCCTCCTCTGCGCCGGCAGCCTTCTGATCGCAGCCCCCTGCCTCTACCTGGCTCTCATCCTGGCCCCGACCACGTTCCTGGCCTCCTATGTAAGTGAGTGCCCGCTGGTGGCGTGGGTGGGTGCTGCTTGTTCGCGTGGGCCGATGCCGGGCCAGGTTTTATGTACATTATGTTTATCACTCCGTCCAGGGACAGCCTGCTACCCCCATTTTACAGATGCGTAAACCGAGGCTTACCCAGAGTGGCACCGCTAGGGAGGAACAGAACTGGGGTTTGAGCCTGAGCCTTTCTGGCTCTGAGCTGCTGGTGAAGGCTTTGATGGGAGACGGTGGGACGCATTTGTTCCTCGGATGTGCTGTGAGAGCCAGGAGAGATGGGGTGACAGGTGAGGGGAGTGAAGCCCAGATTGGCCATGGCCCATGCTGACGCTGCCGTAAAGGCAGCAATCGGATGCTCTCTCGTCTTCCGGGCTCTATTCCATCATACCCCTCCGTGTGCCCCACCCTGTGGCCGTGCCAGTGACGGGCTCGCACCTGCCGGCCTTTGCTGTGCCCGTCCCTCTGCAGGGGCACGGTTCCCCCTTGAGCTCCTTCTGCAAGGCCCAGCTCAAACGCTGCGTCTCCAGGAGCCTTTCCAGACCGTCCCATGCTCCTGTCAGAATTCACCGTTCCCGCTTGGGTTCCGTGCACGTTTGGGTCCCTCAGGCACCGTGGTGTATGGGTGGGGCTGTATGCACACCCCCTGCTCCCCAAAGCCCCAGCCCTGATGGTCTCACCAGTGGGAAAGGGCCAGTGATTCTGGGAAGCTGGTGCCAGCCTAGCCCCAGCCAGATGGGCTCCCCTCCCCTCCTCTCCCGTCCCAAGGCCCTGGGGACCCCACCGTGGACGCAGGTGCCCCTGCACACGCACGTGGGCTTCACCGAGCAGACTGAGACCAGAACTACCCATGCCCAGAGCCCACTGTCACACCCGCGAACTGGAAAGTCAGCACGTTGGTCCTGCTTCCAAATAGTGTCTGTCCAGGCCCAGATAATGCACGGGGGCGAGAGGGAGCTGCGGTCCGTTTGGTTCTTCTCGGTCCACCTCTGCCCTGGTCCCTGGCCCCACTCCGGGCTGGGCAGGCGGGAAGGACGGCCTGAAATGGGGCACGTGTTACCGTGCCCAGAGTGGGTTTTCCCCGAGTGTCCGTGTCCTCCTGGTGCCAGATTCCAGATGCTGGCTGACCAGCACGGGTCGCTCTCTTGGGGCACTTTTTGGAGCCCTGGCATTTGCAATATCCAATCATTGGTGCAGGTCGTCTTCCAAGGCGTCCCTCCTCTCGGCTCAGCTGGTCCTGCTGGACCCACCACCGGGGCTCCCCTCTCGTGACCCCCAGGCCTGTCTCCTCTGCCTGGCGTCTGTCGGACCCTGGATGCCCTGGGGAGGGGCTCGGGGCCGGCATCCTCGTGCCCCTGGGTGACACGAAGGGGTGCCCCCACGGTGCCCTGTGTGAGCTCCACTCAGGCGGCCCCAGCACTCCACTGGCTCGTGTCCTCTGTCTGTGGCTGGGTCGCTCGGAGCCCCTCGCCAGCTCTCCTACTCTTCAGGTGAACCCTCCCCAGCCCACGCCTGCGGCCTTCCCTCTAGAAGCCAGGGGGAGGGGGCCATACGGGGCCGTCATTTCTCTCCCCAGGTCCTGAGGGAGGGGATGGCGTGTCTCTGAAGGTCTGGGTGGGCTTCTGCCGAAATTCCCAGAGGACAGACAGGTCCTGTTAGCGCTGCTAACGGGGGGGGAAGGGCTTTCTCACCCCCACTTACAGATTGGGAGACCGAGGCCCGGAGACAGAACACAGACAGTGGGACAGACAGAGCCGAGAGCCAGCCCGTAGTCTGTGTCCTCCATGCCCTGCTGACCCTTGTCGCTCCCGTGGGGGAGGAACGGAGCCCGGCATACAGTAGGTGCTAATAAGTGCCTAGATGCTTACTGGCATCCGGGCCGAGGGAGCAGCTCCCGGAGCGGGGCCAGATCCCGGCTGCTGGGGCTCAGTGGGCCTGACCTTGCAGGCAGATGGAGGTCTGTCAAAGGCCGTCCCTGCGTCGGCTGGGGCCCAGTCCCCTGCCAGTCCTGCTTCTGCCACCGTCCTGTTTGGCTCTGGGAGGCGGCTCCTTGGCTGTGTTTAGGGGACACAGCTGTCTCCCCCTCTGCAGCCTGGCGCATCTCCAGGGCTGGATGGCTCGTCTAGAAGTGACATTGAGTCCCGGCTGACAGAGGCGGAGAAACTCTTCTCTGGGCCTGCCGCAGGGGTGAGGGGCTGCGGGCCGGATGGTGGGCAGGCCGGGGGCGCGTCCCTCCGATGCTGGGAGGCTGCTCCCTCCGTGACTCGTGTGTGGGCCTGGCGTGGGACCCAGCGGCACCAAGCCAGCAGCCAGGCTCCCGCCTTCCAGGAGCAGCGCGGAACCTTCCGGGCCTCCTGAGCAGAAGCCCTTCCATGGCTCCGTCTGTGCCTCTAACTGACGTTCCGGCTTGAGATTCGGGCCCTCTGCCTGGCACGGCTCCTGCCGTCTGTCTGTGGGACCGGTGCCAGGAGCCCCTTCCTGGTCTGCTCACCTGCCCACTGCCAGAGACACCGCGGACCTTCCGGGGCCCCTGGCGCCTCTGGAACTGAGCCCAGCTCCTCTCGTGGCGCTCGAAGCCCCTCCTGACTCCCTTGACCAGCCATGTCCCCTGCAGTGCTGACGCCAGGGCCCCTCCTGGTCCCCACGTCTGTCCGGCCGACCCTCCCTTGGCTCCCTCCGCACCCCTCCTCCGTGGAGCCCTCCGGAATTGCTGGGCTCCACCTGCCCCCCACTCCCACCCTCCTGCTCTCTGTGAGGCCTTCCTTAGGCCACAGTTACTTATGCTCTGACCCCTGTCCCAGCCCAGGGGCCCGGGGGGTCCCACCTTCCTCAGCTCTCGGCCTGAAACACAGCGCCAGGTACTTGGTGGAGGGGTCACCGCTTGCTGAGTGGAAGGCTGCATCACCAGCCACCCGAAACATTCATTTGTTTTTCTATTAAATTTTTTTAAACGTTTATTTATTATTTTGACAGAAAGAGAGAGACAGAGTGCAAGCAGTGGGGGGGGGGGGGCAGAGAGAGAGGGAGACACAGAATCTGAAACAGGCTCCAGGCTCCGAGCTGTCAGCACAGAGCCCGACGCGGGGCTCGAACCCACGAACCGTGAGATCGTGACCTGAGCTGAAGTCGGACGCTCAACCGACTGAGCCCCCCAGGCGCCCCAAATGTTTGTTTATTCCTGAGAGAGTGAGAACGAGTGGGGGAGGGGCAGAGAGTGGGTCCAGCTTTTGCGGAGGGTGGGGGGGTTGCACTGAGGAGGGGGCATCTGGCTCCTGTTTTCTGCGTCTGTGGAGACGACCGTGTGGTTTGTCCTTCATCAAATCTGCTTCAGCGCACCGACTGCTGCGTGTTCACGAGGAATGTGGTCTTTGCGGTTTTGGCATCAGGATAACGGCCCCGAGGAACGTGTTGACAAGTGCTTCTTCCTCTCTGATTTTCTGGAAGAGTTTGGGAAGGACTTGTGTTCATTCATCTTGAGACATTTTTAGAATTCACCAGTGAAGCCATATGGTTCTGGGCTTTTTGTTGTGGGAAGTTTTCTGATCACTGACTCAATATTTACTTGTTATAGATCAGTTAAGGCTTTTGATTTCCTTTTATGTCATTTTTGATAGTTGGCGGCTTTCCGAGAATCTGTGCCTTTGTCTAGGTGTCGGGTTTGTTGGGGTATAGTTGTGCCTGGTATTTCCCTTTTCCCCTCTCGGCTCCCTGAGGTTGGCGGGACGTGCCTCTGCCATTGCTGGTTTTGGGGACCCGAGTGTTCTGTGCTTTCCTCCTGGTCGGTGTCGCGAAAGCCTCATCCATTTTGCCGCCAGCTTTGTTGTATTGATTTTCTCTATTGTTCTTCTGTTATCGGCCCATGTTCGGTGGAGTCAGCCCGGCTTCTGCGGTCATAGGCGTGGGTGGGGCTAGACCCCTGCCCCCATCCAGGTGACGCGGGGTGTGGGCTCGTGCCGCTGCCGTGGAGGCGGAAGAAGCGGGTGGATCCCAGGTACATCTCGGAGCAATTTCCCAATGAGTCCACGCGGGGTGTGAGAGAAGGAGGGGGTGCAGAGGCCTCTGAGACACTAGCCTGTGCGGCCACCACCAGGGAGAGGACCCTGGCCAGGAGCTGTGGATTTGGGTGCGGTGCCTTTTCCATTGCTGGTTTTGGGGACCCAGGGTGCGGTGACGGCAGGCCGGCATCCTGGGGGAGGGGGCTGTGGGGAGTTAGACGTGGAGTCTGGGGCCACGGGACACGACGTCACCCCTAAAACCTTAACGGGTGGGAGATGGCTGCGGCTCACCATGCAGGAGCATCATCAGGTTTGGGGGACGTTACAGGGTCAGCGTCTGAAACGATGTCCAAGGGACGCCTGGGGGGCTCAGTGGGTTAAGCGTCCGACTTCGGCTCAGGTCACGATCTCGCCGTCCGTGGGTCCGGGCCCCGCGTCGGGCTCTGTGCCGACAGCTCGGAGCCTGGAGCTGCTTCGGATTCTGTGTCTCGCTCTCTCTCTGCCCCTCCCCTGCTTGTGCTCTCTCTCTCTCTCTCTCAAAAATGAGTAAACATTAAGACAACAACAAGGAAACGATGTCCAAGGGCGACTGAGGAATTGACTTCTGTTCAAAATCCGGAGTCACTGTGTCTGCTCCGTCCAACTGGCTGTGTGTCCCTTCACTTTCTCAGATCCCAGAAACCACATTGGTTCTTCCTGCACCACCTCTGCCATCCAGGGAGACCGATCTGACTTCCTGGGAAGGGCACGTGGAAATGCGGGCGTGTGTGCCCATGTGAGTGTGCTTTTCGGGGTGGATGTATGCGGGTCTGTGAACACGGGTGTGGACCCTTGTGCTTCCGCGTGTGCATCTCCGGGCACCTTCACGATCGGTCTGTGCATTGGTTGCGCGTACGTGTGCTCGGCCTGGACGTGCACGGACGCGTGTTCATTCTGTACGAGCCCGGATGTGTGTCTGCCCTGGACGCGCACGATGTGTGGGGACGTGTCTGCGTGTGCCGTTTCGCGTACGGGTCTGTGCGTGAACGTGCACGTCCACGTGTCTCAGGGCAGCGGATGACCGTGCGGACGTGTATGCACACGCGTGTCTGCACACGCGCTGAGTGTAGCTCAGCGGAGAGGGATCCGGGGCGGCACTTTGTGAGGCTGGGACCGGCCTGTGCCGTGTGTTTCATGGCGGTGAGGTTTCCTGACCTTATGGCGTCTGGTCCGGGGCCTTCCCTGGGGAGCCCTGCTGCTGGACACCCACCTGCAGGCACCGGGGGTTCCATCCCTCCCTCCTTCCGGGTCCTTGGCAGGGGAAGTGGGCTTCTCCGCTGTTAATTAGGGTCCAGACACGCACAGCAGGGCTTGGCACACACCCCCTTCCTTGGCCTCCTTCCCAGAGTCACTGCCCTTCAGAGGAGAAGGTCTGGCACTCAGCCGACGGACCGGACCGAGCCCAAGGCGGGGGCTCCAGCACTGCCGGCCCCGTGGCCGGAGGACATCCCCGGGGGGAGGGGGGTCCCGGTGGAGGGGCGGGGTCAGGGGAGGGGAGCGGGCAGGCATCGAGCCTCGAGGCATCAGGGAGATCTGCTTCTGCACTTGCCGTGTGAGCCGGGGTGAGACCCTGGCCTGGCCGAGCCCCGATTCTCTGTAACGCGGGGGCCTAGTGCTGGCCTCTTGGTTTCACCGAGGAGCCTTCTTTTGTGCCTGTTCTAGTTACTATGGGAATGTGATGACACTCAGCGGTTTCGAGCAACAAAAATACTCATTTTGCTCGTGAATGTGCAGTTTGGGCGGGTTGGGACTGGGGATAACTTGTGTCTTCTGCTTGAGGGTAATTGGTCAGGACGGGGTGCTGGATGCCGGCCGTCGGCTGAGCCTCGGCTGGAGCTGGTGGCCGGACCGGCTGCCCGTGGCCTCTCCACGTGGCCGGGGCTTCCTCACAACGTGGTGGCCGGCCCCCGAGGACTAGCGTCCAGAGAGAGCCAGGTGACGCCGTGTTGCTGTGTGTGCCCTGCCCTCGAAAGTTACACATTTGGGTTCTTTGCTCCCGTCCCAACTGCTTGCTCAGAATTCAGGGGGGATTCGGTCTTTTATGGGGCTTTTGAGAAAGCACGTGGGGATACACAGCGGCTGTTTTGGGCTCCTCCCCCACTGTGCTCTGGGTCCCGTTGACCACCAGCCATGGGGGAGGGGTCCGGGCACGCAGCCACGAAGCCCCGCAGGTGTGGGCCACCCGGGGTCCCCTGGTCTGCCCTGTCCTTCTGGCCGCTCAGGCGAGAAACCCTGGGGTGGGGGTTTCACCCTTAAAGCCCTGCTGGGCTCCGAGGGGCAAGGCTGCTGGGAAGCGGGTCCCAGCCAGAACGGGCAGAGACCTTCAGTCACCTCATGGTGACTCCTCCTGTCACCCGAGCTCCTCCTTCCCGAGCTCCTCCTGTGTGCCGGCACCGTTTCAGACTCTGAGGATCCACCGTTGAACAGGTCAGGCAGGATATGCGTGTGATATACGAACCCTGCAGAATAAATGATACGTCAGGTGGGGAGAATAACAGAGCAGGGAAAGCGACATGAGGAGGGGCCGGGGCAGGGCCAGGTGGTCAGCGAGGCCTTGCTGAGATGTGGTGAGGGAAGGAGCCGGGTGGACACGAGGTGCAGTGAGGGGAAGCCTGATGCCGGGGGTGCAGCCAGTGCAAACGCCCAGCGGGAGGCACGGCTGGTGTGTTTGGGCAAACATGGTGGAGCCGGGCCAGCCGGGGAGGAGCACGGGACGCGAGATCAGAGGCGACCCCCGCGGGTACAGGCCGCGTAGAGCCCTATCCGCGTCAGACCTTGGCCTCCAGCCTGAGCCAAGTGGGAAATCCCTCAGGCCCTCCGGCACAGGTGTGAGATGATCCGACTCGTGGCTTTGTATCAGTTACCTGCTGCTGTGTAACAAATCATCCCAAACAACGATGATGTATTGTTTCTTACGATTCAGCGGGTTGGCGGGTCCTGCCTGCGCCCACTCACGTGGCAGCCTGCACCCGGCAGACGGGTGTCCACACTGGCCTCCTCACATCCGTCTATTCCTGGGTCCTCACGCCAGCCTCCAGGAAGGCACAAGGGGGAGGCGGCCAGGTCTCCCGAGGCCCAGGTCAGGAGCGGCCCCGCTGCCTTATCTTGCCCGCCAGAGCGAGGTACCGGCCAACCGGGTTCGCCGTGGCCGTGCAGGGTGTGGGTGCCGAGATGCACGAGGATGTGTGGGCCACTTTGCCACCATCTTCCTCGTGGTTGAACGGGGTCTCTCTGGCTGTCGTGTTGTGAAAGGATAAGAAAGGACACAGAAACAGGGAAACCGGTTAGGAGGCTTCCTAAGAAGGGCACGGGCTGGTTTGGCTGGGACCAGGGTGGGGCGGGGCGAGTGGAGAAGTGGTCAGATTCTCGGTATGTTTTGGAAGTGGAACCAACAGGATTTCCTGGTGGGTCGGTATCAGGGCAGGGGCGGGAGGAGCCGGAACGACCCGGGGTTTCTGCCGGCCACCAGAGGCCGAGCTGCCATTCACTGACCCGGGAGACTGAGGGAGGTGCGGCCTTGTTTCGGACGGGTGGGTTAGGAATTCGATTTTAGACATGTTAAACTCAAGATGCCTCCTAGGACGTCAGCTGGAGACGTTGCGATTTGAGTCTGAAGCTCAGGAGAGAAGTGTTGGCGGTCGGGCAGAGCCGCGAGGCAGAGAGGGGTGGGCCAGGGGTGCGTGTGGATGGAGCGGGGGGGGGGGGACCACGGCTGGACTCTAAGTACTTCCTGCTGCTTCGGTTATCTAATCAGGTGACGATCATTCCATGTGTGTCTCTCTATATATATACACCCATTTATGTTTCTAGAAATATTCTTATTAAACTGAGGCCATATAGTCATGTAATTTTATTTTGTTTTACTTTTATTTATTTAAAAAAATTTTTTTTAATGTTTATTTATTTTTGAGGGAGAGAGACAGAGCATGAGCGGGGGAGGGGCAGAGAGAGAGAGGGAGACACAGAATCCGAAGCAGGTTCCGGGCTCTGAGCTATCAGCACGGAGCCCGACGCAGGGCTTGAACTCATGAACCCGCGAGATCATGACCTGAGTTGAAGTCGGACGCTTAACCCACTGACCAGCCAGGTGCCCCATAGTCATATAATTTTAAAACCAGGTGGATTGAGATGTGCCAGTCGCCCCTTCAAAATGTACACTTCATTGGTCTTTTGTATATTCAGAACTGCACAATCGTCGCTATCAATATTGGAACATTTTCATCACCCCAAAAAGAATTTTTATATCTGTTCATCAGTCTCTCCCATTTGCCCCCAACCTGCCCCCAGGCCAGCCGTGGGTAACCACTAATCCACTTCCTGTCTTTATACATTTGTTCATTCTGGATATTTCCTATAAATGGAATCCTACAACATGTCTAATACGTTTATATGAATTTACCTGAAGAACTTGACGTGATTGTTTAAGTTCACATCGATTTTAAGATTTTGGACTTACTGGTGAATCCGACCGTGGAAGGGAGCCCCTACCTTCTCGTATGCCCCCTTCTTCTCTCCCCAGGCTCCTGGCGTGTGTGACTTTTCACTTTTGCTGGAGTTACACCCCCCACAGCCTGCTGTCCAAGCGTGACCCTCACCGTCGTCTGGGAGGGGTCCCAGATGGGATGGGCTCAGCACCCACCAACCGTCTGTTCACGGGGACCCTCCGTTCCTGGTCTTTGTTCGGGTTCAGCCCCTACCTGGGTGGTTTCTGGGGTCAAGTAATTTGTGCCTAGAGAGACCGTGTGTCTTCCGTCTGCCCATCTGTGGGGCCATCTTCCCTTTGATTCTTCACCTGAACATCATCTAACTGGGTCTAAGACTCTCGGGTCACGTGTTACTTCCCTGTAGCTTTGCGTTTGCTCTGTTGTCTTTTGGCCACAAATATTGCCGTGGAGAATAAAGTTTGCCTCACGTTCAAAAAAACCCTGAATGCTGACTCACTGTTTCCACCTGGATGCCTGGAGATTTCATTATTTATTCTTGAAATTCACGGCTCAACCAGTGTATTAGTTATCCTGTGTCGTGAAGCAAATCAGCCCCAAACGTAGTAGTTCAAGATAACACACGTGTACGGTCTGGCCCAGCTGGGTCCTCCACAGGCCGCGGCAGGTGTTGGCCGGGTCCGTGGTTTCATCTGAAGGCCCGACGGGGCAGGGACCCACCCCCAGCTCACCGAGTGCTTGTTGGCTTCACTCGGACGCGGGGGCATCGCGGGCTGAGGACCTCAGCCCCTCGCCGCTGTTGCTTGCTGCGTGGGCCCCTTTCATCCAGCAGCTCATGCCTTCAAGCGCGTGGGCTGGGAAGGCGCTAGCCGGGTCTGTCGATGATCCGTCTCGTTCCCTCTCGTTCCTTCTGTGCCGAGCCTGGGCCTGGACCTGGGTGGCTCTGTGCCGATGCTGAACTTGCCCTGACCCCGCGTGGTGGTTCTGCCCTCGCTCTCCAGCCTTCCCTGGGGACATTCTCCCCTCAAAGGGGCTACAGTCTGAAGTCTGTGCTTTGGGTTTTCTGTCCCCTGAGAGGCTTGCAGGGCTCTGTCAGGTGGCGAGGAGACTTTGTGAGCCCCCCTGGGCTGGCTGTCCTCTGGGCGTGCGGAAAGTCTCCCTCATGTGCGTGGCCCTCCTTCTACTTAACTTATTGGCCTCGAGTGGAATCAGAACTGGGTCATTGTTTGCTTTTCTCCACTTTCCCCCGATTCTCCCAGCATCTTCCCCTCTGGTTCTCAGGAGCGGGAACAAGGGACCCCTACTCAGCTGACTTTCCTCTAGATACGGGGGCTTGTGGGGGGTGGTGAGGTGAGAAGTTCCATACTCTGCTCCAGATTGTCTGTATCTTCCCTTGGCTGCCGGTATGGAACATTGATCTCCTTAGGTTTTGTTCTTTTCTTTGGGGATGAACAACTTTTTTCTGAGTTATTACTTTTTACTTTTGGGAGGAAGGAAAGTCTGTGACACAGTCTGACCCTCTCTGTCTTTACACAGAAGTTGCCCCAGATGATGTTTAAGGCCCCTTCCAGCCCAAACTAGATCATCTGGCCCCATGAGGGCCAGCTTTCCTGTCACCAAGGCCTTCACATCCGGGAGTGGGCGCCACCCTCCCCAGCCTTGAAGATTCCTGAGCAAGGACCAGGGTTAGACGTGTCTGCCCCACCACCGCCCATGGCGGGGGCTCACAAGGAGGCGGGCAGGGACAGCAAGGACGTGTGTCCACCATAGCTGTGGTCAGGGGCAGCTAAGGATTCTGGGGTGGCCATGCCACCTGCTCTCTGGCCCCTGCGGGGGCCAGATGTGCTGGGCAGACAGCCCGGTTCTGGGGGCTCTCCCCTTTTCCCCTCGCACCTTTTGCTGGAGTAACCAGCGCCCCCGGGGGAGGCCCACCTGCCCTTCCCCTCAGGGCCACGTGTCCCTGGACCCAGCAGGCGTCTCCTGCTGGGTGGGAAGCAGCGTCCACCCGGGGAGGCCACGGTCTGCCGAATCACCCCGGAGGATGTCGGAGCTCTGAGGCCTCACCTGCCCGCTGGGCTGCAGCGAGCCCTGGGGAGCCGAGTGGTGCCCTCGTGCCCGAAGCCAGTCCCTGCAATTACCAGTTGGCAGGCCCAGGGGCGACGTGTGCCAGCGGCGTGGCAGCTTGCTGGAGGCCCGTCTGTGCCCGGGGCCTGTCCCGACTGGCTCAGGCTCACTGGGCACGGACGGAGTTGATCCGAGAAAGGGCAGCATGGCGTCTGGGCTCTGCCCCGGTCCTCTGAGCCCATGGGGATTCCTCCCTTCCCTTTCTGGCGAGGCCCAGAATCCAGTCTTTGCGTCTCAGAGCCCAGTAACCGGCCCTCCCTGCCACGGGGCTGCTGTTCCGTCCTCACCGTCTCCTTCCCCAAGCCCACCTGTGTGTGCACGTCCACGTGCGCGTGTGTGCATGAGCAGGGGGGCGTCGGCGTGCCTGTGTGCACGTGCACGTGTGTGTGCACAACTTGCTGTCCGTGTTGGGAGACCGCAAGGACACAGGTGTGCGTGCTCGTTCACCCCGGCACGCCTGTCCCAGCGTGTAGGCCACTGTTTGGCGGGTGCTTCTACCGCACGTGGTGTCGCCTCCAGAGTCATCCCTGCTCGCGGCACATGCGTGTACTTGTGGTGAGTGTGTGTGTGTCCCAGGTTACGAGCGTCTACGTAAGCGTGCACGTGTGTAGGTCTGTGTATGTGAGTGCGTGTGCACGTGTCACAGCGTGCGCGTGCGTCTCTGACCGGGGGTGACTAAGGCTGGGGATATTCACCACCGCCGCCCCAGCTCGAGGGGGAAATCCTCCTGAGTCTGAAATGGAAGCGGCCAGAGGCCGAGGGGCTCCTGGTTTCTCAGGCTCCGGGCAGCGTTCCCAGGCCCTCTCGCCCGGGGAACTAAGTCAGCGTGCAGGGAAGCCAGCACAGGCGCAAAGGGGACGAGGGCAGGGTCCGATTTCCCTTTTGGAAGTCCCCTCCAGGGCTGGCGTTGGGAGGGATGGTGGGGCCTGGGAAACTGCTGAGGAGGAGAGGACGGGGGGACTGGGCAGGGCTGAGGGGCGTCGAGGATGCAGGAGACCCACGGCCCCGTGTCCTGCTCGAGTGACAGGGTACGGCAGGCTTTCCCAGAGGAGAGGGAGCTGCTGGGGGCCGGTCTGTGCTGGGGCCTGTCCTGCCGGCTCGGCCACGCTGGGTGACAGGGGCTGGAGGAGAGAACCAGCTCGAGCTGGGGGACTCGGCCCGCTGAGAGGCACAGGAGGGTGTCTGGGTGGTGCCTGGGGCTGCAGGGCTGGGGCGCCCACGGAGCGGGGCTCTGAATGGCCGGCGCCTCCTCCTGCTGGCTTGGCCTCAAACCAGGGCCCTTTCGGGCTGGTTGCTGACCTGTGGAGCCGGGCTCTGATGTAGTCACGGGAGCCTCTGAGCTCTGAGTTTGCACTCAGCCTGCTGGGGACACAGAAGCACGGGCCGGGGGTGCCGGAGGCACCTGGGCCCTCACCACGCGGTACCGGGGAGACCCAGGCCCAGAGGGCGGTGACCTCCGGGGTGGCCGGGCAGGACAGGGCGGGGCAGGGCGGGCCGGCCCTCCTGGAGCCTGGGGAGGCCGGGTAATTACAGGGTGAGGAAGAAGCCAGCCTGTCCCGGCCCGGCCTTCGCCCCTCGAGGATTTCCAGGTGTGTCTCAGGAAACCTGGCATCCCGGGGCGGCCTGTGGCCGCGGCCTCCCTCTGCGGGCTCTATTTTGGGGTCGGGATCCACCCTGCCGCAGCCGGAGGAAGGAGAATGTATTTCCGTGTGTCGTGTGGCTGTGGGGGAGCAGGGGAGAGACACGGCCGGCCGGCCGTGGTGCAGGATGTGAGGAGGGCACCGCCGCCCAGGTGGAGGCCCAGACCGAGAAGCAGAGGGGAGGGCGTGAGAGCGCCCTGGGCTTTCATGTGGCCCACAGGCCGGGTTGGCAGGACTGTCAGGCTGGAATGTGGGTCTGCGGCCGGACCCGCCCCGGGGACTTCCTGATTCCCACCAGGCCCAGCCCCAGGCCCGGGGAGGGGGGCATCTGCTCTGCCGGCACAGCTCCCCAGGCCGGGGTGGAGGCCAGCTTCTTGCCTCCCTGGGGGGCTCCTCCGCAGATCCTGCCTCCCCCCTGCTCTCAGCGCCACCTCCCGCCAGGCCCTCCCCATCCTGGCCTTTCCTCCGACTTCCTCTGCCAGCCTCGACCTGCACAGGGCCAGCGCAGGGGTGAGGGGTTCACCTGCAGGAGGCTTGATGTGTGAGGCGGGCCTGGGGACGGGCCACACGACGCGGCTGAGGGCGTGGGTGGATGTCGCGAGAGCGGACGCGCCCGGTACGTGGCAGGTGACCGGGCTCCCTCACTTCCTCTGCCCTGAGTGTCACGGGCCTTTGGGGACCAGAGCCTGGGCCGCCCCAGCACAGCCCCGTGACTCCAGGAATGACTAATTCCACTCCAGCATAAGCTCCTGGAAGCTCTGAGAAATGCCTTTTTTCCCCTTCTTGCCGCTTCATTAAACTCTTCCTGAGCAAGGGGAATGAGGGTTGTCCCAATCCCCTGCAGAGGCAGGGACTCAGGTTGCTGGGTGGGGCAGGCCCACAGTGGCCCCTGGTCCCCGGCAGACAGTGGGGCAGGGAGGGGGGCACACAGAGTTAAACCAGCCCCACAGGTATCGGGGAAGGGGGTGGGCCGCTGGCCAGGGCCCAGGAGTCACGCTCCAGGCTGGCTTTGCCCTGGGCCAGCCGGTGACCTCTGGGAAACCTCGGCCCTGCCCCCGGCTCGGCCTTGCTGGCCTCCCCTGTGCTGCTCGAGGGGCCTGGGAAGGAGGTAGCCTGGGAGGGGCTGTAGATGGGGTGCCCGGGCCAGGCAGGTGGGCTGGCCCACTGTGTGTACCTTATCAGCGTATGCAGGCCTTAGGGGAACACAGGAGGGGTGAGCAAACTATTCAGTCCCTGGGCCTCTCTCCTCTCCAGTCTGTTTTCCCAGCTTTCGAGTGGCCCAGAAGTCCTGGCTGCCTCTTCCTGGGGCCCCACGGGGGACCTCAGCAGCTGGGCCTGGGGGCCGTCCATCAGGGAGCAGGCTGTTCCCAGGCCCGGGGCCTGGCGCTCTCCTCTGGGTCATGGCCACCAGCCCGCCCAGACGGGAATGTCTGCCCACCCCGGAGGCTGCTGGAACCGAAGACGCAGCTCAGGCCTCGCCTCCCCCAGCAGATCTGATGGCGCCCTTCTCTGTGCGGCCTCGGTCTCTCTCTGCAGGCGGGAAGAGACCAGGCAGGGAGGGTCGGTGACCAGGGTCCTTGTCCACAGGTGCTCCTGGCCCTCGGGGAGCTGCTTCTGTCCTGCAACTGGGCGGTGGTTGCCGACATCCTGCTGGTAGGTGTGGGGCTGGGTCTCTGCTGTCCCGTGGCCTGGAAGCTGGGAGGGGCTTCAGAGGCCATGGGGCGGGGGACTGAAGTCATTGGACAGTTTCCTTGGACGGGGCCTTCCTGACACTCTCAAACATATCCTTCGACCATTGGCTGCATTTTGCAGATGAGCCAACGGAGGCTCAGAGAAGGCAGGTACCCGGGCCAAAGTCGCCCAGCATGCAGAGGCACCGAGCCAGGACAGGGGCCTAGGCTTTTTTGACGCCTCCCCTCCCTCTTTCTTGACTGTACTTGTCCACAAGCAGGCTCTGGGTGTGTGGACGGGGATGTGGGACTTCAGGGTTACAGCCACAAGCCAGGTGGGTCCAGGCTGCCTCGGCTCCCATGTCACGGTCTGCGAGGCCAGGGGCCGGCTCAGGCTAAAGTGAGGCCCGACCACGTGACTCCACTACGTCCAGAGTCCAGCGTGGCCGTCCCTGAGCCTCACGCTCTCCGCCCAGCCTCCCTACCTCCCTCCGGGAGCCGTCAGGAGAGCACTTGGAACACTGGTGAGCTGTGCCCTTGTGGGACCCAGACCTGGGGACCCCTACGCGCCCTCCTGCCCCCTGAAAGCCTGGCATAGTCCAACACCGTGCACAGGGGAGCCCAGGAGCCTGGCGACAGGCTGACAGCTGTCCTGTGGTGACCAGGTGCCGGGCCTGGTCCTGGACGCAGGAGACGCCTAGCTTTCAGCCCCACTCCTGCCGCTTACTAGCTGTGTGTGTCATGGGCAAGTCATTCCGTGCGTCCGAGCCTCAGTTTCCCCGTGTGCACAGTGGGGTGAAAAACTCTGAAACACTCGTGGTTACTGTGAGGGCGAACGGGGCGACCGAGGGAAGCTCCGGCAGGATGCTGGCCGGGGCTCCACAGAGCCCTCCCCGCCTTCTCGAGTCCTGTGCCCTCCACGCGACTTCGAGGGGGCTGTGGGGAGGCACGATCATTTAACGAGCCCACGAGGCCTGCTCGCACATGGCCTAGATGGTCTGCACCCCCGCCACGGCCCAGGCTCGGCAGGTGTAGCCCGTGCTGCCCTTTGACTCCCGGGGCGGATCAGCTGCAGGGCTGGTGGTCATTTCTGCCCCTCCCTCCAGCCCAGACTCGGCCACAGAGAGGATGAACGGCCCTGGGCCTCAGTCTCCTTGTCCGGCCTGGCAGGCAGAGCGGGGCAGGGGCGGCCAAGCCCTCGTAAGTGTCTTCTTCGGGGGGCGGCCCACTTTCAGGCACCGGGAGCCTGACTACCCCCCACCCCGACATCTGGGCGTTCGGGTGGAGCTGAAACCCGCCCCCCGGGGCACTGTCCCTTTGCACGTGGCAGCCGCAGATGTGTGAGGGCCGTGCCCGGGGCACCCCAGTGTCTGTGTTTGCAGGAATGATTAACCTGGCCGAGCCAGGCTCTTTGTGGCACTGTGTGTGTGTGTGTGTTGGGGGCAGGGGAGGGGCGACAGGGCCAGCCAGCCGTGGTTTGACCCAGCTGGGGCTCTGCTGGGAGCCGGCTGGGGCTGCCCTGGGGGCTGTGCTAGGTGTGACCTGGGGCTCCCTCTGTTCCTCCCCTGGCTTGGAGACCTCCGGCCCCAAAGCTTAGCAAGTCTCTGCACCCCAGGAGACTTTCCTGGCCCCCTTCCCTGCTGCCCACCTTCCTGAAACCCTTAGTGAAGGATTGACGTTAGACAGTCAGTGGCCAAAGCGGGGCCAACTTTGCTGACTTTGGAGCTCAGTCCCCGACAGGGAAAGTAGGGGCTCCGGGAGGGAGTGGTCCTGGGCCACATGCAGGTGGGGGTAGGCTGTGAGTGACAGGGTGCGTGTAGCAAGGCGTGGGCATGGGTGGTGACAGGGGCTGGAGGGGTGGGAGGGAGGGACAGAGGCAGGGGGAACGGCAGGGGCGAAGGCAGGGAGGGAGGCAGGAAGGAAGGGAGGGGGGGAGGGAGCTGGAAGCTGGTGATGCTTTTCCAGAGGTGAGACAGGAGCCCCCCCAGGGGCAGGCAGGGCAGGGTGGTGGAGACGGGTCCAGGCCCAGCGGGGTGAGCTCTGGGCAGGGAGAGCACGGAGGTCCCGTCTGCTGGCAGGTGCTGGCCCCTGAGGCCCAAGGAGGCCCCGGGGACCGGGACCGAGGAGGCCGGTATCCCTGCTGTCATCCCGCACCTGCCTGTTCCTGGGGGTCCGTGTGGGCTCCCCGGCCCCACGTCAGTCCCGCTGAGGGACGGTGCTCTCTCTGACCCTCTTATCTACACGACAACCCAGAGGCCGGGGAAGACACCTCAGCAGCTGTGTGGTCCAGGGGCTCTCAGACCTCAGTGAGCGTGAGAACCAGGTGTGGGGGACGTTTTGTCCTCAGAGTCTGGTTCAGTGGGTCCATGCTGGGGTCCAGGCTGTGCCTTTCTAACGGACGTCCCCCGTGGTGCCCGTAGGCTCCTCAGAGCGCCCTGGGAGAAACTGGTCCAACGCGCCCGACTCCCCAGGCTGTGAACCCCTGCGGGACTCTGACTGGCACAGTCGGTCCCTTGATCCCAAGCCCCTGGACGGGAAGCTCCCCCCCTGGCCCCAGACACGCCTCCAGCACCCCCGCCCTGCCCAGAGGGTCCTGCTCCCCTGGATCTGGTCTGCCCAGCCTGTGTCCGCCCCCCGTCCCCAGGCTGAGCTCCCCCTGCTGATGGCACCTCCGGCTCCCTCCCCAGCCTCCTGTGGTGCGGGCCCCACGGGGGGGGGGGGGGTACCTGCCCCTGGCAGCAGGGAGTCGAGCAGAAATGGAACTCCCCGCCTCTTCCTCCGTGGTCCTGGAACCCAGCCGCCAGGCGCACCCCCCACCTCCTCAGCAGATTTCTCCCACCCCCTCGAGGGTTATCTCCCTCCTGTTCTTCTGGGCCCTTGTCTCAATGCTTCCCTGCTCTGCCCACCCGTCTGTCTCACCCTCCCCAGCGAGTCTGGGGTGAGGGCCGAGGGGGGATGCAGGAGGCAGGCTGCCAGGGAGTTTGCACCTGATGGTTGCCGCTCGGACTTTCTGTGGGCCCTTGGCCGATGCTGGTTATGTCCCAGGCTGGAAAGGGAACAGCTCTTCTGAGAAGGGAAAGTCAGAAACAGAGGCGCTTTGTCTCAGAATAGAGTGAGCAGTTTTAGGAAGCCAAAGCCTGTAACGTCTAAAATTACCTGCTGGGCTCTCCAGCTGTGGGCAGGGCCAGCTTTGGCCCCCCCACATGGAGGCAGCAGGACCCAGAACGGGCAGGGGACCGACCTGTCTTGGTCTGGGCCCAGCAGCTCCTGGGGGGTGTGGGAAGGACCAGCTGTCTGGACCTTACTCTGAGGGTCCAAGCAGCCGGCAAGGACTTTTCCAGACATGCGGGGCCCACCCTCTAGGAGTCACCTGCTTGTCCCCCCGAGCCACCCGTGGGTAATCACATAATTACAGGCAAGGGGGAAGCACTCCCTGAAGGTGCAAAGCCACGGTCAGCTCCTTCTCTGGCCCGTCGGCAGGTCCCAGTCAGGGTTAGAGGTTCAGCCTCTCTCGCCACCTGGACAGAGTGTCAGTGTCAGTGACCGGGGGCAGCCAGTTGTCACCCACTCCTGCTGCCTGGCCCTGCCTGCCCGTCCTGTGGCTCCAGGCGCTGGGCCCCTGCCTCACACCTCTGCTCACTCTGTTCCCCGCCTGGGACGCCCTTCCCTGCTCTCTCTGCCAGTTGCCCACGTGCAGGGCTGCGTGAGCTTGCCCTCCTCGTCCTTCCGCGTTTCCAAGTGTCCCATAGCAGACACTGCTGGACAGGCTCCTCCCTGCTCCTAACAGTCAAGTGGTCAAAGGTCAGATCCCGGAGGCTCAAATGCCTGTCGTGCTGTTTCCTGGCCGGGTGACCGCAGACAGGTTACTTCCCTTCCTGCGGAGAGTTTCCTCATCTGGGACCCGTGGATGACGATCATACCTCGCTCGTGGGGTGGTTGAGTGGCTCTGTAAAATGTATACATGAGATGCATAAAATGCATGCACGAGGCACTCAATAAATGCTAATTGTTATCCTCCGCTAGGTGTCGGGGATGGGGCTCTGGGGTGGGGAGCTCCCCTTTAGGACTGTGTGACCGCCTGGCCTCTGCTTGGACCCCTCCTCCTGCTCCTCCCCTCCCCTCCCCTGCTGCCACCCTGGCTTCTGGCTGGGTTTGTCCTGGGACTGGTCTTCCAGATGGTTCTACTGGACTCGTTTGCTTGGCAGACTTTCGCGTAGTCTGCTCTGGGCCTGGCACCCTGCTGTAATCCAGGAACCTCCAGAGAACTCCGACAGGGGCTTTGCCGTCCAGACGACGTAGGGGTGTGTGTTGGGGGGGACGAAGGGGGAACCTTCCAGCGTGGGGGCTGTGTGTTCAGTTAGGGGCGCGCTCGGGGGCTGTGGGAGCTCAGGGCAGGCCTCTGACCTCTGGGAGCTCAGTCCCGAGGGACCGGTGGAGATGCTCCAGCTGGACCTGAGCGGGGAGGGCCTGGCAGGCAGAGGCCACACCACCTTCAAGTGTCTGGAAACCCTCTGCCTCCTGGGGCCAAAGGGCACTATTTCGGTCTGACGTCCCCACGAAGCCTCCAGGTACCAGAGGAAGAATGGCCACGAGCACATCCCTCCAGCAGCTACAGTTATCATCCCCGTGTGGCGATGGGCAGACTGAGGCACAGAAAGGCACAGTGACTTGCCTGAAGGCACACAGCCAGCGAGTGGGATTGGAACCCAGACATTCCTGACTTCGGAATTCACGCTCTTAACCCCCCACCCCCCTCCATGGGGTCGCGGGGGTCTCTCCAGCCACGCTGTGTGCCACTTGTGTCCACCCAGCGGGGCTCGAACTTCCCGAGAGAGGGGCTGAGCCCTTGGTGCCACTGAGCCCAGCGCCCACGCACACAGACACCCGGCCGTGCGTCCTCTCCCGGCCAGGCCGGCCCGCCTCCTGGGCCCTGAGCTGGGACGCCCCGGCCCCGTCACCACGAGTCAGAGCCAGGCCTGGTCCTTGCCCCGTCCGAGAGCAAACCCTCGAGAGCAGGCCTCATCAGGGGCCTGGCCGCCCCCATCCTTCGGAGGGGCCTGACGTCCTAGTGCTGGGGCTTTGCTGACCCCCTTCCTTCCCACTCGCTCGGCCAGCCCAGCTGCCCTCCAGGCAGGTCCTTGGCAGGGGGGGACCAGAGGCACCCACACTCTGCCCTTGCTTGGGGGCTGCCCCGGTGTCCTGTGTTTTGCAGTCCGTGGTGGTGCCCAGGTGCCGGGGGACAGCAGAGGCTTTGCAGATCACAGTGGGCCACATCCTGGGGGACGCCAGCAGCCCTTACCTTACTGGACTGGTGAGGAGTGGCTTCTCGGTGGGCGTGGTGGAGGGGAGGGGTGGCTCCTCGGTGGGCGTGGCAGGGGGGGGGGAACCACCAAGGCCGGCCTCTCTCTGCAGGTGTCCAGCACCCTGAGGGCCGGGCGCCCAGACTCCTACCTGCAGGCCTTCCTCAGCCTCCAGCAGAGTTTCCTGTGCTGTGCATTTGTCATTGCCCTGGGCGGGGGCTGCTTCCTGCTGACGGCGCTGCGCCTGGAGTGGGACCAGGCCCGGGCCCGGGCGCCTGGCACAGGTACCCTGTCCTGCACACCGATCACCTACGCCAGGAGCGGGGCTGGGCTCCCGGGGGCAAGCCGCGCTGGCCGCCCCCTGAGCCGGCTGATTTGTTTGTTTGTCAATTTGCTCATTCGTTCATTACGCCCCTGCTATGTGCCAGACGTAGGGGGGAAACACGGAGTCCAAGCCCTCGTGCAGCTGAGGCTCTAGAAGGGGGAGCCAGACAGGAAGCGCAAGAGAGAGACTGTTCGGGGTGGTCAGCGCCGCAGGGAAGCTCCAAGTAGGCGAGTGGGGGAGAGAGAGAGACACGTGGGGGCACGTTGAAACTGTTGCCGTCAGGGTCCCCACTGCACAGGTGACACTGACACTGAAGCAAAGGGTTGGGGTGGGGCAGCGAGCCCCGCAGCTATCTGGAGGATGGATCGGCCAGTGCAAAGGTCCCGAGGTGGGAATGTAGCTGATGTGTTTGAGGCCTGGCAAGGAGGCCAGTGTGGCTGGGGCAGGAACACAGGGGACGGGGGTGGGGACAAAGGTGGCAGAAAGGAGGCCAGAGCCGGCAATTGAGGGCCTTGTAGGGCCCGTGGCCTCAGCTCTGAGACAGAGCCACTGTGTGGTTGCCACAGATGGACCCCGAGGTGTCTTACTTACCGTGCAGAAGAGAACAGACTGGAGGGTCGGCAGAGAGGTCACGGGAGGCCCTGCCATCACCGGGGAAAGCAGCGGGGCCAGGACCCTGGTGGTGGCACTGAAGTTTGGGGGAAGGGCCGCATCTGGAGTTCATTTTGCCAGCGGAAGCTGGGCCTGGGCCTCCTTGAGGGCTGGCTGAGCGTCCTTCCTCCCGCAGGGACCCCGGACAGCGAGGACACGGAGAGGCGAGCCCTGCTTTCTGGCGCGGGCGCCGCCACAGAGGACCCCTGAGGCCCCCGCCCTCCGGCCCGCCTCCCTGCACCCCTCCCGCTGGCCGCCGCAGCATCAGGGCCCTGTCCCCCTCTGGCTGTGGCTCAGGGCCCCCAGCCGAGCTGCACCTGTCATTTCTTCCCTCCCAGCCAGAGAGCTGGCAGGGCCTGTGGCGGGAATTGAGCTGTCAGCGCCTTCGGCGGGAGGCCTGGGCCTGCGCCCGCCCAGCCCCGGGTCCTCAGCCCGGTTGGTTGCCTGTGGGCCCCGATTAAAAGTGGATTTCAGGCCTTTTACGAGCGAGCGAGCGTGTTCTTTACAGCCTCAAGGTGTCTCTGCTGGGAGGGGGTGGAGAGGAAGCCCTGGCCGGGGGTGCAGGGCTGCAGGGCAAGGGTCCCTAGGCATCCCCACCCCGGACGTCTCACTCTGACCCAGGCCCCCCACTCTGCAGGTCAGGAGGGCACAAGACCCCCTTGGCCTGAGTCACCCTCTGAACAAAAGGCCGGGCTTTGCACTCTGGTGCCGATGTGGCTTCAAGCCTCCCCGAGGAGGAGGGCTGGGGTCGCGCACAGACTCCACTGCCCTGCAGCCACAGTGGGGGTGTCCGCACCCTGGCCCCCCACCCCCCACGGCTCATGCTCTGACCCCAGCACAGCCCGCAGGGAAGGCTGGCTCTGTAGGACTTGCACTCACCCTGGGTTCAGAGCAGCTGGGCGCAGGGGGCCCTGCGGGAGGGCGCCGGCCTCCAGGTGGGCAGCAGTGGGGGGGACATGTTCTCTCTGCCCCACCAACACGAGCTCCTCTCCCCCTCCCCTGGTCCTGCCGGGCCCGCCTCCCATCAGACTCACACTCACCTCCCTCCCTCCCTGCGTCCCTGTGCTGTCCTCCCTGTCCTCCTGTTGGATGGACAAGCCCCAGGAGATGGGCTCTCCAGCTTAGCCCACACCTGTCCCCCTCTTCAGCCCTTCGTCAGGAGTGCCCACCACCAAGCTGGCCAGCCCCTCCACCCACCATTTGACACCTGAAGCTCATAAAACAGACTGTCCCTGAAATTATTTTTAAAAAGCCTACTTGGCAAGGGACCTGTACCCCATTACAGCAAATGCCGGGGTTCCCACACCCCGAGCCATTCTAAACACGAGCCGTTCTCCTGCCCCTCCACTCCTTTCTGACCCCACGTACCCGGAAAGAGTGTCAGAGTCCACGGGCTAAGGGTTCGGTCCTACGAGACTGCCCACCCCCCCCCCACCCCGCCCCACCGGAGGGGCCAAGTGCAAGGCCAGGCTGTCGGCTATACTTCTGACTGACCGGCTATGGGTCAGAGGTCCCCACGGCCCCCTCCTCGGGTCCTGCCGTCCGCTGGGGCGGCCTCCAGAACCCGGGGAAACACCGCACTCCCTGCCTCACCAGCTTCTTGTAAAAGTTCTCTGAGCCCCGTCCTCTGGGGTTTTCCTGGAGGCTTCGCCGAACCGCACGGTTCATGGAGTCATTGGCCACCGGCGACCGACTGGACCTCCCGCCCCTCGTGGGTCCCCAGAGGTCAGGGGGTGGGACTGGAGGTGCCAGCCTCCGGTCACGTGCGGCCTGCTCCTGGCCACGCCCCAACTTGGGTGGGGTCCAGATGCCACCTCATTAACAAACAAAAGGCATCTTGAGGGCTCTCTGGCATTTAGGAAATTCCAGAGGTTTTAGGAGCTCTGAGCGGGAAACAGGATGAAGACCAAACATGTATTTCCTGTTGTAGGTCACAGGATCCCCTTGTTTTCTCCTGAGAAGGAGGCTCCTGGTCTGTGTGGGAGCCAGGATGCCATGGCCCCCCTTGGGGCCCTGCTGTGTTTAAGAGGGGCATCGAATGTGGCTTTCCCAGCCCACACTTGTGTGATTCTCGCTGGCTGGGTCTGGACCCACAGATGCCCTGCTCTCGGGTCTGAACCTTCCTCCCTGCAGCCCTGAGAAGGCCCCCTGTGAGGCTCCATCCCCAGAACACGGCCAAGGGCTTCCCATGAGTCAGAACAGCCACCTGCCCCCCCACCAGCCCAGAGTCCAGCGGCTGGGGGGAAAGGTCAGAGGTCAGAGACCACGTCCCTGCAAGTTCCAGAAACAGGCGTTGGTATCATGGGTGCCCATCTTGATTGTGGGCAGTGACTCTGACTCCAAACCCGCCCTTGGACCTCACAGCCCATGACAGAGAAGCACCAGGCCGAGTGAGGCCACCTGTGGGCAGAGGAAGCGTTAAGTCCCCCAGGAGACCCTGAGGAGGTGCGGGGAGGGGCCGGAGGGGCAAAGCAGGAGAATTCCCCTGGAGAGAGCGGGGATAAAGGTATCTGATACGTCTTGGAGGCGCGCGTGCGTGTGTGTGTGTGTGTGTGTGCGTGTGTGTGTGCGCGCGCATGCGCGCGCCTTGGGGGAACGGGGGAGGCCGGAGAAACTGGGGGGACGAGGAGGCGCTGGGGCTCGAACCCTGAATCCAGAGTAGTTCCTTCTGACTCAGTGCATTCTGGTGTTTGGGTTGCTGGGCTGGGCAGGGTGGTGCTCGCTAGGACTCGGGACAGAATGCCCAGCCCGAGTTTGCAGGGTGTTATCATCCGAAGGGTTGGGGGGTGGGGGTGGGGGTGGGGGTGGGGGTGGGCGGGGCGGGGCCTGGGCTGGCGGGAGCCAGGAGTGAGAGACCGGCCCCGCGTCTGCTCAGGCCTCGCTGCCCCGGGGTCACAGGTGTGGGTCCGCGAGAGCCCAGCCGCTGGGGCCGGGGAGGTCAATCCATCACACCTGTCTGGCCTAAAGGTCACTTCTGAGCAATCCCAGGCCCTGATACTCCCGAGAGTCTCGGTGTCGGGAATGCGGGTGAGGATGTGCTTCTGGTCAGCAGGACGAGGCCCTCAAGCCGAGCCGCCCGCTCAGCCTGCCCACCGCTCCCCCGAGCAAGCCGCTGCCTTCCAGCTCCCGGTGTGATCCTGGCACACAGGTGCGCTGGTCCGCGGGGGGCTCGCGAGAGCGTGGGCGGGGGTGAGCTTCCTCTTCCACCCTGACCTCAGGCTCGGAGGGTCGGGCACGGGCTTTGGGATGATCACCCCGACGCTGGCTTGCTCCCCTGCATCACCAGACATCGTCCTGTCCGTTTCATGCCCTAAAGTGTCTGTCTTTCCGCCATGTCTGAGCCGGACTGTGAGGGTTTTGGCTTAATGCGGCCTCTAGAGACAGGCGGGAGGAGGCCACTGGTGCCAGGTTTTACCGCACACAGGAAGCTGTGTGACCGCACGTGCTCCTCCTGTGTGACTATATCGGTTAGGGTTGTCTGGTGACGTGCAGAAGAAACTGAGTGACTTAGGCAAGAAAGGGATTTGTTGGAAGCGCGTCAGGGGCTCACAGAATTGATGAGTACATTGCAGATTCCGAAGCCAGGGCTCCTGGGCCGTCTTACTGGGGGCCTTCACCAACGCGCCGAACAATTTTCCCTATTTTCTCGCCACCCTACTCGAGATTTAAAGTCCCGGGGGAGAGAGTCCAGTTGGACCCCACGGTCATTCCTTGCTTTTTAGCTCCATTAAGAGCAGGAGACCAGGTGCTGCGGGGGAGGGGGATGGGCTCTGAACAGCAATGGAAGGAAAACCAAACAAAGATGGCGTCCATCCTGACGCCCTTGGGCGGGCCACTGGCGCTCTCTCAGATCAGCGTCTTGGCAGGACCGGGAAGAAGCTGGGCGCCGTATCCTTCAAGGGATTCTTTGTTTCTGATAGTCTAAGTCCATGATCAAAGGAGACTGAATCTTCTATAATTTAGAAAGCGTTAAAAATGTTCAAATGACAGAACAGGAACTTCTGTGTTAGTGGGGACTCGGAGCCATCTGTTCTGAGCGGGAGAGAGAGGCAGGGACAGAGCATTCTGAGCAAAACTGGCAAGGCAAGCCCAGGCTGGGGGGTGGAGGGGCTCTGACAAGTCCGCTGTTGGCAATGGCAGGAGCAGAGAGGGGGCACCGTCTCCCCCCACGGTGGGTGCCGCCTTGTGGGAAAGGTAATCAAAGGGTGGAGGCAAACGGGACATGGCAGCTAAGGGAGGGTGGAGTCGGTCAGGGAGAAAAATGCCTTTTCCAGAGGAGCCAGGAGAGGAACGCGGCTGGTTTCTGAGTCACTCAGAGCAACAGATACGTGATGCAAATCAACACACACTTCCTGAGCACCTGCTAAATGTCATTTACTCATTCAATCAACAAACATTCTCTGAGCGCCTCTGCACTGGGCTGTGGAGATGAATCAGACAGGGTATGGGCCCCCGAGGCTCACAGTGGGTTGTGGGGCAGGGTGGGGGGTGGACTCATGTACAAACACAATGAGCACGACGGCTTTGGTGAGAGGGAGGCACACACAGGCTACTCAGGTAGCCCAGAGGAGGAAATGACAGTTTTCAGGTGGGTTGAGGAGGGCTTTCTGGAGGAAGTCATGGTCTGTGCCGAGGTTCTGAGGGCGAGTCGAAAGGGTGAGCTGGGTAGACACCCAGGCAGAGCCGGACTAGGGGCAGGGGGAGGGGGGGGGGGTTCCCACGTGACGCTCTCCGTGGTCCTGAACAGCATTGCGTTGAGGGGACAGCAGGGACTATAGATAGGCTCCCCCCCATCCCCATCACCCCTCCAGGCTCCAGGAAGTGTAATAGCCCTGAACGAGTTCAGGGAGCTCTGTTTTCAGTGTGGTGGGCTCCGATTTTGAGAGCCGGGCAGTAGGATCTGAGGCTGGAGATTGGCATGGGTCATGAAGGGTCATGATGGGTCTTGGAACCTAGATATCTTTATCCTGTGGGCAGTGGGGGGCCATGGAAAGGTTACGTGCAAGGTACGGATGGGGTCATATGGGTGATTTAGAAAGTCATTGGCAAGAAATACGGAGAAAAGCCTGGAGGGGGATGTTGGGGCAGGT
This sequence comes from Lynx rufus, assembly GCF_022079265.1. Taxonomy (NCBI): domain Eukaryota; kingdom Metazoa; phylum Chordata; class Mammalia; order Carnivora; family Felidae; genus Lynx; species Lynx rufus. Next base: position 12,391,501 of record NW_025814843.1, on the reverse strand, counting down.
GTGGTGAGTTTTAAAAAGGTGAGGCAGGAGAGGTTTGAGCTGAGTCCGTGGGTTTTAAAGAAAAGAAAGTGGACGGGCCCTAGATGTAGGAGTTGAGGCAGAAGAAGGAGTCCCAGATGGCCCCCGCTGTCCTGCTCAGTGACAGTGAGGACGATGGTGCTATTTGCCAAGAGAGAAATGATATCAGAATGGAGCAGGCTTGAGGGAACGACGAGTTCAGTTTTGACTGTGCGGGGTTTAAGGAGCTGCAGGATATGCGGGGCGGGTGGGTGTGCGTATGGACCTTGAACCTGCAGAGGCCACATCCACAGATGGAGATTGGGGTGCCGAGGGCATGTGGATGGTGGCCGAGAGCCTGCTAAGGGCGAGTATGGCCAGTGAGAAGGGAAGAAACTGAGGCCTGAGTCCTGGGGGATGGGCAGAGGGGCTGAGCTCCCGGGTATCAGCCTCGGGGAAGCCCGTGTGTCTCAGACTGTGCTCTGCAAAGCTCTGGACACCTGACAAGTACACACGGGGACACCGCAGCCTCTACCTCTGCCTGGGAGCCCCACAGCGTACACTCTGAGGTTAAAGGCTCTGAAAAGTCCAGTCCCTCAGTCAGGAAACCAAATACACTTGCCTTGGGGATGCTGGCCCACTGTTTTGTGGTCTAGGCCTCACAAAGGAACGGAGGAGTTCGGCCTGGCACCACGTGCTGCCGAGGAACCGAGTCCTGGAGGAACCAAGAGCAGCACTGTGGGGCAGCAGAGGGCACGCTGCGTCAGCGGCAGGTGCACCTGGCTTCAGTGCAAGGCCCAGTGTCCACCAGGTGTGCGACCTTGAGCACATTACTTCTCTTCCCTGAGCCTCGGTTTCTTCATTGGCGGGATGGAGATAAGGGCGCTGTGAGTCTTGTGGCCGACGATCTCGTGGTCCTGCCAGAGGTTCTCGGCACCACTGTGACTTGCCAGGGCTACACAGCCAGAAAGCGCTATAGTCCTTCCTGTCGCCCTGCCCTCGGTGCCCCATAGCTACCCAGAGACTTGCTCTAGAGAGTGGCTTTGAGTTAACATCCCAGAAAAACCCACACTGTACGAATAGCTGCTCAGAGGCCCCCCCCCCACTCGAAAGGCTCCAAACTCTGACATCTTCCCCTGCTCTAGGCTAGTGGGGGCTGCAAAGGGAGTGCCCCCCTTTCTGGTCAGGAGCTAAAACTCTCCCTGGGCAGAGCTATGGCCGAAAGGAGGAGGAATTTTGTCCAGTGGGAAGGGGACCTTGGGGTGGGGCTCTGAGCCGTGGTTGTGTCTCCTTCACAGCCAGACACAGAACCACCGCTGGGCACTGTCTCCTAGCTGGCACCACCCCATAGTGGCGAGGGGCATTGCCAGGGCCCGGCCCCAACCCCATGGAGCTCCTGGGTCTGTGCTGGCCTGTTAAGCACCAGGACAGCCAGCAGAACTTTCCTTATCCGGCTTGAAGCTGGAAAGAGGCAGCAAGGAACTTTGAGAATGGAGTCTGTTTCCTGGCCCTCCCGTGACAGTCATCCATACCCAACACACTGAAGCATATTTTTAGTCACCTTGCAGAATTTAAAACACACCTCGAAGGCGCCAAGAAACACCAGCTTGGGGATTAACTCTGCTCTCAGCAGGGAGGGGGTGCCTCGTGCGGCATCACCCGTTGGCTATGCCGTGACTCACGGTAGCCGACGCTTTCATGGGATGCACTTGCCCCTGCACTTGGGGGAACTGAGCTCCCAACCACGGGGGACCGGTATCAGAGCCCCGGGTCAGCACCAAATCTGCAGGTCCACGGTGAGGTCTTTTCTGGGCCCTGTCTGTGCAACATGGGGGTAATTCTGGTTTCCCAGGCTATGTCCAGTGCTAACATTCGGTCCCCAGCACTTTCTATAGGATTTGAGTTACAGTCAAAGCCTCAGACAGATGAAGAGGTTAGGTTTGGGGCTGGGGCACGGAACCACGGCACCTCTGAGATGGGCGAGGGCAGTGACTGTGGCCGCGAACACAGAAGGTACTCGACCCTGCCACATCCATCGGAGACAGGACTCGCCGTTCCCCAGGTAGGGTGGTAGTGACCGCTCATAGACTTCCGGGCTGAATTCTGTCCTCCCATCTACCCCCGCCCCGGGAGAGACACTGGGACCTAGAGAGAGTTAGGGGTCTGCCCAGGGTGGTGCCACACACGACCCAGCCTCCCGTCTTCCATCCTGGGCTTCGCCCCCTCCCTAGGGCGCAGCTGGCAGTCTGATGCTTGGGGAGGCCCCTTAGGCATGCCCTGCGTCTGGTGGGCCCCATAGGAGCCCGGCTCCCCCGCCAGGGGCCGCCTCTCTGCGGAGGCGAGGGTAGGGTCTCGGCGCGCGCACAGGCATAGGCGCCGGGAGCCGTCAGGAGCTGGATCTGGGTTTCCCTGCGGAGGTGGGCCACACAGCCCTGTGCGCCTGGCCGAGGCCGGGGGTCCGCGCCAAGCCCCCGCCGGTCACACTCCGCGCTCTCCCCGGACTGATTAAATCCGGGCGGTGAGCAGCCGCGGGCCGGGCCCCGTCTCCGGGACGCCGCGCGCCCCGGGCCCCCGCCCCCGCCCCCGCGCGGCCCACTGCGCCCCCGTCGGCCGCCCCGGGCAGCACGTGCGGGGCGGGGCCGCGGCCGAGCCGCGCGCCGATTGGCCGCCGCCGGGTGGGCGGGACCGGGGCGCAGCTGTCAGAGCCGCGGCGGCGGCGGCGCAGCGCGGAACGCGGGCCGGAGCGCAGGAGCCGACGGGCCCGGCCGCGATGGTGCAGCGGCGGCTCCGCGGCGCGCACACGCTCTGAGTGGGCCCGGGCTGGGCCCCGCGCCCCCCGCGCCCCCCGCCGCCCCGGTCCCGGCCCCGGCCGGCATGATGTGCCTGGAGTGCGCCTCGGCGGCGGCGGCGGGCGGCGCGGAGGAGGAGGAGGCGGACGCGGAGCGGCGGCGCCGGCGCCGGGGGGCGCAGCGAGGGGCTGGAGGCGGCGGCTGCTGCGGGGCGCGGGGAGTGGGCGCCGCGGGAGCCGCGGCCGCGGACGACGAGGTGCAGACGCTGTCGGGCAGCGTGAGGCGGGCGCCGTCCGGACCCCCCGGCACCCCCGGCACCCCCGGCTGCGCGGCCGCTGCCAAGGGCCCCGGAGCTCAGCAGCCCAAGCCGGCCAGCTTGGGCCGCGGACGGGGGGCCGCTGCCGCCATCCTCAGCTTGGGCAACGTGCTCAACTACCTGGACAGGTACACCGTAGCAGGTGAGCGAGCGCCCCACCCAGCCCGAGAGCCAGGAGCCCCCACCCCCCAACCCCCCCGGCCTGGAGGTTCCCCGGGGAGCCTTTGGTCCCAGGGCCCCTGTATTCGAGCCTTAAGCGGGGTGTCTAAGGGCCCTCCGCTCAGGCACGCTGGGCAAGTGACGGCCCGTGAATCCCGGGTCCAATCGGGGACCTGCCCCCCGCCCCCGCCCCGCCGGGCCAGGGGTTGGAGGGGTCCCCAGCCGCGGAGCAGCCCGCGCGTCCTCGCCAGCCCTGACGTCCCATCCGTTGTCCTCTTCTCCGAGAGTCTCCTCCGCGTCTCTCCGCGTCCTCGCCTCCGCGCCCCCTCCCGCCCCGGCCCCAGCTTCCCCTTCCCCCAGCCCAGGCCGTCTGTCGGGCCGTAGCGGGTCAGTTCCTTCCTTCCTCCGGCGCCTCCACTCCCCTGCGTGCGGGCGGCGAGCGCGCGCGCCCCTTGCGGGTGTGCGCCAGGGGAGCCCGGGTGTGTGCGCGCGGGCGGCGCGGATCCGTGTGTGAGCGCGTGGCTGACAAAGGCTCGGGGCTGCGGGGAGCGGAGGGAGGGGCGGGGCGGGTCCGCGGCGCCTGGGGACCCGAGATGCGGTTTGCAGCTGGCCCTGGCTGGAGGCCTGAAGCCGCCTCTCCCAGCTCTGTGGCGCTGGGGGCCTGGGGTAGAGCGCAGGCCACCGGGGCTGCAGAGGGGGCTGCCTCATCCCGTGCGAGCGTCTCTGGGAACCAGCCTTGGGGACGGGGTGGGGGTCTGTGGAACAGCCAGGTTCTAGTCCCAGATTTGCCCCTTACTTGCTTGGTGTGTGACCTTGGGCCAGTCCCAGCTCGTGTTTAAGTCTGTTTCCCGTTTGTGCGGTGGATAATCTCTGGGCCCCTGGGGGATGGACTGGGTTCCGGCTGCTCACCCCCCCTCCCCCAGTTCCCCGGGGGGGGGGGTCTGTGAGTAGGGCCTTCCGTGGACTGAGCTGCCTGTAGGTGAGAACGGGGTAACCTTGAAAGCTCTGTGGGCAGGCTGGTACGGGGGGCTCCCTGCAGGAGGAGAGCAGTGGCTGTCTACATGGCACGCTGGCCCAGAACCTGCCTAGCCACAGCTCAGTAAAATCTGGAACAACTGAAGAGAGAGAGAGACAGAGAGAGGGAGGGAAGGTGGCGGGAGGAATTTTGGACAGACTCTAAAGAGAACTTTGTGGGGCCATGGAGAGAGGTGGGCCCTACTGTCCACCGTGTGTCACCTGGGTCCCTTTCCCTCCTGCTGGCCTCAGTCTTCCTCTGCCGAATAGGGTATTGTGTCAAGTAGAAGGAAGGAACTCTGATGGGTTCCCCCTCCCCCTCTCCCACTTTCAAAAGCCCTTGGCTCTCTATTCCCTCTGCTGCGGGGGCGGCAAAGGGGGGGGGGTGCGGCAGTGGGAACCAGTAGCGCCCATTTCTGACTTGGGCCATCCACAGGAGGCTCTTACTGTGGTCTGGGGAACAGGAAGATGCAGGAACACCCGGCTGCACCGGCCCCCCACGCTGTGCTGTCTGGGACCTGGGAGCTTCGGTGCCACCATAAAGTGGGGGGAGGTCAGCGAGCACGGGGATCTGTGGTCGGTGCACAATGGACTCTGTGCACAGGAGGAGACCAAGGCCCGTGGGCACCCCTGGTCCAGGACGGCCTGGGAAGTGCCGAGAAGGCAGGTGGTAGGTCTACCAGCAAGCCTTGGCCCGGGAGGGCTCCCACATCTCTACTGGACGGTGATTGGTGCTGTCTCTGGCATTGTGACACTGCACAACTTGTTTTCTCCCGGCCCCAGACCCACCCCTCCCTGGTATCCTCAGGGAGACTGACCCTGCCAGGGACTGAGGGGAGAGGGTGGGATCAGGGAGGTCTGGAACTTATCTGCCTCCCACCCTACTTGGGTCCCAGAGTCAGAGTGGGAGAACAAGATAGGAAATTCGAGGGAATTCGTAAGGGGGGGATGGGGAGCGGTGGCTCAGAGGGGTGTGGGGCCGTCGGGAGGAAGGTCCGGAAAGCCCTGTGCAAACACCCGCCTGGGCTATGCATCCCTCCCTGTCCCGGCACCGCCCCACCCCCAACACACAACGTACACAGATTTCCTCTCCGGATAAGCCTGGCTCCCTCTCCCTCTCGTTATGGCAGGCTTCCCCACACCCCTGCCCCAGGTCCAGTTTTTAGGGAGATTTACTGTCTCTATGACAACTGCTATGGCCTGATGTGTTTGGAGGGGGAGGGCAGGGGAATGGGCATCCCAGGCCAGAGTCCACCTGCTGCTGGCTGGGGGGGGGGGGTGAGGGGGCAGACATTCTACGGCTCAGTCACCTTTGATGTTCGACCCACCTGACTCCTGAGACCCTCAGCTGTGGATTTCCCACTCTCTTTCTCGAAATCTGTGCTGTGTGTTTCTATCTTTATGGTATAGATCAACCAGCTCTGTCCAAGAGGAATATGATGCCGCATAGATAAGTTAACCACTTCTAGGAGCCACGTTGAAAAAGTAAAAAGAAATAAGTGAAACCGATTCATATATTTTATTCAACCTCACATTTCTAAAGTATTTGCACATGTAATCAACATAAAAGCTATTAATGGGATATTTTGCTCTTTTTTTTTTCTCATACTAACTTTTGCAGCCTGGTGTGTGTTCTCCGTTTACAGCGCGGGTCAGTCGGGACTGGCCACGGCTCAGGCAGCCACAGCCACGGTGGCTGGGGTCCCGCTGCAGTGGCCAGTGCAGACCTGGGTTCAGGCTCTTCAGCCCCCCCAGCTGGGTGACCTGGGGGGTGTCACCTGAGCCTTCTGGGCTATCACCGCCTCCTGGGTGCCTCCCAGGTTGCCGGAGCGAATGAGTGTTTTCACGCACCCTTAGGAGAGCCGCACAGATGCCAGCCTCTTTCCCTTTCTCGCCTCTGTGCAAGCTGTGCCCCCGGCCACCTTGTCCTTCCCGTGTCTCTTTGTTTCGGTCGGTCCCTTTCAGGCCCCTTTGAGGACCCCTCCCTCCTCCACCGGGCCGGGTCTCCATCCTGGGAACCAAGTAGCATTCCCAGCCAATTTTGGCCTCCCCTCCTCCCCTTGAGAACCCCCTGAGGGCGCAGGCGGCAGGTGGGGAGGGCCAGGCCCAGCTCTGGCGCTCATGGGGGGGTGGAAGGGAAGGAGCCCAGGGCCACCCCTGCACACATCTCCTCGTGTGGATGGGGATGCTGGAGGCCAGAGAGCACAGGTGCTCACCCAAGCTCCCGCAGCCGAGAGGAGCGGGACCAGGACCCCCCAGGACACTGCTGTCTCCGTGCAGGCAGGGGTGCCTGGCCCTGTTGCTGGCCAGGGCACGAGGCCTCGGAGCAGAGGCTGCTACAGCTTCCCCCGCTCCCACGGCTGGAGCCCAGTCACGGCTGCCAGCTCAGGGGAAAGGTGAGGGCTCGGGCACCGTCTCCTCCGAGCCGCTTCCTGGTGCCGGGCCCCCACTCTTCCATCTGTGAAATGGGAGCAGGACGGAGGCTGGAGCCAGGCCCAGCAGGAAGAGAATGGAGAATGGCTGTCGGGAGCTGAGACCCCTCCCCAGCGTCTCTGGGGCACCTGTGCCTTCCTGAGCCCTTTCCCTTTGATCCAGCTGGTGGCACTGGGCGGGGCAGAGCCTGGTGAGGAGAGGCAGAGCCCTGCCCTGGGGGAGCCCTTTTCTGCCAAAGAAGCTGAGACCAGTATCCATGGCAACTGCTCACTAACACAAAGCCGGGGAGAGCAGAGCACAGGGACCGGGTGGGAACACAGGCCCGGCAGGCCTGGGGGTTCCCCGCATACCTGAGCTGGCTGCACGAGGGGGCTGCCTGCCTGGGGCTCTTGGCTCTTCTGGTGTCCGCCTGGTTGAGTCTGTCCGCCCAGGGCCTGTCACAGGGTCACCTGGGTGGGTGGAGGCCACATCAAGCTCCCAGCTCTGTGGCTACCTTGGTGGATGCGAGGGCCAACAGCAGCCCTGCCCCGCCCCCTCCAGCGGCCTTGTCCCCTTGGGTGGCCCTGCCCTGGCCACTGCAGTGTCAGCACCACTTCGGTCCTGCCGGGTGGGCGGGGCGTCCAGGGCCGCCTTCCAAGGTGGCTGTCTGGCAGGTCAGCGCCCAGGTGAGAGGCCCGACCGGCCTGGAGAGCCAGCGCCCTAATGACAAACCACCGGCTGCCCGCCTCTGCAGGTGCCTTCTCTGGCGTGCTGTTGACCCGTCAGAGGAAGTGCTTTGGTCTGGGACCAAGGGCGTGACCGGCCAGCTCGTGCCTTAGTTTCCCGTTTTGTGAGGGGCAGGAGGGCTGCACGTTACAGCCTGGCCTGAGCTGCTCAGAGAGGTGTCCCGTCCCTTCCCCAGACAGGAAGTGGCTTTTGTTTCCGCCTGGGTGTGTGTGTGGGGGGGGGGGGGGTGTGCTGAAGTCCTGAGGTCAGAAGGGGGATGGGACCCAGGGAGACAGAGAACCCTGGCTTGATCCTCAGGCTCCCGGGGCCCAGCTCCCTACTGGGCCCTGAGCGAGGCTGAGTTTCCTGTTCCTGGATGTGCCAGACTTGCTCTGTCACCTAAGACGGATCCTGGCCCTCTCTGAGCCCTGGACACACAACAGGTGGTTTTGTGGTCAGGGTGTTGCTCCCAAGGCTAGTGTGGGGCACTTGGTCCCGGGAACTCTTGTCTGCTGTCCCCTCCCCAGCTCTGCCTGCACCCGCCTTCCCCAGGGCTGTTTCCCGCTGGCCGCTGGCGCCTCAGCATGCACGTGGGGCTGGCCCGGGCTTGGCCTTGTGGAGCGACTGGGTGGCCGGGTTGGGTTGACCCTGGCCTGCCTGACCCCAACCCATCCTCCCGGGCGGAAGAGGCGCCGGTAGGCTCAGACGACCCTGAGAAGGACCAGGCCCCGATGCTGAGGCGGGGGCCTGAGTCCTGACCACGGCGCACAGGGAGCCGTGGGCCTCGCATCCCCGGGAGGGACTTGGGAAAGTGGTCAGGATGGGCCCTGCGTGCCCAGCCCTCAGCCCCGATGGAGGGGTCTCCTCACCCCCACGCCGGGCAGAACGGCTTCCGCACATTCAGGAGGGCTCTGAGGTGACTTTGCCGGGTCTGCTGTGAGGGCAGAGGGCACTTGGAGCGCTGGGTGGGGCCCGGGTCACACTGGACAGCGGTGTCCTGCGGATGCTGGCCTGCTCTGGGCCTGGCTCTGTCCCGCTGGCCTGGGGGCGGCGGGTGAAGGGCAGAAGCACGGACGTTAGAGCAAGACGTGAGCAGGGGCGACGCGCCGGCCGGAGCGCGGAGGCGGGGAGGGCTTCCCTGTGGGTCTGCGCCCTGCAGATGGGCACCTCCGTGAGGCCTTCGCGGTCCCTTCACCGGCGAGCGTGGATTTGCCAGACACGGTCCGGGAAGCAAGGAGGACGATTCAGCTTCGTAGACTGTGAAGTGTGGTGCCCCGGGGGTGGTGTTACTGGGTCACTCACCGTTCCTAGGTTGCAGGGTTCAAATCCACGCCAGGGCAGTTGGTGTGGACGTTGAGAGGAGGCTGGTTACAGCCTGTTTTCTGTGGTTTGGTGGGCGAAGCGGGAACACAAGCCAGTCTGGGGGCTTGGAGGCCAGGTCCTGCCTGGCTCTGGGGCCTCTATCCAGTGGCACCCTCTGACTCTCAGTCTGCCATCTGAGGGTCAGGAGCAAGGCCTTGGCCACTGAGGCCTTGCAGGGGGACAGCTGAGCGTCTGTGGGCTTCTCTCCCCCACGCCCCGGCCTCATCCTGGGTCTGCGGATCATGATAAGGGTAGCCCTGGTGGTCTTGGGAGGCCCCGAGCCAGGGCACAGCCGGGGACAGGGGTGGGGCGGGGGCTGCTCCAGGGAAGGAGCGGCTGTGCAGAGCCCCCAAATTACTAAGGCCGAGTCTGGTTCCAGGAAAACTGGCCCCAAATGATAGACTAGAACCACAGGACACAGGCCAGGCTGCCTGTCCCCGCCCACTCTGGGCACGGAGACTTGGTGGGAGGAGGGAGGGCTCTGAGCCCCGGGTGGGGGTGGGGGGCTCCTCTCTAGGACCTGGGAGAGGGAGGGGTGTTTCAGGCCCAGCTGCAATGTTCTTTAGGGGCACAGGCTTGGAATCCGGGCCCTCTAGAAAAGGAGTGGGGTCTCCCTGAGGGGCTGGGGTCCGGCGCTCGGGGCCTCACGGGATCCCTGTGGAGGTGAGCGCCAAGCCCCTCTGACATTAATGACCCAGGTTTGTCGGGTGGCGTCGCGGTGGGAGGATCGGTGTAGGTTCAACAAACGTGATGGGGATTCGGGGTGGGTGTGGGGCGTATGGGGACCCTGTGGCTCTCAAACGGGCAGCCCGGGGCTCAGAGCGGAGCCAGATGCTCCCAGAGGTCACTCTGCTTGTCCCTGGGGGAGGGGGCAGGTAGAGGTGAGTGTGCCTGAGAGCCGGTCCTGGCTCAGGGACCGCCCTGGCTGGTCCCCTTCGGCTGGGGGCGGGGGGGGGGGGGGTTGGGGGGGGTGCCCGCAGGGCCAGGTCAGCAGAGCCAGGCCCTCAGGCTCCTGTAATTACCGGGGCGGGAGCTGCGGCTGAGTGTCGGAGAAGGGTGATCCTTCCAGAGTGAGCCAGCTCTGAGGCCTCCCCGGGACCCGTGGCCCATCCGTTCAGATCCCTAGGCCCTGTCCTTGCAGGCATCTGCCCCATTTTAGAGAAAAGAACACTGAGGTGGGAGTTCCCATTGCCCTCTGGTCATGGCTGGGGCTCCTACCCCGCGCTTAGTGATCTGTGGTCACATTTTTTTTTTTTAATTTTTTTTTTCAACGTTTATTTATTTTTGGGACAGAGAGAGACAGAGCATGAACGGTGGAAGGGCAGAGAGAGAGGGAGACACAGAATCGGAAGCAGGCTCCAGGCTCCGAGCCATCAGCCCAGAGCCCGACGCGGGGCTCGAACTCACGGACCGCGAGATCGTGACCTGGCTGAAGTCGGACGCTTAACCGACTGCGCCACCCAGGCGCCCCTGTGGTCACATTTTTAACGTTTATGGACTACCTACTCTGTGCCAGACAACATCCTAAGCACTTTACATCGATTAACCCATCGAAACCTCACAACAACCATATGAAGCAGATCTTAAAATTAAGGTCCATTGCAGAGGAAGACAGAGATACAGACAGGTCAAGTAACTTGCCTGAGGTCACACAGCAGGGTAAGCGCAGTCGAACCCAGATGGTCTGGTATTGGAAGCCACGCTCTTGGGGATTCAGCTAGGTCGTCTGCTCCGGAAAAGGCAGGGCGAATGTGGGGTGATGATGCCTGTGTTTGAGGGCGTGGACTTGAGACCTGGTGCCCTGGCCTGGCTGACAAGGGCAGGAAGAGTCCGCAGGGTCTTGTCATCTCGCCGTGCATCTGAGGCTGGGCCGGGGGCTCCCGAGGTCAGTGTGAGTCTCTTCTCCTGTCGTGGCCTTTGTGAGGCCTGCGTGACCCCAGCAGGTTGGGATCTGGACCTGGCTTCTCTGGGATCTACCAACGGACCAGCCACGATGGGGGGGGGGGGGGCGGGGGGTGGCACCGTGAGTACCCATGATCAGTCAGCTCTCGAGGTTACGGGCACCTCTTCACCAAGAGCTGCAGAGAGAGAGTTAGGGGGACACCCTCGTAGACGCCCTTGGGTCGGACCCCTGGACGCGGGAGACCTCGACGGCGTAGACGGACTCCCTGGGAAGAGGGCCTGGCTGGAGTCAAGGCTCCGAGGCCTGTAGGCTGTGATGTACACACCACAGGGGCCTAGGACTGGCCAGGCCGGTGGTTCAGGTCACCCAGGCAGCGTGTCAGTGACTCTTGGGTCTCACCTTGAGGCCAGGTGGTTGTGCAGACCTGGGTCACGGGGGCCTCCGGTGCCAGAAGAAGTCCGGGCTCCGTTTGGCCGGCAGCGGGGATCCACAAAGCTCGACTGCAGCCCTACTCGGTGAACTAATCCAGGCAGCACCGTGCGAACCGTGTCGGGCGAGCGCTAAGCCCTGAACGCGTGCCAGTCCCCACATGGTCGTCGTCGTCGGGGGTGTTACTGACCCAGGGGCCTGGCTGACTCTGAGTTCCAGCCAGACTTGATAGCCTCTGGGCCGCGGCACCTGTTCCTTGAGTCCAGAGACGGGCTGTGCTCTCTGGAGCCGCCGCCCAGGACTTAGGAGAAGATGGTTAAGTGCCCGTGAGGCAGGCTGCAGGAGGGGTGCCGGGGCGCCAGGAGGGGGCCGGGGGGTGAAGGAGACTCTCTGGAGGCCCCCACTCGGGGGCCGAGGAAGGCGAAGGCCGTCCGGCCTGGGGAGTGCCATGCTGCGGCTCGGGGACCGGGGAGGACGCGGCAGAGCCGTGGACGGGAGTCTGGGTGGCTGGAAGCCTGAGTGGGGAGAGAATCCGGGGCTGGCAGAGGGGCCGGAGAGGGGCGCGTGTCTGTGAGCTGACGCGCAGGAGACAGGAGTGAGGCCCAAGCCGGCGTGCCCCAGGGCCGGCTCCCGGGGCAGCAGGAGGGACAGCTGGCCTGGGGCAAGAGGCGAGACCCTGGGGGCTTGAGTTAGAGAGAGAGGTGTAACCGGGGGTTGGTGGGACAGAATGTTCGGGCTGCTCCAGGGAGGGGGACCCCCGTGGGCAGAGGGTGGTCCTGGCTGTGGGTGCGGAGAGGCTCGACTCAGCTGTGGCCGTGGGCGGCTGGGGGCTGCGTGTGGAGCCCCACCTTGCGTGCCCGGGGCTGGTGGAGGGGCCCGGCCTCAGCTGGGGGAGGCTGCTCCCGGGCAGGAGGCCCGTCCTGTGACCCACCAAACCTCAGCCTCCAGGAAAGAGGCTAAAAATAAGGTCGTGGTGGGAAGAAGGGAGGGGCTCGTGGGCCCAGGCCAGGCGGGAGCCTAGAGGAACATCCAGGCGGCTGGCGAGCTGCTGTGACCCATGCTTCCCGAGCCAGCGGCCAGCGGCTCTCACCCGCCTGCGGCCACAGCCCCTACCAGGCTGCAGTGAGGCCCTGCCCCCAGGCCCCGGGAAGGTTCTGCCTGGAGCTCAGGCGGTGGACCCAAGGCCTGGCTCCAGGGTGCTGGGGTGAGGGCCCCTAAGGCCCTTGGGGTCTGGCCTGCCCAGGAGTTCCCAGGACATCCGTCTGGATGTGCAAAAATGTTCTTCCCTCTTACCAGGGGCTCTGTGTGTCGGAGGAGGTCGGGGGGCTTCCTGGAGGCAGAGGCAAACACTGGGGCTTGAAGTGCTGGAGGGGGTGGAGCATGTCCAGTCTGGAGGTTAGGAGATGCCTGGGGCGGGGCGGGGGACGCGAGGGCGTTTTCTCGCGCTGCGGACCCCTGCTGGCCTCACGAGGACCGCGCTGATACGGCCTTCCTCCCCGGACGTGCCCTCCTCTTGGCTGTGGACAGGCACCCGCTGCGCAGCGACCCAGGGGCGTCTCGCCCTCCTGCCACCTCCCACCTGCGCCTGTCCATCACCTAACATGTGGCGGCGTCTGTTCTGGGTTCTGGAGATGCCCCGCCACGACCCTGCCCTGAGGGGGCTCTCGCTGCAGTGGGGATGGGGCGTCTCTGTCCACAAACAGCCGCTGGGGGCTGGCTGCGTGGCGGGGCCCGGGCTGGGGGCCCGCAGGAGCCAAGTGCGTGCAGAGGCGGCATGGCAGAAGAAAACATTTTTGGTTTTTGACAACAGAGCCTGTTTCAAACCTCACTGGGGCCCTTGCCCGCCATAGGACAAGTTACTTCGCTTCTCAGGGCCTCCGCTTTCTCATATGTAAAATGGGGTGAAAAATGCGACGAAGCAGCAGGGGTAGAAATCGCATCTGCAGAGCCTCACTGGGTACCTAGAACTTAGCAGGGAGCAGTGATTCGTGGCTCTTAGCCACCGTGGGCCCAGCGAGCTCCTACCCACGTCCCTACGTGTCTTCAGAAGTCACTGATCCTAGTGTGCCAGGGGAATGTGGGGGCACCTGCCTTATTGAGGGTGACAGGAGAGGGGGAGAAGCCAAGGAAGACTTCCCAGAAGAAGAGGCACCTGAACTAGTGTTGAAGGAGCGGCAGGAATCAGGGTAGAGGACCTGTGGGCAGTCGGGGTCCAGAGCATGGGGCGGGGGTGTTCTGAGAAGGGAGGCCAGAGGCGGGGTTGGAGGGGCTGAGCCTGCAGCCCCGTGGCCTGGCGGAGGCCAGCGTGCGTCTGAGGCACTGGGGAGCCACGGGAGGTGCTGACTGTGGGGGAGAGAGAGGGGCAGGGCGGCCCTGGCTCAGAAGTGGGGCGAATGGGCTGCGGGGCTGGGAGGTGAGTGTAAGTGGTGCCCTAAGGTTGGGCCCAACCGTGCCACCCGCGGAGGCCCCACCTGGTGGCCCCTCCGTCCACAGGGACAGGCCCCTGGCTTCCGCGTTCGGGGCACGACCACAGCCCGCCTTAGTTATTAAGTCATTAACTGGGCCTCGCACAGCCTCTTCATTATGGGTAATTAGGGTGAATCCACTCGGCACTCACGAGGAGGAGGCCAGTGTCTCTCGGTGTCAGGCTGCATCCCGGAAGAGGGCTCAGCATCCCGGCCCTGGGGCTCGGGGGGCAGTCTCCAGGCGGGACCCTCCTCCGGGGCCCCGGGGGCCGCTTTGGCCACCTTGCCGCTGTACGACCTGGGGCGCAGGCTTAACCTCTCGTGCTCAGCTCCCTTGTCTGCCCAGTTCCTGCTCAGTGATGTGCGCCATCACCGTATCCTGATGAGCTCTGGGAGACCCCCGAGGGCAGGTCCCTTCTTCCGTGCCCTGTGTGGGGGGCTGTCGGGGCAACCTGCCCTGTCTCCTCCTCCTGGCTCCCTAGCCCTTCTCGGTGCAGATGTGTCATGGCCGGGGGGGGGGGCGTGGGGTTCCTGCCTGTGGCCCAGCCCCCTGCTGTCCTTGGAGATAAGCAGAGGTGGGGGCCCCCAGGGCCTGCGGGGTGGGGGGCTGGGCGCCGTGAGAGGTGAGGAGGCTCCAGGAGGCTGCCGGCCCCCACGCAGCCGTGGCTCTGTCTGTCCGTGGTTGTTGGTGGCCTCTGGTTATAGTCCTCTTAACATGCAAAGTCCTAACGGGAGAGCAGAGGTGGTGGGGACTCAGGAGGAGGACAGGCATGACCTCCAGGGATCCCCTTCCCCCCCAAGAAGCCCTACCCGCTTCCCTCCGTGTCTCAGCTCTGGCATCGGAAAAGCGGGGTCCTGGTTACAACCCTGAGGACAGCTGAGTGAGCGCGAGCACGCGTTTGCCCGAGTCCCGCCCGTCTGTCCTCAGGTTCCTGCAGTGGCCCTGAGTGGTCCCTGAGTGGGGGGTGGGATCCCATGCCCCCAGGGTGAGCATGGCCTGGCCAGACTGGGCGAGGTGGCCTTCTGTGGAAGGGGCTGGGTTGGGCGGGCTGGGCTTAGACTGGGGGTCTCCTAGGTGGGGTGGGGGACAGGGGCCCCGGGCATCAGACATAAGCACCCTCTGTCTTCCCTCCCAGGCGTCCTTCTGGACATCCAGCAGCAGTTTGGGGTCAAGGACCGAGGCGCCGGCTTGCTGCAGTCAGGTGAGGCCCACTCCCCTGCCAGGCCCCCGCCACACCTGCTGGGTCTCCCTGCGGGGTCTCCTCCCTGGTCCTGACTCGCTGGAAGGGACGTGTGCTTTGTGTCCAGACCTCACTCTTGACCTCACTCAAGAAGACCGGCTTCCCCAGCCCCTGCTGCTCTCCCTGCAAACAGACCAGCGGCGCCCTGGGAGGCCACAGGCCCGAGTCCTCAGAGGGGACCCTTCTTTTGGTCCTGGGGCCTCATCAGGACCCAGGGGCCCAGGGTCTGCCCTGAGGCTGGTGAAGGGAGTTCCTTAGGTTCCAGGCAGGACAGCGGCAGAGCCTTCGGTGACCCTGTTTCCATGGCACGCGCCCCCATTTCCTCCGTCGCCATCAGCCTGGGAACAGTCTCTGAGATGTCAAAGCAGGAAATCCCCACGGCCAGTCCGGGAACCATTTCCAAACTCGGGGAAAGCGCCTGAATGCCTGGGTCCTGGGCTAGTCCTGGGCCTGAAGCTTTCTCCCTGGTGGGGGTGGGGAGGGGCAGGGGGGCCTGTGTCTCCATTGTCCCTGCCGACCCACTACCTGGCCCCATGCTTGCTGTGTGGCCGAGGGCCCGGCTCCTTGGCTCTGATTCCTTCTGGCCCTGGAGGGTGTGTGGTTGTGAGGCCCGTTCAGATGTGTGGGAGGAAGTCCGTGGTCTGCATTCCAGCCTGTGAACCCCTTCCCCTGCCTGGGCTCTCCTGGGAGGGAGGAGTGGAGCGAGCTGGCTATGTCCCGGAACCTGCCTGACCTGCCTAGGTGGCATTCCAGAATGTGCTGTGCCAGCCTCCATGAGCCACTCAGCCAGGCCCTGCGGCCTGTGATCCTTTCCCAGGGTGGTTTTGGGGCTCAGACAGACGAGGTGATCGCTGCAGGGCGCAGCCCCAACAGACAGCTGAGAGAGCTGGGACAGGGGCAAGGCTGTGTGACCCAGAACCCTGAGGGGGGCCGGCCCCTGCCTCTGCCCACATCCCTCACCCAGCACAGGAGCCCAAACCTGTCCTCTGGCCCTCCCCCACACCCCCCCCCCCGGCCTCCTGGGCTCTGAGCCCACAGTGACCGCCACTCACAGCCTGGAAGAGAGTTTCAGCCAGATGTGGGGAGTGGGGAGAGGGCAGGAGACAGCCCAGCTCTCCAGCCCCGTCCCTCTGTGGCCCCTGGTCCCGTGCCCTCTGGGCCTCAGCCTTGCTGACTGATGGGGTGTTCAGGGTCCGCCCCAGCCACCCCAAGCAGTGCTGTCCCTATTGCAAGGTGTCCCTGGCCGCCTTCCTAGTGGACAGAGAAGTCATGGTGGCCCCTACTGACCCCTGGCAACCTGGCTGGAGGTGGACACCACCCCTCCCCCCCCCCCCCCCCCCCCCCCGCCAGCATGGTCGGTTCTGCCCCCACAACCTCCCTGGGCAGCTGCACTTCCCAGATGAAGGGACAGAGGTCAGCTCTGCTGGTGACTCACAGGGGGTCGCGTGCGGGGAGGCCGGCGGGCCCAGGATTGGGGCTCCACGCGTGCCGCCGTCTCCACCTGGGGAGGGGAGGCCTGGCCGCGTGTCTCAGCGTCTGGCGTCTCTGTGCTCTCAGCGTGGGCGCCCCTGGGCCGTGGTCTCTCAGGGACCCTTACCCCGTGGCCTCCACCCTACCACCTGCCCCTGGCGTTGCCGGGCTGGCTCCCTGAGTGTCCTCACCCCTCGGCCACCTGAGCCAAGGAGCCAGGCCAGCTAGACCAGGATGTGACTCAGTGGGCGACCAGGAAAATCACCTAATTGGCCTGGGCCCCAGGCACCTGTCTCTTCCCCAAGCCCCTGATAAGGTCGGAGCCAGGTGGAGGGCGCCAGCCAGGTGCTGCTGTTTGCCCAGATCAAAGGGCCAGGGCTGAGAGCCGGGCCGTCTGCTCGTTCGTGGGCACCAGGGGCTGCTGGGCCCGGAGACAGGGCAGGGGGTGCGGCTGAGAGTCAGGCCTGGGCCTGCCTCTGCTGTTTCCCCTTGGGACCAGACCGTGAGCCCTGGCTTGGGAAGAGCCTGCCTTCGGCAGCCCCGAGCAGGCCCCCGAGCCCCTGCAGAAGCTTCTGGGAAAGCCCGCAGAAGAGCTCCAGCCCTGGTCCCGGTGTCTCGGGGCCCCGGGTCTCCACAGCCTACACCCAGAGGGGCAGCTCCTGCTGGGCTCTGCCATAGCCTCTGCCCCTGCATTCCAGTAGATTCCCCCCATCACTGGGGACAGAAAACCTATCTAGTCACCACCTAGGCATGACGGGGGTGGGGGAGGGGAGCAGGGTGCGTGGGAGCCTGGGGGGACAGCAGCGAGGGCACACCTAGCTCTGCCTGGTGGCAGGTGGATCAGACTCCCCTGAGGAGGGGACATTTGAGTGGGGCTTTGAAGGACGTGTTAGAGTTTGTTCAGGGCATAGGGCTTCCAGTCAGTGTGTCAGATCGAGCAGATGAGAGAAACCCTCCCCCCCACTCCACGCTGCGTAAAATATGCCAAGAAAACACTTAAATTACATAGCTGAGCTTGAAAGCTAAGACTGGCAGGGGGATTCCCAGGTGCCAGCAGCAGGGAATTAAACCAGGGAGCAGGAGAGGAAGCTGGTATTAAAGCCAAGTGGTGCAGGGCGCCTGGGGACCAGTATCTGTCACAGAAGCTTGTTACGGTATTTTTAGCGTAAACATTTTTACGATGAAACATTTTAAATATACATAAAGAGTAAAGAGACTAGCGCGACGAGGCTGCGGGAAGCGGTCACCCAGATTCATCCAGGGATCGACCGCCCACTCCGGCCCAGCGTCCGGGCTCCGGGGGTTTCTTGCAGGGTCGGCCCCGTGCAGGCTTGGGGTCCAGCATCGTGGGGGTGACGCGATTTCCACCCCGAGCCCAGGGCAAGCCCCCTGACTTCTGGCTGTGCCCGCGGGCCCGTGGGCAGTTTTTCTGCCTGTGAGATCTCCGTCCCGGCTCTGGCTGTGTGCCGAGAGCCTGCTCCGTGCGGCCCGGGCTTTGCGGCCCCTTCTGCAGCTGCGGCTCCTGACGGGAGCCTTTGTGCCCCAGGGCCCCAGGGTCATCCGTGTGGGGCACAGATGGCAGTGCCCACTGAAGGCAGACTGAGCGTGAGCAGAGCCCACGAGGAGGAAGCCTTTGTGGGAGGGGGCAACGGATCCCAGAAAGCAGGCGACCCGATTCCCGAGGAATTTCAGGCTGTAGGTTTGCCGTAACAGACTTTAACGTCCTATGTGCTTCATTTCCACGGTTCCAAAGAAAGAGTAGAACTCGTAAGACAGGGATAGCACCTTATTGGAAAAGAACAGGGACTGAAAAGCTGAATTCACAATTCTGGAAGTGAAAACCGTGAGCCCTGGACGTCAGCAGTGTAGACCCAGTCGAAGAGAGAATAAGCGGATCAGAAGCTGGGTCTGCGGAAGGGGAGCAGATTGGAGGCTCTGGGGACTCGTGCTCGCCCCCCTCCCCCCAGAAGGAGGGAGGCTGGGCGGGGGACAGGGGCACATCGTGGAGGGCCTCTGGCTTTGGTCTTGGGGCAGTAGGGAGCTAGAGGAGGCTTTGGGGCAGGCATGGCCCCGTTAGACGTCTGCATGGGGCGGGTGGTGGGGGAGGGCGCTGGAAGGCAGCTCAGGGCTGGGGTTGGGGGGGTCACGAGGACGTGCCAGGACGTGCCAGGACAGAGGAGGAGCCAGCTCAGACCGAAACCAGACGGCGGCCCTGCTTCGGGTAGAGTGTCCTCCTGGCCTTGCTCTCCTCCCCACTTCTGCAGTGGCCTGCTTCGTAGTCAGGCAGCCCCCGTGGCGGTTCCCCCAGCGCCCCCCTGTCCGAGGGGGGCCTAGGACCGGTCTCCCTGAGGCCCGAGGGGCCGTCCCAGGGCTTGTATCCTGAGCGGTGGGAGGGAGGAGCGGCCCCCTTCTTCCTACAGGAAGTCCGAGCTTGGTGGCCCTGCAGGCAGCGAGTGATGGGGCCTCCCTGTGGCCTGGCTGCCTGGGCGTCCCGTCTACACCCTGTGGGCAGAGCCGGCCCGACACCCTCCCCGCCCACGGGAGGTGCAGGATGGCACATCTCCCCGAATGACAGGTCGGCCGGATCTGGACTCTGTAAAAATAGCCCTGGTTCGGCCCAGGCTGAGGTGGGGGCTGGACGTGAGCTCCGAGGCCGCCGACGGGGCGTCCAGGGCTCCCCCAGCTCAGGCCTCACCTGCCCCTGCCCCAGGACCAGCTTCTGGGATCGGACAGGGCCACGTGCATCCTGGGAGCAGCCCCTGGGTGAGATCAGAGGGTCACAGGGTCCTCAGTGGGGTGGTTCTGGACTTCTGGGGGCTGGACCCTCTGAGGGCCCCAGAGGAGAAGGCCCCCGGGCATCCCCGTGGGGCGGGGACACCACATGAAGTCGTTCTGCAAGGTGGCTCCTCCCACGCTGCCCCCCTCCCCGCCCCCTTGCCCGCGGCCCCATTGTCCCCATCCTGTGGGCTGGCTGGCTCACCAACCCCCCCGCCCCCACCCGCAGCCCCATTGTCCCCGTCCTGTGGGCTCAGCACACGTGAGCCAAGACAGGGCTTCCCCGTGCCCTGACTGCAGGATGTCCTTGTGCGGGAGCTGCTGGGAAGGCCACCCCCACCGAGGTCTGGGTGGGGCAGCCAGGCCGCCCAGAAAGCTCTCTTCCAGCAAAGACTACAGGGCTGGGGTGGGGGGCAGTGGAAGTTTCTAGCCCGGCCGGGACAAGGTTCCAGGCCTTTGCCGCTGCTGTTTCTTCTGCCAGGAGCATTTTTCCTCTTGTCCCTGCCCTGATTGCATTGAGGCCCCTCTGCTGGCCTGTGATGCACCTGAGGGCCTGGGAACATCCTCTTACCTGTCTGTCTGTAGCAGAGGGGAGGGCTGCTCTCTCCCTCGTGACCCTGGACGCCCTTGTCTCCAAGGGGACAGTGCTGAGGGTGCAGGGCGTCTGGGGGCAGGAGGGTCACTGTGTAGTTTGGGGCAGGTTCTTCCAGCTGTCGGTGGCCCAGCTCCAACATGGGACGACATGGTGGGGACGGGTGGGTGCTTGGGACCCAGCGGTGAGGGTGGGGACCTGCTCCCACCGGAGTCCCCCGTGACTCGGTCCACTCAGATGGCTGGCAGGGAGCCAGGGTCACGAAGTCGGGGCCGCCCTCCTGCTCTGCCGCAGGCCGGGTGGTGGGGACGGCGGCCTGGCTCTCCCCCCGGGCCCCGTCCACCCCTGCAGCAGGACAGACATGCCGTGGTCCTAGTGTGGCTTACACCCTGGCGTTGGACAAACTCCTTTCGGCCTCTGGCACCTTTCTGTGGGATGAAGGTAGTCGTGAGGGGCAAGTGAGAAGCCTGTGCTTACGTCCAGGGCGCGCTCGGGCCTGTCTACAAGTGTTCGTGAGCGACAACCAAGGTTCTCGTTAGCCGTGAGCATCGTGCCTCCCTAACCGTTGCACGGTATTGCTTGTAAGATTTGGGATTTATATTTTAGTATGCATTCTTGGTTTTAAGCATCATCATCGCTGGCAAACTCCCGTGCACCCTTCAATGCCCAGCTCTGACATCGCCGCCTCTGTGAAGCCTCTCTTCACCCTCCTGGCAGGAGTTGGCCCTCTCGGTGGCTTTCCTGGCACCCTAGCCCCTTCGAGCTGGGCAGCCCACGGATAGGCTCTGCCCCCCGGCCGGACAGGGGTCGCTCTTCCTCCGGCTCCTTGTGCCCTCTCCCCGCTTGGCGCAGACAGGCCCAGAGGGAACCGTCCTCCCTCCTCCCCCTAATGTGCGTAAGTCCTGAAGGATCAACATTGCTTTTCTGCCCGCGTCCTGGTCTGATCTCAGGCAGGTCCTGTGAGGCAGGCCCAGCAGGAAAAGTTCTTTTTCTAGATATGAGGAAGTAATTTCTGTGTGGATGAATCTAAACAAGGACCCGGTGTTGACCGAGGCCGTGCTCCGGGCGGGGCGTGGCAGAGCACCTTGCGCTTTATCTCACGCCGCGCTCGGCACCCGGGGCCTTGCTATTTTTATCTTCATTTGGCGGATGAGGAAGCTGGCGGGCGGCGGCCTCGACCAGCCCGCGAGAGGCTGTGTGTTAATTCTCAGGCATCGTGCGAGCCGGTAGCTGAACACGACCCTTAGCGACAACTGAATTATGTACGCTTGTGGTTAAACATCTTGTGTTAAAAACAAAGATAGTAAATACTCAGAACGCATCCTTCCCTAGTCAGGTCCCTGTATTCTACCATTATCTGTGTCCCTGAGGCTATTTACGCAATCGATCTGCCTTCTCGGAGGCGCTCCCGAGACCCACCTCCTGTGACATCACACCGCAGCCACGGGCAGCCGCGGCGGGCGTGTTCACCCCTCGACAGTTGGCAACGGTTGGCAAACACCACATCCCTCCCCCCGCCCCCATCACCCCTTTATTGGAGTCCGTCGTTGGACGTTTATCAGGACACCAGTGAACTGAGAACAGAGAGGTGGTGACCTGCTCAACGTCACCCAGCTGGGAAGGATCAGAGCTCACTTTGGGCCCAGGTGGCGCCCCTCTGTGCTGATGCTGCCCGTGGCCCCAGTTTCCTCTGCGGCCACACCCCGTCCTGCTCACTAGGACAAGAGGGAGACAGTCACTCTCCTCCGGCCCGGCCCTCTCCCCTCCTTCACCGAGTCCATCCTTCCTCCCCTCCCCTCCCCGCCTCTGTCTGAGGGAGAAGCCCAGCCCGTGTGCACACTCAGCCTGGCGGTCAGAGCCCGGCCAACTGGCCACCTCGTCTGCCCACCCTCGGCCTTTGTCTGGCCATCTGTCCGTCAGCTGTGGGACCGCCTTGCAGGGGGAGGCCTGGGGGAGCTCCTTGTTCCCTGACCCCTAGGGCCTGCCCTGCCTTGCTGGGCCTCTAGGTCCCACCTGGGGCCCCAAGGCCCCTCCCATCGCTCCCCATGGAGTCTTCTGTCTCGTTCTAGAACAAAACCAGGTCACATCACTCCCTGCTCTGTGCCCTTTCTCAGCCGTAGAAGCCACAGTGCCCACGGTGGGCCACAGGCCCTGGCTCGTCCGGCCTTCCTCCCTCCTTCCTTCTGCTCCAGCCATTCTGGCCTCTATGCTATTCTTCACATGTGCTAAGCATACTCCTGCCTCAGGGCCTTTGCACTTGCCCCAGTATTTGCACGATTTTTTTTCCTTACCTCCTCCAGGTCTTCACTGAAATGTCACCTCTCTGGCCCTCCTTTCTCTGTGTCACACACGTTTCCTGTCTCCCGTCTCTGCCCTTTTCCCCTCCTTAGCATTTGCCACCATCTGATATACTCTATTTTTCATCTTATGGTTTCTTTCTCCTGCCCAGGAAGGCAGGAATTTTTGCCTGTTTTGTTGAATGAGTGAACGAGTGAGCGAGTGAACGACAGTGTTTCCAGATGCCAGTGAAGCCTCTCCATCCTGTGGGGGGTGAGGAGTGAGTGTGACTGCGTGACCTGGCAGGTGGAAGACTGGGGTTCCAGGCCCTGTTCCGTCCCGGTTTGCTGTGTGACCTTGGGTGGGTCCCTTCCCCTCTCTGAACCCCTCTCCCAAGTATAAGAAGGACAGCAGCGTGACGAGGTATGAGGACCCTGGCTCCGGGGTCGGACACGCAGGGGATCAGGTCCCCGCGGGGCTTTCGCCGCCGGTGGGGCCTCGGGCGAGTCTTGCCTCCCCTCTTTTGCGAGGAGGTGGCCTTGCGCGGACCCACAAGGCCCCAGGTGGTGAGCTCCTGACGTGGCTTCTGCCAGGTCAACCGCTCGGTGAATCTGTCCTCTGTCGCTCAGGTCCCCCGAGGGTCGCCCGCTGGGCAAGCTGGGCCCGCGGGGAGGCGGGCGGGTCGTGGGGTCGCCTCTGGCCCCGTGTCACGGCCTCCTCTCCCCGCAGCGTTCATCTGCAGTTTCATGGTGGCCGCCCCCATCTTCGGCTATCTGGGTGACCGCTTCAACAGGAAAGTGATCCTCAGCTGTGGCGTCTTCTTCTGGTCGGCGGTCACCTTCTCCAGCTCCTTCATCCCCCGGCAGGTGCGTCGGCTCCTCTGCCCCCGGCCCCCACCCCCCCTCGCCCGGCTTCGTTCCCGCCTCTCTGCCGGAGCCTCGGGCACCGTCTTCCCAGAGCAGGGGTGGGGGGGCGGGGGGCGTCGTGGCTGCTTTTGCAAGCTGGCCTGGCTGCGGAAAGGGCCTCCCCGCTGCGAGCCTAGCCGAGCCCCGCGTGGCACCCTCTCTCCGACCTGCCTTGACTTGGGGACGATGCAAGGAACGGCAGAACCAGTCTGCTCCAGGAGGCAGGGCCCTTTATTCTAGTCCCAGCTCTGCCAGCACCTTGCCGTGTGACCCCAGGTGAGTCACGGCCCCTCTCTGTGCCTTGCACGGTTTCCTCCTTTTCGTTTTTTTTTTTAAGAGAGCTTGAGTGTGAATGGGGGAGGGGCAAAGAGAGAAAGAGGGGCAGAGAGAGAGAGAGAGAGAGAGAGAGAGAGAGAGAATCCCAAGCAGGCTCCGAGCTCAGCGCAGAGCCCGATGTGGGGCTTGATTCCGTGACCCTGGGATCATGACCTGAGCCAAGGTCAGGAGTCGGGCACTCAGCTGACCGTGAGCCACCCAGCGCCCTTTTACTTTATTTTTTTTAAGTAAACTCTACGCCCAAAATGGGGCTTGAACTCGTGTCCCCAAGGTCAAGAGTCACACGCGTACTGACTGAGCCGGCCGGGCGCCCCGCTCGGCTTGCTCTTTGCCCAACAACCAGCTGACTCCTTGGGTCAGAGTCCTAGGGCGGCAAACATCATTTCAACATGAGGAAGGTGTTTCTTACTCAGCTCCCACAGTCCGGGTGCGAATGTCCCAACTCTGTTGTCTGTTCAGCCTTGTGATCTGGAGAGATCTCCCTGAGCCTTGGTTCCTTCATCTGTAAAATGGGACTAGTGTTTCCCCGCCGGAAGGTTTATTGTGGGAAATCGCCGAGCCGATGAGTGCCCAGACGGCGGACCGTGGCGGCATTCAACCAACTGTCACTTCTGTTCTTCTGATCCACAAGGGAGATATGTTGCTTTGATAGGTAGTGAGTCTCCCATCGGCAGGAGTGTTCGAGCGGAGGAAGCCATCACATGGTGGCTGCCGTAGAGGGAAATAGAGGAAGAAGGAGCAAAGACCAAGATCTGTCTTCAAGGAGCTTTTGGCCTCCGGCATAAAGGAGCAGACCCTCTCCCCGTCCTTGGGGGCTCCCGGGCTGGGTGTGGGAAGATGTGACAGGCGCCCCACGTTCACAGCCTTTGAGATGTGCAAAGTGCCGAGAGCCCTGACCGAAGAGAGAGCAGTCTCTTGAAATCCATGGGGCCAGGGAGAACTTCCTGGAGGAGGCGGCATTTGAGCTAGGCAGGTGGAATAGGGTGATGAGGCCTTTGGTGGACAGGATGGCAGGGGGAGCAAGCCCACAGAGGCACTAACGGTGGGCGTGCCGGTGGGTCCACAACGGAGGAGAGTGTGTTGGCTGGAAAGGAAGGCAGGGGCCAGGTGGTGGAGCACTTCAGGGTCTGGGCTTCCTCCGGAGGTTGACGCTGGCCCAGAAGAGGCCGGAGGCAGGGGCGGAAGGAACAGGCAGGTTTGCGGGTACAACGTGGCTTCACGGAGGAGGGTCGGGCCAGAGTGTCAGTAGAGTCTGACGGCCACGGTTGAAAATGGGGCCTGGACCAGAAGCTTCTGGGGACCGCGACGCCGGTGCCGGGGCGTGGGAGGGAGGGCGGGCCGGCGGAGGCGGAGAGAGGGATCGCCCCGGTTAGTCTGTAGACTCACGGCTGCCCCTGTCCGGGCCCCGCGGGGCGGGGCGGGGCGGGGGGGGAGGGGCGTTGGCGAGCCTCGGCAGTGGGATCCTGAAGTTCATTTGGCAGAGAAAACGTCCGGGAACGTTGTGAAAAGTGGCCGTGGAGGTGGCCTGCCCCGTTGGTCATCGCGGGGTGGCCGCTTAACCAAAGCAGCAGGCCGACGGTGAAACGGTCCCTTCCGTGGGGGTGACAGGTGTGCCTCGGGGGGCTTGTGGAGGATTGACCGTGCACCTGGATGAAAGCTAAACCCTGCTCCAAAATAAGTTCCAGACAGGCGAAAATAAGGGAAAAAGCAAAGTCTAAAAACCGGGAGCTAGAAATCGGCCAGCAGAAGCCGGACGAGCCCGTAGGAAAGCGGGCGGAGGACGAGGACCGGCCGTCCCAGGAGGAGCCGGTGCCCGGTGTTGGTCTCAAGTCAGCGAGAAATGCAAATTGAAACGACAACGAGATAACACTTCACACCCATCAGATGGGCAATAATTAGGGAGGTGAGGACACCAAGTGTTACTGAAGCTGCTGCTGGCGGTGCAAATTGGCGGGGCGGCCTCTGACTTCGAGGTGTGCACCCGAGAGAAACCCCGGCTCGTGCACGCGGAGCGGCACACGGGCGTTTGTGACGGTCTCGGAGGACAGCGGGACCGTGTGGTGCACGCCCGGAAAGACGGGGTGTCTTCGTGGCAGGAGGAGCGCGAACGGGTCTTTATTAGCCGGCGTCGATGGGCCCGCTTCCACAACGCGTGACCGAGGTCAGAGGCGAGGTGCGGGGCAGGAGGCACGGAACCGTCCCCTTTACGTCCCTGTTTGGAAAGCATGCGGGGGCACGTGCGTGTGCGGGAACAGGGAGGGAGGAAGCATGACACACGCACAAGGAGGGGGTTCCCGGGGAGGCCCGGGGACCCACAGGACGTCCTATCCACCCGCTCTCCTGCCGAGGAGGAAATCTCGCCTCCAGCGTCTCGCCAACAGCGTGTTAGAGGGTATTTTTGTCATTTGGGGATGGGGCCCGAGCGAGATGTGCAGTCCAGAGGCCATCGGTGGCTGGAGGCATCACATTAAACACAGGATCGGTACACGTGGTGTGTAAAAGGCTAATGGAAACCGACGCAGGACGACCCAACAGCAACGCGGGCAGGTGGCCCCCAGAGAGAGGGACCGAGGCGAGCAGGCGGGGGACACAGAGGCGGAGGAGAGGCGCGGGGCTGGACGGGCAGTCGACGATGCAGAGGGCCGGCCCGGACGGAGACGGGCAGATGGAGGGAGGGAAGCGGGAGACCGGGCAGGGTGGCCTGTGGGCGGCGTTGGCCGGCCGGATGGGTGGTCAGGGTGGGGCCGGGGAAAGATGGCCAGGCTGGGTTCTCAGGCCCTGGGCAGCTGGGGCGCCGGAGGGCCCGGGTCCACATCAAAGGGGGAGGACCCTGGCAGCTGGCACGGCCCCACCCTTCCTGGCTCAACTGGGCTTCCCGCTTGGATGTGTGGCGGGGGCAGGGGGGGCACTGCCCGCTCCTCGTGCACGCAGGGTCCTCAGTGCTGCCAGGGCCAGCCCAGCTGCCCTGCCCGGGGTGGGACGTGAGTGGGGTGACTTGAAGCTCCCAAGGTGGGGCCGGGGCCCCAGGAGGAGGTGTCCGCGTGGGCCGCGCTTACAGCCGTCAACCTGCAGGAGACCAGTGCCGACCCCGTGCCGGGCTTGTGTGGAGGGGCCCAGGGGCCTGGGTGTCCTCGCTGCTGGGACGGCGTTGGGCTCCATCCCGTGGGCCGGCTCCCGGGCCAGCGTGGGGACCCGGGAGGGTCGGGCCGAGGAGCCAGCGGCCTCCATTCTTCTGGCCGTAGCACTTCTGGTTGCTGGTCCTGTCGCGGGGGCTGGTGGGCATCGGCGAGGCCAGCTACTCCACCATCGCGCCCACCATCATCGGCGACCTCTTCACCAAGAACACGCGCACGCTCATGCTGTCCGTCTTCTACTTTGCCATCCCGCTGGGCAGGTGAGGGTCCCCGCGCGCGCCCCGGTACCCCCGGCCCCGAAGTTGGCGCTCTGCGACCCGGACGCGCGGTGGCGGCCAGCAGGTGGGGTGGGGTGGGCGGCCGGCCGCCCCCCGGGCTGGTGAGCACACCGTCCCCCGCGCTGTCTCGTCTGCAGCGGCCTGGGCTACATCACGGGCTCCAGCGTGAAGCAGGCGGCTGGAGACTGGCGCTGGGCCTTGCGGGTAAGGACACCCCGGCCTGGGGTCCGTGGATCCGTGCGCACGGGGAGCTGGGGGGCCAGACCCAGTGGCCCTGCGGCCTCAGGGCCCCAGGACGGGACAAGGGACTCTCCCACGTGTCAGGAAGTTCCAGGTCCGCGAAGGCGCATCCTGCTCGAGCCTGGCGCTGTGTGAGGGCAGGGCTGAGAGGAGACCTCTGTGTGGGGCCCCCCGGGGGTCTGGAGCCCCTTCCTGTCCCGAGGGAGGATTCAGGCAAGTCTGCCAAGGCCCCAGGACAGTGCAATCGGAGGAAACAGAGATCCCCAGTCTCGCAGAGCAACGGAAGCTTAAGACAAAGTGTTTTTTCCTCAAAAGCAGGAAGGAAGCAGCCTCCGTGGAATTTCTTGACGGGGCGCATGGAGAGGAACTCCCTCCGCCCTGGGCTCGCGGGGGTGGGGACGGGCCGCCCTGGGCTCCAGCTGCCGGAGGGGCTGGTGTCTTGGAATGCGGGCCGCCGCCGGGGCGTCCTCCTCCACCCGGAAGGGCCCGGGGCCGTGGCGGCTCTGTTCCCCACGGGGCAGACCCACCCGATCCCTTAGCTGGGGCTTCATGGCAGCCAGAGCCCCGGCCCCCAGGCCCCAGCCTCGATTCCAGAGTCTGTCAGGCTGTCTTTCCACGCGTTCGTCCGCCCGGTGGTCAGTTCGCTCTCCTTCCGCCCCCTCCCACCCCGGCCCTCCTGGGGGCTTGCTCCTGGTGAAACAGTGACAGCCCCCTGGGCCCTGGGGCCCCACCTGCCTGACCTACTCCTGCCCTACCAGGTGTCCCCCATCGTGGGCATGATCACAGGAACACTCATCCTGATCCTGGTCCCGGCCACCAAGAGAGGCCACGCTGACCAGTTCGGCGGGCAGCTCAAGGTGCGGACCTCGTGGCTCCGAGACATGAAGGCCCTGATCCGCAAGTGAGCGCTGCCCGGGGGGCTCTGGCAGGGTGGGGGGGAGGGGCGGGGGGGGCGGCTCCGCGTGACGTCCTGGCCTCTCCCCAGCCGCAGCTACGTCTTCTCCTCCCTGGCCACGTCGGCCGTGTCCTTCGCCACAGGGGCCCTGGGCATGTGGATCCCGCTGTACTTGCACCGAGCTCAGGTCGTGCAGAAGACGGCAGACACGTGCAGCAGCCCGCCGTGCGGGGCCAAGGACAGGTAGGGCCGGGCGGGGGGGGGGGGGGGGTGTAGCCGTGCCCGGCGCCGCCCCCTCCGCGCCCCCCCCCAGCCTTGCCCCCCCCGACCAACCCACGGCCCCTGCCCTCTGTCCCCACAGCCTCATTTTCGGGGCCATCACCTGCTTCACTGGCTTCCTGGGTGTCGTCACGGGGGCGGGAGCCACGCGATGGTGCCGCCTGCGGACCCAGCGGGCCGACCCCCTGGTGTGTGCCGTGGGCATGCTGGGCTCGGCCATCTTCGTCTGCCTCATCTTCGTGGCTGCCAAGAGCAGCATCGTGGGTGCCTACGTGAGTGTGACGGGGGCGCGCAGGTGGTGGGGCGAGCGGGCCCCCTCTCCTCGGGGGGGGGCGGGCTCAAGTCCGCTGCCTGCCCTGCTCCCTCCAGGGCCCGTCCAGGCCACCGGCACGCCTTGGGGTCCTCCTGGACCCTGTCGGCTGCTCTGAGCCTGAGGAATTTCTCCTGCTGAGAGATGCGGGGCCCCAAGGGGGGTGTGGGGGCTTGGGGGGGCTCCCTGCTGTCAGGGTGCAGGGAGCAGCATGAGGCTGCTGGGGGTGGGGGGCCCTGACGGCTGCCCTGGTCTCTCCTGGGCAGGTCTGGGGGCAGCTGGGGGTTGGGGGGGGCCCTGACGGCTGCCCGGTCTCTCCTGGGCAGGTCTGGGGGCAGCGTGGGGCTGCTGGGGGTTGGGGGGGGCCCTGACGGCTGCCCGGTCTCTCCTGGGCAGGTCTGGGGGCAGCGTGGGGCTGCTGGGGGTTGGGGGCCCTGACGGCTGCCCGGTCTCTCCTGGGCAGGTCTGGGGGCAGCGTGGGGCTGCTGGGGGTGGGGGGGGGCCCTGACGGCTGCCCGGTCTCTCCTGGGCAGGTCTGGGGGCAGCGTGGGGCTGCTGGGGGTTGGGGTGGGGCCCTGACGGCTGCCCCGGTCTCTCCTGGGCAGGTCTGGGGGCAGCTGGGGGTTGGGGGGGGGCCCTGACGGCTGCCCGGTCTCTCCTGGGCAGGTCTGGGGGCAGCTGGGGGTTGGGGGGGGGCCCTGACGGCTGCCCGGTCTCTCCTGGGCAGGTCTGGGGGCAGCGTGGGGCTGCTGGGGGTTGGGGTGGGGCCCTGACGGCTGCCCCGGTCTCTCCTGGGCAGGTCTGGGGGCAGCTGGGGGTTGGGGGGGGGCCCTGACGGCTGCCCGGTCTCTCCTGGGCAGGTCTGGGGGCAGCGTGGGGCTGCTGGGGGTTGGGGTGGGGCCCTGACGGCTGCCCCGGTCTCTCCTGGGCAGGTCTGGGGGCAGCTGGGGGTTGGGGGGGGGCCCTGACGGCTGCCCGGTCTCTCCTGGGCAGGTCTGCATCTTTGTTGGGGAGACGCTGCTGTTCTCTAACTGGGCCATCACCGCGGACATCCTCATGGTGAGGCAGGCAGAGTTCCCTCGTGACAACCCGGGCCTCTTGTCTCCGGGGGCAGCTGGAGAGGGCGGTGAAGGGACGGGAGGCCAGAGGGGCTGGTGGGGGGGTGGGCAGGAAGCCAGGCCGGCGGGGAAGGTGGGCCTGGAGGCAGGGAAGGGATCAGGCTTCGGGGCTGAAACCGGGGGCTGGGCCAGTGGGAGGGACGGGCGTGGGACTGGCGGGGAGGGGGACGTGTGCAGGCTCGGCGTGGCCGGGAGGCCGGCAGTGCCAGGCTAGCCCCCTCCCCTGGCCTGAGCTCCACAGGCCCTGCCCTCCCAGCCCAGCTCGGGTCCCAGGCGCGCCTGCCCGAGGGCCGGCGGCTGGGCCGGGTGGACAGAGGCCGTCTTCACGGGGCCAACAATGGGTTCCAGACCAGCCAGCCGGGCACAAAGGGCCGTCTGAGCAGTGGCGGGGGCTGTGTCCCTGGAGAAACCGGGAGGGGGTGCGGTCCCGCTAACTTGCTGTCTCTGAGGGGTGGCGGTTTGGGGGTAGGGTGACCGCTGCTCCTGTTCCCAGGGATCCTCCCAGCCAGGGCCGGGAGGGGTGGGAGAAGGGCACGCGGGGTCTACAGTGGGGAGAGTCCAGGAGCCGCCAGGGCAGACCTCCTGGGGGTCACGTGGGGGGTTGGGGCCACTATATGGGACAGCCGGAGAGATCAGGGTCTGCCTGGAGCCGGGGGCCCTGCCAGGTCTCCAGGAAGCCTGCCCTGTTCCACCTCCATCGGTGGGCCGGGGGAGGGGGGGGTCTGACTCAGCCCCGTGGCCCAGCGTGGAGCCAGGCAGGTGGCAGGGGGGAGGTGAAGCCGTTGGTGCTGGGCAGGACCCCTGTGCTTGCCTCCGCCCCCCAGGGGCGGCCCCAGCTGCAGGCAGGGTTTGGGTCCCAGGGAAATCACGTCCCATTTTATTAAGTGTCACAGCCACATGACTAATCAGTGCTGGAAACGGGGCCACGCGATCCCATCGGATGCAGCTGCCCTTCCCCCAGCCCTGTTACAAGGGTCCCCGAGGGCGTGGCCGCTGCGGGGACAGGGGGGCTCTGCATACTTGGAGCTGGGCTCTGGCCTGGGGAGCTGGGGGCACCAGTGGGTGGGAGTGGAGGCCGGTCCAGGCAGACCAGCTTCACCCCCTCCCCTGCCAGCCTGGGCCTTGCTGGGTCTTCCTGGGGAGAAACCCTTGTGGCCTTCAGCTCACGGGCACGTGAAGCCAAGGCCAGGGTTCTGGTCCCGGCGCTGCCGCGGCCCGTGTGTCACCCGTGTGCCCTGGGCCTCAGTTTCCCAGGACCACGGCACCCAGCACAAGCCCCGTGCAGAACCTCGAGCGGCCTGTCCTCCGGCGTGGGGCGGGGGCGGGGGCGGGGGGATGCGGTGGCCCCGGGGACGTGGCCTCTGACCTGCTGCCTCTCGCACAGTACGTGGTCATCCCCACGAGACGGGCCACGGCTGTGGCCCTGCAGAGCTTCACGTCGCACCTGCTGGGGGACGCCGGGAGCCCCTACCTCATCGGCTTTGTGAGTAGGGGCGAGGCCGGGTGGGGGCGGCTTCGGGAGGCGCCCCCTGACGCGTCCCCGCCCTCACAGATCTCCGACCTGATCCGCCAGAGCACCAAGGACTCCCCGCTCTGGGAGTTCCTGAGCCTGGGCTACGCCCTCATGCTCTGCCCCTTCGTGGTGGTCCTGGGCGGCATGTTCTTCCTGGCCACGGCCCTCTTCTTCCTGGGCGACCGCGCCAAGGCCGAGCAGCAGTGAGTGGGCCGGGTGGGCTGCCGGGGGGAGTGGGGGGGGGGGGTGCCCGCAGGTCCGCCTCCAGTTTTCTGACTTCTCTCTCTTTTCCTCTTCACTCCTGCCTCTTCTCTCCCCACCCCTGGGCTCTCCCACCTTCCCCTGGGGCTGACGAGGTCCCTGCCCGGCACGTCCGGCCAGCCGGCCCCCGAGATGCGATGCGCCAGAGCAGTGCCCGGGCCCGGCCGCAGCTGATCCGCCACCTTGACCCCCGCCCGTCTCTCCCCCAGGGTGAACCAGCTGGTGATGCCACCCGCACCCGTCAAAGTCTGAGGCCGTGAGTGCAGCCGGGTTGGAGGGGCCCCTGGGGGGTGGGGCGGGGTCAGGGAGCACCTTGCAGGGCCCTGGGGAATGTTCTGGAAGCAGGAACAGCTTCTCCAAAGGCACCTCCTTCCCTGGGCACGTTCCACTGACCCTGGGCTTGGCCCGCTTCTCTAGAACTGTTGCCCGAATTGACCAGTGGGTCCGGGGGGCGGGGGTCCAGGCCAGGACCGGCAGAAAGCCCCTGCTCTACCCTCCCAGCGCCGGGCGACTCCGAATTTGACCTCACCCTGGGCTTGGCCTCCGGGGGCCACGCTTCCCAGCAGTGCAGGATCCAGGGTCACCACCCCCATGTCCCCTGCTGCCCCCAGAGCCCTTTTGAGAAAGGCCCCTTTCCTCAAACGGCAGGGAGCCCCGCCCGTGACCTGGCTTCTCTCTCTAGGTGCCCCCAGGATGGCGAAGAGACCGTGCTGTCGCCCTACCTGGGAGGCGTCCCAGGGCATCCCGGCCCTGCCGGGCTGACGCGAAGCTTTCTATGTGACCCGAGGCTGGGCACCCACCCTCTCTGGTGCGGGCCTGCCGAGTGGCCGTGGCACCAAGAGGCCGCGTCCTCAACTGACGTGGAAGGCTGCGCGTGGGGGAGCCGCACGGACGGACAGACTCCCAGCCGCTGGGGCCCAGGGAGGATGCAGCCCCCAGCGCGTGTGTGGGGAGAGCCTGGGGCGTCACCACCTTACATGGTCCTGGGCGGCTGGACTTTCCCACGTGGCAGCTTTGGAGACCCTGGACTGCACAGAGAAGGGGCGGCCCAGGCCTCGGGGCGGAGCTTCAGGCTCTGACCTCGGGGGTGCTGCTGGGCACTGGGCGCGACCCTCCGGTGGACACTGGTCCCTGCTGCCGGGGCTGGCGCTCGGCCTGGCGGTCTCCTAGGTGAGGGCCACCCAGGCGGGGACCCGACCGCACACCCTGTGCCCACGGTGCCCAGGGCACCTCCACTCCCACCGCCCCCCCCCCCCCACCACGTGCACTTGCACACCCCCGCCCCCGCGCCACACACGCTCCCCGCACACTGGCTGGAATCAAGGTGGCGGGTAGGAGACCCCAAGAGCCAGCCTAGGCGACGCTTTGCCCCGTAGTTCCCGCCGGCGTGGCTTCAGTGTGTGCAAGCTAGCAGGCACCTGCTCCTCACCCAGCTCTGGGGTACCTGCGAGGGGGTGGGACCCCCGAAGACCAGCCTGGCCGCCTCCCCCCCCAGCCTCAACCGGGGCCCCAGCGACGTTTTCTTGTTGTACAAGAACCAGGTCCAAGTTCGCCTCCTCTTCCTTCCGGAAGCCAAACTCCTCCTTTATTTTTTAGAGCTGCTGATTGTGAATCTCAGAGTCTTAAGAGAAAAACCAAATATATTCCTCTTGTAAATGAAGGAATAAACCTATTTAAATCATGGCCCGCTGGCTCCCCCAGCAGAGCAGCCCGGGGGCGGGGGACACGGGGCACCACACGCTCCCTCCGGCTCGTTGGTGACGATCACAGTGAAAACACTGGGGTCTCTGGGGCGCGGCCCGCGCTCAGGGCTTTCGGGCCTTCCTGAGCTGCGCTTTCTTCCTCTTGGCCCCGCTCTGGAGGAGGCTGGGGCTCCTGCTGGCCAAAGACAGCCTGGCCTTTTTCCGCGGCAGCGCGGACTGTGGGGACTTGCCGGAGACCCCCTTTTCGGGCAGATCCTTCTGAGGCTGCTTCTTGCCGGCAGGCTCCACGGGCGACACGGGAGTGGCCCCGTTCACCTGGGACAGCTTCCGCTTTTTCTTCAGCTTCGGGGTCTTGGCGGGGGTGCCGGGGCCCGTGATGGCGGCGGCGGCGGCGGGGGCCGGGGCGGGCACCGTGGCCTTCCTCCTGTTCCTCCTCTTCTTGCCTGTGCTGGGGGGCTGCTGCTCACCAGCGGCTGCAGGCCTGGCACCCTCCTCTTGCGCGGGACCCTCTGACTTCGGCTTCTTGCGCTTCTTCGTTTCTGGCAAGAATCCTTTTTTCTTCCTCTTCGTGCTAACGGGGTTCTGCGTGACGCTGGGGACTTCCTTGGCCTCCTTCTTCGCCGACTTGGGGCGCCTGCAAGGGAGCAAAATGAGAGAAGGGAACCCACCCCTGTGGAACGGAGGGACAGAAGCTGCCCAAGAGCTCCCCCCGGGATAACGCACACTACAGGGTCCCGCGGGCCCCCACTGCACTGTGAGGGCCCTCGTGGCCTGCCAGGACCACCCTGAGGCACACGCCCCAGGAGGGCCCCCCCCCCCCCCCCTCCCGGCACGTACTGGACTCCCAGCGCCTTCATGGCCTGCCAGTAGAGGTCGTAGAGGCGGCTGGACCCGGCCGCACACTCCCTCTGCTGCAGACTCGGCTGCTTGCTCTGCAGCACGCCCAGGACGGCGGTCAAGTCCACGGTCAGCTTCTGCGGGGACAGGGAAAAGGGTGGCCGCAAAGGTGACGGGAGGCAGGGCCTCTGCCTGGCTCTGGGTCCCCAGTCCTGCCACCCCCACCTGCCTGTGCGTCAGGCCTCCGTCACCTGGGAGGGAAGGAGAGCCCCCTCCCGCAGCCAGAAGGCCCCACCCCTTCCTCGACCCCCCTCAGGCCTCTCTCTGCCCAGAGCCCCCCTGTGCCCTCCCTGCCACGCAGCGAACGGATTAATCTCGTAACCCACTGCTCCCCGGGTGCACCTGTGGTCTGCGCAGCCTTGGCCCAGGAGTCTGCTCCCCGAGACGCCCTGCCAGCTCGCCCTGCCTGTGGGCTCTGACCAGCATCCTCGCCAAGGACTCCTGGACCCTCCCCCCCCCAGGGCTGGACTTGGGGAACCACTCACCCCCAGCTCCTGGTGGCCCATAAGCGGCCGCAGGCCCAGCCATGTGCTGGCCAGGACCCTCCCCACGTCCTCCCGTGAGCTCGGCTCACCCCGACCCTGCCCACGCTCCCCGCCCCCACCTCCTGGTGAACGGTCCTGAAGAGGGTGTTGAGCAGCCCCAAAGACGACAGTTCCTTCTGATGCTCCGACTTGGTCTGCGCCTCACCCAGCGTCCGCAGGTTCTAGGGGAAGAGACGGCCAGCTGAGCCGCTCTGCAGGACTGCCCACTGGACGCTGGACCCCGCGGGAGGGGAGGTCTCAGGGTTGGGGGCAGGGCAGCCCGACCCCTCCCCCCGAGGCTCAGGGCCCCGGAACATCACCCTGGACGGGAACATGGGCGGCAACCCCGCCCCCACCGTGGCCCTCACCTCCGTGACCTTCGCCAGGATCTGGCTGACCAGCTGCTCCCACTCAGGGTCATCGAAGCACAGCCGCAGCTCCCGTGTGGGCAGGGCCTTCTGGAGCAGCAGGCAGGCCTGGGCCTAGGGGGGGGGGCGCGGTCACGGGGGCTCCAGCGTGCAGGCCCCGAGCTTGAGAAGCCACTGCTGCGGGTCCCACCCGCCCGGCCCTGCAGCCCTGGCCTCAGCAGCCACCTGGGCCCGGCCGCACCAGGAGCAGAGACGGCCCCCGTGGCACAGAGGGGGCGGCTGGGACGGCACCCGGCCCTCTCACTCGCTCAGGGCCATCTTCCTCCGGGCTCACAAACCCGCGTCCCACCCATCCAGGCCCGGGGACAGCTAGGGGCCTCGGCCACAAAGGTCAGTGTGTGTGTGTGTGTGTGTGGAGGAGCTCGCGGGTTCAGGCCACGGGATGTGGCCGTGGTGGGAGCAAAGCCTCCCTTTTCCCCGTGACCCTGTGCACACGGCGGGGCAGGGGCTGACCAGGTCAAAGGGGCAGGGGTGGGCCTGCCCTGGCCCGGGCACTTCCTGGGCCTCACAAACACCCAGCCAATGGTGAGTCATGGGGGGTAAATCAGGTCTGGGGCCGGGACCTGGGAAGTCCCTACCTGATGGCGGGGCCGCGCTGGGCCCGTCACGTGCTGGATCACGACGGGCAGCAGGCTCTTACACAGCACCTATGGAGGAAGTGACAGGCCGGTGAGGTGGGGCCTGGGCTGAGCAGGGGCCCCGGGGGCGGGCCGGCCCCTATACTCACCGGGTGCCGGGAAAAGAGACTGAGGAACATAGTGACGGTGAGCGGACTGTTGCGCCTGGTCAGGAAGGAGGTCAGCGCCGATGAGTAGATCGGGGTCACGAGGCTCAAATCCAAGCCGCCGGCAGCCTGGGCCACCCGAGAGAGAGCCCATGTGACGCGGGGCAGAGGGTCCCCGGTACGGGGCAGAGCCCAGACCGCCTTCGGAAGGCTGAAAGCTGGGTCCCCGGAAGTCGTGGCCTCCACTCCCCACCTGTGAAACAGGCAGGCGGCCCCGGCCGGCTGCCTGGGTGCGCCGTGGGCTGTGACTTCCGGGGCGGGGCCCACTCACCTCGGGGCCCTTGGGCTGGGAGCCGGCCTTCTCCTTCTTGGGGGCCTTGCACACAGGCTTGCCGGCAGCGTTGCCTTTCAGGACGCGGAGCAGGTACAGGGCTGCGTTGAAATAGTAGAGGGACACGGCGGCGTCGGCCTGGCGGCCGGCCTGCTGCACCAGCCGCTCCACCTGGGCGTACAGGGTCCCCACGAGGCGTCCCACGTCGTGGCAGTAGTGCCGGGAGCGGCACAGGTGGTGTCTGTGGGGCCGTGGGGGGAGAGCCGGTCACCACACCTCTGCCACCTCCCTGCCGAGAACAGGGACGCGACCAAAGCTGCAGGGGGCAGCCCAGGGCCACCTGCATTTGCCGAGCACAAGCCAGAGAAACCAGCCCCAGGGACAAGGCTGCACCACGGGAAACCCGGTCCACGTCTCCCGTCTGCCCCCATCCCCCGTGGGACAGTGGCCCCTGAGCCCTAACGTGAGGGTCGGTGTCCTCGGGGGAAGAGAAGTAGGTCACTCGACCAGCTCAGCGCTGCCCAGACAGGTGGCAGGGACAGCCAGGAAGCATTACCTGGGGCACTGTCTGTCCCACTCTCCCCCATTCCTCTGTGACCTAAGCTCGGCATCTCACGTCTAAGCTAGGCCACGTCTCAGAGGCTCCGGAAGGCAGGTCTGCACCCCCCACCTGTGTCGTCTCTCTTGCTGGGCCCCCTGCTCCGGGACGACCCACCCACTCATCGTCCCTTCCTAAACGCAAACTATTCCCCCGGGAGCTCCTGCTGACGAGAACACCTCCGTGGACCCCCAACACTGATGGGCTCCGGGCCACCAGGCCTTCCTCCACCTGTGTGTGACCAGCTCCTGTTGAGAGACCACCTTCCCTGCCCTGCCTGGGGCCTCCAGGCCTGAGGACCCCTTTCCCAGCAAGGGTTCCCTGGTACCTCAAGAGGGGCCCCTGGGCCCCACCACTCCGTGCTCCGGTCTCCCACCCGCCCCCTGCCACAGCCCCGGGGCGTCACTGCTGGACCATCGGTCTGATTCCTCGATGTGGGGACCCCGAGAGCAGGGAGCGGTCCCCAGGACCACGGTTCTGGTAAAGAGCAGGCGCCAGGAGGGACGCGGGACAGCCGAGCGGGAGGGCCGGCGCTCACGTGAAGATGCGGGCTGTCTTGTGCAGGAGATCCTGCTCCTGCTTGGTGCTGCTGGTGCGCATGCTACGCCGAATGACGTCCAGCAGGGGCTCGAGCAGCTCCAGCACCAGCGGGCTCTCCGGCTGCTTGGTCACCAGCACCTCGATCAGGTCCAGGACCTGCGGCCAGGACGGGGCGGGCTCAGCGGGCGCGGGGACGTCGCGGGGAGGGCGGGCCACGCGACGCCGGGGGCTCTGGGGCTCACCCGGATCTGGAAGTCTCGCCGGAGAACCTTCTCCTTCCGCAGCTTATCCTTCTCGTCCTTCCGGGCCTGGATGCGCAGCTTCTGCTCGGCGAAGAGGCTGGCCAGGTTCTGGTCCAGGGCCATCATGGCCTCGTCCCCCAGCTCGTCACCGTCGTCATCGTCGTCCTCACCGTCCACCGCGCCCTGATGCACGACGCCCGTGAGCGGCTGGCCTCTGGGTACGGACACGGGGCCCCCCCCCTCCCCGCCCTGCCGCTCACCAGCGCCTTTCCCGCCCGCAGCACCGCCATCAGCTGCTCCCGGAAGCCCTGGTCCACGTCCGCATCGCGGTCCTCCTCCTCACTGTCGTCGTCGCTGTCCTCGCCACTGTCCTCTTCGCCGGCCGAGGCCCTGTCGTCCTCGCCGTCGGAGCTCCTGTCCTGCGGGGGCCACTGTGCCGTACCTCCGGTCTCCCACGCGCGTCTACACATCCGCCCGCCCCACCCGGCCCCACGCTGGCACGCACCTCTGCACCCTCCAGCTGCTCCTCCGAGCCGTCCGTGACCACCACGCTGTCCTCGTCCGCATTCTTCTCGGGGTTCAGCACCTGCAGGGATTCCCAGACGGCCGCCCCATCGCAGAGCCTTTACCCTCCCCAGACCTCCAACCACACCCTGTGCGGTCTGGGCCAAAAGATCCCTATTTCAGGGAGAAAAATGGGGCCCGAGACAGAAGGCCACGCGCCCAGCACCCACACCCAGGGGCCCTC
Organism: Lynx rufus; assembly: GCF_022079265.1. Lineage (NCBI taxonomy): Eukaryota > Metazoa > Chordata > Mammalia > Carnivora > Felidae > Lynx > Lynx rufus. The sequence continues at coordinate 12,353,570 of NW_025814843.1, read as the reverse complement.
GGTGCACCCCAGGGAACGGCCTCGTGCAGCGGCTGTCTCAACACATTACAGTGACACCGATGGGACAGAAGGGCAGCCGTGATGCAGCCTGGTGCTTGCAAGGCCCCATCCCGGGACCCATTTCCCCAGAGGCCCCAACTTACATCCAAGATTAGCTGCAGGGCACGTGGGGTCAGGTGGGAACAGATGTGGCTGAACACACTGCGGGCCACCTGGCGCATCAGGTGGCTGGGCTGGGCCAGGAGGGCCAGCAGGATCTCCACCAGCACCTCCACCCACGGCGGCTCCTGGGGGTCTGCAGACGGGACAGGCTGAGCCTGGGCCGGCCCGGTCCCTGCCCCCCGTCCATGCCCCGCCCCCTGCCCCGAGGTCAGTGACCCACTGGTGGCCTTGGAGCGGGTCCTGCGGGTCTTCTCCCCCAGGCTCTTCTTGATGCACGTCTGGATGTCACCCAGGAGGTCACAGCTCTCTGTGGGGGACTGTGGCAGGGCGAGGACAGAATCAGAAACCGGGCCCGTCCCGGGCCTTGTTGAGCCAGGGGAGGGGCTGGTCAAGCGGGAGCAGTTGGTGTCGGATGGGCCCCCCAGCCTGCCTCAGCCAGTCCCTCACCGGGACCCCGAGAGCCACACGAAGCCATGGAGTCTGACGAGGTCAGGCAGCTCAGGGTCGCCACAAATCTGTCCCAGCTGGATCCCCAAAGCTAGATTTTCCTCCCGCGCCTACCTCCACACTGTTACAAAGTACCCAAATTCATCAACCTGAGCGAATTCAAATCCAGTTTAACCCCACCTGCCCGGCTAAGCCCGGACTGCAGCCACTGCCCAGTGAGTTGGGGCGGCCGGAGACGGTCAGTGTGACCGTGGTACCAGAAAAGCAGACGAGAGCCCAACACCCGGCCCTTTATGCACCTCACTCCTCGTCCAGCTAAGAGGCCCTGGGGTCGGGCAGGCGTCTAGCGTGTCCCGTAACCAGCGGGGGAGGAGGGGCCCCTGCTGCCACGCATTCGAGGGGCACCGTGGCCACCACGCACGCACACAACTCGCCTACGGGCCACGCTCAGAGCGTCTGCAGCCTGGAAGCAGAAACCACCACCACAGCCCAGCAGCCAGAGGCAGGAACCCCGACCCCACCCCGTGGCCTGGGAAGAAAAAGCTCCTGGGAAACCAGAGGAAGCAGGAGGGTCACGAGTTGCCGGCACAGAAAGGGAGACAACACCGGGTCTAGAGACACCTCGGTCTGGTGTAGGAGAACCAACGTGGGGACACAGCGACGCGGCACATGACCGCGGGCTGGGTGGCGACAGGAACACACACTAACCCCACCGGCCGCCCTGGATTCCCGCGGGAGAGGCTGCAGGAGCACAGGCGGGACCTTGTCCTCGGGCATCAGAGAGGACAGCAGCGCCCCTGGGGACAGGCCTGCCCAGAGTCGGGCCCTCCCGGGAAGGAGGCACTTTCCCCTCCACGCCCACCACCTCTGCTCAGTGAGGCAATGCTGGGAGGCCTGGGGGGGCCGTGCGGTCAGATCTGGTATCTGAACCCCCGCCAACAGCTGTGTGTGTGGCCTGAGCGCTACTCGCCCCACCAGTCAGTGGGGCGGGGGGGGGGGGGGGTCACAGATCAGAGACGCCGCACGGAGAGCTCAGGACACAACTGGCCACGAGGTGCACGGAGCGACTCTTCTCGGGCTGTGGTCCACCCAGAGCACCCCCCACCCCCCGCCCCGTCGGGAGGAAAGCTGTGGTGCCCCAGACCCCAAGTGCCATACCTTGAAGAGGTAGATGCCCACCAGGAGAAGCAGGTGCTGGAAGGCGGCGGCCTTGGCCCCGGCCCCCGAGGAGGTGGCCTCCAGTTCCCGCACACTCTGCAGCATCCTGGGGGGAGCCGGGCACGCTCTCAGGCCGCTGCCCTCCGGACCCCAGGGCATCCCACCGGCCCCCCGGGAAACCCCACCCCCTCACCGGTCCCAGGCCTGGCGCTGCTGCGCTGTGAAGGGCGTCAGGGCGGCCACGTTCCGGCTGTGGTTCAGCAGCGAGTCTGCAAACCGGACCAGGCGGTAGGTCCAGGGCTGGCTGTCCTGGGTCTGCTCGGGCGCCTGCCTGCACTGGGTGCTGAGGGTCTGCAGCAGGCTGGGGGAGTGCAGGGGCCGGGGTCACCAGCCGGGCCGAGGGCTCTCGGGGCCACCCACCCGCCCCGCCCTCTCCACAGCCGCCCACCTGAAGAAGGCGCTGCCGACCACCTCCCGCGTCCGACTCTCCAGAGGAAAGGAGAACCGCTGCTCGGTCTCTGGGATCTGGGACGTGGGCTTCTTCGCTTCGAAGAACGAGTGGAAGAAGCAAAACCTGTGGGGGTGGGGGGAGCACAGGTCTCAGCGGTCCCCTTCCACGAGGACACCACCCAGGGCCTGGTGGCAGAGAGAACGTCTCCCAAGTCTGGACCTCCCGCTGAACATAACCGGGCCCGAACTGGGAACAGAAGCAGGATCTGGCCCTTGGAACGGAGGTGGACCCGCGGCTGCGTCCCACCAAGTCACAGCACGGGCTCTGCAAACAAGGGCTGCGTGAGGCGGCAGACGAGACCAGTGAGGGGGGCTTCCCTGACATCGCCGACGCCTGTGGCCCCACAGCTCCACACTCCCGAGGTCCCCTCCCTACGGGGCCTCTCAAGGATGTTCCCCAAACCCCCTCTGCCTAAGGGGCGAGAATGGCCGGCCTCCACCCGACAACCTGACCCGAGCCTTCTGGCTCCGGGAAGACCCAATTCTTGGTCCCCCTCCAGGGAGCTGGGGACAGAGCCTGCTCACACCTGGCCACCTCCTCAATCACATCCTCCTCCTTCTCCACGTGCAAGGTGTCCACGATGCTGACCAGGCGCAGAATGAGCCACTTCCGCAGCCGGGACACAGCGCGCTCGGGCCTGGTGGGGGAGAGCCAGGTAGGGAGCCACTCTTAGCACAACAGTCCTCCTCTGCCCCTCCCCGCAGACAGACCAACATCCCCCCCCCTCCCCCGGCACGGGAAAACGAGGGGAAACAGAGGCCTTCCTTGGGAGCCATGGCTTGGCTGCGGCCCTTTCTTCCCCGCCCCCACCCGGGGCCCCGGGCCCGAGCTCTGGGCTCAGCGGGCCCACTCACACGTGCAGCGAAGCATCCTGGGCTTTCTTCTGGTTGCTGGTGCTAAAGTCCACCAAGGAGTCCAGATCGGGCTGGAGAAACATGGTCCGTAGCCAGGCCACGTAGCCCTTGAGGGCGGGGGGACTCAGGAACCGCACAGCCCTCCAGAAGGTAGGCAGGACAGGAAGGCCCTGGTTGGTGACAGAGGTGAAGGCCACCACCACTGCCAACTGCCGCTCGGGGTCAGCACGGCAGCCTTCCAGGAAGGCACCCACGTATTCGTTCATCTCCGGAGCAAACTTGAACTGGTTTGGGAGCTGCAAGAGTCAGGCGCAACACTGGGGTCACCGGCCAGGAGGGTCCCACAGCTCTTGTCCAACAGGCGCCCCTAAGGCCCGGCACGCCTCCTCCCGGCACACAGCTAGGCCCCATCCGAGGGCCCCGGCCCCAGGAGGCCCCTCCTTCCCCCTTCTCACGGCACCAGGACGGGCTGTTGTCCAGGCTGGACCAAGGGTGTAGCAGAGTCCAGGCTGGGCCACCAACCTGACCTGGGTCCACACCCAGCTCTCCAGCTCCTAGCTGTCACCGTGGGGCTCAAAACTGAGCACTTCCCTCGTGGGTGCACAACACATCCGCGTCACATTCACGACAACCGTCTGCACTGGGACGTGGGCCGCCCTCCGCTCTGGAGCTGGGCCCGCCCCCACAGAAGCATGAAGCTGGCGGTCCGGAGGGGAGGACTGCATCACAGCAGCACCTCCTGGGCACCTGGCGCGGTCACCTCCATGGGCTTTCCCCCTACTGTCCTCACAGCGGCCGAGGGGGACACGGCTCCTCTGCTCTCGGCCAGCAGACAAGCCCTGGCTCCTGACCCCGAACTCCTAATCGGCACCTGTTTCTCCCGTCCACTGCTTGGGCCTAGTGTGGGGCACACCAGTGGGGGACAAGGGCTCTCCCCAGCCGGGGTGGGGGAGGGCCGGGGGGTTGAGGGCTGCACGTGCCTCTGCCGAGGGGCCTGAGGCCCGAACAACTGACCCTGCCCAAACTCCATTCAGAGGGGGAGGCCTGGGGGAACTCAGGTAGCTCCCATCACCCAGAGGGAAGAGAACCCCAGTTCCCAAGCGAGACCACTGAGGCAGGAAGACCCCTGGATGTTGCAGCAAACCAGAAGCCGGCTGATCCCAGAGGCGGCCTGCCCCTCTTCCCCACCGGGAACCCCGGTGCCCCACCCCTGCTGACAGTGCTGGGCTGCCGGGGGGGGGGGATACCCACCTTAGCAGTGACCATGTGCTCCCCAAAATGCCGGATCAGGTCCCCCCGCATCACCAGGGGCAGCTGCTCTGCGGACAGCAGGGGCAGGGCTGCGCCCAGCAGGCGGAAACACAGGTAGCTGCGGGGCGCACGGCGGGGCCCGTCAGAGTCCAGCCGCCCTGGCGGACGTGGGGCCCCGAGCCCGCCCCGCCAACAAGCAGGGGAGGGGGCACGGACGGGCACCACGCGCACCTGGCTGGCCAGGACTGCTTCTTCAGCAGCCCCTGCTCCACCACGTCCTTCCAGAACCGCGGGAACTTGCCCTCCTGCAGCGCCAGGCGGAGCAGGTCCAGAGCAACAGCCGGCAGCTTCCGCTCCTTCTTCACGGAGGCGGCGGCCATCTTCAGTACGCTCACCAGTCTGGGGACGGGGTGCGGGGACTCAGACGGCAGGAGCACCCCATCCACACCACCAACCTGTGCGGGGCCCGGGGCAGTGCCCTGCCCCCCCCCCCCCCCCCCCCCCCGTACCTGGGGACGTTCTCATCCGAGAACAGGCTGACTGGTCCCACCAGCTCCTCCAGCTTGCGGGGCACCTTCTGCCGGGCCAGGAGGAAGAGCTCCAGGTGCTCGGGGGAGCCGAGCACTGAATTCAGGTCGGCTCTGAGGACTTTCGGCAGGATCTCCTGCAGCGTGGCCTCTGGGACCTGGGCACGGGAGGTGCGGATTGGGGGAGGGGCCCCCTCCCAGCATCCTTTGCCCTCCCCCTTCCACCTGCCAGGCTCCCGTGAGGCCCCGACACAGTGCCGGTCTGAGGTGGCGCAGCCACGACCCACCACGACGCATCAGCACCAGTACCAGGTGTTTAAAAGCTCAAACCCCCGATCCCAGGACACTGGGTTTTTAACAACTACCCAGCTGACGCTAATTGAGAGTCCTCTTAATTGTCCCTGGTTTTTTTCTGGATTAGCTCATTTGTTATACAAGATGCCCTGAGTACACAGCTGAGATTTGAAGCCTGGTCCTCCTAGCTCTGGGGCCAGGGCTATGCCAGTCTTTGTCTTGTCCTCGGGAGCAAAGAGTTCCAGGGACTAGCCCGCCTCCATGTCCCAGGCAGGGCAGCAGGGACCTGGGGGGCCAGCTCTATCCAAAACAAATATGGCAAGCACATTTAATGTACTTGCCACGTGCCAGGGACTGTTCTAGAACCGCACCGCCCAACACGGCAGCCCCCGGGCTCTTAGAACGGGCTGACCTAAGTCGAGACGCGTATTAAGTATAACCTACACGCTGGATTCCGGAAACTCGATGGAAAACGTAAGATAACTCTGCAACCTTCTGCCCTGATGGCGTGCTCAAACAACACGTTAAACATGTTAGGTTCACTAACACACGTCACTAAACTACGCTCGCTCCCGTTTCGCTCTTTAATTCGGGTCCCAACCAACGTCAAGTTGCACGCTCTCACGACTCTGCAGGCCGATGCTGTTCGAGGGCGTTCTGATGCTTCCTCTCTGTGCTCGGGTACCAGGGAGCGCTACCCCAGGCCCCACAGCTGTGAAGCCCGTACCTCCGACAGGATGTCCACCAGGGCCTTCTGGGGCTGCTCGTGCAGGTGGTTGTGGTGCTGGGCCAGGGTCTGCAGCAGCTTCACGGACTTCATCAGCGCCTCTGAGTCCTGGCGCCCACAGAGGGGACAGGGCATGAGGAGGGCGTGCCGCTGTCGCCCCAACCCCCCGTCACTCCCCAGCCAGTGCAGTCCCCCGCCAAATCTCCTACCTTCACCAGCCTGCCTGACTGAAAGAGGGCGAGCACCCCAAACAGGTTTGCAAACAGAGCAGGTCTCATCGTTGCCTGGAAAAGAATTTCAGGTGCGAGTGAGAAGGGCCCAGTGTCCCCACCCAGGGGCTGAGATCCCCCTAAAGCCGCTAACTCTCACCTTCTTGACCTTCTGCAGGTCGTGCTTCTCTTGTATCTGCTGCAAAATGCTGCACAAGGGGATGTCTTCAAAAGACTGTAACAGCTGGCGGGAGAGGGGGGTCGCGACAGGGGTCAGGGGGATGTCCAGCCCCACCCAACAGACCTCAGCCTTCTCCGACTCCCTTCAACTTCTGCCCAGAGGACCTGGGCCCCTGCCCCCACCCCAAGGCTGCCTCTGAGACTGCTTGCCGCACCCCCCTCCCCCAAAAGAGTGCTCATGTGGAGCACCGCTGCTCAGATGAACCAGAATCTTGTCTCTCTGCCTCATGACCACCCCGGGTTCAGGAAGTACCTCCTCTGGCGCCTAGAATGCCTGAGACTCCCAGTCTGTCTCCACAGCCTGCTCTGAGCTCCCCCACGACCCTCCTAAAAGACTGGAACTTTATCCCTCGCACCTGCCCCCCACCCGCTCATTGCCCACGTTCCTCAAGGGGTGGCCTACAAGCAGCTGAAAAGAGCCCTGAGCCTTGCCCAGGTCAGAACCCAGCCCAGAGCTGACTATGCCCAGCAGACGCACCCGGGGTGGGGGGGGGGGGGGGCTGGCCAACCCACTTACCATCCTCCTCCTCCACCTGACCCGGCTTCTCTGTACGCGGGCCTTGCTGAGGCACTTTCCACCTCCACGTGAGGACATCAGCCCGGTCACCCCCCCCCCCGGCCCGCCCCCAGCTTCCGCTCAGACCACTGCCCTCCTCACCCCTCAGCCTCCGACCAGCACGGCTGGGCCCTTCCAGGAGCCACCGCCTCACCTGTGCCAGGGCCAGACTGTAGCAGGGCCGGGCGGTCTCTCGCCCGACCCCGAGCCCAGTGATGAGGCGCTTCAGGGCGTACTTCATCTCGGCTCCCTGCGGACCCAAGCGCATCCGCCAGTGTGGAGCCGTCCCGCGCGGGCCCACCCCCGCCCCTCGGGGCGCGCTCACCACGGCACCCGGGCCCAGCTCCCGCCGCCGCCGCCGCCGCTTCTCCGCCGCAGGCACGCAGCCCCCTGCCCCGGGCCCCGCCACCGTACCTGGGGCCTCGCGCGCAGGTACTCCAGCAGCTTCTCCGTGGCCTCCAGCCGCGTCTCCTGCTGAGGCTTCGCAATGTCCCAGAAGAAGTCCAGGAACTCGCGGCTGTGCTTCAGCAGGCCCTCACGGTCGGCGGGCCGGGCGCCGCTCTTGCTCGCCTCCCCGGGGGCCATGGGCTCGGCGACGTCCTGACTCTCCATCTCCGCCATGCTCCTCGAACACGTGGGCTCTGAAGACGACCTCTTCCGGGTCAGGTCGCCGCGCGTGCGCACTGGACTGGCCGCGGGGGGCGGGGCCTATGGCGGCTGGGGGCGGGGCCAGCCCGGCCCGGGGGGGGGGGCGGGGGGAACTTTCGCTACTGGGTTTAATCGGAGCGTGGATGGGAAGTTGTTGGAGGGTCTCATGCAAGGGCTAGCCTTGATCCTATTTACATTTTTAAAAGATTGTTCTGTGGCTATGTGGGGAACGCATTGTCGGATTGCCGAGGGAGAAGCAGGAAGAACCGTTAGAGACAGACCGCAGTGTAATATGAAATGAGGTCAGATTCCAGCTAACTTGGAGCTGGTAAGGAGGGATGGATGTGGGGGAGCAGAAAAGAGAGCGATGCCAGGTTTGGGGCTAAAATAGCTGGGTAGATGGTGGTACCATCCACTGAGCTGGGGGAGGATTCTCTTTGCTGATCAAGGGTTCTACAAAATCAGACATAACTTTTCCAAGGGCAGGCGGGAGTACAGAGGGCCTCCCCAGCTTCTGGCCTGGAGAAGCTGTCTCTAGAGGGTTATAGTCCCGAGGGACCCCAGCCCTGGGGGGATGTGGGAGGCAGGCAATGTCAGGGCGAGGCCCCGCCCCTCTCCGTCCCCCAGCCAAATCCCACACCCCAGCTGCGGCCACTTTTGGACCCAGGCCCCTAGGGTATCTCCTGTTCCTCCTCTCAACCCCTGCTGCCTGTCTTGGAAAATGAGATGAAAACATGGTGCCCCAGGGGGCCCGAGGTGAGCAGAGCAGGGGAAAGCTGAAAGGCAGGGCCCAGCCTCGGCCTGTCTGGGTGCAGGTCAGCTGTGCTGCCCAAGGGGGAAGCCGCCACACCGAACACTTCACAGGCTGATGGGAAACTAAGAACAGGAATGGCACAAGGCATCCAGGAGACTTGATCTTTATTTTGTTTCCAGCCCCGTTGGCACAGATCAGCAGAGGGTGGCCTGAAGGGAAGGACAGAGAGGCCAGTAGTACCCCGGGCTCTGCCAGCCTTGCCCGTGGGGCCTGGAGCCAAGGCAGGGGCTTGGCGTCTTTCTACCTGTCCTTCTCAGGGCTGGATCTGAACTCAGGGTTGGCCCCGGGGCCTGGGGCTCTTTCCTCATTGTCCTTGGGTTCCTTAACTGAAAAAAAAGAGCCAGAACTCCAGTCCAGGTAACGAACTCCAGTCCAGGCCAGAGATTGTGGGCCTGAGCTGGCAGTGTGCTCTGTGTGCACTTCATCACTGCTGGGCCTGCTCTGTCCCTGCCTCCAGGCTGGAGACCCCCACCCGGTCCACGCCCTGCTGGCCACTGCCCCACACTTAGAAGCCCTGGAAGGTGCAGCAGCCACTGGGGACACTGGAGACGTGAGCATGCTCTGCGTGAGCAGCTACCTGGAGCAGGGTCCCTTGACCACAAATGCTAGGGCTCTGTGTTGGTCCCTGCTGCTGCTGCTGGGCCTGGGCTTGGGGCCCCGCCAGGCGACTGAGCAGGGCACGAGTCGTGACTCTGGCCACTACGGGGTTTCCTGAAGCCACCAGCCCCAACACATCAGCCTCTGTGTCATCAGAGCCACCATGGAGGACGAGGGGGCAAGCCCAGCCCCCACTTGTAGACTCGGCCACCAGGTCGCTCAGCAGAATCCCGGTGCTTGGGGACAGATGTCCAGAGCCAAAGGAGCTGTTGAGTGAGGAGGTGAGGAGGAGCACAGAGCCGCTGCTGTCTATGGTGGCCAGGACGCCGCTCCCGGGGGTCACGGGAGCTCGTGGGACTAACAGGCAGGGATCAGGGCTGGGCCCTCCAGAGCGCAAGGCCGCCTCCACCCTCGCCAGCAGTTCTGGGCCAGCTGAGGGGCTGGGGGTGGTGGACAGGATGCCCTGGGGCATAGGTAGCTGCAGGGCTGGCTCCAGGGTGGGCCTGGGCCCAGGCGAGGGTCCCCGCAGCCCCAGGTCTCTGGCCAGCAGACTCAGCAGGGCGTCCCCGGCAAGGTCTGGGGTGGGGGCCACTGCCGCCCCGCGTAGCACGGCGGCCAGTTTGGGGTTGGTGGCGCGGGCCCCGGGGCCCAGCGGGGTCCCGTCGGCGTGGCAGAGCAGTGGACAGAGGCCCTCCGTGCTCCGGGCGGCCAGGGCCCCGGCCAGGGCTGTATCCACCAGGAAGCCGTCTTGAGCCAGCGAGGCCGGGCCCACCAGCAGGCGTGGCCAGGGCAGGCGGCCGAAGTGTGTGTGCAGCAGGCGCAGGGCCGGCAGAGCGGACGGCAGCCCCAGGCCGGGGGCCAGCGTCCGGGCCGGACCTGGCGTCAGGGCAGTGGAACTGCCCGAGGTGCTATTGTGGAAGAGGCCCCAGAACGTGGCACCTGAAGGAGAAGAAGGGGTCACATGGGAGTCAGGGCACGGGGGTCAGGGGGACTCGGTAGCCCGGCTGAAGGGTCACCGACTCGGCCTGAGGTCAGGAGTTGCTCACTAGGCCTAGAGACGGGGGTCAAGACCACACGGACGTGGGAGCAGGGGCCACAATCCAGGGTTGGGGCTACCGCCCGAGTCCTAGGTCCTGCCACTAAGCAGCCCCGAGGTCAGGGCCCAAGAGCAGACCTGGGCTGTGGGTCACTGACCTAGCCCCGTGGCGTGAGGGTGTACCACCGCCAGGCACAAAGCAGCTCCCACTCCGGCGTCCACAACGTTGCCCCCGGCGACGAGCAGCTCTCGGCCCAGGTGGGAGCACGTGGCTGCAGCAAGAGGAGACCGTCGGGGGGGCGGCCGTCCCGGGACCGTGACCCCGGCCCGTCCCCCCTCCCCCAGCTGCTCCCTCGCTCTGACCTGCAGGGCTGACGACGCCCCCGTGGTGGTACACGCCGGGGTGGTGGGAGTGGCCGCTGGGAGGAGGGGCCGCAGAGCCGCTGCTGGCGTGGAGCTGCCTGACCGCCAGGGAGAAGCCAACGGCCAGGAGTAGCAGGGCCGCGACCAGGCGGGCCCAGGCCCCGGGCAGCCCGCCGGCCTCGTCCCTGCAGAGAGGGGTGTCCTGAGCCAGGACCGGGGCGGGAGGGCCACCAAGAGCCCCGAGAGGACCCAGGGGACGTTTCCCCAAAACTTGGTCTTACTCGTGTGAGGACTACAGTTTTGCCAAGGAGAAGGGCCTCCTGGTAGAGGGCGTGGACGAGACACGGCGATTGGAAGGAGCTAAGGGACACCGAGGACAGCTAGGGAGGGAGCCCCTGGGGAGGAGGTTGGAGAGGCAGGAGGGAGGCCGCAGGTGGGCTTGGCTGGGTGGGGAGCGGGGCCTAGTTGGGTGCGGCCCGGATCCAACCTGCCTGGCAGGTGCACCAGGAGTGGGGGCTGGGAGCCCTTGGCAGAGCAGCTGGCCGGGCCGGCCTCGTACAGATGTCCCTTCGGAGGCCAGGTCTGGGGCCGCAGCTCCGCTCCTCCCCTGTTCACCCAGAAAGTTCCTGGAGCCGAGCCAGGCGTGGGGCGGTCCGACACCTGCCCCCACCTTAGGGGCTCCAGAGGGAGGGACTTACCAGCCTCAGGCCCGAGTTGCCGGGTGCCGAGACCCCTCCCTGACTCACCTAGAGGAGTCCTGGGGCCTCCGGGGATCAGGAACGACCAGCTCCGAGGTCTCCTCCTCCTCCTCCTCCTCCTCCTCCTGCCCGGACTCCAAGCTTGGATCCCAGAGCTGCAGCTGTCGGTACAGCACGGGCCCTGCTGTGGGTTCCATGGCCCCGCGGAGGCCACCCCAGCCCTCCTGCCTGCCGGCCTTCCCAGCCGAGTCCCGGCCTCGCCTGCGCTTGGCTGGTGGGAGGTGGAGGCAGCCGTGGGGAAGGGTGGTGTGTTTCTAGAACAGGTCTGGGCAGGGCACGGAGCCAGGGAGGCTGCGTGTGAGCCTGCTCCACTAGGGCAGGGGGCCTGGGGGCTCTCGCGGCCGGGGAGCCTGTCAGGGGGAGGAGCAGCTCTGTGGGGGGGGGGCCACAGCCGCAGCCCGGAGACCCAGGACCCCCGCCGACCCCTGCCTTCCTGGGGACGCAACCACGGGATCCCCTGGCCTGTTCAGCACTCGGTGTGGCTTGGGTCAGGGCTCAGCCCGTGACCGGGTCCCGGTGTGGACATGTCTGGCCTCTGCTGGGGTCTGCGTTTCTCTGTCTGGGGAGGAGCCCCTGGGGCGGGGAAGGGGACTCCCTGGGTGTCATGTGGCTCTTGCCCAGCAGGTGGCACCGCAGACCTCTTGGGGCGGCGGCCTGGCCCCCGAGTTCCCCAGCACCTGTTCCAGGGCAACTTGGCACGGCCCGGAAGGTGCTGCGGGAGCGCGGTGGACCCCAGCCTCGGCTCTCAAGTCACCTGGGCTGACCAGTCTCCCGTGACCACTTCAGACCTCCATCTCCCCTGCCCCACAACCCGACCCTCCCACACGCCCAAGCCGGTGACCCTGCCTCCCACCTCACGGACCCAAATCCAGGCCCACGGCAGGAGCCCCTCATAGCCACCCCAGCTGCGAACCCACCTGCGCTGGGCTCTCTCCTCCCCTCTGCAATGGCAAAGCCAGGCCCTGCCTCTGGTTCTGGCCCCCCACTCTTGCCTCCAGCTTCCCCAGAGCCCCTCCTCACTGGTTCTTTCTGTCTTGCAGCTCCAGGACCTTCCCCACTGGTTCCTTCTCGATGTTTCAACAGGGTCAAGACCACAGAGACTCCAACAGACAGGCACGAGAACTGTAGACACTGCAGCAGTCCCACGCTGGGACGTGTCACACCCGCCCTCTGGGTAGAGCGAGCGTGTGTCCACAGGACTGAATGCTCTTCGGGTGGATGCGATAGGTCAAATGGATCTTACAAACACGGTGACGGGCCAGAGTCGGGCATGAAGGAGCACGTTCTATCTGCTTCCATGACATAAAGGGCAGGAACACATAAAAGGAGCTGTGACCACCACAGGGCAGGTGGTGACTGGGGGAGGCAGGACAGGGGCCGCCAGGATCTGGGACGTTGGTGACGATCCGTCTCTTAATCTCAATTGCTTACCCAACGGTGCCGATGGGGGAGATGCATCCCGTTCTCCATGCAGGACACACGCATTTTTCTGGAAGCATATTTTATTTCTTTTTTTTTTTTTTAATGTTTATTTATTTATTTATTTATTTATTTATTTATTTATTTTTTTTTCAATGTTTATTTATTTTTGGGACAGAGAGAGACAGAGCATGAACGGGGGAGGGGCAGAGAGGGAGACACAGAATCGGAAACAGGCTCCAGGCTCTGAGCCATCAGCCCAGAGCCCGACACGGGGCTCGAACTCCCGGACCGCGAGATCGTGACCTGGCTGAAGTCGGACGCCCAACTGACTGCGCCACCCAGGCGCCCCATTTTATTTTTGAAAGAGAAAGGCAGAGTGCAAGCAGGGGAGGGGCAGAGAAAGAGGGAGACACAGAATCCGAAGCAGGCTCCAGGCTCTGAGCTGTCAGCACAGAGCCCGAGGCAGGGTTTGAACCCACACACTGCGAGATCATGACCCGAGTGGAAATCAGGAGTCGGACGTTTAACTGACTGAGTCACCAGAGTGCCCCAAGCTCCTGAAGGTTTTATTTCAACACAAAAGTTTTTTTTTTTAAAGCTCAAGTGCTTTTTACATTAAAACAACCGCCATAGAAATCATCCTTCAATCCCACACGGTTCTCCGCCACTCCCCCCCTTCTCTGGGCCTTTTCACCAGCAGGCGGAGTGCTCTCTCCCTTTGGCGAGCTGCAGAGTCACCCAAGGGGTTTGTGAAATCAGACTGCCGGTCCCTCCCAGGGATTCTGACTTTGTAGGTCTGGGGTAGGGCCCAGGAATCTGCCTTCCGAACGCCCAGGTGATCCCTTGACGATGCTCCGAGAAGCATCCGTCTACAAAGAACCACGCACAGCGGCTGCCTCCACTCCCTCACCTCAGTTCACTCGAAGCCGGTTTCCGGGGTGTCTGATTTCTCCGGCCAATAAAAAGCCAACCAACCAAATGGAGATACCGGCAGAGGGAGGCCACCTTTCAGTTTTGCCAAGGCTGTGGGGCGCTCACAAAGACCATCGGCTCTCCTTTCTCAGGGAAGGTTATAATCTCAGAATGAAGATGGGTCCCGCCCAAGAAGGGGCAGTGGGGAACCGTCCGAGCCTGTGCGGCCCCCATGTCCTGCTCCACCTCAGCCTGGGCCCCTGTGAACTGACATTTCTGCTCTTACAACTAGGCCCCGACGAGCTCTTTGGGACCCCCACTTCCCCCGATTGGGTCCCGGGACCCTTCCTGATGTGGTCTTTCTCACTGCAGAAGCTCTGGGCTTGGACAGCACTGCCCCGGGCTCCCACCCCGAGACACCTGTCAGCCAAGCTCCAGTTAGATGCTAGGCAGGCTCTGGCGATGGGTGGTGGTCAGGCCAGGTGGCTCCCTGGGCTGACAGGCTGTTTCCGTGGGGGTGGGAGCGGGGTCGGCTTCAGGAGACCTGGATCCAGTCCGGTCTCTGCCACTGACTTGCCACGTGACCGCAGGCAAGTGGTTTGACCGCTGGGAGTCTTGACTCCACTTGAAAATAGGAGTCACGACATCTCTCCTCCCAGAGCTGAGGTGTGAGTTGAACGAGGAAATACACTGAAAGCATTTAGGCCAGTGCCTGGTATGAAGTAGCCCCTTCAGAAACATGGGTTCCTTCCCGGGATAGTGTGATTTACAGTAAGAAATACACGTTTGGTCATCCTGTTCCCGCCCAGAGCTCCTAAAACCACTGGAATCTCCTAGATGCCAGAGAGCCCTCAAGATGCCTTTTGTTTGTTAATGAGGTGGCATCTGGACCCCACCCAAGTTGGGGCGTGGCCAGGAGCAGGCCGCACGTGACCGGAGGCTGGCACCTCCAGTCCCACCCCCTGACCTCTGGGGACCCACGAGGGGCGGGAGGTCCGGTCGGTCCCCGGTGGCCAATGACTCGATGAGCCGTGCGGTTCGGCGAAGCCTCCAGGAAAACCCCAGAGGACGGGGCTCAGAGAACTTTTACAAGAAGCTGGTGAGGCAGGGAGTGCGGTGTTTCCCCGGGGTTCTGGAGGCCGCCCCAGCGGACGGCAGGACCCGAGGAGGGGGCCGAGGGGACCTCTACCCATAGCCGGTCAGTCGGAAGTACAGCTGACAGCCTGGCCTTGCACTTGGCCCCTCCGGTGGGGCGGGGTGGGGGGGTGGGCAGTCTCGTAGGACCGAACCCTTAGCCCGTGGACTCTGACACTCTTTCCGGGTACGTGGGGTCAGAAAGGAGTGGAGGGGCAGGAGAACGGCTTGGGTGTGGGAACCCGCCCCTGCCCTATGGGAATTGGGTCCAGGAAGCAATGTACTTCCTCTCTGCTTTAGGGCCTCAATCTCACAATGCAGAAATGGTCTGGAGGATTCACACCCAGCAATGCCCCCCAGCGCCCCCCTCCCCCTCCACGGACGGCTTTAGGGCTGAAGTACAGGACTGGAGACTCATCAACTCGAGCTCTTAGCGTTAGCTGCACATTAGAATATGCTGGTGAGCTTTAACAATGCCTAATACCCGGGCAGACCAATTAACTAATTAAACCAGAATCTTTAGGTTGGTGATTAATCAGTATTTTTTTGTAGTCGCCCGGGTGTTTTGGTGTGTAGTAACAGTTGCGAACAGCTGCCTTTCCTAGCCGTCTGCTAGCGACTTTTGCAAGGGGCAACCCTCTCCGTCTCTTAAAAGCTTTAATTTAAATTCCAGTCAGTTAACATACAATGTAAGATTAGCTTCAGGTGTAGAGTTTGGTGGTTCAACACTTCCTTACGATACCCCGATACCCCGCTGCTTATCACACCCCGGCAATTTGTGAAGGTGCCGATGTCCTGGTGTTCCTCCCCCCCCCCAGTCAAACGCCAACCAAGTCAGGCCCCCCAGAGACCTGCCACCCGGGATTATGTCCTCACAGACACGTGTATCAGGTGCCTCACAAGCTGGCGGCCGGGAGGGGCCGGGATGGCCAGGGGCTGTTGTCCTTCGGTTTGCCCACACCCCCCTTGCCCACACCCCCCAGCGGCGCTGGCTCCTCAGGGTTAATTTCTTAACTGCAATTGAGAAAACCACACAAGGGGCTCCCGAGGGGCTTGGTTGGTTAAGCGTCAGCTTCGGCTCAGGTCATGATCTCACACTTCACAAGTTTGAGCCCCACATCGGGCTGTGTGCCGACAGCTCAGAGCCTGGAGCCTGCTTCACATTCTGCGTCTCCTTCTCTCTCTGCCCCTCCCTCACTCGCACTCTGTCTCTCTCTCTTTCAAAATAAACAAATACATTAAAAAAATTGTTTAAATTTTTTTTTTCAACGTTTATCTATTTTTGGGACAGAGAGAGACAGAGCATGAACGGGGGAGGGGCAGAGAGAGAGGGAGACACAGAATCGGAAACAGGCTCCAGGTTCTGAGCCATCAGCCCAGAGCCTGACGCGGGGCTCGAACTCACGGACCGCGAGATCGTGACCTGGCTGAAGTCGGATGCTTAACCGACTGCGCCACCCAGGCGCCCCTAAAAAAATTGTTTTAATAAAACAACAACAAAAAGAAAACTATGCAATGGTCAAATTCATGGAGACAGAGGGTAGAATAGTGGTTACCAGGGCGGGGGAGGGGTACTGGGGAGTCACTGTCCGTGGCTGGGGGGGGTTGCAGGTAGAGATGATGCAAAGTCCGTGGGGTTGGGTGTCCAGCAATGTTAAGTCTGCTTGGTGCTGCTGATTTGTACATTTAAAAATGGCTAAAACGGGACATTTTATGTTAGCTATGTTTTAACCACAATGAAAAATGCAAAAAAAAAAAAAAGGGTACGCCCTCCCAAAACAAAACGTAAAAGTTCATTCAGAGTTAAAATCCCCTCCCTTGCACCTTCTCCGTCTGTTTTGGGTAGACACTGCAACAGGGAAACAAGCGTGTGTGCACGTGTGCATGAGACAGACGGAGGTGTGTGTGTGTGTGTGTGTGTGTGTGTGTGTCTGTCTGATTTCACTCCTCTCAGACTTGCTCTCCGGCTCACCCCCTAGACTGTTCCTCCAGGGTGGGAAGGGATGGGGGGAGGGGAAGGAGGGGGGGGAGAGGGGCAAGAAAGGTCCTCTGATGGACACCGGACTCCGCCTCGGCCGGCACAGAGCCTCTCAGGGCTTGGTGTGTGTATGAAGCTGACTCCTCTGTTTAAGTCGGGCTCTTTCGAAGCCCTTCCCAAACCCGGCAGCCCGCACCACGACCCCCTTGGCAGGTGGCAGGTGGCTGAACCACGCGCGCTCCCCGGCCGCTGCCGCCTGGCTGCTGGGCTGTCAGGGTCTCACCTCCCGCCAGGGGGCGCGCGTGGACAGTCTCCGCGCACCTGGTCCACGGGAGGCAGGCGCCCGGCCCTTCCCCCCAGAGATTTAGGGGTGCCAGCTTCCCATGCGGCGAAGTGTCTTCTCTTTGCTCTCAAAACTACCGTTGGCCGGCAAGTCCGCCATGCGTTCCATTTTTAAAACCAGATTTGTTGAGGCGTCGTGTCCATAAAGTAAAATTTACCGATTTTGACATATACGGCCGTTTTCCAACACCACCACGATCAAGGTGGACATCTGTGTCACCAGGAAGTTTCCTTGTGGCCCTCAGCCTCACCTTTTGCCTCTGGCCCTCGGCAATCACCGATCTAATCTCTATCCCCACGGGTTTGCCTTTACCAAAGGAATCCTGTTTTGGGGATTCGTGCACTCCCAATGGAATCATACAACATATAATCATTCCTATCTGACTCCTTTCACTTAGCAGAAGCCTTTGAGAAGCACCCGTGTTGTCGCATGTATTAGCATTTTTATTTTTTATTGGTGAGCAGTGTTCATTGCATCTACACACTACAATGTATTCGTTCATTGGTAGAGATGGCATCGTTTCCAAAATTTTATTATTGTGAAAATAGCTTCTATAAACAGTCGTGTGCAAGCCTTTGTGGGGACACATGTTTTCATTCCTCTTGGGTGGATCTAAGAGTGGGATTTCTGGGCCGTAGGGCAAGCGTATGGCTGACTCAAGAAACTACCACCCTACCTTCCAAGGTCACTGCTCCGTTTTGCATTCCCATCAGCAAGGAATGGGAATTCCAGTTGGTAACACTTGGTATCGTTAGTTTTAATTTTTAAAAAAATTTTTAAATGTTCATTTACTTTTGAAAGAGAGACAGAGTGAGAGTGGGAGAGGGGCAGAGAGAGAGGGAGACACAAAACCGGAAGCAGGCTCCGGACTCTGAGCTGTCAGCCCAGAGCCTGCCATGGGGCTCGAACTCACAAGCTGTGAGATCATGACCTGAGCCGAAGTTGGACGCTCAGCTGACTGAGACACCCAGGTGCCCCGGTATCACCTTTAAAAACTTTTAGCTACTCTAGTGTGTGTGTAGGCATAGTGGTATCTCATTGCGGTTTTAACTTGCATTTTCCTAAAGTCTAACATTGTTGCCATCATTTTATTTGGTCATTGTCCCTTCAAATGTCTTCTTTGGTGAAGTAAGTGTCTGTTCAAATCTTTCGCCTGTTAAAAAAATAAGGTATGATTGAATTTTAAGAATTCCTCATACATTCTAGACACAAGTCTAAATAAGTGAACTAATGTGTTTTGCAAATGTTTTCTGTGGCTTGCCTTTCCATATTTTATTTATTTAAAGTTTATTTATTTATTTTTGAGAGAGAGTGAGAGAGAGAGAGAGAGAGAGAGAGAGAGCAAGCACAGGCCAAGGAGGGGCAAAGAGAGAGAGGGAGACACAGAATCTGAAGCAGCTCCAGGCTCCGAGCTGTTAGCACAGAGCCTGACACAGGACTTGAACCCATGAACCACGAGATCATGACCTGATCCGAAGTCCACCATTCAACTGACTGAGCCACCCGGCGGGGGGGGGGGGGGGGGCCTAACCTCGAGCATTTTTTCTGCTATTTTTCTGCAAGTTTTCTGCTATTGCAATGGTATTTTAAATGGTATTTTAAAAAATCCCAGTGTCCTACTCAGGTCTTGCTGTTGTAAAGAAATTCAATTGATTTTTTTATATTGACCTTTCCTTGCATCCTAAGACCTTGCTAAGCTCGTCTATTAGTTAACACCGGTTTCTTTGCAGACTGCTTAACGTTTTCGACTTGGACACTCATGTTTTGTGAACAGAATTTTACTTCATATCCAATATGCCTTTTCTTCCTTGTCTATTGAACTGGCTAAGACTCTTGGCACAATTGTCAACGGAGGGGATGAGACAAGACACCCTGGTCTGTTCTCCCCTAATCTTTGGAGAGACACATCCAGCCTTTTATGGTCAAGTCTGGTGTTAGTTCCAGGTTTGTCTTTGCTGAGGTTTGTAAGGTTGAGGAAGTTCCTAGTTTACCAAGAGGCTTTTAAAAACTCGTTAATCATTCGGGGGTGTTGCGCTTTATCAAATGGTTTTTCTGTATCTTTTGACATAAGCCTGTAGTTCTTCTGGTTGGCGCTGTTAATTTGGATTATATTGATTAATTTTCAAAAGCTAAACCAAACTTGCATTCCGGCATAAACCCCTGATGACCGCGATGCATTGTCGTCTTGTGTATTTCTGGATTTGATTGGCTCAAATTCTGTAAAGGATTTTGCATCTATGTGCATAGAGAATATTATTCTGTGTTTGTTTTTTGTTTTTTTTTTGTAATGTTCATATCTGTTTTTAGTATTAGGAAAAAACAGGCCAGAAGCTGGTGCTTTCTTTTAAAATTTTCCTTAATTTCGGGGCACCTGAGTGGCTCATTGGTTGAGTGCCCAACTCCTGATTCTGGCTCAGGTCATGATCTCAGGGTTGTGGGATGGAGCCCTGCATGGGGCTATGTGATGATGGTGGAGACTGCTTGAGATTTTCTCTCTCTCTGTGACCCTCTCCCCTGTTTATAGCATCCTCTCTCTCCAAAGTAAGTAAGTAAGTAAGTAAGTAAGTAAGTAAGTAAATGAATGAATGATTCCTTAATTTCTTAAATGTTTCTTTTAACCTTTCCTGCTGAAATGTTTGGTAGAAATCATCAGTAATTTATGCCTGGAGCTTTCTTAGTAAGAAGGGTTAGCTATCCTTTTTGAGTGAGTTTTGATGCTTTATGTTTTTGAGGGATTTATGCACTTCACTTAGTCAAGTTTATTGGCCTGAAGCAGTTCGCAGTATCCCCTCATCATCCTCGTGTCTGTAGGGTCTGTAAGATGTCCTCTGTTTCACTCCTGACGATTCATGTGTTTTTCCCCCCGATCAGTCTGCCTAGAGTTTCCCTCTCTCCCCCCATTTTATAGGTCATTTCAAGGAATCGGCTTTTGGATTAATTTCTGGCATAATTGACTTTACTGTGTTTCTGTCTTCCGCTTAATTAAATTCTGCTGTTCTATTGATGATTTTCTTTGCTTATTTCAGGCTTGACTTCCTCCCCTTACTTCCTCTTCTGACTTCTCCCGGGTCGAACTAATATCATTCATGATTCCACTTTTGTCTCTTGTTAGATTATTGACTCTGGCTTTTTGTTTGCTGTTTCCCTGATTGTTTAGGGCTTGTGCTACTGCACTGTGACTGCCGCAGCCCATTGTCACCACTATAGGGTGACTCTGTGCCATTTCACGTCTTGTGGGAACCCAAAGCATGAGCTGGGGCAGCGGAAGACCCCGCCTTTCCAAGATCACTGTCCTTTGTCACCTGACACCAGGTGCCTTGATGTCTTGTCTGTGTTTAGATCATTTTGGTAAGAGGGACAATTCAGTCTGTCATTCCATCTTGGCTACAGGTGGCATCTCCTTGACTTCTTTTGAGATTTTCCTTTTTTTTAAAGCAATTTGTGATGTGGGTTGGTGTGACTTTCTTTGTTTCTCTGCTTGGATTTTGTTGAGATTCTTGGATCTATGGGTTGGTCGTCATCGTCTCATTTGGAAAATTTTAAGCCGTGATGTATTGACATATTTTCCATTGCCGTCCCCCGACTTTCTCCCCTCCCGGGATCGCAGCTACGCCTATGCTGGGCCCCTTGGTGCTGCCCCACGGCTCGCGGTGACTCTCTTGACATCTTCCTCCACGGCCTTTCTCTCCGGGTTGATTTCCGGTAGCTACACTGCATTTCCTTCAGACCCACAGACCCGTTCTCCAGGAAAATCTCATCTGGTCCCCGCCCCACCTAGTGTGTTTTCATTTCGGGGGTGGTGTTCTCCAGCTCCAGAAATTTCACTTCAGTCCCTTTGGTACGTCTTCCATTTCTCTCCTCGTCACGTCCAACTCCTCCTCCGTCATGTCTGTTAGATTTAAAACAGCCGTTGCAAAGTCTTTATCTGCGGATTCCATCATCCCAGCGTTTCCAGGTCTGTTTCTAGGAATTGGTTTTTCTCCTACGTATGGGTCAGTCTGGTGATTTTTTTGTCTTTTTTTTTTTTAAGTTTATTTATTTTGAGAGAGAGAGTAAGTGGGTGAGGGGCAGAGAGAGGGAGAGAGAGAGAATCCCAAGCTGGCTCCATACTGTCAGCTTGAAGCCTGACGTGGGGCTAGAAATGACCTGCACTGAAGTCAGACACTCAACCGAGCAAGCCACCCAGGGGCCCCAGGTCTGGTGATTTTCTAGTAGAGCTGAGTATTCTGAATTTTATGCTGTTGAGTGCTGCATTCTATTTTTAAAAAGAATGATGGGGGGTGCCTGGGTGGCTCAGTCGGTTAAGCGTCCGACTTCGGCTCGGGTCATGATCTCGCAGTCCGTGAGCTCGAGCCCCACGTCGGGCTCTGTGCTGACAGCTCAGAGCTTGGAGCCTGTTTTGGATTCTGTGTCTCCCTCTCTCTCTGACCCTCCCCGTTCATGCTCTGTCTCTCTCTGTCTCAAAAATAAATAAAAGTTAAAAAAAATTTTTTAAAAGAATGATGGGTTTTGTTTGGGCTCAGAGCCTGACGTGGGGCTCGATCCCACGAACCATGAGATCATGACCTGAGCTGAAATCAACAGACACTCAACCCACCGAGCCACCCAGACGCCCCTACCTCACGTCCCCTTGATAGTAGACACCCGAAGACGTGTAAGGTGGGAGCTCGCTGTGGTTTTGATTTGCATTTCTCGGCTCATCAGCGATGTCGAGCACCTTTCAATGTACCTATTGGCCATTTGCACGTCTGCTTCGGGAAAACGTCTATTCAGGTCCTCTGTCCACTTTTATGGGTTATTTCCTTCTTTGATACTGAGCTGTGAGTTCCTTATATATTCTGGGCACTAGCCCCTTGTTAGGCACGTGGCTTGCAAGTATTTTCTGCCATTCTCGACTCTGTCTTTTCATGCTGAAGGGCATGCCCCTTCTGAAGACTCTCCCCGTGCTCGACGTATCGTGAGGTCTCTCCATTCCAACGGAGGAAGCGGGGACGGCCCCGCCCCTGCGTGAGCCCCACGCGTTGCTCGGCCCGGCTGCCTGGTGGTGCTTCTCTCCCTAGCCGTGGGTGGTTTCCTCTCACCTGTGAGCCGTCAGTTCTCGGCCCAAACCTCCTGGAGCCCCCCTGCAGACAGCTGCGTCTGTCTCCGGAGGCCCCTTCCTCCTGGGCACATGGCCTCTGTTGCCTTGGCTCAGTGAGACTGTGGGCTGCTTTTGGGCCCCGCTGCCACAGGGCCGAGGGCATTCACACTGCGTGTCCTCCCGTCCCGGGGGTCACAGTCCACGTGTCCTCCCGTCCCGGGGTCACAGGGGTCACAGTCTGTGCTGCCTGTAGAAAGTACGTTTTCTGTCTTTTCTCCTGGCTTCTACTTGCTCACGGCAGGAGGGCGCCATTCCTGGGGCAGAAGGGGAAGTCCTCCCTCCTAGACTTTTGAGGATCAGGTCAGAGAACAGTGTACCGTGTTCTCTAAGTTACCCCCGTTCCCGGATCAGCGGACGGTTTACTGACTGACTCAGAGATCCCGGTGAACCTGCTTTCCATCGGCCGGGGTGGGGGGTGGGGGACAGGACGCCCCACCTCTTTCCCTCTGCTGTGGGGGAGACAGGACGCCCCCACCTCTTTCCCTCTGCTGGGGGGGGGACAGGACGCCCCCACCTCTTTCCCTCTGCTTGGGGGGAATAGGATGCCCCCACCTCTTTCCCTCTGCTGGGGGGGGGACAGGACGCCCCCACCTCTTTCCCTCTGCTTGGGGGGAATAGGACGCCCCCACCTCTTTCCCTCTGCTGGGGGGGGGGCAGGACGCCCCCACCTCTTGAGAGGGGTTGGAACCGCTTCTCTCCTGAGAAGTGATATCTCTGATTATTTCTAATTGCTCTCAGCTTCTCCAACCTCTTTTGTGCCTCGAGGTGGGGTGGTCGGCTCAGGTCCCAAAACTGCTTCTCAAGCACCTCCGGCTTTGGTGGGTGTCCCCACTCTGGAATGCGGGAGTCCTCGGCACCTACCGTCCCGGAGTCTCAGTCAGCACGGAGACAAGACCAGTCCTTCTCCCGCATCCTGTTGTACCTGTTTAAACCACTGCAGGCAGGTTTCCTGTCTCCCAACTCATACAAGCCCCAAGAGGAAAATTAGCTCCTGGGATGCACAGAAAATTTTGCCCGGATCAGGGGCCTGGAGCAGGGGCGGCAGAGAGATTCTGCGGGGTGGGGTAGATGTGACGGGCAAGTGTGGGGTGCGCTGGGAGGGAGGGGCCAGG
This sequence comes from Lynx rufus, assembly GCF_022079265.1. NCBI lineage: Eukaryota > Metazoa > Chordata > Mammalia > Carnivora > Felidae > Lynx > Lynx rufus. The sequence goes on along the minus strand of NW_025814843.1, from coordinate 12,330,377 downwards.
AGAAGAGGATGGGACCCAGGGGGAGTGATTTGAGTGGGTGGGGGGCCCGAAGGGGCTGGGAGGGTTGGGGGAAATCAGAGGGACGGGAGAGCTGGCTGGGCTGCTGGGATCGAAGCGGGGGCAGGGAACGGTGCCTGCAGAGAAAATCTTTAAACGTGTCTGAATTGTGGCAAAATATACATAGCGTTTACCATTGTGAGCATTTTAAAGTGTGCCGCTGGGTGGCATTAAACAGGTTCACAACGTTGTGCAACCAACCCCACCGCCCCTGGGCCTCGCTCATCTCCCCAAACAGAAACCGTCACACGGTAACCAGCCCTAGTCGTGGCCGTTTGTCCTGTCTGCTGGTGGAGGTGTGGGCGGCTGGGGGTCCTGGGGGGTCTGGGGGCTGAGAGGAGTTTGGGGGAGTTGGTGGCTGGGGCTGGCCATGTTGATAAATCGCAGGCCTCCTGCAAACAGGGCCCTCTGGTCCTGACCGTGAGCATCTGTGCAGCAGCCCCTGGGACTGGGACCCTCGCCCGGCTGGACCTAGAGCTCCCTGGCTGCAGGACGGTCCCTGCCCCCACCCACCCTGTCAGCCTGCTGTCATCCTGCTTGGGGTGGAAAGAGAGAGGGGGCCTGGGGGACCCCACCTTTCCTCCTCACTGGGGCTCGGGGAGGCTGGAGGTGGCATCACGTTTTGTTTGTGTTTTACTCGTATCCGGCCACTTGGGAAGCGGTCTGCTCGTGGTCCCGGTGGGGTGCTGGACACAGTGGGAAAGGGGGGGACGTGGGCGGGACGGGTGCTGAGGATACGGAAGGCTGTCCCGAAGGGTCTGGGGTCTGGAGAGGGGCTGAGGGATAGAAGGGTGCTGGGCTGGGGCTGCAGGGAAGGGGTGAGGGCCTGGTGGGGGGCCAGGGAAGAAGGGGAGGGATGGAAAGGTGGGAGGGGCAGACTGACCCTCCCTCGTCCAGGCTAAGACTCGGCATGGTGATTAATACGGTTTCTGCAGATTTGGCCGCCCCACTTCCAGACTGAGTCAGGTGCAGGGCTGACTGGAGTCCTGCACTGGGGACCGGGGAAACCCCCCTTCCATCAGGTGTTGTCACAAACCGCGTCCCCCCTTGCTTGACGCCCCCCCCTGAATTCGTGCACCAGCACCATGGCCGTCAAGGCCGCTGGGACAGGGAGGGTGGCCGGAAGGCCACTGTGAGTGTATTCCTGAGGCCTCTTGTGGGCAGTCTGGGCTCAGTTCCTGGGGGACCTTGTGAGGCCCTGAGGGGTGGGCAGGACAGGCACCTGCGGCCATCTCCCATCCCTGCAGGCGGTGACTGCGGACGCCCCGGAGCAGAACATGAAACACTTGGGAGTGAGGGCCTGTCAGCTGAGCCCTGGGGACGGGGCGGGGGGGGGGGGGGTTGGGGACGTGGTGGGCAAGGGAGGGACAGACGGACGGGGACAGGGATGGGTCGCCGGCTGCAGCATTGGCTGACATGCGGGACGGTGGGAGTCAGGCCTCCTGACTGCCGGGGAAGCTGTCCCCCCCAGTTCCTTTCACGTGATGCCCGGAAATGTAGTTGTTACCATTTCTCTCTCTCAAGGTGCTGTGCCCACAGCTCTGCGAAAGCTCGCCGTGCTGCCTTCGTTCCTTCGAAAACGTTATTTTATTCTGATTTTTAGTGTCGCCCGTGAGGACTCTGCGTCGTAATCTTGTTTTCCGGGTCCGGGATTTTTTTTTTTTTTCCCCTTGGTCCTTGATGTTCTGAAGTTTCACTAAAACATGAAATGACCACGGATTTGTTTGTCCGTTATGCTTAGCATGTGATGAAAATTTTTCCGGTCTAAGGACTTTTTTTTTCCCTCGTTTTTGGAAAACCCTCTGCCGTCAATTCTTCTGTAGTTTCTCTCCGTCTGTCCTTCTATGTCTCTGTTCTGGAAACATCTATTTCTGTCTCCTTGTGCCTAGTGTTTTCTGTCGCAGCCTCCTCTCTCGGTCTCTTGGGGCTGCGTCCTTGGTGTTTTCTCAGGTCGGTCTTCTCATCCACGGTGACTCTGTCCCGCTCTGCTCCGGGAAGATAGCCCACCTTTTGAATTTTTCAGCTCTAACTCTAACTTCCCATATTCTGATGGACTTTGTTACCTGACCTGCTCGTACTTCGTCCTCCCGTTGTGGTTTCACGGTTGCCAACCCCTCGGTTTCTTTGAGGGCCTTGCCGATGTCGCCTTTAAAGTGCTTTTCGAATTGCTCTAAAACTCGGTTTTCTCAGCTAGCGGTCCTTCCGTTTGGCAGATTTGTTTGCCTCGTCAGGGCTCTGTGATTCCTGGTCATGTGGTCACTCGGAGATGCTATAAAACCCAAGGCCACCTGCTGGCCGCCTTCGTCGGGCTCCCAATCAGGGTTTCCCCAGAAGTGACTGCTGTGGGCCTGCACGTCATGTGACTGATGCATCTGTGGGACAGTCCCTCAGACCCTGGTGGCTCTGCTGAGCCTTTGGTGTTTGCCATGGCCCTGAAGGGTGAACGTGCCTGTCTGGTTTATCTTCATTCACAGGTGGTGCTGGTCCCCACGCTGGCCGGGCCGCGGCCCCGTCCAGCTCAGCGCTTGTGCCGTGGCCCATACCCCGTCCCCCATGGACTGCCAGCCCCCGCCTCCTGTCTCCTTTCTCTGAAGAACTGGTCTCCGTTTCCGATCTACAAACACGTCCTCTCATGTTATTGACTTCCGAAAATCTCACGTCTCGGGTTTGTAGCAGAAGGTTCGAGACATCTTTTAGGAGAGGGCGACCTTGCCACCTGTGGCACAGCCACTGGTGACTGAAGGTGGTTCCACAGAGGATCTGCAGAATCACACCTGTGGGCTACGTGTCGTTCCTTGGCTCGAGTCACAACGGCTCACATCAGGCCGTTTGGACCTGCTGGTGACAAGTCTGGCTCAGCCTGGAGCAAAGACATAAAGGTGGACAGGAGCTGTCCCGTTCACTGACAGCGAGTTTGAAGCATGGACACATATTTGCTGAGCTAATTTAACTCCTACGCATGCTCTGTGCCTGACACAAGGGCCTTACAAACAGAGACAATCCTAGGATGCAGCAAGTCTTCCCATAATCCCCATTTACAAGTAAGAAAACAGGTACAACAGGTAGTGAGCCATGACTGAGATCCAGAGTCCAGGGCTCTTAGCCAGTCCTGTCTACGTGTGTGTGCGCGCGTGTATGCACGTGTGTGCACGAGTGTGCGTGTATGTGTGTGTGCAGGCATACGTGCGTGTGCGTACATGGGTGCTTGTGTGTGCACGTACTTGTGTGTGTGCATGTGTGCGTGCAGGCATACGCGTGTGTGTGCGCTTGTATGTGTGTGTGTGCAGGTGTGCACGTATGTGCATGTGTGTGCGGGCACACGTGAGTGTGCATGCATGGGTGCTTGTGTGCACGTGTGTGCATCCGTTGCATGTGTGCGCGCGTGCACGCTTGTTTGTGCGTGTGTGCTTGTGTGCAGGCATGCATGTGTGTGTGCATGTGCATGATTGTATTTGGGTGTGTGCAGGTGTACATGTGCACACATGGGTGTGTGTGTATGTGCAGGCGTGCGTGTGTGTGTGCACTCGTATTTGCATGTGTGAAGGCATGCGTGTGCATGCATGGGTGCTTGTGTGTGTGCAGGCGTGCATGTGTGTGTGCTTGTGTGTGTGCTCGTATTTGCATGTGTGCAGGCGTGCGTGTGCATGCATGGGTGCTTGTGTGTGTGCAGGCGTGCATGTGTGTGTGCTTGTGTGTGCGCTCGTATTTGCGTGTGTGCAGGCGTGCGTGTGCGTGCATGGGTGCTTGTGTGTGCAGGCGTGCATGTGTGTGCTTGTGTGTGCGCTCATATTTGTGTGTGTGCAGGTGTGCATGTGTGTGTGCTTGTATTTGCGTGTGTGCAGGCGTGCGTGTACGTGCATGAGTGCTTGTGTGTGTGCAGGCGTGCATGTGTGTGTGCTTGTGTGTGCGCTCGTATTTGCGTGTGTGCAGGCGTGCGTGTGCGTGCATGGGTGCTTGTATGTGTGCAGGAGTGCATATGTGTGTGCTTGTGTGTGCGCTCGTATTTACGTGTGTGCAGGCGTGCGTGTGCGTGCATGGGTGCTTGTGTGTGTGCAGGCGTGCATGTGTGCTTGTGTGTGTGCTCTATTTGCGTGTGTGCAGGCGTGCGTGTGCGTGCATGGGTGCTTGGATGTGTGTGCAGGCGTGCATGTGTGTGCGCTTGTATTTGCGTGTGTGCAGGCGTGCGTGTGCATGCATGGGTGCTTGTGTGGGCATGTGCACTTATGTGCATGCATGTCCGTGTGTGTGTGCATGTGTTTGCACGTGCTTGCTTGCACACAGGGGCGTGAAGTCACACCCTGAGATGGCAGGACTTTCCACAGTGAAGCAGAACGGAGGACAGAGGAGCCTCGACCAGCTCTGCCCACCTCCTCCCCGCCGGTTCAGACTAGCAGCCGGAGGCCATCAAAGAGGCCCGGCTGCAGCAGGGGCGGTGGGTTCTGCCCTCTTCCCCTCTCCCCCTCTTCCTCCATCAGGGAAAATCTGAACAATGGAGAGGAACATGACAACCGCTCATCCTTGGAAGCAAGGGCCGACACACCGCCCCATGGCTACCCCCCTCCCAGAGACAGAGGATGGAAAGAGACGTGGGGTTATGAGGGGAGAGCAGAAAATGCAGAGAAATACAGCCGCACAGGGCGCAGAGACACAGAAATGTACCCAGAGGGCGTCTGAGATGGAAGTCTCTCTGGGGGAGGGGAGAGGTCACCGGCAGGGGTGGCATCTCAAGGCGCTGAGCCCCTGGGGGCCTGGAATCCTTGGGGGTCTGGGACAGAGGGCTGGGCCCTCGTGAGGGGGTGGGGCTGGGGCCGGAGCAGGTGCGCGTGCGTGTGTCTGGTCCCCTCCCTGGCTGCTGGCCTGACGTCCCTGGAGCTGGAGACAGGTGTCCCGCTCCCCCACGTCCTCCTCCTGGACAGGGCCAGCTGGCCCAGCCCCCCAGTGCCAGTGTCAGGTTCCAGGCTGTTCCCTGGGGGAACTTTGATCTGGAAAGAATGAGGGTGACCAATCTGGCTGCTGCCCAGGGCCGCGCCGTGCCACTGAGACCTGGCCTGGGCTGCCCCTGCCGCCTTCCCGCCCCAGGGACACCAGGCAGTTAATCGGGGCTCAGGGGACACGACGGGGGGTGGGGGTCTTTCTTGCTTCCTTCCCCTCCCTTGTTGTGTCCACCTCGGTTCAGCCACTGGTCCGTGCACCCCCTCTTTCACCCCTGCAGTAGCTTTGGCTGATGGAGCTGGGCACGGGGGCAGAAGGATGAGCGAGTCAGGGTCCTGCCCTTTCAGGAACCCCCAGCCCACACCCCAAACAGAGATCATTCCTTAAGACAGAAGCTGCACTTGGGAGGAGGGAGGCAGGGCAGGAGAGAGGGGACGTATTCCAACGGGCACAGTGGGACAGGGAGGGGAGGTGAGTGGGGACCTCAGGGGGGCTTCCCAGAGGAGGTGGCATTTAAGATGCGCTCTGAAGATGTGAAGAATGGAGAGTGAAGGGGGGTCTGCCGGACAGGACCGCCAGCAGAAGGGGTGGTTCAGGCAGAGGTACCAGGACAGGCGTCAGTGCACGAGTGAGTTTTGCGCATTTTACCGGAGGGGCCTTGGATGGCACTGTAAGGCGTTCCCTGTTGGTGGAGGGGGTCCGTGGGTCAGAGGGATGGTTTTGTCAGAGCAAGGGGCCTCTGGGGGCTGGCAGGGGAGGGGGCGAGGAGGTGCCGGCGGGCCCTGAGGTCTCCCGTGGACGCCCCGGCCCTAGTGAGTCTCCAGAACGCTCCTGAGGGAGCCGGCTGGTCTACAAACGGCTTCGGCTTGGGCAGGCCCCGCACCTCGGCCTGGCCTCCCCACCCCCACTGCTCACTCTGAGCTAGCGGCCTTTGGCTGGGCTGAAAGCGGACACTGGCCAGCCTGCGGGGCCCCTGGGGAAGGCCGAGGAGCCGGGAGCCGTCGCCCTGGACCTCTGGCTCCTCTTGTCCTGGAGGCCACTGAGCCAGGCTCTATAAATAGTCCGGGAAGGGGGAGGGGAGCAGGCTGAGGGCTGGAGGGGCCAGGCCTTCGGGTGGGAGGTGTGGAGGGGGTGGGGAGAAGGCAGGAGGAGCCCAGAGCTGGAGGCCCAGCTCTGCCCCAAATGACAACAGCTGGGCCTCTGCCTCGAGGGGTCCCCTGGGCCGCAGCGGCCAGGGTCAGCAGGGCAGAGTGAGTGCCCGCTCAGAGACTCGTGTTATCAAAGGGAGGGGCCTTCCTGGGCGGGTGTCTGGAGGCCTGAGGGTCGGGACAGGAGCTGGGAGGGCTCCAGGGTGCGCTGCCCTAGACACCACTTCCCCAGGGACCCGGGGGCCCAGCACAAACAATGGGGGGGGGGCGATGGTGGCTCTTCCCAGACCTCAGTGTCCCCTCTTGGGGCCGCAGTCCCCAGAGTGCGGGCAGGGAGCTCGGGTGAGCCGGGGAGGCCTCTCCAGGCCAAGCGGCCGGGGCTCAGGGGCTGGGACTCCTGGAGATAGAAAATGTGAGCCCGACTACCTTCTCTGGGTTGGGGGGAGGGGGGAGACAGCTGTCTCCACTGCGTGCCCCGCACAGCCCCTGCCTCCGTGGGCAGGACCGCAAGCCCCTCCACGCCGGGGCGGATGTGCTTTGTGCTGTGGGCCCCGTGCCCCAGCAGAGGCCCGTGGGAGGGGACCCAGAGGCCCAGCACGGTCCCGGAGGCGGGAAGCGCTGCTCAGTGCGGCTGCCTCCCCAAACCAGGGCACCTCTGGCATTTCGTGCGCTGGGGTCTTCAGTGTGGCCCCCGACACCCGGGATCTGCACCTTCTAGAGACCGACTTTCGGGGGCATGGGACACGTATGATGGAGCTCACACAACCACACACATCTGATTAGGCAAGCTTGTGTAGACACAGGACGGACACGCAAGGATATGCACGTGTGCATTAGCGGCCGAGGACACAGCCCCGTGTCAACGTCGGCACGTGTTCTGTAGGCACACACACACGTGTGTGCATAAACGTATGCTCACCACCCACGAGCAAATGCGCAAGAATCCCTCCTGCAGACACGGTACCCTGCAGGCACGTGCGCAGATACAACAGACTCCGCCGTGCCCACACCTCTCCTCTCCACCCAACCCGTACGTGCGAGCTGGGTGCGTGCACAGACCCGCCCTCAGATGTACGGGGGTTAGGATGGGCATCGCACACTTCTGTGTCGCTGGCAGAGCGTCCCCTAGGAAGGAGGGATAAAGTTTGAGGTTTGGTCGGAGTGACCCGGGGACAGGAGTCCCTTCCCAGCCTCCCAGGGGCCACCGGGCTCCAGGATCAGCCTCCACCGCTGCAGCTTCCGGCAGGCAGAGCCCCATGCGCCCCCTCCGGGGTCCTTGCTGGAGACAAGACTCCAAGGCCCGCCCACCTGGGACTTCTGTTCCTGCACAGCGTCTACCAGGGTCCCAACTCCCTGCTCGGCTCCGGGGTCCGACAACCAGGCAGGACGAGGGAAACAGAAGCCCCGTGTTGCCGCCCCTGTGGGTCTCTCACAAAGCAGTGGTTTCCAGGCCGGAGGCTGCCTTCAGGATTTGGGATGAGATGTTTGCCAGGGGCCCCAGGCCTGGAGTGGGTTCTTGTTAGCTGGTTCCCGTTGGGAGCCTGCAGCTGTGGACCCACTTTCACACACTCCCTGGTCACAAGGCTGGATGGCCAGGCCGGTTAGCCGCCCGGTGAGCTGAGGGCTGCAGGCAGGGTGTGCAGGGCCGATCAGGTCTGGCCTGGCCTGTGACCCTCTAACCTGAGCCATTCCGGACAGAGGGGCTTGGAGGGATCCCTAGCGCAAAGGCTGATGTGACCCAGCGCGTGGGCCGTGGGCCGCACCTGTAAGTCCCCAGGACTCGCCATTCCCTCCCACACACCCTCTCTGTGACCCATCCTACCCCCCAGGCACCCAGCCAGCAAGGGGGCCACCCTCGCCCCTCTTCCCTCCCTTTGCCCATCGTCCGTCCACCTGGCATCATCCCTCCTGGCCCTGCTGGCTCACCAACAAGCCCTCTTGGCCCCGGCGTTCAGTCACCCAGGGTCTCCCGAGCACTTTCCAAGGCCAGTTGCTGATCCCAGTGGAGACGCGTGGAGACAGAGAGACCCTGCTCTCTGAGTACATGTGCACGCGGTGCCCATGCACGTGAACCTGGGGTGCAGGGGTGGAGGGGTGGCACCAGCCGGCGGGCAGAGGAGTGTGACGGCTGTCCATTCCACTTCCTACGTCCTTCCCCCACCCAGTAAGGCTGACTTGACCTGCGATCTCAGGAACTGAGGGGTCAGGGAGGGGGGAAGCAGGCTGGAGGCCGGTGGGTATAGAGCAGGGCTGGGCTGGAGGCGGAGAAGTGGGAGTCATCAGCACTGTTGTAGGGGTGAGCGAGTCTACCCAGGGAGGCGTGGGTAGGGGGCGTGTAGGGGCACGGGGGCTTTGCTCAGGGCCCCGGGGCCCACCATGGTTAAGGGATGAGGGACAGAACAGTCAGTCAGGAAGGTCACTGGGAGGGCGAGGCCGGGAGAGGGAGTTAAGAGAGAGAGGAGGAGGATGTGGTCCTGGGGGGTCTACTTCCAGAGAGCCATGGGTGGGGGTGCTGGAGACCTCTGGGGAGCAATGCCAGGGGGTTGGAGCCTCCAGCCAGCCCCAGGAGTAGTGGGGAGCTGCCCACCCTTGGCTGGATGTGGCTGTTGCCCAGGGAGTCGTGTTGGGACCAGCACGCTGGGACAAGTATCAGATCCGGGGACAGGGCCCTGGTTCTGGTCCTGTCTTTGCATTGACTTGCTGTGTGGCCCGGGGCCAGTCCTTCTTCCTCTCGGGGCTTCAGTTTCCCCATCTCAGCTCCGTGACCGACTTCCCTGGCTTCATGGTTTTGGCCAGGCAAGGATGTGATTTTGAGAAGTGACAGGCAGCAGGGCTGGGATGGGCCGTCCCACGTCCTGCTTCTGGCCTAGGAAAAGAGCAGATCAAGGGCCCAGCCCGCAGTGCAGGGCTCAGAGCCAGGTGAGGGGGAGCCGGAAGCACCAGAGCCCCCGGGACCTGGTGGGAGGTCAGCCTCACCAGCTCGCTGACATCAGGGCCCGTGAATGTGGAGGGAGTTCAGCCCCATTCATTAGGCAGCGCTCGCCTCCCTCGCGGCCTGGTACAGGGTGGGGGCTGAGCTGGGGGGTGGGGCTGGAGCCCAGCGGCGCCCCTCCCCCCCAGGCTGTCTTAGAGCCCGCTTTGGTCCCACCCCTCCACCCCAGAATCACCCCTTCCCCCCTCCCTGCCCCTGCGCCCCTCTTCTTTGCGCTCCTGGTGTATCTTTCCTCTCCTAGGCTCATCTCCAGCTACCCACTCTGTGGTCTGACTGCCGAGGGAGAGGAGCCAAGGGGGAAGGCCTGATTCTTGCACGGTCTGCCTTCCCAGAACCCACAGTGCCCTCCATCTGTGCCCTCGACAGAGGCCCCACTTGGGCGGCAGACGGAGCCCTGTCCCGCCTGCGGTGGTTCCTCCGAATGTTCTGGTGGATGGGGACAGAGCAGATAACACACCCGAGGTGGGAGCGGGATGGTTCTCTGCCGTCTACTGTCTCCTCCTCCTGGAGGGTTTCAGCCCCAGACACCTGGCCAGCCTGCCTGCTGGAGGATGGCCCGGAAGGCTGGACCCCTCCCCGTGCCCGCCCCCACGATGCTGACAGGGGAGGTCATGCCCAGGTGTACTGTGGCTGTGGGGCCAGGGGTCAGACTGCCTAACGCCTCCCAGGCCTTCCCACATGGCTCTTCCGTGGGTCCTGCAGAAGAAGAGAATGGGCTTTTCTGGCTGAGACGGGGTCTCTGATCTCCAGGCTCCCGTGGTCAGACCTGCAGGGGCCAGTGTCTCTCCCAGCCTCTATCAAAGGTTCTACCCGGAGAAAGAATGCAGGGAGTGGTTTGGCTCACTCTGTGCCGACGGCTTCTTGGAACACACACTCACACACACTCACACACACATGCAACACGCACGCCTTTTGGCACTTGACTTTCTCATGAAATAATTGCTGGAAGGCTCCTTGGATTAGGTAACCCAGCGTTCCTTCCTGTCCCCACGGTGGAGGGGAGCACGGGGAGGGGTGGGGGGTGGAGGTTTTGGCTCTCAGCATCTGAGCATCTGGGCAGTGTGGACCAGTCCAGGAGGTCTGTGGCTCCAGATTTGTCTGAATGCCTAACACGACAGGAACAAGCCCTTCAGACCTCGTGCTCCTGAGGTCATCTGGTTGTGCCTGCCCAGGCACTGGGCCTCCTTCAGGTGGGCCTGGCCTGGTAAGGAGAAGCCTAGTCAGGAAAAATTTCTGTGCAGAAGGTGGGATGTTCCCATTTTTAAACAGTAAAAAAAAAGTTTTTAATGTTTATTCGGGGGGGGGAGGGGCAGAGAGAGGGAGACACAGAATCTGAAGCGGACTCCAGACACTCTACGCTGTCAGCACAGAGCCCAAAGCGGGGCTTGAACTCCCGGACAGAGATCATGACCTGAGCCTAAGTCGGATGCTTCAACGGCTGAGCTACGGCCCCGCCCCGGGCGCTCCCCCCATTCTCAAGTCAGTTTACAACTACAGGAGAGTATCTTTGCCCATCATCCTGTCCTCCTTAAGGCACAATTGTTTTCATTCTTCCCTTTCTTGTGATGGGAGGGGGGCAGGGACCGGACAGTTCTGGGGACTGCTCCCCCCCTCAGGTCTCCCCGACCAGTGGGGGAGTTCCCACTCCCAGCGGGACCGGGCCCTGCGGGGGAGAGCCCGGCGACCCACAGCCCACGTCAGTGGTCTCCGGGGTAAAGTCCCCTCGGGGGCCGCAGCCTCTCTCCAGGCCGCACGTCGCTCCTCTGGGGCGGGGTCAGGGGGCTCTCGGACCCGGCGCTCCCCCTGCGGCCCCGCCCCACCGGGCAGCAGAGCCCCGCTCTCCCCCTACGGCGACTCCGCGCCCCTCCCCCCACCCGAGGCCCCGCCCCTCTCGGCGCTCGCCTCCCCCGCCTCCCGAGGCCCCGCCCCCGCGGCCCCGCCCCCGCGCGGCGCCCAGTCGCGGGGCTCGCGGGCCCGCCCCCGCCCTGTGCCCGCCCCTCCCGCCGCCAAAGGCCCCGCCCCCCGCCCGCGGCCCCGCCCCCACCCGCCCTGCGCCCGCCCCTCCCGTCGCCCCTCCGGCGAACCCGGCCCGGGGCGGCCAGTCGCGGCCCGGAGCTGCGGAGCTTGGCTTCTCTGCCCGCTCGGACGGCGCGCCCGCTCGGCCATGGAGCAGGGCCCCGACCCCGAGGAGGCGCGCACGGTGCGCGAGGCGCTGGGCCGCTACGAGGCGGCGCTGGAGGGCGCGGTGCGCGCGCTGCACGAGGACATGCAGGGGCTGCAGCGCGGCGTGGAGCGGCGCGTGGCGGAGGCTCTGCGCCTGGCCGGCCCGCTGGCGCGCACGGTGGCCGAGCTGCAGCGCGACAACCAGCGGCTGCAGGCGCAGCTCGAGCGCTTGACGCGGCAGGTGGAGGCGCTGGGCTTGGCGACCGGGCCGTCCCCCGCGCCCGGAACGCCCGGCTCGCCCGGCTCGCCCAGCCCCCCGCCCGCGCCCGGCGTCCCCAGCCGCGCGCCCCGCCTGGGCACCGCGCGCTTCGCCAGCCACGCCACCTTCTCGCTGTCCGGCCGCGGCCAGGTGAGCCTCGGGGCGGGGGGCGCGGGCGCGGGGGTGCTGGGCTGGGGGCAGGGCCTCTGCCGGCCGCGCGGGGACTCATTCCGGGGTGGGAGAGGGCCCTAGAAGCCTGCCCGCTGCACCTGTCTCCGGCTCCCGGCCCCCTCCTTTCTTGGGAGCCAGGCCCTGTCTGCCCCGAGTCCTGACTCCCTCTCCCCTTTGTCCCATGACGCTGAGGGCTCGGGCGCTGAGGTTCGGCCCCTGACCGGTTCAACACCGCCTGGGCCTCGCCGGCAGCCTCCGGCTCCCCCACCTCCATTCATGCGCCCCCTGCGTCGCCGCTTCACTGAGGCCTGACGGCTCTCGTTATTAATTAACCCAGACTGAGAACTCAGGCCCGTGTGTGTGGTGTGTGTGTGCGCGCGCATGTGAGGGGAGGCCAGGAGGACGCAGTGTGGTCGGGGCGGCAGCGTTTGGGAACTCGCAGGGGGTAAAGAGAGATGGGAAATCAGCCTGGAGCAGTCTCCAGCTTCCTGGGGTCAGTGACCCGCGTGGGGGTGGGGTGGAGGCCGGTGTGGACCAGCACGCCCAGCATGGGGCCTCCTGGAGAGGTGTGCGCAGTGGTGTGCACAGTGTGTGCACAGTGGCCATGGTGTGCGCAGTGGCCTTAGGTGGGATTTTCCACTCTGCTCAGGTATGTGCTCTGGGGTGCGGTTTCCAGGGTCCGGGTCTGAGCGCTTTGCACCTGCTGCCCCTCCTTGGTTCCATCCGTCATCCGTGCAGATCTCCTGTGTGGGCTGGGCTGCACCTCGGGGGCCAGGAGGAGGGGGATCCCATCAGCCCCTGGAGGTCCCAGCCGGGTGGGAGGTGGCCCCAGACAGAGCAGTGCCAACAGTGTGGGCAGCTGGACCAGGTGTTGGGCCCCAGTCCCTTCCAGGTGGGTGTCCCGGGAAGGCTTCTGTGCCGGAAGCCCAGGGCTGGCTGTAGCTGCTGCTGCAGGTGCAGGTGCGATGGGGACTGTGCACATGCAGGCTTGGCGACGCTTTCGGGGGTGGGGGGATGAAGAGGGGGGCTGGTGGGACTGAGAGGGGAGGACTGAATTGTGAAGGCCCTCTGGGCGCTGGCTAAGGGAGCTGGGCTCTGTCCCTGGTGTCCGGTGCTCCGTGTGAAGGGTCTGGAAATGTGGAGACACTTAATTCTGTGCCATGAGCACAACATACTACACATCCGTGGTATAAAATCGCCACGGTGCGGTGAGCTCACACGTGCCTAATCCACTGTGTCATCGGCTGTTTCTGAAGTTGGGTTTTAACACACGTTTGCTGCTTGTCTGCTCATGGAAGCAGCTTCCCAAGTGTCCAGAGACATAACGTCCCAGTCATATGTGTGTGACCGCAGGTACGCACGTGCGTGCTCATGCATGTGTGACAGGAGGCTTTCCCGTCATCCAGCTGTCTTGGTGGGAATTGGCCGTTCTCACCTCAGGTGACTTAGTCATCTTGCGTATCACGGGGGTGGTGGGTGAGGGGCACTGGGCAGGGAGGGACAAGGTTCTCCTTGTTCCGCAAGGTCCGACAAGGATGGATGACGGGTTGGAGGGTGGCTGGAGACGGGGTGGGTTAAGTGGGATGGTCCAAGGAGAGGAGACGATCTTCAAGGGGGAGTCGGCAGGGAGGCACAGACAGGAGCCGTGCCTGGGGAGCTGTTGGGTCACAGATTGGGGTGGGGGGGATGCCGGGATCTGTCTGGGTCCTGTCCAGTGTGAGGGGCTGTGGGACATCCAGGCCAAGCTGTCCCAGAGCAGGTGCAGTCCCTGATCTGGTGAGCCAGGAGGAGTCAAGGCTGGACTTTAGGGAGACATCAGGGCAGAGCCTACAGCAGAGCCCTGAAGTGGGTAAGGTGTTCAGGTAATTGTGCAGCAGGACGGGGAGGAGCTGCTGGGCAGCTAGGGGGTCCCAGAGAGCCCGCCCCTAGAAGTCAAGGGGACAGCACTTGGAGGAAGGGGTCAGGGACGCCACGGCTCTTTATGGGGTAGGGTTGGAGTCACGAATGGGAAGTGGGTGTGGGCTTCACTCCACTTGGGTGGAGGATGGCCAAGGTCTCCAGGGGGTCAGAGGTCGTGCAGCCCCCTGCGCCGAGGCAGCACCCCCTCTGCTGGCTTCAGAAGCGTTGTCCCCACTTCTCCTGCAGCCCCCTCTCAGGAGCGCTGACGGGCGGCCTCCAGCCAGTTTCTGGCGGCAAAGGGGACTGTGGAGACATCTGTATGTCCCCACTCCTGTATGTCCCCACTCTAGCAGCCCACGACTGGGTGCTTAGTCACGACCTGGGAGTCAGGGCTCCAGGCTGGGCCCCAGGGTGGCTGGTTCTGTGTTTCATGCCCCGGGTCTGTGTCACAGCGGGGAGGGGCCAGTTACAGCCGAGGTGAGGCCAGCGGGGCCTGGTGTTACACCGCCCCTCTGTAATAAGCGGTGAGATTTAGAGAATCTTTTGGTTTCTGCTGTTTCAAACTTGGGGCTGTTGGAAGTGCATCATACTTAGCATGTAAATGGGTCCTGGACTCCGTGCAGAAAGAGTCGATCATGGAATCCACTTCCGAGTGCACAAGCCTTGACCTTGCTAAGTGGTAAGGAGACAGAAGGGTAGCCAGGGCGGCTCCAGGAGGAGGGAGAGGGCAGGGCCATGGAGTGGGAGAAACCAAGGTGGACTTCCTGTAGGAGGCCCAAGTCCCGGAAGCAGACAGGAGCTGCTTTTGTCATGTTTGCTGTGAGGCCTTGGGAGCACCTCCTCAAAGGTCGACCTCAGTTTCTCAGGATCTAAACCAAGGGGGATCGGGCCAGGCTGGGTGGGCCCCTCAACTCTGAGCCGACTGGCTCCTTATAACGGTGACACCAGCAGGGTCTGTTGACAAGCATCCACAGAGCCGCAGCCGTGGCCTCGCAGGCAGAGGGAGCCCGCGGGGGGCCTGTGGTATGGCGGCAGCCTGAGGCCAGGCCGGGCCTGGAGCGTGGCCCTTGGAAATGTCCTCGGCTGGGCTGGAGGCCCGGGCCCCCGCTGGCGGAGGCCCTCAGGGCCGGCTGCCAGGAGCTCTGTGAAAGAAACCAGACTCGCTTATCTGCCTTCCTTTCCCAGACACACTGTGTGATAAGAGAGGTAAACGCTTTAGGGAGATGTTTGGGTTGAGTCTTGAAAGCCGAGTGTGAGTGGGGGATGGGCAGCAGTCTCAGGACGGGCTTCTGGCCCCTCCCGGGCTCCTGTGCCCACGCGTGAGCCCCCACACGTGAGCCCGCATGGGGCCGGCAGCACTGAGAATGCCTGAAATTTTCCCACCCTCCCGAAGCGTCTGCAAAGTTCCCGGTGAGAGGATCGTATCTCCCGGAGTCCCTGCGATCAGACCTGTGTCACCCTGCGCCTCCCTCTCATGCTCTCAGGCCTGGGCTCCCTTATGCGGGGGGGCGGGGGCGGGGCTCTTCCTAAAGCCCAGATGGGGACCGTTCTGTGCTGGTTCCTGTCCCCAGGGCTCACCAGTGATTTCTGCCCCAGCACACAGAGGCTGCCCCGCCCCGGTTCTCTTCCTGGGGGTGAGGCAGCCCCCCTCCCCCATGCCGGGAGACGCTGGGAGAGTGTGTCTGAGGTCCCAGGGTGTGCTTGGGGACCAGGACAAGTCCTTGGTTTAAGGCCTCCGTTCTGCAAAGGTCCTGCTGGGGCGGTTATCCCATTGTTAACCCTTTTCCTCCCCCTCATCTGGCTAAGACAGGTCTGGCAGGGACCAGGACCCGCCCTGCCCCAGGTCCCGGGGGACACGTTTGTCCTGAGCTGTCCTCTGTTCTCTGGAAGGCCAGAGTGCCTTGTGGACAAAGTCTCAGGTTGGGGTAGGAGACCCGGGTCCCAAACTTCCACTCCACTACCCCTCCCCAGCCCGTCCCGCCAACGGGTTGTGTGATGATGGTTGGCGGGTGGTCTCCCAATGACCCCTTGGCCTGAGGGGACAAGGGGTAGTTCCAGTCGAGGGGAAGTGGCAGTGGGGGGGTGGCGGGCAGGAGACCCAGGAATCTGGCTCGTCCAGAACCTACTTCCTGTCTGGTTGTGGCTCCTGGTCCCCTGGGGCGTCACGGGGGTGGGGGACCTGCTACGTGCAGGGGCAGGCGTCTGGGGGCCCCCCATTCCTGGGAACCTGGTTTCACCATCACCCTGTCCCTCCAGGCCCCTGCCCAGACCTGTGGCACCGGTTGGGCCAGAGTAGGAGGGTGGGGGGACATGGAGACCCCAGGCTGAGCTGGCCCCGGTGACAGGTAGGGGCTGGGGTTCAGGGTGGACCGGCTGTTTCTCCTTCTGCTGCTGATTTGGCTTCAAGTTAGGGGTGCCCGCAGGGGCCCCCCTTCTCCACAGCCTGGCCCCTCCCTCTCCTCCTGAGTCAGGACTTGAGGGGTCCCCTCCTCTCCCAGGCACCCCCCCCCCCCCAGGGCTCTGAGTCCTGTCCTTTCCTCCTTCTGCAGGGACCCACACCCCACAGAGGGACAGCCCCTTCCAACTCTTCCCCTGTCCTCCCAGCTTCTCCCCCCTCCGCCCTCTCCCACCCCACCCCTACCTCATTCAGTCCCTAAATCACCTGCCGGCCTCTTCTTTGCTAAACCCAGTGAGCGCTGTTCAGATCTCATCTCGACCATTTCCTTGACCCGAGGCCACCTTTGGGCGCCCCAGGCACGCCTGTGTTCTTCCTGAATGTGTCTCCCTGCCTCACCCAGACTTCTCCAGGTTTCCTCCCCGCACCTCTGGCTGCCCCTCTGTAGACCCCTCTTCTCCCCCCAGGCCCCCTCCACCCCTGGCCACCTCTTGCTCTGGGCGTGTGCCGGGGACACAGGACTCCTGCTTGTCCCTCATTGTTCCCTCCATCCTTCTGTCCTGTCTCTTAAACTGTAGACCCAAACACACAGCTGTGTCCTGACCTCACCTCCTGGATTTCCCAGGGGCACCTTACACTCAATGTGGCCCGAACCGAAGTCCCTGTTTTCCCACCAACGCCCCTTCCTTCCCCCTCAGGTCACTTATCCCTGCAGTCGCCCATCAGAACGCGTCACAACTCCAAGTCGTCTGTCTGTGCAGACGCTAGTTGTCCCCTCCTCATCCACCTGGCGTACCCTACACCCGGCTTGGGCACTGCTGCCTCTGGGGGGCCCTCCCTGACCTGCTGGGCTGGACGCACTCTTGGGCTCTGCTCGAGGTCCTGGCTCCCCCGCCAGAGCGATCCCCCCATGGCGCAGTGGCCACCCCTAGCACTGGCTGAGGGGCCGCTGAGCCATCTGGGGCCAGGGGTCGTCTTTAGTCATCTGGGAACCTTGCAGGCAAGAGCCAGCCTGGAGGTGTCTCGGGAGAGGTGTAGCCAGCCTCCAAGTGGCCCTTAGTGCTGGGGGGTCTGCCCCGATCCCCTTCCCGCCAGGCAGACCCCGCCAGCCCTGTGGACACGCCGGGCCCTCCCCACCTCCCTCGCTTTGGGAGAGGCAGGAGGACGTCCCTCCTGGCCACAGATCACAGGTGATTCTCACGTGTCACTGTGGACAGGACACCTCTTCTCGGAGCCTTGGGCTTTCCCTGCCGCGTGGGGGTGTTAGCATGCACCTGAGAGGACGGAAGCACATTGGCGTAACTGGTGTGGCCAGAAAAGGGCCTGATGCTCGATGGATGCCCTGCAGTGTACCTCCCTTATCTCAGACGGGGACACTGAGACCCAGCAGCGGCATGACCTGACCCCCGGCTCCCCCAGGGGCTCCGGTATTGGCTCCACTGAGGTTCGGGGGGGGGGGGGGCTGGAGGGCCCCGGAGCCTGTCAGACCCTCGTATCCCGGGCATCCAGGCAAATCTTGTGACCGCGTCCCATGGAAGGTCCTCAGCACGAAGGCCCCAGTGCCTGCTGTTGGCCCAGAGAACCTTAGGGTTCTGGTTTCAGCGCCCCTACACGGGCATCCGTGTCGGCTGGCCACGCCGGGGTGAGAAGGGCCAGGCTCTTGCCGGGGCATCTGGTCCAGGCAGGGGAAGGGTGGGCCACTTTGCGCCCTGCCAGGAACCCCATTCTGATCTTTGTCTCTAGTGCTTTTGGAGGCTGGGGTGAGCCCGGGAGAGTCGTTTGCCTGGCAGGATCATGGGGGCTCAGCAGCCGGGGCTGGGTCCACGCCAGCTCGCTGTGTGGCCTGTGCCCAGGACCGTATCTCCCAGGGGCTGTCTCACACGGCAGTGTTACTTGTCCCCAGAACTGGGGGGGCCTCAGACAGCAATCTCGGGAGGGGGCAGCCGGCCCTGCCTGACTGGGCCCCCCTGGTGCGTGTGTCTCCGTAGAGCGTGGATCACCAGGACGAAGCCAGCGAGGTGGACACAAGAAAGGCCTCAGACTCGTGCATCGTTGAGAACGGGCACCAGCCTGGGACAGGTAGGGGCCGACGGCAAGGGGGGCCGTCCCGCGGCCGGGAGGGGACGTGGCCCTGAACCCCAGCAGGCCGACAGGCTGCCCGGAGGGCGGCTTCACTCGGGGTGAAGTAGAACTCTGTCAACGCAGAGGCAAATGGGAGGTCTCGAGGGGATGGACTTCCCTGTTTCCGGAGGAAGCAAGTGGGCCCCGAGGAGATGTCCACGCAGCCGACAGCACAGCGTGGCCGACAGGCTAGGTAGTATTTACTGAACTGATGGTGACAGCAGTGTGGAACAGACATAAACTCCGGTTGCATTGAGGCGTCCCCAGAAGAGGGAGGTCAGGGAGGCCTTCCTGGAGGAGGTGGGAGGAGGGTTCACAGAAGCTGGAGTCCTACTGGGGGGGGGGGCGGCCTGAGGCCCCTGCAGATGCCTTGGCTGACTCCCCCCGCCTTCCCCACTGGCCTTGTGTTTCAGGTCTGGGCGATGGGTCCCCAGAAGCCGCTGGAACCTTACCAGCACCAGAGCCCCCCAGGCCTCGCCCCGTGAGCCTCTCCCTGCAGCTGCCTCACCAGCCGGTCACGGCCGTCACTCGGGTCTCGGAGAGGTTTTCAGGGGAGACCTCGGCCGCGACTCTCTCGCCCACGTCTGCCGCCATCCTGGGGGGCCCCAGCCCGAGCCCCAGTGAGGCCACCGCACCCCGGACTCCAGGTTCCAGCGGTAGGAGCGGGAGAGCATAGCCTGGGTGCAGACCCCACGGGGGTGGGGGGCTGGCGAGAGACTCGGAAAACCTGGGACCGAGCTGCCCACCTGTGCCCGGTCCCTGTGACGCGCCCTTCCCTGCCTGACTCCTTCCAGGGATGCCGTGGACTGGCGGCTTCCCTCGGGGAGACCGTGGCTTGCATTCCGGGTCAGGCTGTGGTGAGGACGTGGCTGGCACCCTGCGCACTTGGCAGGGCTCCACCAGCCTGCTGTGGGCCTGTGGTCGGGGCCTGTGGTGTGTCCTGGGGTGGGGCTTCCAAAATGAGGGTCTGGCGACAAAGCGTGCTGCACCCTGGGACCTGTGCTCCCCACAGCAGCCGGGAACGCCTACAACACCTTTTATGTCCGAGCTCTGAGCTCCTAGCCCCTCTCCCTCAGCTGTTGGCCGTGGGGGGCCAGCTTAGCAGGGGCGGGGGGGGGGGGTCTGCCCATCCAGGGAGCCGTGTTGGGTCAGAGAAGGGCGCGGGTGGCTGGCCCTCCCCAAGGCCGTGGCTACTTCTGTTCCTCTCCTTGTCCTGCAGAGAAGAGTCCTTCCGCCCCGAGGTTGAGCTCTGGCTATGGGGCAGCATCGGCCGGCAGGAGCGACAGGTGCGTCAGGGTGAGGTGGCCAGGTGGGCTGTGCTGTCCTGGGACTTGGGCTCCCTGTGCTGACCCGGACCTTGGAGAGCCGGGCAGCGGGTTGCAGGGGAGGCCGGGCCGCGGGGCTCGCTGGACAGCCTCGTTTGGAGAAATGTGGCCGAGGCTGGCTTCTCTGTGGACCCTGCAGAGCGGGTCTGTGTGGAGGTGGGAGGGGTGTCTCCGTCCCCACAGAGGAAGGAGGGTGGGAGGGCCTCTCCATGCGGGTGCCCAGAGAGGCCCTGCCCCCCTCATGGTACAGACCCCCTCCCCCAGCCTGCAGCTGTCCCCATATTCCCCCAGGCCAGCTGGCTGGGGGTGGGGGGCTCGCTTGGCTTTTCTTTTAATAATAAAGGAAAATGGTGACTCTCTCTGGCAAACCGTTCAGGAGGAAACAAAGAGGGTCTTATCTAGTGGTGGAGAGGGGCCTGGTGGGGCTGGTTCGGGGTCCACCTTCTGCCCCAGGAATTGACACCTGCTGAGGGGTGATTATGCCAGGCATTGGGTGCCCCCTGCAGCGGGCCAGACCTCTCAGTCAGAACCTGCCCAACAGGTTGTGCCTGGTGCCGCCGTGCCTCCTTTGTTCCTGCCTCGGTCACTGGGGGGAGGGGGGCCCTGGGCCCGAGTGGGCTGGGATATTCCTGACTCGGTGGTTCTCTCTCTCCTCAGCCCACCCCTGGTGACGCCTCGGTCTCCACCAGCCACCGCCCAGGCCCGGCGCCGGGAGCTGGTCAGGTCGCAGACGCTGCCCCGCACGTCCGGGGCGCAGGCCCGGAAGGCCTTGTTTGAGAAGTGGGAGCGCGACACCGCGGGCAAGTACGCACGCTCGCGCCCAGACCCACGTGGGAGCCAGGCCGCGCAGGAAAGCCGGCCCAGTCCTCTTCCCCGGGGGCCGGGCGCAAGGGCAGGGCCCATGATGAGAGCCCCTCGCCTGCCCTGTTCCAGAGGTGCCCCAGGCCACCCTCCCCGCCTCGCCTGGCAGGACGGGGAGACCACAAGGGATAGTGGGTTAGGATTCCCAGGGTGGGGGGGGGGCTGTGGGGTGACACCCTGCCCCCCCTTAGGGACAGGGCTGGTCTTTGAACAGGGATCCAGTCGTCAGCATGACACCTGCTGGGTGCAGGGTGGGGTCCCAGCCTGTGTGGTGAGGACGCCCCTAGCCCCAGCTTCCTGTGACCAGTGAGGGAGACCGACCAGGGCAGTTTCCCCGCTGAGCCAGATCTGGGCTGTGTCCTTGGGGCCACCAGGGGGACCACCCTCCCGGGGCTAGGAGGCTACGAAGGGAGCTGTCAGTGAGGGTTACGTCTGGGCAGCTGGGACGAAGGGAAGGGAGCAGAGGGCAGGGGCCTGAGGCCACGTGGGCTGCGGTCCCCTGTCCCAGGATTGCCAGGTGACCCCCGATTCCCAGTGTGGGAAATGGATGCGGGCTGGCGGCCGGAGGGAGGGTGGTCCTGCCAGCGGGGCGTCTCCCCGGGGTGAGCAGAGCAGGTGGTGTGCGAGCGGTGGGGACCCGCGGCCCCACAGCAGGCGTGCGCTCTTTGCACAGGGGGAAGGGCGAGGTGCGGGCCAAGCTGAAACGGTCGCAGAGCTTCGGTGTGGCCAGTGCAAGCAGCATCAAGCAGCTCCTGCTGGAGTGGTGCCGGCAGAAGACCCTTGGCTACCAGGTGGGCCCAGACCCCGCCCTGGCCGGGGGGTGGGGGTGGGGGACCCTTGGCTGCCAGGTGGGCCTAGGCCCGCCCCAGCCCAGGGGCCCCTGGTCTGCTCTGGGAGAGGCTGGGAGCATCTGCTTGATGGGTTAAATTGGGTGGGGGGCGCGGAGGTGGGACGGAACCCCCGCTCACGCCCCTGTGTTGCCCCCGGCCCGCCGGAAGCACGTAGACCTGCAGAACTTCTCGTCCAGCTGGAGCGACGGCATGGCCTTCTGCGCCCTGGTGCACTCATTCTTTCCCGACGCCTTCGACTACAGCGCCCTGAGCCCTGCGCAGAGGCAGAAGAACTTCGAGCTGGCCTTCACCATGGCCGAGTGAGTATGGCGGGTGCTGAGCCCCGCTCCTGCCCGGGGGAGTCGTCTGCAAGGGTCCTGAGGCCATCCCACGGCCTCCTGTACGGATGGGGAGACTGAGGCCTGAGGGGTCGCCCACACTCGGTGCACCTGCCCCTCTCGCTGGGTGCCTGGCCTCTGCTGTGTGGTCTGGGAGGCCAGCCACGGGCTGGGCGTGAGGGACTGCGGGGCGGGCTCTCCCAGGGCACCCAGCCTGTCTTCTCAGGGTTGGTGGGGAGACACTTGCTTGGGCAAGCAGGACGTTGAATAGTGTCTGCCTCGGAAACGTTTTTAAAAATTCTTCAATAAGTAGATTTTGCTTCCCTAAATGTTGTCCTAGCGTTTGCTACGAAATCATCTGTGTTCCTAAGACTGGCTCCGGGAGGCGATTGGGTGGGGAGAGATTCTGGGATTCCCTTGGCACTCGGGAAGCCAGTCTGGGATTTGGCTGGTGGCTCAGGGCAGCCCCTGGGGCATCGGGGTTCTAGCTGGGGTCGGGAGGTGGGGGGTTGCAGGCTGTCCCCTGGGGCTGGTCGGCCTGACGTTGTGGGGCCCGGAGAGCAGCTGTGTGGGGAGGGCTGGCTCACGGGCTGTGCGTGTGGGCAGCGGCTGGACCAGCTCACGGCGGCTGGCAGGGAGCTGGGGCAGAGGGCCTCCTGTCGGTTGGTCACAGTCCAGAAGCAGAGGCTCAGGGGAGCCTGGGGGCGGGGCTCAGGGGATGCTCAGGGGATGCTGGGGGGTGGGGGGAGGAAGGTGAGAGGGAAGGCGCAGTCTCCTGGAGGGAATGTTTGTCTCCTGCCGCAGCCTCTGTGCCTGGACGTAAGCCCGTGAGCAGCGCCTGCCCACCAGGTCTGCATCCCCGCTGCCCTGACCAGGGGGAGGCCTCGCTCCAGACCTGTGTGCCCTCCGCACTCCGTTCCTGGACCCCAGCCCTGGCCGGGGAAGGGGTCGGAGCCTACGGGTCAGTCCTGGGGGCAGAGGGGAGCCGGCCTGAGTTGTGGGAATGTCGCCGTTGCCCCCGTGCAGTGGTCTCAGGTGACATGCCGGGACTCTCGGCCCCCGCGGGGTCACAGAACCCCTTCTCTTTCTTGGCTGCTCGAGCTAGCTGTCTTCCTAATCGCAGAAACAGCTCTGGTTGGAGTGTGTTATGCAACTGGACCCAGACGGCGGTGAACCAGAGCCAAGGGGGACAGCGCAATGTCGGGGAGGGACACCTCGCAGGGGGAGGCCCGGCTGCTCGGGCCTAGAGACGGTGGCTGTCAGAGCAGGCTGAGCGTGCAGGGCGGGGGCTCTGGTGTGGGCGCCGCACCCCAGGACCCACCCCGGAAACTGGGCCGGCGAGGCCCCGCTCGGGCCCCTGGTGTTTTCTTCCACAGACCAGGCTGGGCCGGGAGAGGGGGCCCTGGGCCTCAGGGTGGTGGCCCTGCCTCCCAGATGGTGGGGAGCACAGCCCCGCCCCGACAGCCAGAGCCAGATTGCTCTGTGGCTGTGCTTTCCCAGACGTGGGCACCTCCAGTCTCGGAGCACAGAGCACGTTCCTTCTGTTCCCAGCCTGGAGGGTCAGGGTGTGTGCAGGCCGCTCCGCATCTTGCCTCCCTCCTCCCCAGAGCAAACGGTGGGGTGGGGGTGGGGGGACTGAAGCCTGGCCCTGCCTCTTTGTGGTCTGAGTGTGGCTGGGGAGGGGAGGGTGGCCTGCCGGCTAGGGGCCCAGGGCAGGCCTGTGTGGGGAGCTTGTTTGGGGCCTGGGAAGGGACCTCCCCTGGGAGTCCCTGGGAGAGGTGACCTCGCAGATATGGGGGGGGGGGGTAGGAAGGTGGCCTCCTAAGAAGACAGCAGCTTGGGTCACCTGGCTCGCTCCCGGGACAGCAGGCTGGAAGGAAAGCACAGGACCCCTGCTGGACGGTTCCGGCTATCAGTTTCTTAGCAGACACTCCCCAGGTTTGCCAGCGAAGGTCCGGCAGACGCATGGGCCCACAGGCGGCAGAAGCAGGCTGTGCGGGGTGACAGGGGTCTGGGCTCCATGGGGTCACAGCCTTTGCACAGGAACAGAGGACAGACAGGCCCCTCAAACAGGGGGTTCACCCCCCCCACACACACACATCAGGAAGGAAACGTTTGCAGACCCTCTGCGAGCGAGGGCCTTAAAACCACAAAGACGCACCGGGAACTGGGTGGCGTGAGCCGTGTGCTACCCCCCCCCTCCCGGGAACTCCCGGCCCCGAAGATTCCCCGCGGCCTAATCTGTGCGAGCAATGCGGTGTTGACAGCAAAGTACGAGCCCTTGTTGGACAGGTGTCCGGGCTTGGAGAGCGGGAAGACCGGTCCTTTTATGGAAGGGGTGCGGCGGTGCGCGGGGGCCCTGCCCTCTGCGCCCTGCGCCCCACATCTCCAGGCCGAGCGCCCGCCCAGAGCCGGACGTGTGGCCTGAGGCTCCCGCTTGCCCTGCAGGGAATGTGTCCTGCTCTCGGGTTACGCCCAAGCAGAAGGGGCTTCGGGCTATTTGTAGTGTCCATGTGTCTCTGTCTAAAACCAGACTGGAGGCTGTAGTCCGAGCCTGGCATCTGCGTTTAGCGAAGGCTTAAACAAATAAAAATAGCCCCTTGAGCCCCTCCTCCCTCGCCCTCACAGGCCAGCCCCGTGCCGACCGCAGATCGTGACAGAGCCGGGGCAGGAGAATCCTCGGAACCTCGCTTTTAAGCCCCAAGCAAGGTGGGGCTCAGTACGTTCACTCAGAAATGATGGCACACAGGTGTCACCCCGGTTCTTGCTACTCGGTGCCATTGAATTGTCTTGCGCGTTTCCCTTTGGCCTGTTTCGCGGCGCGGGAGTTACGCTCCTATCGCTGTTACAAACGCACTTGCTTCCTTTTAATTTGAAAGGCAATGGGGTGTGTGCCCAATAGTGTTCTGCCTTAACCGTACCTCAACTCTTTAAAAAGGGCAGTTGGGGCCTCTAATATTTTGAGACTTGAGTATTTTTATAAAAGTCAATACTGACCATTTTCCTTTTCTCATACCCTGATTCTGAAGTTTCATTCAACCCGCGTCTGCAGCTTTTAGGACTCGTGAGGTTACCCTTGTAGCTGCTGGGGTGGGGACCGGGAAGCCAGAGCCTTGCCCGCGACCTCTCGCCTGGGTTTGTAGGGGTGATGGCGGGGTAAGGCCTTAGTGCCCACGCTGACCGCGGCCCTGAGGGCGAAGCCTCGCTGCCCAGGCAGGGATGCCGCGGGTGGGAGCCGGTGCAGAAGGGGGTCAGTGGACCCTCCCTGCGCGGGTTGGAACATCCTAGCCATTGTGGGCGGGAAGAAGAAACCAGAAGCAGGGCACAGGAGAGGGTCCCAGGTGCCCTTTGGAGGCCCAGTGAGGGAACCAGAGAGATGTGGTTTCGGGGAAAGACGTGATAGGCTTTGGTGGGGAAGAAATTAGGCAGAGAACAGACTTGTGGGGTCATCCGTAGAAAGTACCCAGCGGCAAGTGAGCATAGGGAACAGGAGGGAAACTCTCCTGGCCAAGAGCCACCTGCGGAGGGATTTGACCGCGGGGCGCTGGGGCCCGTGGCCTGAGCCTGGAGAAGAGCAAGGCCAGGCCGGACTCCCCCATGTCTGCAGGGTGCGCTCGGTTCTCTTCCGAAGCCGAGGTCAGGGCTTTAGTACGGCCCTCATCTAACTTGGGGACCACTGTGGCCAGCGGCGGGGAGTGATGGTCTGGCTGCATGCATGGCCCGCCCACACGCACCTGGTGCAAGTTCGCCCCCCCCCCAGGCACCTGACCCGGACGTGGCCCCGCCCACACACCTGGTGCACGTTCAGGGCCCCTGCAGGGCACGCTCACACGCACCTGGCGGGTGTGCAGGCGGCCCTGGGAGGAAGGCAGGAGCGGAGCGCAGCAGGTGCTGACGGCTCAGAAGGTGAACTCAGGCCGGAGAACTTGGATTTGCAGCTCTTCGCCATTAACAAAGCACCTTCCCATGCCTGCCCTTGTCAGAGCTCGCACTTCCCTGACCCCGAGCCCGGCCCTGGCCCGTCTGGGATGCCAGGCCCTCGTCACCTCACAAAGCCGCTGGATTCCGCCATTGGCCACCGGCTCCAAACCGAGGGGGAGGGGGCAGTGGGACCCGGGACAGACGTCCCCATTCGCCCTGACATTTGGTTAGTGATAGGACGTCTGGCACATGGCCAGCGCAAGATCCACCCGCGAGATCTGGCCGGCAGGCTCTGGGGTACAGGCCGCAACCTTGGGGGTGGGGGTCCGATCTCTGCTGAGGACACGGCTAGCAGACCCAGGATCTGAACTCCGCTGTTTAGGTCCCAAATTCTGACGAAAATGGCAACCCCCGGGGACGTGTACTGAGCTCTTTCCAGGCACAGAAGCCGTGTGACCTGCGCGCCCACCCCGCCCCGTGCAGGGGCGATGATTCCACGTGGGGGACCGGGAGTCCGGGAGAAGCCAGGTGTCTTTCTTGCCAGAGTCAGGGAGGACGGGGCCGGCCGTGAACCCCGACAGTCATGCATTTGTTGACAGGGGAGGCGGGGGTCCCTGGAAGCAGGGGAGTGCCCCGTGCTCGCTGCTGAGCAGGGGTGGTCACGGACTGGAGCAGGCGTGGGAGTTTGTTCCGGGCTGGGTCCCCCAGGCCCGCCGCTCTGCGCCCTGGGGAAGCCCGCCTCAGCCTCCGGAAGGACACCCGCTGTTATTTCAGGGCGTGGCGCTGACCCCTGCCGCCGTGGGTGCCGCCTCGTGGGTCGTGGGAGTTGGGGCAGCGGGGGAGCCGCTTTCTTTCCAGGGCAGTGTCTGCACGCATGTTTCCCAGAGCGCGAGGCACAGGCCCAGGGGTCGTAAGTGGAGGTAGGCAGGTTTCTAAGCTTGTGACCCATCAGCAGGTAGTGACAGCAGGTGAGTGTTTCGTGACCAGTGTTCAGGAACAAGTGTGGGGCAGGAGACACAAAACGCCACGGAGGAAATCTCGGTGGTGAGACGTTTGTGAGCGTTTTCCGCGTGCACGTGCTGACCTGGGGTGAGAAATCACCAAAGGTGCGTCTTGGAAAAGTTTTAAAAGACGGTTTGAGAAGCCGTGTGGGTGACTTTTATGTTTTACTTCATTTTACATTTATTTTTCTAGCTCGTGCTGATTTCCCACAGGCTGCCGACGTACGTCGAAGTTTTTAGTGAAATTTAGTTTTTAAATTAAACTGAAATTTGACTAACAAAGTTTTCACTCGCATTTACTTTTTAAGCGGATTTAGTGAAAAGTTCAAAGTGAAATTAAATTTCACTGAAACTTGCAATAAAGTAAGTCTACTTAAGTCAAAACGTTGAGTTGTCGCAGTGGTTCCTGGACGCGGGGGTCTGGGCAACCCGCCTCCGAGAAGGCGACTCCAGGGTCTCAAGGGGTTTCTCGGGGTCTGCTGGGGTCTCTGGGTGTCTCCAGGGCCCTGCTGGGGACTCTCAGGGTCTGCGAGGGTCTCCCAGGGTCTGCTGGGGTCTCCGGGTGTCTCCAGGGGTCTGCTGGGGGGGGTTTCCCAGGGTCTCCTGGGTCTTCAGGCATCTCTTGGGGGGGGTCTCCTGGGCTCTCCCGGGGTCATAGAAGGCCCTGTGGGGACACCCCTCCTCTCTCCCCAGGGTGGCGGGGCTGGCCGGTGGCTGGGACCCTGGTCCTGACCCAGCTTCTGTGTTTCAGGAATCTGGCCAACTGTGAGCGCCTCATCGAGGTGGAGGATATGATGGTGATGGGCCGCAAGCCGGACCCCATGTGTGTCTTCACCTACGTCCAGTCTCTGTACAACCACCTGCGTCGCTTTGAATGAAGCCCATGGGGGCTGGGTGGCCGGGGCGCAGGCCCGGGAGGACACTGTGGGGCGGCCCCACGGGAGTCGCGTGCGTTCTGGTGTGAGCGCGCCCTGGCCGCTGTGTCGCTGATACGCCCCCCGCGCGCAGGGGCTCCGAGGAGGAGGGAGCGCGCTCGGTGCTACGTGATTATCTCCCTGCAAATAAAAGGCTTGCCTGTGGATTCTGGAATGTGAGATCCCTTTTCCCTTGGGCGAATTTGATACGTTGGCTTCACGGGGTTACACTGGTTACCAAGTGTGTGTGCTCAAAATACCCAGAGTTTTTTTTTTTTTTTTTTTTTTTACTTTCTCACTGTATCTTGGGTTCCCTTCCGCCGTCCCTGGGGTCTCTGCCGGGAAGCAGGGAGGACGCCCCAGCCCAGCCTGACGCGGAACCGTTCAGTCTCCCCCAGGTCCTGGGCGGCAGATGACCTTCAAGTTACCCTGGCTGGCTGGGCGGTGGGAAGGCCGTCACCTGGTCCCCAAAGCTCCCTGTCTCGGGAAGTTAACGCTTTGGGGGAGGACGAGGCCCTTTGTGCATAGAGGTAGTTTTTATTCACATCTTTTTTTAGGGGATTTGCTGGAGATATTTATGAAAAGTAACTATGTACCATTGGCCGTTTGTACATAAAAAGATGTGTCAAACTTCGCTTTGGATTGGTTGTTTCTGTTCGGGACACCTGGGACCTGTGGACGACAGAGTTTGCATGCATTCCAAGTGAAAATTTGCTCAAATCCCCCATTCTCTGCTTCTGCACCTAGATCGCTGCCCAGGAAGTTGACAACCACGTCCACGTACTTGTCAGTCGGGCTCCCTCGTCCCTGCTGCCGGGGGACGTGGTCTGGGAGTCCCCTCGGGTTTCCAGGGGACTCTGGGCCTTGGCTGGTGGGTCTGTGATAACGGTGGCCCACGTGTGGAGGAAGCCCACCTCGGCCACTGCTCTATAGTCACGGCGATTTGTGCTAGGATTCGAACAACATCTTTAGGTCCTGCCAGGTGCAGTCTTTAGCTCCTTCAAGAACCATTTTCTTTTTTTTTTTTTTTTAATGTTTATTTATTTTTGAGACAGAGAGAGACAGAACATGAACGGGGGAGGGTCAGAGAGAGAGGGAGACACAGAATCCGAAGCAGCTCCAGGCTCCGAGCTGTCAGCACAGAGCCCGACACAGGGCTCAAACTCATGAACCGTGAGATCATGACCTGAGCTCAAGTCGGACGCCCAACCGACTGAGCCTCCCAGGCGCCCCAAGAACCATTTTCTAATTCAGTTGGACTTCAGTCACGCGCTTGCAGAATTTCCCTTCAAGCAGCTAGTATGTTCTTCAGCTGGTGCAGTTTGGGCTCCTGTGACCGCCTAGACACACACGCGTGTCCCCCGTGTGTCGGGAGGGCAGGGGAAGAGCTCTTTGGGGTGTGAGGGGGAACGTGGTGGGGTTTTTTGGGGGGGCTGAGCAGTAGGTTCAGCAGATTCGCTTCTTCGGGACGAATTCTTGTTCCACGTTTTGGATTTCCCCACAGCGGGAACCAGGAGAGGGGCGGGGAGCCCTCTTGTTAGCAAAGACGCAGGGCCCGGTTTTTATCGTATTTTGTTACTTCATACTGCAGCTTAGGGTTTCAAACCTAAAGCCGATGTGGGAACACAAGAGCCCTATAAAAATAATTTCTATATGTGACTGAGTATTCACGCGTGTTAAACGGAACTCTCCGGAATTGCAGATGTGGCCGTACACCTTCGCTCATAAAACAGAGCAGATCCTGCCGGGACAAGGAACGATTTCTCTTCAACATTCAGAACGATACAGAGCGGGTACCGTTTAAAGCAGGGTCTGTCTGTGATGATCTCGTCTGTGGTCTTCAGGGAGATCTCGGATACCTCAAGGGGTTTCAAACCTCATTACCTCTAGGACAGAGCCTGACAGTTCCCGGGCTTGGGCAGAAAGTGCAGGAAGGCTGCACCACGTCAAGACATTAGGAAACCATCGTTTTAGGTCAGGGTTACTTAGAAGTTCCGTCTGCGAAATCCAATTTCAGGTACAAATGGCTTCACGTCTTTTTTCGTTTCCCTCCCCGGAGAGAATTACTTCTCAGCGTGCCTCTAAGATCCTCTCGCTTTTCCAGATAGATTCCTTCACCTGGCTTTTGTTAAAACTTATTAAGTCGGACCAAACTGGCTTGTGTCTCCCTGACGTGAACGTTTCGCCAGAGCCAGCATGGGCTCTAGCCTTTCTGACAGCTGATGGGTTATTTCTCAAGGCAAGTGAGAGCTTATAAGCACTTTCTGAATATGATACAGCACATGCTGGTTAGCAGAGCACGTACAGGCCAGGTGTTTGGGGAACAGTTTGTTAAAGCCAATGAATTTCGCAAATGGTCGAGAGGATGAGAAGTTCTCCGCGTCCCAGGCCACGGTGCTCAGGACTCTGTAACCAGAGGAGGCGAGCGGGGGGCACTATTTGCTGCAACGCCGGGTCTGTCGGACTCCAGGCGATTGGGTGGCCAGCTAAAAATGCTGGTTAAGTCGGTCGGTTGTGGGTGGGACATCTCCCCACCCAGCCGACGCAGCTCCAGACTGGGATTCTTGAACTGGTGACGGCTGACGCTTCTGTCTCCCTTCTCTTAGCCTGTTCTCAGGCTGCTGCTGATGGCAAATGTTCCGGTGTGACTGTCCATCCCATTTCCCTTGCTTCTAGCACCTTTGATCTCTTATCTCTTGGTTCTTCGTCCTGCGTTGACATCCAACAGCCTCCGTTGTCCTTTGAAGAGCGCATTAAAGATGCCTGGGCAGGGGCACCGGGGTGGCTCGGTCGGCTGAGCGTCCGACTCTTGGTTTTCGCGGTTCCCGAGTTCGAGCCCCGTGTCGGGTTCTGCACTGTGCTGGGGACCCTCTGTCTCCCTCTCTCTCTGCCCCTCCCCTGCTCACTTCCTCTGTGTCTCTCTCACTAAATAAAGAAACTTTTTTAAAAAATGCCTGGGCATGCCTCTTCCCTAGGAAGCAGCAAGCAAGGGAAAACACCGAGGAAGGAGGGAGCCAAGAATTCTGGGCTCTCCGGGGCATCCAGGCAGCCTCCGTGGGATTGGGCCGTCCGACCAGGTGTGATAAAGGGCCGCGAGGGGGCCCCGAACAGTAGGGCAGGTGACAGGGCTGGTGGCAGCGGAGAGATGCATCCAGACCGGCCACGGCCATCCCTCCACGGGGTCCAGTGCTGGCACGGGGTGCGGGGGCAATGTTGGACCCTCTTCCGGCCGCCCGAGGCCTCACCCGCACCTCCAGGTGCCCCGTCTTCCCGGCCTCTGTCGTGGCCCCCCTGCTCTCATCACTGTCCTGAGGCAGAGAGCCATTAAGTTCCCAAGGTTCTGGTTCAGAAATTCACGGAAAAGCGGGAAGACGAGGTCGGCGGACAGGTGTACTCCTTTCGTGGATTGTGAGCACTGTGCCACGTTCCTGCTTGCCGAGCCGTGGGTAGGACGGCACAGAGACCGCGACGCTCCCGGCCGAGCACCTGGACATCCACGGAGACACCCACGTCCTCCCGCACGTGTGTGTGTTAGCACACTCCAGAAATCAGACGTTGATTCACCTGATGTACAGCTTGTTTTCAAATTTCTCTAATTGTCCCCACATGCCTTTCATGGCTGTTAAAAAACTGAAAAACCCCAGGGTCCCATAGAAGTTCACGTGCCACGTTCCATTGTTACGTCTTTTTAACGTCTTAATCTAGAACAGTCTCCCCACTGTCTGCTGTCTATTTTCCATTCGATTCTTTTCAAGAGCCCGGGCAGGGTGCCTCCCCGGCCGAGCCCCAGTCTGCACGTTTCTGTTTCCTCCCAACCAGACGTGGACGAGACGTGTTCGGCACAAATACACCCAGCGTGGTGGCAGGTGAGGGGCTCGCGCTGTGGGCTGGCCCGCCCTCCGCCCTGGGGGGGTTTGACTGCACACCGCGCCTTTAGGGTCATCGAACGATGATTTTTACCTGAATCTGTAATGATGCTGGGCGTTGACTGGTGATTTATTTTTTTATTTTATTTTTTAACGTTTATTCATTTTTGAGACAGAGAGAGCATGAACGGGGGAGGGTCAGAGAGAGGGAGACACAGACGCTGAAACAGGCTCCAGGCTCTGAGCTGTCAGCACAGAGCCCGACGCGGGGCTCGAACTCACGGACCGCGAGATTACAACCTGAGCGGAAGTCGGACACCCAACCGACTGAGCCACCCAGGCTCCCCAGACTGGTGATTTTTAAACTCCACTTAAACTCATGAGTTCTTTTATTGTTTGTGTTTGTTTTGTTTGATGGGTTGTAACCACAATGGTCCAATGCCGGCCTGCCCGCTGGAAGGGGTCAGCTCTGGGGTCCCTTTGACGCATCCCCAGGCATCTCCGGGCACCTCCTGCTTTGGGCACAAGGTGCTCCCAGCTGACTTTTGACTTAAACTTGGAATCAGTCGTTTCCTTGAGAAATCCGGCCTCTTTTAGAGGAGACTCAGATTTATCTATCAAGATTCGGAAGCTGGCTGTGTTCAACGCAGGACGTGGGCGTCCCGTGGTGGTCACGGCAAGATGTTTTGTGCAGAGATGCCCGCAGAGGCCACAGTGCCTCCCGTTTAAATCCCGCACCGCACGACTCAGCCGACTGGCCTCTTTTCTTCCATTTCCTTTTCTCTGACCCTTCTGATTCCCCACGATGTCCATACGTCCGCACATTTCTTCCTCAAGACACAGACAACAGTGCCGTGGTTTTACGCCGATGCCACTGCCAGTAACAGGCCACTAAGTGAGGTCCCGGAGGCCTCTGGGCGGCACAGAGAACAGGTTCAAAGTTACGGATTGGACGCACGTTACCTTCACTTGTTTCCGCCTGTGTTCAGTCGAGGGTTTGTCTCCGTCATTTTATTTCATTTCCGTGGATCTGAAGTTCTTCGGCTAATTCAGAATCACGACCAAACGAGGTTTATTTCCTCGTCCTCCACCCAGCCCTGCTGTGCTTGTCGCCGGTCCGTCCGTCTGTCCTTCCTTCCCCTCCCGCGGCAGGAAGCAAATGCAAACCGTGCCTCTATTTCCCGTCCTGTCTTACACAGCAGAAAGCGTGGCACATACTCTCTGTGGACTTTGCTTTTCATTTTTGTTCACAAGTGAAGTTTGGGGCGCCGACTCTTGATTTCAGCTCAGGTCGTGATCTCACGGTTCATGGAATTGAGCCCCGCGTCGGGCGGCGTGGAGCCTGCTTGGGTCTCTCTCTCTCTCTCTCTCTCTCTCTCTCTCTCTCTCTCTCAAAATAAAAAATCTTAAAAGAAACAAGTGCAGTTGTCCCCGCCCCCGGACAGCACAGCCGCGGGGCCCTCAGCCTGTGCACGCTGAGCTTTACTCGGGGGCGGCCGGCCGCCGGCACCAGGGACTCTGCTGGGGAGCTCTCGGCTCGGTGCGTGTGCTGTTCACACTAGTGGGGACGAGTCCTCGGGGTGAAAGCCCAGGCACGAGATTGCTGGCTGGAAACGCCGCGCGGGTCTCTGCGGAAACGGTCAAATCTCGCTGCACCCGGCGGTGCCACCTGCACTCCCACCGCCAAGGTGTGAGGACACCTGTCTCCCCTCAAGGGAGCGTGCTCAGCCTCGTGGACTTCCGCCATTCCCCGGGCGACAGGGGCTGTCAGCGTTGTGTCTGTTTTTACTTGTCGTGTGAGCGTTTTTATATACATGTGAACCACTCCTGTGTCTTCTCCTGTGACCTCCCTCTGTTCACCTCTCTTGTCCATCTTTCTTTTCTTCCTCTTGATTTTTAAGAGCTCTTTATATACGAGGAGGACTTCTGTATCTCTTTGTGCTGGTTTCTCCGTCCCCTCGGCCCCGGAACCGTGTCTGGTTTGTATCACTTCTCACTCGGATTGTAATGACCTCCTAACCGGCTTCCAGACATCCCCCCGTCGGCCCCCGTTGTCTGCACCGCCCCCAGGAAGAGCCTCTCCAATATGTGTCATCATGTCACCTCCACTGAGTGGATTCTCACGTCCTTGGGACAAGCGATTCCTTCACGGGGCATCGAAGGCCATCTCACCCGCCTCGAGTCCAGCCACAGTTCTCCCTTTGCCCCGTTGTCCCCGTTCACCCGACTCCTCCTACCTGGTGCCCAGAGCTCAGTCTACACCTGGGGAGAACCTCACCGACGCCCTCTGCTACTCGGCTCCCAGAACGTCACCAGCTGGGTCTGCCCGTCACCGAGCACCTCATTCGATCACTAGGCCGTGAGCTCAGGAGGACAGAGGTGCCTGGTTTCCTCGGGGGTCCCCATGGCCTGACACGTGCTTGACACATAGTGGGGGCTCCAGGAGTGTCTCGGAGGGGTGGCCAGGCTGTGAACTCAGTGCCGGGTGAACGCGGGAGGAGCTGGTTGAATGGAGCCGTTGTTCAGGCCCGTGGACCCGGCCCAAGTTTCTGAAGGCTGAGTGCTTCCTTTCAGAATTAATCGGGTGCCATTGCCTTTCTCTCCAGTGGGACGTTCTTGTTCGGGAGGGCTTCAGCTCCGCTCTGGGGGGCTCCCGGACGCCGGGGAAGGCGGCCCCGGGTCACAGCTGTGCTCCCGTGGGTATCTGCTTTACTCAGCAGATGTTCATACGTGAGGCCAAAGGTAACTTGACTGGGGCCCCGCTGGCTCACGTTTCCGTGCCCAGGGTGCAGCGTCACGGCCTCGGAAGAGGGACAGTTACTAGCGTCACGGGGCGACCACCGTCTCCTGGCCATTATCCCCAGACTGGAAAAAAATAAAACCACCTTTGGTGAGAGCCCGGGGGACCCCGCCCTCTGGGGCTGCTGCACTCAGAACACGGGACCCCCGCCGCCCCTGCACCCGCACGACGGTCTGGGGGCCGTGCTCCCCGAGGCCAAGGCGCCCAGCAGAGTGAACAGTCGGGCCTGTGCCGGCGTGGCGGGGCCACGTGGATCAACCACCCTGCGCGTGCGGAGTCCCAGCGAAGACTCTGGAGCCACTCGGTGCGTCCACGTGGGCTCCCCAGGGGCCGAGGGCGCTGTGTCGGGCCCAGCTGGCCGCAGCGGGCGCTCAGTGGCCCTTTGACCTGGTCTGCCCACCTGTCGACCTTGTGCCACCGTCACGGCCACGCTCGCACGTTGGGGAACTGCGGGGACCCCGCTCGCCAGGCCACCCGATCGCTGAAATAACGGAGCTGGTTCCGGGGGGCTCGTGGGCTCATGGTGTGTGGAGGGTTAAACGGTTCGCAGCGGCCTCACGCTGGTGTTTCCTCTGCCCCCGGGAGGGGTGGGCTCCAGGCGGTTTCCCTCGGGCCGAGGAGTTCTATTTCAGAGGAGACCTGTGTGTTTCTTTGTTACTTTATCCACGGCTCACCCGCTCCGAGCAGGGTGACTCAGGGGAAATGGGTATTTTCAGCCAGGGGCCACCACAGCTGCTGCATCAAGTGTCTTTGGACCGGCCGGTTTCACGACAGGTGTGTTTTTATTCAGGAAAAATAATGCACTTAATTTAGAGGATGCACTTCCCTTCCAAGAACATGGCCCTTCCTCTCTCCCCACCCACCCCTCCCGCCCGTAACCCGCGGGAGGGTGACCTCGGGTTCCCAGTGCAGAGGCCGCCAAGCCCCCAGCAGGCAGACGGGGCTTCCAGTCTGCACCGTCCCCTCTCCCGAGTGGGTGGGGGCCCGCCCTGCGAGCCTGGGGGCGGGGGGCTGGGGGAGGCCGGACGCTGGGGTCCTTGCGGGCCCAGGCGTGAGGAGGCACGCGGACGAGGGGGCCCGTGCCATATGGGTGTTCTGTCCTAAACCCTTTTAAAATCAGTCTTACCGAGGGGCTCCTGGGTGGCTCAGTCCCGACTTCAGCTCAGGTCATGATCGCACAGCACAGTCTGTGGGTTCGAGCCCCGCGTCGGGCTCTGTGCCGACAGCTCGGAGCCTGGAGCTGCTTCGGATTCTGTGTCTCCCTCTCTCCCTGCCCCTCCCCTGCTCATGCTCTGTCTCTCTCTGTCTCAAAAATAAATAAAAACATTAAAAAAAATTTTTAATCAGTTTTATTGAGACAAAATCAACACCCTCTTAAGAGGGTGCTAATTCTGTTAGCAAAGTAATACTTGTGCAGAGAGTAAATGGTGGGAAGATGCCTTCACCACTCCCCCCCCACCCCGACCCCTGCCAGGAGGCCTCCTCACGGTCCCTTTTCCGTGGATTCCCTTTGTATTTGCCCGTATCTCTAGTTGGCCTTGTTTTACCTTTCTTTCTCGATTTTCCCTTTGGATGCATCCACGGATTTCCCACGGTGGGGGTGGGGGCTGGGCTGTCCCACTCTGTGGCCCCCACACGTCCCCCCCGAGTGGTCACCTCACGAGCGTGGGTTTAAGTCACCGTGAGAGTCTCTGCGAGTCTGACTCAAAACACCCCCCGGCTGAATTCTTCTCTTCTTCCCCAGACCTGCCGTGGTGACTTCGGAAGCGTTCACAAGTTCTGTGAGTCCACGTCCATCAAGAAGGGAAACTGATCCCTAGGGGCGCCTGGGTGGCGCAGTCGGTTAGGCGTCCGACTTCAGCCAGGTCACGATCTCGCGCTCCGGGAGTTCGAGCCCCGCGTCGGGCTCTGGGCTGACGGCTCAGAGCCTGGAGCCTGTTTCCGATTCTGTGTCTCCCTCTCTCTCTGCCCCTCCCCCGTTCATGCTCTGTCTCTCTCTGTCCCAAAAATAAATAAAAAAACGTTGAAAAAAAAAATTTTTAAAATAAAAATAAAAAAAATAAAAATAAAAAAAATAAAAAAAAAAAAAAGAAGGGAAACTGATTCCTGCCCTACTGAATACGGTGACTGGATTCCAGGGAACAGACGCGGAGGCCGTGCTGTGTGGCTGCTGGGGCTGGGGCATAAAGGCCACGTGGCTTCTCGGCGCGAATGTGCAGCCCGGGGCCACCACGTAAGGAGTCTGGCCACTCTGAAGGCACCACACTCGGGAGATCGTGGGCAGATACTGGGGCAGGGAGGGAGGGATGTCCAGACCCCTGCTGTCCAGCCCCAGCTCCCGGGATCTTCGAGGGGCCCCGGCCCCAACCGCCAAGTGAGACACACGTGGCCGAGCCCAGTCAACTGCTGGAACCACGCGCGTTAATAACAGTAATGTGATTGTTGTTGTTTTGTGCTCTACATCTGGGCTGGTTCCGCAGTCGGTAACGGGAACGTTGATCTGGTCGCCTCACTGAGGGCACCTTTATCCTTCCAGACCGAAGCCTGGGAAACATTTTTGACCCCATCTTTCTGCACACGTCACCACTGGTATGTCACGGAATACTTGGGCTCGTCCTTCAAGTCCAGCCCAAATCCAGCCACCTCGCAGGGCCTGCAGGGCCGACGGCTGGTCCGAGC
Organism: Lynx rufus; assembly: GCF_022079265.1. Lineage (NCBI taxonomy): Eukaryota > Metazoa > Chordata > Mammalia > Carnivora > Felidae > Lynx > Lynx rufus. Next base: position 12,293,705 of record NW_025814843.1, on the reverse strand, counting down.
CCCATCGCGTCCTGCCCCGGAGCACGGCAGTGGCCTCCTACCTGTACCAGTGTCTTGCTCCCTCCTTCCCTGGCTTATTCTCAACACAGCACGTGAAATTTCCTGCCGACAGGTAAGTCAGGGCAACCCCCCCCTCCCTGCAGCAGCTGAGTCCCTGTCCCTCGGAGCGGAAGCCTGTCCTGGCCCCTCCTGCCCTGTGACATCATCCCCTGCCCCCCCTTCTGTCCCGCCCCCTCCTCCTAGAACACACTGTACCTCAGGCCCTTTGCACGAGCCATGCTCGCCATCTATTTCCTGGAACCAATAATTACGGCTGGCGTTCTGCTTGCCCAGTGCTCCACGCACCATTCGCCAATTTCCCAAGTGCTTCAGCGTTTCTGGTGCTGGTTTCCATGCCACAGGCATGTCGTTTTCTCCCATCCTTTGGGTGGTCTGTCTCCAACAGCGGTCACCCCGGCATTTCCTGTCGGTGCCTGGCTGTGTGGAGCCCGTGAGACCCCTCCCACAGCCCTGGGCTCCGTGCACTTGCTCACCCGGCGGGCACACAGCCGGAGCGCGTGTGAGACGTGCATGCCGCTCCCCTGCCTCCCTGGTCACCTGGTCCGAGCGAGTCGGAGCGCTCGGTCCGTAGCTCGCTCTCACACACGATGGCGGCGGGGGCTCTCTCACTCGCAGCGGGGACCGCTCCCCTCGCTGTGCGGTGACTATTGAGACCCCGGCTGCCACTCTGGTCTTCAGAGCGGGTTTCTCCCTGCAGATCTTACAATTTTTTTTTTAACATTTATTTCTTCTTGAGAGGGCCTAACATCAGTACTTCTCTGACCGAATTCTTCAAGGGATCTTGGCGTCCACGTTCTTTTCCTGTCCCTGCACGTGTCTCTCCTCCGGGTCCTCTTTGCTGGCCGTGGGGGGGGGGGGTCTCTATCTTCAAGCTGACCCCTGGTGCTCTCGGCCGTGCACTCTTGTCTGAGCCCGACCTCCTGGGCAGGTGAGGGAGGCCGGGGGCTTGTCTGTGGGGGGGGGGGGCCTGCACAGGTGACCTCAGAGCTGGGACCCTCTGCCCCGGGGCCGTGGGGGGCCGGCAAGGCTGCTGGAGGCAGGAGGAGGTAGACACAGCCTTTATCCCGATTTTAGGGCCAGGCCTCCTCGAACGTTCCCACCTCCTGCGGATCCTGGCCTCCCTTCTCCGGACCTCGGGCTCCACAGGCCGGTCCTCAGGCCTCTGCGTCCTCCAGGCACCCGCGGGACTCACTCGTCCACACCGTGCCTTCAGCCATCGTTCCCTCCAGGTGTGCACACGCGTGTTCACTTCTTCACCGAGTCCTGGTGACGCTTTGCAGGCGGAGTGGGCAGCCGGTCACGTTTGCTCACACCTGGGTTGCCTTTAATTTCCAGAATTTGTGTTGCTCAATGAGAAGGGAGGGAACTGGGACACACAGTCCGCGTGCAGGACGTGGACCCTCACTCAGGGCGCGTCCTTCCCCGGGGGGCCCGCACCTCCCACCCCTACACGCGCCTGGCGCCCACCCTGCGGGGTCTAGGAAGTAGGGGATGGGAACAGGTGGTGCCCCCGCTGAGGGTCTGGGAAGTCGGGGGGGGGTGAGGACAAGGTGACGCCCCCCCCTGCAGGATCTAGGAAGTTGGGGGGGTGAGGACAGGTGGTGCTTCTTGGAGCCACGCGTGTCGCGAGAATGCTGGAGGGCGGGGCTCACACACACTAGTATAATTTTGGGGTGTCCTTGACTAGAGGCGCTGGGGGTGCAGTCTAACTGCCCTGAAGCAAGAGGCAGGCTTCCGGGGCCTTCTGGGAAGTGCGCCCACCCGGAGGGGAGAAGGGCATTCCCTCTGGTCTCGGACCCCCTGGTCGGGCGCACAGCAATGACACGTGGGGCGCCCAGCTCAGCCTGGAGTTTTCCCTCTCCCCGCACGAACCCGTCTCTCTGCAAACGGCCGTTCTGCGCCCCCTCGCCCCCCTTCTAAAGTGTTCTACCCACTCCTGCCCGGATGCTTCTTTTTCAACACCGAAGTCCCTGTTACGTTTGCCACAGAGACACCCGGGTTCCAGTTCTGTCTCTGTCACTGATTGCCTGGAAATAGCTTCAGTTCAGGACCTAGACCCGAGCGGCCCAGGCTGGAACCCCGGCCCTGCGCGAGGCCCGCGCCTCCGGGGCAGGCACGCAGTCCCCAGGGGCAGCTCCGCGGGCCTCCCGTCTGTCCCATGCTGAGCTCCGGCCTCCGGGGCTGGGGAGGGGCCGCGCCCAGGCAGGCTGGCGGTTCACCCGGTTCACGGGGCGCCAGCCGCCCCCTGGATCATCCTCCCCGCTGGAAACCCTGGACGCCTGGCGGGTGAGGCTTCGCAAAGGGCTGAGGCAGAGGAAATGCGATCTCGCTGAGTGTTTGGTCTCCCGGGACCTCCTAGCAACGGCAACATAGCAACCGGGGGACAGCCCTTTTGTTCAAGACGGCCGACTGCATTGAAAACAGTGTCCTTCCGCCTTGAAACCACTTGACTGGTCCTCTGCCGTGCGCACGCCCCTGTGGCAACCGTGGGCTTTGATCTTGTCGATCTTGTCTGTGTCACGGCGGGCTGTCTCCCCCGAATCGGTCCAGGAGCTGCCAGCTCCCCCCCCCCCCGCCTCCTTCCCGCCAGCCTGTGAGCTCGGAGGCGGGTGACAGGCCGCCCACGGCGCCCTCTCGTGGAACAACGGCGTCCTTGCGCTTAGGGCCTCGCCTGGATTGTGAATAGGACCGCGCTGAGTTATTATTCGGAACATAAGGCCTATCTCAAGAAACAGCGTCTATCCACACGTTCGCAGAAACGCTTCTAAAAATCACCCATTATTTCATTTTCAATCCTTGGAACTGTGGGGTCTGCCGTCACCACCTAAGATTCTGCTGGTGGCCCTACACGCTGGCACAGTGCAGAAGACAGGCCTCTCCAGAGCATGGGACAATTGTCCTGCACGGGAGCTGCAGTGAGAGCTCAAAGACGCTGCCTGCAGTCACTTCCTGTGCCAGCCCTGACCGCCTTCTCCCCGGCTGGGTGAGCTGGCCATGTCGAAGGGGGTCAGGAAACGCCCCCCTGACATAGGCCACTTCGGCACAAGGGTTATTTTGAGCTGAAGGTAACTGAGAATCAGCAGGTCAGGAACAGCGTGTTGCCCTCCTCTTATCTGCCTAAACGCAGGGCATTGATTTTCCTTTGAGAGAGGTCCCCTCCACCGGGAGAAGGAGATTGTTATCACGAGACTGAGGGTCACATCAAGGTGAATCTGCACGAGCAGACCTTCCTAAAATAGTCCTTATCTTCCGTTAGTTCCCCCAGATCTTTTGCTCACTTTCCCACAATTTACTGCCCTTTCCAAAAATGGCATTAAGTGCCCAAGTCTAGCCGCTTCTTTGAGTTTTTGCTTCTCTTTGGTGAAGCCCCCATCGTGTGAAATATTAACATCAATGAAAATGGTATGCCTTTTCGCCTGCCAATCTGTCATTGCCTATTTAATTTGCAGGCCCCAGCGACTGATCTTAAGAGGATAGAAGATCAATTTTCCCTCTCCTACGACCCCGGGTGTGGACCTAATTGTGCAAAGGGCGGGAGGTGGGTCAGCAGGCTTTGCTCCACCCTCCAGGGGCATATCTTGCCCTTGAACATTCAGGTTCAACTCCTGAATGTCACTGCTTTATCCAACTCAGCAGCCTCAGCCGCGGTGCCCGACGAATGGCCAAAGACAAGAAACCAACCACACAAAGAGCGCAGTGCACGCTTGGCGTCACCTCATCTTGACTTTCAAGTGGCTTTATGTGCTCTGTGAAATGTTAATCCTCGAGGGTGAAATCCAAGCCGGTTTATCCTCAGGGCTACCAGTGCCAGTGGTGATGGTGAGCATCGAGGCACGAAACTTCTTCTCCTAAAACACAAGGGATCTTTTCAACACACTCACCGTTGCCGTACAAAAAGCCATTCTTGTGTCAGATCAACAGAGGGAACTGGTCCAAGTGCAAAGACAATTTGAGGCTTATGTTCTGTTTCCTGTGTCCTGTTTCCTTCCCCGGGGGAAGACCACCGGTCGGACACAGCAGGGACCCCGAAGGTCCAGGTTTCTGCAACTCGAGTTCTTATTCGGCAGGTCCTGTGGCGGGGCTGAGAACCCACAGGCCTCCTCGGTGAGGGGGTGGGTGGTCCTGGTGCCGAGGCCTGAGGGCCGCCTGCATTCCAGAAACACCCCCGTTAGAACTACCAGGAGCCCGAGGCCAGACACGGTCGTCAAGGAGTAAATATATTTACAATTTCCAGGGTTTGGCCCACGCAGACTTTGCCTGGCCCACGTCCACGCAAGCAGAGGGGTATTTCCCAACAGCGAACGTGCCTGTGGCTTCCTGAACTGTACTTTGAAATAGAACATGAAGAGATAGTCATTACTTATGCAATTAATAATTCCACAGTTGACATTTAACACAATTAACAAGGAATAATTAGCGTAATTTTTACTATGCAATGCTAATTTAAAAGGATCTCTTACAGCTCACGGGATGGGGCCGGGCTGCTCAGACTTCTGTGGGAGGCCTGGCTGGTGCCTGCGTCACTACGCTTTTCCTCTCCTGGGTCCCGGGTCCCCCATGCGATCGATAATCTCATCGTAAGGAACAGAGACAACCGCCGTATCTGGATATACTCTGCCGCTTAGGGACCTGTTCTTTATAAAATCTGCTAAATACAAAATACAAGCGAATCCAAGCCCTCACACTTTACTTTCCTTAGAGAATTCTGGTATTTTCATTAGGAAATACCATCCTGTGTAATCATATATTTTTTAATTTTTTGGAACTCATGTGTTTTTAAATATATATATATATACATATATATAATTTTTTTTAACTTTAATGTTTATTTTTGAGAGACAGACAGACCACGAGCAGGGGAGAGGCAGAGAGAGAAAGAGTCACAGAATCCGAAGCAGGCTCCAGGCTCCGAGCTGTCAGCACAGAGCCCGATGCGGGATTTGAACCCACGAACCGCGAGATCATGACCTGAGCTGAAGTCGGACGCTCAACCGACTGAGCCCCCCTAGGCGCCCCGAGAACTCATGTCTTTAAATAGGAAGGTTGCTGAGTGGATATTTTGTTCCAGGGGCTCTTCTCAGTCTTACCCAAACTTTAAAGCGATTTTCAGTGAATAGAGTACACACTGATTATGTGTCGTATAGTTTCCCACGACTAATCTAAGATGGAATAAGTTCAAAAGCAATTAATTTGCAGAAGTCTGCCTCCTTCTCCCCCGTGCAGGGAGCGGGAGGAGAGACCTGTGTCCTCTTTGCTGCTGGACTCGGGGGCCAGCCCTGGTCCAGCAACCCCAGGGCAAATGGCAGAGTCGTGTTCCTGTCCTCACAAGGCCTCTGCCCGCCCCCGCGGCTCCTGCGAGGCCCGCCCGGCAAGCTCCACACCTTCCTTAATGAGGCGCCGGGAGAGAACTTTACAACGTCCAACAAAATAATATGCAACAGTCAGTGTGTTTGGTGTATTCTTACCAAATAACTTGGCAGAATATACACTGTTTTCGCTTATCTTAGATGCACGCTACAGTTTCCCAGTGAAATACTTGCTTTTTAGTAAAAACTGAAATTCAAAATTCCTTGCAAGATGGACAAAAGGATTTTAAGAGATTAGAATGACTTTCTTCCTGTGAAGGTCGCTGGGCCTAAATCTTCATTCTCTAGATAAACAGGGGATCCATCTGAGAATTAAGTAAACGCGGAAGATATCTTTCCAAGGGGCGGGCACCGAATCCTAACGAATGAAAAATAGGAAATTCCATCAGAGAAATGGAAACTTTAAAAAATCACCAAGTGGCGGAATCCTAGTACTAAAAATGAAATATTGGAAATGTAAAAATCATGGGATGGGCTCACAGCAGCATGGAAATGGAAAAAAGAACACAGAGAAAAAAGTTTGGGAAAAAATGGCGCATGTCTTTGGGAAAAATGAACGTTCTGTGGGCGGGGATAGGGAAGGGGGCGGCAGTGGGGGAGTTTGCCTCTCATCGCATATCTTTTTTTTTTTTTTTAATGTTTATTTATTTCCGAAGGAGAGAGAGACAGAGCGTGAGTGGAGGAGGGGCAGAGAGAGAGAGAGAGAGAGAGAGACAGACAGAGAGACACAGAATCGGAAGCAGGCTCCAGGCTCTGAGCCGTCAGCACAGAGCCCGACGCGGGGCTTGAACTCACAAACTGTGAGATCATGACCTGAGCTGAAGTCGGACGCTCAACCGACTGAGCCACCCAAGCGCCCCTCATCGCATATCTTTTTTATGCTATTAAGTGTTTCTTAAATTACAGTTTTTTCAAGTTTATTTTTTGGAGTAATCTGTACACCCAATGTGGGGCTCGAACTCATGACCCCAAGATCAAGAGTCACACGCTCTTCCAAAGGAGCCAGCTACAAGCTTTCCCCCGCTTTTATTTTACATTTATAACTGGAAATTTGCACCTCTTAATGCTGATCGGTCATAAGTCTGCATTATTGTTCTAACAGGAAATAAATGCGCGCTGTATTCACGCACCCAGCCCCACGCTGGTGATTCTGACGGAGCTGGTCCGACAAGCACTAGTAAGGAGGGGTTTCAGGCAGGTGCTGATATGAACGGCTGGGTACAAGTTTCTGCCCCCCCATATGTGCTGTTTGTATCACTTGTTTCATACCATACGCTGCCTTGTAAGTGAGGTTCCTCTGAGCGCGTCCACACACCGAGCACCTGACACAAAGTATTTACTGATCATCTCCTACGTGACAGTTCTTTGCATACATTCCGTTTAACGCACACCGTGCCCGATGAGGTGGATACTACCGTGTCCTTCGCTCACAGATGAGGAAACCGAGGTGCAAAGAAACAGGTATCCCAGATCGCCCAACCGGTATCAGCGTGAACTGGATTTTGGTTTTTGTCCTTGTCTGAGTTTAGCGGACACGCAATGGTACGTTCGTTCCGGGTGCACAACACAGTGACTCACCTCTCTCACGTGATGCCGTGTTCACCAGGGTAGCTCCGACCGGTCACCATCCAAGGCTATGACGGTATCATGGACTGTATTCCCTGTGCTGCGCCTTCTATTTCCGCGGCTCGTTCATTCCCTGACTGGAAGCCCGTGCCTCCCACGCCCCTCATCCATTCTGCCCGCCCCCTCCACCCTCTCTCCTCTGGCAGCCTCGGCTTGTTCTCCGTGTTCACAGCCCCATTCTGCTTTCTGTTCACTGATTGTTTCTTTTTATTCCACGTACGTGTGATATCCCATGGGGTTTGTCTGTCTCTGTCTTATTCCACTTCGCATAATACCTTCTAGATCCATCCGTGCTGTCACAAGCAAGACACAGAACCCGAACCAGGCTCCAGGCTCCGAGCCGTCAGCCCGGAGCCCGACGCGGGGCTCGAACTCACGGACCGCGAGATCGTGACCTGAGCTGAAGTCGGACGCTCAACCGACTGAGCCACCCAGGCGCCCCTCGTCTTTTTTTTTTTTCATGCTTATTTATTTTTGAGAGAGAGAGAGGACGTGTGTGAGATGGGGAGGGGGACAGAGGATCTGAAGCCGGCTCTGAGCTGGCAGCACAGAGCCCGACGCGGGGCTTGAACCCACAAACCGTGAGATCATGACCTGAGCTGAAGTCGGACGCTTAAGTGACTCAGAGCCACCCAGGCGCCCCTGTTCGTCTTTTTAAAAATGTTTATTTATTTACTTTGAGAGAGAGAGAGAATTAAAGTAGTCTGTGTGCTCAGTGCAGAGCCCAACCTGAGGCTCGATCCCATGGCTGGGACATCGTGACCTGAGCCGAAATCAAGAGTGGGACGCTCAACCCGATGAGCCACCCGGGCGCCCCACCTCATCGTTTTCATTTAGCCACACTGCCAGGTACGAGGCGACATCTCATGGTGGTTTTGATTTGCATTTCCCTGGTGATCAGAGCCTGAACTGGGTTTGAACTCAGGTCTGACGGCAGAGGCTGGCCGCATGCTGCCCATCCTGAAGCATCTAGAACGGTGCTATGCAGCTAGCGGAGTGCAAAAAGGCGGAGTGCAAAAGGGATTTGTTAAACACGTGTGTAAATAAGGTAAAAAGTTTTCTGAACTGCAGGCATGTAATTACTAATTAGATGTTCAGGAAAACCACAAAATTTCTATCATTATTATGGCGGGGACGCTTCTGGGGCTGCACCCAACGACAACAACAAATAATTATTAGGAACCGGAATTTCAAGGGAATCCTGCACATGTCGGTTATGTAAGGGCTTCACCAAAGCAGAAATTGGATTTCCACTCTCTTTTCTGGAAATGACCGAACGCGGTGACTCTGTTACAGGACTATCTGTCTTGTTCCTACTGTTCCGTGCTCAGCTTTCTTTAAACATTTAATTATTTTTGCGAAGGTAGTACGTGTCTGTGGTTCAAAATCCGAAAGACACAGAAGGGTATTTCGTGGGAGGCCTCCCGTCCACGGCGGCCCCCCCAGCTGCCTAGTTTCTTTTAGGGCCGGCCGGCGTCACCAGCTCCTGGTGTATCCTTCCCGGGATATTTATGCGTTTACAAGGAAACGTGTGTATGTTTTTGCTTTAGGAAAAGAGTCGCCTTTCCTCTCACGTGACTGCTCCCACGTGACTGTCACGCTCGCAGCGCTGCTGATGCCCAGCCTGTGAGGTTTTTCCCACGGCAACCAACTCCGTGACACCAGCCGGGCGTCCTTCGATTTAACCCACTTCTGACCCCGTCCGCCCAGAGATCGCGCCAGGTGGCGCAGGTTGAGGGCTCGGTCCCACGAATCTGCCCCACTTCAGATGCCGGTGGGAAGGACTAGGTCCCCCGGTTACGCGCAGCTCTCGTCCGACTTGGCTACAGATCAGACGTTCTCACCACCTCTTTCCCCTTGGACTTGATGAGTTGCTCAGAAGGCTCGCAGAACTCAGGGAGGCCCTTGCTTCTGTTTGCCAGCTTATTAAGGGTCGTGGACGAAGGCCACCAGGGGGCGGCCAGATGAAGAGACGCACGGCGCGAGGTCTGGGAGGGTCCCCAGCACGGAAGCCCCTGTCCCCGTGGACTCGGGGGGCGTCACTCTCCCCGGGGGGACGCGATCACCAGCCCGGAGGCTCCCCAGCCCCGACTGCCGTGGTTTTACGGGGGCTTCCCCGCGTGGGCGTGGCCGGCTATGAACCGTCTCCGGCCCCTCTCCCCTCTCCGGAGGACGGGGGTCCGAGCTTCCAGCCCTTCCGCTGACCAGTCCCCGTCCAGGAGCCCAGCCAGAGTCGCCTCAGTGGAACGAAAGAGGCACGCGGTGTTCTGTCACTTGGGGGCTCACGAGGGTTCCGGGGGCCCCGCGCGAGGAACAGGGACGAAGACCAGATACAACTCTCTTATCATAAATCACAATATCAGTTTCCTTCCCCCCGTTTCGTGCGCAAACGATGGCGTCCGATACCAACAGGCTCGCACCTTGATTCTTGCTGTTTGTTTCCTCGTTGAACATTAACCCTTGGAGAGCCTTTCGCTTCCTTGCTCTTACGTTCACAGTTCACAGTCGTAAAGACCCCACGCTTCTTTAACAAGCCCCCTGTCGATGGGCGGCTCAAGTTCCCGGTCTTTACTGCCGTCAGTGTTGTGAATGCCACCGCGTGCGGGCCTCGTCCCCGGAGCGCCCGGCGGAGCCCCGAATGTTGAACGTGTTCCATCTTTGGTTTGCTCGCCGGGACAGCAGCCTGGGGCAAGCGCTGTGGGTCTGATCAGACACACGTCCCCCGAGCGTCTCCAAAGCTAAACCTGAAAAGGCCGGAAACAAAAGGCGTTTCGTAAGAGTTGATCCAGCAGTTTTGGAGACGAGGGACACGCAGCCAAAGCACTGCCAAGACTCGGCCGTGACTCAGGAGCCCAGGCGTCGGGCGGCAGGACGGCCTGAAGCAGGGCCCCTGCCTGGAGGTTGTCGCCGTGCGAAGCAGCCTGCACGACGTCTCCCGCGGTGACGGGGGCTCTCCCGGGATCACTCGCACAGCCCACTCTTCTTTAAGGGAACCAGGACAGCACACGATGAGGGACGTGATACGGCCACTCAGCTCAGGTTCCAGAAGGCAGATACGGGCTACACGCCTTGCCAGATTCAAGAAAGGTCTCCGTCAAGCCTCGGGCGTTCTACTTGGAGAAGGCCACCTTGGACTACCTCGGAAATGCCCGGCAGGTCCTCCCGAGCACGCGAGTGACTGCAGGGCTCAGACGACGGGCTCAGGGGTTAGGGTTACAGGCTGTAGCGTTATGTCCTTGAAATCCCAGTTTTTGGCTCAGGTCGGCTCAGCTAATAAGAGGTGGCACTGGGATTCCAGTGACAGTACCGTATAAGCTTCCACATCTATTATTTCTCCTTATTTAAAACAGTTAGGGGCGCCTGGGTGGCTAGGCAGGTTGAGCATCCGACTTCAGCTCAGGTCACAATCTCGCAGTTCGTGAGTTCGAGCCCCGCGTCGGGCTCTGTGCTGACAGCTCGGAGCCTGGAGCCCGCTTCGGATTCTGTGTCTCCCTCTCTCTGCCCCTCCCCTGCCCAAATCTCTCTCTCTCTCTCTGAAAAATACATAAATATAAAAAATTAAATAGAACAGTTAGCTGTATAATGAGAAAATCCTACAGATAAGTGGTAGCAAATGACATTCATTTTCTAGACTTGCAAACCCAATATATTCTTCAGCCAAAAACTGACCCTGAGAGAGACCATGTGAGCAGGGGAGGGGGCCAGAGAGAGAGAGAGGGACAGAGGATCTGAAGTGGGCTCTGTGCCGACAGCAGAGAGCCTGAGGCGGGGTTTGAACTCATGAACCGTGAGATCGTGACCTGAGCTGAAGTTGGACGCTTAACGGACTGAGCCACCAGGTGCCCCTGAATAGACCCTTCTTAATGAAAAACGCTTTTAGATGTAGCACTCAGCTTTTGAGGTCACATAGTGCCCTCTTTCTCAGATTAAAAATGAGGAACAGGGGCACATGGGTGGCTTAGTCAGTTAAGCATCCAACTCTTGATTTCGGCTCAGGTCATGAGCTCATGGTTCATGAGGTCAAGCCCCGTGTCAGGCTCTGCGCTGACAGCACGGAGCCTGCTTGGGAGTCTCTCTGTCCCTCTCTCTCTCCCATGCTCACGCTCTCTCTCAAAAATAAAGAAACTTAAAAAAAATTTTTTTTAATACGTAAAGTTTGTATCCATGGATGGAAACTACTGAAAGGACTTTCCAGTACAGCAGCCCAAAGAAGGACTGTCTTGGAGGTGATGAGCTCCCCGTCCCTGGGCATGATCAAGCACTGGGCAACAATTTGGCATGGATGTTGCAGAGGACATTTCCATGTCCGAATGGACCAGACAACCTTTCAAGTTTCAAGAATCAGATTCTGTTTTTTTTTTTTTTAACCTTTATTTTTGAGACAGAGAGAGACAGAGCATGAACGGGGGAGGGTCAGAGAGAGAGAGAGAGACACAGAATCTGAAACAGGCTCCAGGCTCTGAGCTGTGAGCACAGAGCCCAACGCGGGGCTCGAACTCATGGACCACGAGATCACGACCTGAGCTGAAGTCGGATGCTTAACTGACTGAGCCACCCAGGCGCCCCAGATTCTCTTAAAAGATATTCCAAAAATCCCAAAGTAGACCCATAGATTTAAAAACTACCAAAATTGCTTTCCAAAGTTCTTTCACGTGAAATGAAATAAAGGGGAGGAGAATTCTGGCCCCACGTATGCTGAGTGCTTAGAACGTTTGAAGGACTAGAACTATATTAAGCCGTACCTAAGCCGTCAGAAATGTACATCGAAACCAAAGGAGCCAGGACATGCACAGGCCCCAAAAAGGTAACCACGAGGAACGACAAAATAACACAACCTGTGTGCTTTCTAAGGTGTTGAAGTATATTTTAGTTTTTGATAATTGGGATTCATAAATGTACCATATTATTTATGGCTACTCTCTATAATACGAGTGATACTAATTTTCCCTTTACGATGGTGATATAAAGCCTCCTTTTAAATTTTTTTTTTCAACGTTTATTTATTTTTGGGACAGAGAGAGACAGAGCATGAACGGGGGAGGGGCAGAGAGAGAGGGAGACACAGAATCGGAAACAGGCTCCAGGCTCTGAGCCATCAGCCCAGAGCCCGACGCGGGGCTCGAACTCACGGACCGCGAGATCGTGACCTTAAAGCCTCCTTTTAAAATAATTATGCTTGGGGAGCCCGGGGGGGATCAGTCCCTTAAGAATCCGACTTCAGCTCAGGTCATGATCTCATGGTGTTTGAGTTCAAGACCCGCGTTGGGCTCTGTGCTGACAGCTCGGAAGCCTGCTTTGGATTCGGTGTCTCCCTCTCTCTGCCCCTCCCCTTCTCGCGCTCTCTCTCAACAATAAATACACATTAAAAAAATAAATGAAATAATTATCCTTACATGTAAAAAGGAGTATAGTTGAAGGAAAACCGCAAAATAATTTTATGGGTGGTACATGGAAGGGCCAAAATTTAATAAATTGGTACCAGAATGACTCAAGTTTGGGAAACACGGCTTTATTCCAACCAACGAAAAACTCAAAATCACTTAAAGCTTCAATACACCTTGCCTGAATATTCTAGTTTGTAAGCTTTGGCTGCATGCTTGTTTAAGTTAGCAAATTCTAAGCCTTGTGCTGGACGTGTGCTTTATTGGGTCCATCCAGCCCGCAGCCGTGTACCAGGCCCCCCTGAGCAATCAATCGGTGATCAGTCCTTCCAGGCTTCCTCTATCGGGCTCATTCCTTTGCTGGCTTGTGCGTGCAAAATAAGGTGTTTCTTCTGAAAATGTTTTCAAATACTTGCAATTATATTGGAACTCCAGAATAAATAGCTGGAGAGTCAGTCCTTTCTCCTTCTTTTTAAGCACATCGAGAAATGCAGCAGAGTTAGGCCTTTGGAGGGCGGACCTCCAGCGGAGGGGGCCGGCTTCACTTCACCCCTAGCGTCGGTTCTCGGGTGAGGTCTCAGGTTCTTCTAGCCCCCTCCACCCGGCGGGGAGGGCGAGGGTTACCTTTGCACATCGGTGCGGATACAACGGTGACCTACGATCATGATTCACAACTCGTTTCATGTACTTCTGCCCATTCTACCCTCTCTCCAGCACTTCTGGGAAGCCTCCGGGTCTGCAAACTGGGGACGCCCCCATGGTGGGTGGGGCCTCAGGCCCACCAGCTCCCAGGACACCGCCCCCTCCTTTCGCCCGCATGCGTGAGTCCAGCGCACCCGGGAGCCACACGACCCCCACCCGTCCCCGCGCTCGCCTTCCGAGCGGGAACCCCACGACACAGACAAAACACGCAGTTTCTCGCCGGGACACTGACCGCAGGACGCCCAGCTCGCTCCTTAAATAGACGCTTCTCGGGGATATCCCAGCTCCCCAGGATGCCATTGGACAGCAGCTTCTTAATATTCATGACGCTTCGCGGGACTCCCGGTCGCGTCGACGGCTCGCGAGACGTAGGGGGCGGGCTTCACGAGGCAAAGCCTCCTCTGATTGGTTGTTTTTAGAGGGAGGTTGCCTTCGATTGGCTGGTGTCAAGCGGTAAAATAGTCCGCCTCCTGGCCGGGAGATTTGAATGCCCATTTTCTGGGATTCGGGTTGTGTGGACGAGGACCATTCCGCATTTCTCCCCCAGCTGGGTAACTCGTTTATTTTCTGTTAGTGCGCACATATCCCGAGCGCTGTGCTCTCATTCCATAGCCGGGCAAGCTGCCCCCGACCCTCAACCCCCGACCCTCCCGGCTGCCAGTGCCTGCGCCTTCTCCCGCGGCCTCGGGTCCCGGCCCAACCCGCTGGGCCCCAGGGGCGCCGCGGCAGGGCCAGGCCAGGCGCAGGGCTCCCCACCCCAGACTCGGAGCTACGGTCACTGTCCCCTGCCTGGCGCCCCCCGCCGGGCGTGGGAGGTGCGCACCGACGAGCCCCCGGCCCACCTCCCCAGCCGCAGCTAGGCCGCAGGGTCCGCGCCTGCGCAGAGCCTCCCGGCCTCAGCACCCCCGCAGCGAGGCCGCAGGGTCCGCGCCTGCGCAATCCTCCCGGCCGCAGCCCCGCCCCCTTGGCCTGGGTGACGCGTCCCCGGTTGCCGCGGAGACGCGCCGTTGACCGGTAGGTTTTGCGGAGCCGGGAGCTGCAGGTGGGTGAGGGCGCCGCCCGGGAGCCGCGTGATCGGTGGTTCCCGGAGGTGAGTGCAGGGCGCCCACCCTCCCTCCCCGTCCGGCCTCTTGTCCATCTCCCTTGGATGGCCTCTTGTCCATCTCTGCTTGGATGCACCGAGGTCTTGGGGTGCATTTCGAGCCCGCATCCGGACGGACTCGGGGGGCCGTGGGAGGGTTGGAGGTTCTGGCCCCTGAGGGCCGTGTGCGGACAGGTGTTCTGGGGGGTGCTGCGTGAGGAGCAGGTGTGGGGGTCGGGGCGCTCTGGCCCCCGCAGGCCGCCTTCTCCCTTTTCTTTGTCGTGCAGAGGAGGGTCTGTTTCTTCCACCCGCCCGGCAGGCTCCAGACCCAGCTGTCTGGGTGCAGATGTCACAGGTGTTGGCTTGTCCAGGGAGCGGGGCTGGGTTCCTCTGCTGGCAGAACATACTAAAAGTGAACACTGCCCAGGACCCAGCCATTCTGATGAGTCTTAAAAATGCATGCCCGGGGTCGCCAAAGGACACGTGTGAGAATATTCCTGGCACACTCCAGATAGCCCCACGCTGGAGCGCCAAACACCCAAACACAGTAGAGGAGACAGATACATTCACGGCGTACTGAACAAGCCACTCACACAAACCACATCTAGGTGAGCGATGCGGGTGAATCTTACAAACATAAGGTTAAGCGGGGGCGGTCAGATGTCAAAGGGTACACGCTGTCTGATTGCACCTATAGCACCTTCAGAAACACCAGAACGTTTCTAGAGTGGAGTCAGACTACTGGTTGCCCCGTGGGAACGCGGGTGAAGGACAGTGACCCGAAGGGAGCGTGAGGTGCATACAGGTTATGCTTTAGGTGCTTTTTGGTATGTATGTCACACTTTCATACAAAGTGACATCAAAAAAAGGACAGATTGCTTTCTACGAAACTGAAGGAGGGTCTGCCTTTGTGGTCAGGACTTTGGGAAGCTGCAATGGCCAGACTTCTGCAACCTCCGCCCAAGTTCCTGCCGGCAGAATGGCACATGGCGAACGAGAACCAGTACCACAGAGCGGAGGCCGAGAGGTCCCGCTCCGAGCGCCTGGTGGCAGAAAGCCAGAGGCTTGTGGAGGAGATCGGAAAGACCACAAGAAAGTCTCAAAGCGACGTGAACAAGAAACTAGGTAAGGCAGGCCACGCGCTGCGCTTTCGCATGTGCCTGGATGCGGCCGGCGAGGCCCAGCCGCGGTGCCGTCTGCATTGGGCGCTCGCGAGTGGCAAGGGAGTACCCTGGAATAGTGGGGGAGACACGCGTGCTCTTCAGCTTCCGGCTTTAAGTTCACGGCCCCAAGACAGAGGCCCGGTAACCTAGCCCGCTTTCCAGCTCTCCGGTGTCCATTCCTCTGTGGATTCCAGGCACACTCACTGGGCGCCTAAGAGCATCAGACACGATTTAAAGGGCAGTGCCCTTAAACGAGCAAAACTCACATAAACATGAAATGAGACAAAACCTCCCAGGTGCCAAAGAGGTGACAGCTGGAGGGAAGAGGTGTGGCGGGGCCGCGCCCTCCCGGCGGGCTCTGGGGAGTAGACACAGCCCTCCACCTCCCACCTCTGCTGTCGGTGACGTCCCCTGAGTGTATGTCTGCGTCTTCTGTCTTGTCTTTGTGTGGGGACAGCAGTCCTACTGGCGGGGAATTTGGTTGCACCTGCAAAGACCCCGTATCCAAATCAGGCCACACGCACAGAGTGCTGGCAGTTACATCGACCCACAGGTGCCTCCCGTCGTGTGCTACACGTGTCACTGCAGGACCTCACTGAATGCACCCCTGCCTCTGTGCATCTTTCACACTCTGTCTGGAGAGACCTTCTCAGGGCTCAAGTCTAGAGGTCAGAGCAAGGGGCTCGTCAGTGCTGGGGCCTTTCCTGACCCCCAGCCTCCCTCCTTTGAGCCTCCACTGTGCTTTTTACGTGGTGAGAGAGAGTACAGACTTACTGAATTGAAACTGTTTTCGCGTCTCCCTCACACACGATGTCTTTCCATTGTGTCTCTTGGACCTCACGCCCGGTAGGGGCCTGGTAATCAGCATATTGGGTTCCTGAGTAAATTCTAGCAACAGGAGTCCAGGAGATAGCGTTCTGAGCGAGGAGGTGGCTCGGACGGAGCCACGAAGGCGGGAGGCGTGCAGCACTCCTGGTGTGCACACAGCGGGGTGGAGGGAGGCTGGCCAAGCCAAGGACAGCCGTGGGTTGGGAAGGCCCAGTTCGGTGGGAAGCCAGTCAGATGTGGGGGCAGAGGCGGCGGTCCGGGGTCATCACAGGGCAGAAAGGGGAGAGCCAGGCCATGCTGTCATGGGCAAGGAGGTCTTCCACTGTGTTGGTGGTTGTGCAAACGTCAGGGAGGCTGAGAGCCGGACGAGCAGGAATTGAACCGGGGACCTGTGGGTAACAGCTCCAGCGGGGCAGCGGCCGACGCAGCGTGAGGGTGGTGGTCAGGTACAAGCAGGCGTCGGGGGACATCAGGGCACGTGGTGGACACACGCGTTTGCCTTCCCTCCCTTTTAAAATTTCAACAAAGTCGGGGCGCCTGGGGGGCTCAGTCGGTGGAACATCTCACTTGGGCTCAGGTTATGATCTCACAGCGCGTGAGTTCTCCTGTCGGGCTCTGGGCTCACAGCTCGGATCCTGGAACCTACTTCAGATTCTGTGTCTGCCTCTCTTTCTGCCCCTCCCCTGCTTGCACTGTCTCTCTCAAAAATAACTAAACATTAAAAGAATAAAACTCCAACAACGTCATGTATGGCATTGATGAAGAGTGTGAGAGCTGGTGGGGCAAGGGAGTGAAGTGGAAACGTTGTGGAGAGAAGATTCTGGGGACAGAAAGCAGAAGGTCCAGGCAACAGGCGTAGGGACTGCAGGAAGCCCGTGCAGGTGGGGACAGGAAGATGCTGGCTGGGGCCTGTAGCAGATTCATGCTGTGGACACTGTGTGATGCTTAAGACCTAAGCGTCAGTTACCTCCGGCTCTGGACGTCCAGGGCAGAACTGGAGACGAGACTGGTTGGAAGAGTTTACAAAGAGCCCCTTCCCCACTGTGGCTCTGTCTCCCCCAGTGGAGAGTCACAGGCCTCAGTCCGTGCGAACACCAGCAGGCCCACAGGGGGCATCTGAGGACGATAGGGCCCGGGATCATCCGAGGAGAGAACCAGGTACGGGGGCGGACAAGCCCTGTGCCTGCAGAGAGATGTTCCAGCCAGGATTTCAGTCTCAGATGTAGTCAGCTGAGGGTCAGCCAACACGACATCTGTCTAACACGACAAGACACTCAGACAGACAGACGGATGGTCAGACGCACACAGGGCCAGAGAAGAAATTATATCATAAAGTCTTAAGGAAATTTGGAGAAGACGCTGTGTCCATAGACCAAGGAGAGTCTCAAAAAAGAACATTCGGGGCACGAGAAAGTGTTCTTGGGAACTAAAAATATCAGAGCAGGACATTTTTAAAAATTAAAAGAAGGATTGAAAGAGAAAGTGGAAGAATCTCCAGGATGTAGGGGAAAAACAAGACAGACAGTTGGATAACAGGAGAGGAGGGGTAAGAACTTGGGGACCCTGCGGGGAGGCTCTGTCTCTGACAGGGATTCAGAAGGAGCACGGAGAAGACGCAGGAGAGGAAACCACCTGCGGGGGGCCCTAGGAAGTTCCCCAGAACCGGAGGGTCTGTTTCCAGTGTCGGGCATACTCGAGTAAGGCCGACACTAGGGGAATAGGGAAGAGACCCCGGGAAAGCTTTTGGGCCGCACGCAGAGAATCAGGAATCCGGAGGGCTTCAGACTTCTCCGCAGGAGCTCCAGACCCTGGAGGGAAGTGAAGAGACGTCATCAAAATTCTAACGAAAATCACAGCCTGTAGTCTACATGTAGCCAAAGTCAAACGATGAAGGTAGAACGAAGGCTTTCGAAAATTTCCGGTCATGTGCCCCCGTGTCTCAGGAGGGCTTGCTTCACCTGTGGAGGGGCGTGAACAGGAGGAGGAGACAGATGGGACAGGGCTGCGGCAGGTGCACAGGGTGGGAGTTCTGGAGGAGACAGCTGGGGGGGTTGCTGTGGCAAGAGCACAGGGTGGGGGGTTCTGGAACAGACAGCTGGGGAGGGGGCTGTGGCAGGTGCACAGGGTCGGGGGTTCTGGAGGAGACAGGCATTGCCGGCGAGCCGGCAGGCAGAGAAAGCACTCCGGGCAGAGGTCCTGGGGAGTAAGCAAAGCCGTTGGCTAATTGATGGGTTTGAATATACCTGTGGGTCATAATTCTGTCAGAAAGTTGAAGGAAAAGTTAGTAATGAGTATCTGGAAAGTGAAACAAAAACACAACTACCAGCCCCTCCGAAAACAAAAACGTGTAAGAGAAGAAACTGATATTAGCACGCTGCCCGGCTCAGGTGTAAGTAGCATTCACATATTTGCAGTATCATAAACAAGTGTGAAATTATTGTTTAACCAGAAGCCAATGCGGCCGTATCGGGAAGACAGAAGGTCAGGGACGTGTTGTGTGAGCGCAGATCCTGGTCTTTTCCACCACAGGAAACTGACCGACGTCGTTGAAAGTGATCCTGAACAAGCAGCCGTGTGAGCAAATGCAGGAGGAAATTCTAAAAGCATTTAGAAGGCAGTTGCTTCCAGAAAGCGGGATTGGGTGGGGAAGGGTCTGCAAAACTTGGTCTGTTTGACTTTTCAAACACCGTAGGTTTCCAGCTTTGATCAGATTAAACGTTATGAAAAACACAGGTATTGAAGAATTAGAGCGACCCGCGTGGATGGTGTTTGCACGAACTCCACGTTGGTTTTGTAAGAGATCCCTTCCCTCCCTCCTG
Organism: Lynx rufus; assembly: GCF_022079265.1. Lineage (NCBI taxonomy): Eukaryota > Metazoa > Chordata > Mammalia > Carnivora > Felidae > Lynx > Lynx rufus. The sequence goes on along the minus strand of NW_025814843.1, from coordinate 12,274,679 downwards.
CCGCCCCACCCCGCCCTCCCCCAGTCGGCACCTAACAAGGACCCGAAGGTGCCCCAAGCAGCAGAGAACGTGTCCCGGCTGGTTTAGGTCTCTAATCCCAGAGCCGGTGGCCCCAGGAGCGGGCTGGCCCCCGTGTGACTCCGTGTCCTCTCTGTGTGCCCAGAACAGAGGCTCGAGGAGGTCAGGTTCTGGAAGAAGGAGCTGGATGACAAGCTGGAGGAGCTGGTGTGCACCACCGAAGACCTGCTCACCTACCGGACCAGACTGGAGAACGCGCTGGAGAGCCTGAAGGAGCCCCTGCACATCACCCAGATGTGCCTGGAGTACAGGTGGGCGGGGGGGGGGGGCTCCCCGAGGGACCTCTGCTGGGAGTCACCGGGTGCTGGGTGGCGGGTCGCCAGGGGCAAACGAGGACATGTTCTCTCGGCCTCCCGTGGTGGCGGGCAGCTGGCGGGCAGCGGAAAGAGCTCTTGTCTGCCTTAAGTGGAAGTTAGGGCTGGGTTTGTGCACGGCAAAACGGTGCTGAATTTAAATAGGGTGGTTTCTGTCTGTCTCACACTTAGGGGGTCTGCAGACGGCGCAGGGCTGGCACGGTGCGCGCCGTGCTAGGCTCTGGGCGTCTGCCGTCCCATGCTCTGCCGCATGCATTCATCCCCCCAGGTTACCTCGTGTCACCGGACGGCAGCCGGCGCTCCAGCCATTTCGTCTGTGTTCCCGCAAGGAGGAATAATTAGGGCTTGGTATTTGCCATTTCCACCTGCATCCCACTGACCAGAGCTTAGTCACATGGCCACGCCAGCGGTCTAGCGTGGACGCGCAGGGCAGGCCCAGCTCCTCCAGGACGGGTTTGCTCCCGTGCACCAAGCCACACGGGAGCATTTTGTCACCCAGAGGGCCCTGTGCAGACATACCTCTTACTGTCCCTTTGCTCCTACCAGTCCTAGGAGTGGGCGGTGCTGTCCGCTCTGGGGAGACACTGTTCCAGTTTTCACGGGGCCCCCCTGGGCTCACAGTCCTCTCCCTCCAACCCGATGCCTCCAAGATCAAGTGGCAGCTCCTTGGCCAGAGCCCCCAGGGTCCTAGCGACCAAGCCCAGGGACCTCTCCAGACCCTCACCTCACGCCCAGCAGTGGGGTGGGCTCAGTCGGGTGTGCAGAGTTTGAGACCTCGCGGCTGGAAGAGGTGGGGCCTTCCCGCCACGCATGGCCACGCGGGGTGGACCGAGAGATCGGCAGGGACGGGTCCTTCTGGGGGGAAAAATGGGTGACACTGGGTGAGATACTTGCTCTGAAGCGCCGTTTCCTCGAGTTTGCTGGAAAGGGCACGTCACAAATCCCCTTGAAAAGGTGGGCACGACACCTGTGGTGTCACGGACGCCCAGCGTGGGAATAGCGAGCTTGCGTTGTGGTTACTATGGAAGGGCATCTTTCTGGATTCAAATCCTTGGCAACAGTCAGGACCGGGTCCTGTTTCCAGGAAGGAAACGGGCGTGTTTGGAATTCTAAGTCAAAAGACGACGTTTCTAACGAACGAGTGAAAAGGAAAAGGCTTCTGAATGAAGGCCAAATTGAGGGGACGAGTGTATCCGTCGTGAGCAGTGAGCAATCGATCGTCTTCCTTGTGGTTTGGATATTTTGAAATCTCGCAGATACGGACCCGTGCACGTCCCGACCACGCCATCCAGACGGGTCTGGTCGTAGTCGAACTTGTTGTCCGGACAGACGGCGTGTCCGGCGTCCCCGACCCGTTGGATGAGCAGCCCCTTCCTCCCGTCCAGGGAGAAGCGTGTCGGCATCGACCTGGTGCACGACAAGGTGGAGCAAGAGCTGGTGAAGGAGGCCGAGATCATCCGCGGGGTGACGGCCTTGCTGACCCGCACCTTGGAGGAGGTGTCCGAGCAGATCAGGTGCGTCTGTGCGGCCCGCCTGCGTCCCCCGGGGCGTGCCCAGGAAACAGGCCCCAGGCGGCCCGGGAACACGCAGAATCAGGCCTATGTGACAGCCGCCTCTTGACCATGGGTGGGGACGGGGGGGGGGGGGCGGGGGGCAGGGATTCATCCCGAAGGACACGGAGCCGTTTCCCGCCAGCGCTCAGCCCTCACGTTCCGCACTCTTCCGCGCTGACATCAGGAGCCGTCCCGGTGGGACGGAGGGTCTGGAAGGCCAGGGTGGGTGACCCGGTGGTGAGCGTGGTGCCGGGGGCGGGCGGGAGGGGAGCAGGCACCGTGTCCTGCACCAGGCTCGCGGTGGCTGGTGTCCCAGGGTCTCCGGGGGCCCGCGGGGGCCGCCTGGGCGTCACAGAGGGAACCCCGCTTCCTTCTTCCTGCAGGCTGAACCGCTCGGCCAAGTACAACCTGGAGAAGGACCTGAAGGACAAGTTTGTGGCCCTGACCATCGACGACATTTGCTTCTCCCTCAACAACAACTCCCCGAACATCCGATGCTCGGAGAACGCCGTGAAGGTGGAGCCCCAGTGAGTGGCCCCGGACGGAGGGCGGCCCGGGTGACGTCCTGACGCGGCCCGGGGCGGGGGTGGGGGCGCCTCAGGGGCGTCTGATACAAAATCTCTAAGCAGTGAGAACTTGTCCTGTTTTAAATGTACGGGCGGCACGTTAATCACCCCCTTTCCGGCCCACACCCGCGGACACAGCCCGAGTCGGGTGCGCGTTTGCGGCGCCCGGCACCAGAGTGACAGAGGTGGCCACGGAGGGACCGCTGCTGGCTCTTTCTGGAGAGGGGGGCTTCCTGGTGCTCCCGACCCGGGGAGGGGGGGCAGGCCGAGCTTCCGCGGATCCGCGGGGCCCCGTCGCCCGTGCGCACCCCCTTCCGCAGCCCGACGCGCCGCGAGTGAGCGCGTGGCTTCCGTTTCAGCTCCGTGAGCCCGGAGGACTGGCTGGAGTTCTCCAACGCCAACGTGGAGAAGGCCGCCAAGCAGAGGAGCAGCTCCCTGGCGCTGAAGGCCCTGGTGGACCGGATCCTGTCCCAGACGGCCGGCGACCTGCGCAGGCAGTGTGACGCGGTGGACGCGGCGTTCAGGGACGGGCTGCAGGAGACCAAGGGCGCCAGGGACAAGCTGGCCGCTCACCTGGCCAAGGTGAGCCCCTCGGCGGGGGAAGCGGGAGGCTCGCCGGGGGTGGGGAGGGGCGGGCGGCGGGACCAGCCCGGCCCCCGGCCTATGCTCGTGGTCTGTAAGGAGGAAGGCTGTTCGGCCCCCCGGCTCAGCCGCAGGGCTCGGCTTCTGGGGTCGGAGGGGACTTGGCCCCGTTCGGGGCCTCTGCGTCGTCTCTACGAAGAGCAGGCCGTCTGCCCACCCCGGACCTCGGCTCCGCGCGCGTGCGAGGTGGCCACGTCCTTCGTGACTCCGAAATTCCACGAGTTCGTCGGATGCCGCCGATTCCCCAACCCCCGCCGGAGTTTCAGGATTCGGGCGCCGCGTGCCTCTCGGTCACCCGCTGCTGGGCTGCTGACCTGGCGTTCGGGACAAATTAGAACTACGGGGCCCTGACTTTCAGCATTTGCCGGTTTCTGGGTGTAAGTACTTGAGGCCGCCTACGTGGCGGCGGGCCGGCAGAGTTGCACTCGGACCTTGAACCCAGGCCTTGGCCGTCAGCTCGGCTGCGTGAGGAGCCACACGGGCAGAAAGCGGGGTTCAGTCGGCACCGCGGGGTTCAGCCAGCACCACGGGGTTCAGTCGGCACCGTGGGGTTCAGTAAGTACCTGGTGGGATTCAGTCAGCACCTCGCAGGATTGAGTCGGCACCACAGGGTTCAGTCAGCACCTGGTGGGATTCAGTCAGCACCTCGCAGGATTGAGTCGGCACCACAGGGTTCAGTCAGCACCTGGTGGGATTCAGTCAGCACCTGGCGGGGCTCAGTAAGGACCTGGCGGGATTCAGTCAGCACCTTGGGGTTCATTCAGCACCATGGGGTTCAGTCAGCACCGCGGGGTTTAGTCAGCAACTGGCGGGATTCAGTCAGTACCACTGGATTCAGTCAGCCCCTGGTGGGATTCAGTCAACACCACGGGGTTCAGTCAGCACCTGGCAGGATGCAGTCAGCCACATGGGGTTCAGTCAGCACCTGGTGGGGTTCGGTCAGCCCCTGGCGGGATTCAGTCAGCACCGCGGGATTCACTCAGCACCGTGGGATTCATTCAGTAACACGGTATTCACTCAGCACTTGGCGGGGTTCGGTCAGCACCTGGCGGGTTTCAGTCAGCACCGCGGGGTTTAGTCAGCACCTGGCGGGATTCAGTCAGCACCTGGCGGGGCTCAGTAAGTACCTGGCGGGATTCACTCAGCACCGCGGGATTCATTCAGTAACACGGTATTCACTCAGCACTTGGCGGGGTTCGGTCAGCACCGCGGAATTCACTCAGCACTTGGCAGGGTTCGGTCAGCGCCTGTCGGGTTTCAGTCAGCACCGCGGGAGCGAGAAGTGCCTGGCGGGTGAGCGTGCGGACCCTGGACGGATGGAGCCCGTGTGGCGCTGGGGGGCCCCCTTAACGTTTGTGCACTTTTATGACGGACCCCCAGGTGCAGCAGCCGGGAGACACAGCTGACGAGGCCCACGGGCCCTAGAGGCGGACGCACGCTCAGGGTCGGGAGGAGACGCGGGTGGCCGGGGCCCACGGCGGGCGTGAGGGGCCCGGGCTTCCTGGGGTTTCCTGGGCAGACGCGGCAGGGCCGACAGAGCAGCTCGGGACCGGCCCGAGTGATGTGAGAGGTTCTTTGGGCCTCGGGGGTGTCCCGGCACCTGGCCCTGGGAGGCTGAGGCGGAGAGATACGGCCCCCGGGCTCGGGGCGCACAGAGCGGGCCGAGCCCCAGACCATCAGTCTGCCGGCAGCGGGCGCAGGCCGGCCCCTTGGCCGTCGCCAGGCCCTCCCCACCGGGAAGGGTTTGTGTTTTGATGGCAGAGCATCAGAACGTACAGAAAATTGACAGCGCGCGCAATCCGCCTGAGCCCCGTTGCTCATCTTCCTCGCTGATAAAGTCGGGAGCTGTCTGGGTGGGTCAGGGTTACGCCAGACAGCCCCGGCCAGACCCCCAGGACGTGCCGCTCACGAGTTACACGCGTTCACGTACGCACGTGTATGTGGCTCATACGACGTATCCCCGGTACAAATTGGCGGCCGCCGCCGAGAGTGGTATTAACGGCCAGGGAGCAGGAGGAGGCTTGGTGGGGGCCCCGGAAGGAAGGCGGGTCTGAGGCAGGAAGGAGGCAGAGGGTAGCCTGGGGCAGGAGGGGTCGCGGCCCCCGGAGCTGAGGACCCGGGGGTGCTGAGTCCACAAGGGATCCAGCCGTCTGGACAGGCTGGGGAGTCCGGTTCGGTGAGACCCGGCAGACCCCGCAGGGCGGCCTGGGGGGCAGCAGGTGGGGGTGGGGCCTCAGCCGCAGGACTGCCGCCAGTGCACGCGACAATGAGAGGGGCAGCGTCGTGGTCCCTGTCTCTAAGGTGAGGACGCTGAGGCCAGAAAGGTTGACAGCTTTGTTACGGCCCCGGGGCTCACGGGCTCACGGGCGACAGCGCCGGGCGCGGAGCCCGGGCCGGGTGGCTCCCGTCACCGCCTCCCGTCACGGCGACCGCAAAGGCTGTGTCTCTGCCGACCCCACGCGTGGGAGGGATGGGCGGGCACGTGGGGGGGTGGGACGCAGGCCACGTGTCACAGGAGGCGACCCACACGCACCCTGCAATCATTCCGATGTTCACAAGAGTCAGCACGGGGACTGTCCCCTCTCCTATGGGCGGATCGGAGACAAGGCTGCTGTGGGGGTTGGTGACCTCGCCCTGGGAGTGGCGGGTCAGGGATCCCCCAGGTCGGGGAGCGGAGGGGTCGGAGAACGCAGGGCCAGGGAGCCATGGGGTCCGGGAGCTCGGCGTCTGGGAGCCTGTGCCCTGAATGGGTGACTGAGGCTGCCGGCACCGTCTGGCTCTGAGACGAAAAGCCTCAGGCCCAGCCGGGCAGCTCACGGGGAACAAGACGGATCGTCCGAGTCACGCGCCTCGTTCCTCGAGTGACCATCGGTGGGCTTCTAACGCGCTTAGCGCTTCAACCCTTCTTGCAGAAGGACCGAGGGTCACCAGCAAATTCGCATCCTCGGGCCGCCCTTCCTCAGCTGCCGCCATCGAACGCGACCTGATTAACTCGCCCTCGGTGAGCGGCTTTCCCGCGTGGCTGACGGAAGGGCCGCTCGAGCCTCACTCGGACCCTCAGTTTCATTTTTGTGAAGAAATCCCGCTCCTGGGGGCGGGGAATGTTGCGCCGTGTGGCGCAGACGTCGGGCCCTGCTGTGCAGTCTCCTTGATTAACAAACGCCCCCCCTTGATGCGCCTTAAACGTGCAAAACGCAAGGCTGCTTTCCTTGTGTTACCGTAACGAGCGTGCGCTGGTGTACCAAGTAAGGTGGCAGTGCGTGGCCACAGAAGTCGCGCCGTCGGGTCACGACCGTGGCTTTGGGGTTTGTGATGTTTGGGGCAGCGCAAAGTGATGACAGCCCGGCCCGTGCCGTCTGCCAACCCGCCACCATAGTCCAGAAGGAGCCACTGTAATGAATGCGCGTGGCTGTGTTCCAGTAAAACCTCGTTTATGGGCACCGAAATTTGAATTTTATATAATTTTCACATGACGTGAAATCTCATTCTTTTGTTTTTTTCAACCACTTAGATACGTGAACACCTGTCTTTAACTTTTTTTTTTATAGTATACTTATTTTCGAGACAGGGAGAGAGGGTGTGTGCATATGAGCATGGGTGAGTGAGGGAGAGACAGAATCCGAAGCAGCCTCCATGCTGCCAGTGCAGAGCCCGACGCCAGGGCGTGACCCTGTGAACCGTGAGATCGGGACCTGAGCCGAAAGCAAGAGTTGGACGCTTCACCGGCCGAGCCACCCAGGCGCCCTGTGAAAACCTTCCTTTAAAGAGAAAAGATGGGCCACAGACTCGGAGAAAAGCCGTGCAAAACACACGTCCGATAAGGGACCAGTACCCAAAATAGGCAAAGAGCTCTTAAAACTCACCAAGAAGGAGACAAACAGACCAACTGAAGCACGGGCAAAAGACGTGAACGGACACGTCACAGGAGGAGACACGGGTGGCTGAGCACGAGGGAAGAGGCACCACGCGGTCGGTCACCAGGGAGGCGCCTGTGAAGGCAGCGGGACGCCGTGCGCACCTGCAGAAAATCCAGCAGGTGGACGGCGCTACACGCTGGCGAGGAGGCGGAGCAACGGGCTGTCAGTCCGTCCTGGTGGGAGCGGGGAGGGCAGCTCGGCAGTCTTAGGAAACCGAGCGCGCGCATAAATCCCAGCGGTCTCGCTGCGGGGCGTTTGCCCAGATGTGTTGAGAATTTATGTCCACACGAAACCCTGCATCCGAACGTTCGTAGGACTTTACTCACGATCGTCGAAACTTGGAAGCAACCAAGGTGTCCTTCGATAGATGAACGGACGGAGAGGCCGTGGTCCATCCACACGACGGAATGTTACCCAGAGAAAGAGAAACGAGCTGTGAAGCCACAGAGAGATGTGGAGGAACCTCAGCGATCGCTAAATGAGAGGCGTCCATCTGAAATCCAAGCCGAGCTAGGCACTGTCTGATCCCACCCACGTGATGTTCTGGAGAGGGCGTGGCTATAGGGACGGGCGTGGCCGGGGTCTCCGTGAGGGGGAGGGGTAAACAGGAGGTGCATGGGGGGGGCGGTTTAGGGCAGTGAAGTCATCCCGTGTGACCTGTGTCAGCACACGTGTCCAGATCCACAGGATGTGCACAGTGAGCCCTAACGTCACTGTCGACTAGTTACTAACGTGTCAGCACGGTTCACCGATTGTGGCAAACGCGCGACACCGATGCCAGACGCTGATGATGGAGAAATCCGCCCTCCAGGGAGAGGGGGTACATGGGAACTCTGGACATGCCGCTCGTTTGCTGAAACCCTAAAACTGCTCTTGAAAAGAGTCTGCTAATTAAAAAGACAATTTTTTTTTTTTAATTTTGTGTACAAACAAAAACAGGCATCAGACTGGGTTTGGCCATACTGCTGAGTCCTGACCTAACCCATGGTGACTAATTTTGTTTTCAAGAATCTGTGTGTATTTTGGGTATTTTAAGCATTTGTGAAATTTAAGAGAATGTAGCCTGTTTTTAAAGGATTATAACTTGAGCCGAACTCGGATGCTTAACCGACTGAGCCACCCAGGTGCCCCAAGAGGTCTTATGTTTTAAAAACACGTACTCAACTTTTTAAGACTAATGTGATATAATATCTGGGATTTGCTTTAAAATGGTTGAGTGGATGGGCAGGGCTGGGATGGAAAAGAGCTGACCATATAGTGATTGCTGCTTAAATTGATGAGGGGCCCACCGGGGTCACTATCCTCTCTACTTCTGTGTTCTTCTGGAAATTTCCATGATGCAAAGTTTAAAAACAAAAAAGCTTAAGGAAGAAATACAATTTCAAACTAGTTAAGTATTCATCTAAAACCCCAAGTCACTTCTAAGTGATCTTTTCTGCGCACAAGCCCCCATCAAAGAGACCCCGAGGCAGCTCGTCCACTCTCTCCAGGCTTCTAGGGTGGACCCCGGGCCAGCGGGCAGACCGACAGGGAAACGGGCAGCTTTCTGCTCCCGGCACAGGGCACCCAGCCGAGGTCGGGGGGCAGCCTGCAGCCCACGCTCAGGGCGTTCTCCAGGGAACCCACGTGCCCGGGGAAGGACGTGAGGCGACAGTGGCCTCGTTCATCCCACCGGCGAGGTTCTGAGGGTCGGTGAGCCTCCTCGCCGGCCAGCTGTGCCCTCGGCAGGGAGGAGAGGTCAGGCGCGTCCCGGGGCCCTGCGGGGGCGCAAGTCTGAGGTCCCGCCTTGCTCACCTACGTGATCACAGCAGACGTGAGAGTGTGTGCGGCCGAGTGCTGAACGGCACAGCCCGCCCTCACTGTCTCTGATCTGTTTGCAAGGTCATGGAAGAGATTGCTTGCCAGGAGAAAAATGTCACGGTTCTCGAAAAGGCCATCGCTGACCAGGAAGGACCCGCCAAGGTGGCTCACACGCGCCTGGAGACCAGAACGCACCGGCCTAACGTGGAGCTGTGTCGCGATGCCGCGCAGTGTCGGCTGGTCAGGGAGGTCCAAGAGATCGCCCACAGCGTCGCCAGGTAGGGGGCGGCCGGCACTCGGGGTGCACAGGACTGTGCACGTGGACTGTGAACAGGGCTGGGCAGAGCCACGTGGGCATGAGTGCATTTGCACCGGTGAAGTTCGAGGGCTCCCTTTCTAGAGGGCGGCCACTTGCTGTCACACAGAAAATGGGTCCCAAGGTTTAAATTTTTCTGGAGCCCAAATCCAGACGTTTAGGTAAAAATCCACAGTTGTTTTTTTAATTTTTTAAAGATATTTTATTTATTTTTGATAGAGACAGAGCACAAGTGGGGGAGGGGCAAAGAGAGAGGGAGACACAGAATCCGAAGCAGGCTCCAGCCTCCGAGCTGTCAACACAGAGCCCGACGTGGGGCTGGAACCCACGAACTGCGAGATCATGACCTGAGCCGAAGTCGGACGCTCAACCGACTGAGCTACCTAGGGGCCCCCCAAAATCCACAGTTTTAAGCATTGGCAGTTGGGGGGGTTTCTGCCTTGGGAATCTGGCCCCCTTTGAAGTCTCTGTGGGGAGGAAACTATCAATCTGGCTTCTGTCCTGAACACATGAACACATCCCCCCCCCCCCCCCCCCCCGGCACCTGGCCCCGGGAAAAGCGCCCCAGGTTCTCCCTCTTCTCCTAGACTCAAGGAGACCTTGGCCCGGGCTCAGGCGGAGCTGAAGGGCCTGAACTGCAGGCAGCTGGCCCTGCAGGAGGAGGTCCAGGTGAAGGAAAATACCATCTACATCGACGAGGTGCTGTGCACCCACATGAGGAAGTCCATCCCCCCGAGGGACGGGGGCGACCAGGGCGAGTGGGCGGGGGGCCCCCGCCCCGACGCCGTCCGCTGATTGTGCCCACGGTTCAGATGCTGATTAAAGCACTTCACGATCGATCGGTGGCACAGAGCTCTCGCTTCAGGGAGGCGGGACTGCGGTCAGAGACACAAGCTCTGGGCGGGGCCTCGGGGCCGAGGTTTGGGGGGAGGCTCCGGGCCACTGGTTGGGCAGTGGTGGCTCCCCAGTTGCACCCCGTGTGCCCGGGTCCAATCGTCCATCACGGGACTCGGGGCCTGGGGCGGAGGGGTCCCAGACGTTTAGTTCTGATTCCGCCCAGTGTGGTCCTGGATCCCCTACGCAGACTCGGGAGAGGGACGGACCTCTCTGGTGCCACCATCCCCGCTCCCTATGAAACCACACCGGGGCTGCTGACTCAGACCCACTATTCAAGCCTCCCAGAGAGCAGATGAGAGCAGAGGCCCTGGATCTATCTGTACCTGCAGGCGTCTCTCTGGGCCCCTTTCTGCTGGGAGACCCAAGAGGACGGAGGGCCTCAGCTCCTAGAAAGTCAGCTGAGTACTGGGGCTTGAGGAGCCCGGCTGCTGCCGCGTGGGGTCGTGCGGTTCGGGGGCAGGGGAGGGGTGGGGACGACGCCTCTGGTTCACCAGCCGGAGGGGTCGTTAGTGGGCGCGTCTGTTGCAGAGCCGGCCGTCAGGCAGGGCAGGCTGTGGTCTCAGGTCGCCAGCCAGGGAGATAGAGGGCGCCTTCTTCAGCCCCCGGGCTCGGGGAGGGGTTCCCGGCCTCCTTCCTCCCCTGGATGCAGACGGAGGGTGTGAGTTTAGTGACGGTCTCCAGACCAACGGATAATCATTTTTTCAGACTCAAGTAACAGTAAAGGAGAAAGGAAAAACGTTCCCCGTTTCTGCCGCAGATTCAAGCCTGTGTCTGGACCAGTAGGCAGTTCTGGAGATGCAGGGGGGCCGGGGCCCCACACTGCCCGCCTCGGGGGGGGGGGGCACCGCGCGGCCGCGTGAGCCGCGGTGACAGCCCCCCTGCCCTCACACCCGCGTCGCTTCTGCACAGCTGTGCTCACGGCTCAGGCGCGGTGAGGTATGACCTCTCTTCCCTCGTGGTGGCTGCTGGGACTGGCCACCCCCCCTCATTCTGACGTCAAAGGGCCACCTCGCAAGTGCGGGGCTCACGTCCAGGCGCCTTGCTCGGAGCCGCTGCCACGCTCGGTGCCCACACTCGACTCGGTGATGCGGGGGTGGGGGGGGGGCACTGGCCAGGAGGGCGGAGCCCCCGCGCCCAGGGTCAGCACCTGGATTCTAGTTCCCACATGGCCAGCCAAGCCCCGCCTCCTCTTAGGGCCCCCTGCAAGGTGACAGTCGGCCAGACAGCCCAGGGCCTTCCCGTCTCTGATGTTCCCTGAATCTGGCTGCCCAGCTCCAGACGCGATGTCTTGAACAGTGTCAGACGCGGGCCCGACTCCCTCGGGGTTTAGCATCTAAGCGTTCCTTGGCCCGGAGCATCTGTGCGGCCGGCCAGGGGTGTCCCTAACCTCTCTGAGGCTGAGGGCGTCTGCTTCGTGCCGACCTGCGCCATGACCTGCCTGCCCAGGGGCTGCATGTCTCCTGCCGGGTGATGAGGAGGGACCCCCTCCTCTCTGCCCTGGGGACGCCCCCGGGAGCTCCTCTGCTCTGGCTGGGAAGGGTCCGGAGCCCCTTCCCAGGTGAGAGGCAGGGGGTGTCTGTGCAGACTTGGGATTATCCCCGGGGGTGTGGTCAGCAGGTGCGAGGACTCAGCGGGAAACCCTTTCTTGTGAAAACAGCTCTGAGCGGCTCCGTGGTTCCTTGAGGTCACCACCTGGCTCAGGTCAGCCCCGTCACCTGCCTGGTCCCCACAGGTCCCCGGCTCCCAGAGTGCCCGCTGCCCCACGGGTAAACCGGGAGTAGTGAATCCCGACCAGTAAACCGGCGTGTGGTCGGAGAGGACTCGATGGGGCGGTTCCATCCACTGCTCCCGGTGTCCGTGTCATTGGTGCCTGTTCCCGCTGCTTAAAAAGGGTGGGGTCTCGGTACTCAGGAAGACAGCATGAGCAAAACGAGTCGCTCTGAAACCACTGGTTGTGCAAACAGAGGGGGAGGGCACCTCCTCGCGATCTCACTCTCAGGCGGTCAGCGCGGAGCGAGCAGGTCTGTCTCCAGCCTGAACTCGGGCAGATGCAGAGGAGTGGGAATCAGGTCCATCACCCAAGCGCCAGCCAGGGAAGCCGCGCGAATCTCTCACCACGTGTGACGCTCAGCCGGTGAACACACAGGACTCTGCGACTTCAGCCTGCAAGGTGCCTCCTCTGGGGTGGCCGGAAGTGTGAAGGGGCAAGTGTCCACTGGAGAGGGGTTATTCTGTGTCTACAGAAATCGCTTCCATCAGGTTATAGTTGGCGACACTTTTTCTGGAACAGTGACATGTCATCCTAACGTCATGAAGACGTATTCCTATCTTTCAATTTTACTCAAAAAAAAAACCAACCCTTAGTTCTTGGGGTGCCTGGGTGGCTTGGTCGGTTAAGTGTCTGACTTTGGCTCAGATCACGACCTCACGGTTCGTGGGTTCGAGCCCCACGTCGGGCTCTGTGCTGACATCTCAGAGCCTGGAGACTGCTTCGGATTCTGTGACTCTCTCTCTCTGCCTCTCCCTCTCAAAAATAAATAAACATTGGGGCGCCTGGGTGGCGCAGTCGGTTAAGCGTCCGACTTCAGCCAGGTCACGATCTTGCGGTCCGGGAGTTCGAGCCCCGCGTCGGGCTCTGGGCTGATGGCTCAGAGCCTGGATCCTGTTTCCGATCCTGTGTCTCCCTCTCTCTCTGCCCCTCCCCCGTTCATGCTCTGTCTCTCTCTGTCCCAAAAATAAATAAACGTTGAAAAAAAAATTAAAAAAAAAATAAATAAACATTAAAAAAAAAAACAAAAATAAACCTTGGTTCTTGAGAACTCCATCTTGCACAGCAGCATTTCTCAGCTACACATAGTAAAACGGAAGTTTCTCTGATTCGTCCGATGCTCCCGTGCTCCGGAGTCGCAGGGGCTCCACATGTCCTTGCGTGGGAGGCAGTTGGCCAGAATGAAGGGAGAGGCTCTAAGTTCCGGTTGGTGTTGACGCTCCTGCTTCCGGCACTTCCTGAGCGAGTGACCTCGGGTAGGTTACTCTTAAGTCCCTGTTTCCTGATCTCTGAAGGAGGGAGGATGGTGTCCACCTGCCAGGGCTGTTACATGGGTTCAAGGAAACGGTGACCCACACCTCGCACGCACACACTGAGCACTCCGCCCCTTCTGGGGATGCCTCCCGCTGTATGGGGGTGGGGGGTAGAAAGTGTCCTGCATTTCAGTCAGGGACTCTGGTGTCAGCTCTGCCACTAATTGGCCGTGTGGCCCCGGGATAGCCACCTCTTCTTCTGAGTCTGTGTTCTGTCATCATGCACATATTAAATCCCTCACGGCCCATGGCCAACTCCTGGGTCCAGGCGACAGACGTGGCCCTTCCCAGTTCCATGCAGCCTCCTGGACCCCGTCCCAGCTTTATTTGCATGCTGGGGAGCTCAGCATGTCTGAACCAGGTACAGAACTCAAGGTCACACAGTCAGTGGCCCGAGGGGATGGAGGTCACAGGTATCAGGACCCTTCTGCCCACAGAGCTGAAGGCCCCTCGCTCAGTCTTCTCAGAAACAAAGCCTGCACTTTTGTTGTCGCCTTGCCTGTGGGTGGTGGTCTAGTGCCTCAGGGGACCGCGGTCCCGCTTTCCTCACGCATTTAGAAATTTGGAGGATTTGGCCCCCATCACAGTCGCCAGGGCTTCCTCTGCTGCACCCACAGCCGGGCGAGGCTCCTGTGCTCCGGCCAGAGGGGACAGGCGGGGACACGCAGCCATGGCCCACGGAGGTCACAACCCTGTGGCCATCTTCATCCACCCCTGGGCCCTGAGCATGCGGGTTACAGACTGCATGTGCTCTGTGTTTCCCCGGGGCTCCCCTACTCTCAGCTGGGGGTCCTGCCTCAGCTCCATGGGGAATGGGAATGTCTGTGTGGCCAAGGAAGTCCCGGTGTCCTTCAGACTGTCGTCAGGGGACCCATGGGTCAAACTATTTTAACACCACCACCAAGATGTTACATGTGTTTTCACTCATTCTCTCTGGAGTTTTCCAGAGGCTGCATGGCGTGTGATGTCTAAACAGATGGCAGAGGCAGGGATGAGAAACCCAGGTTAACTATTGAGCCAGACTTAAGATTGTCTGAACTGTAAATTGAGCCCACACTTCTTTGGAAAACATGTCCACAAAATGTGTTAATGTGTTTTCTGTATGAGACTCCTCTACACTCAGATTCCATGTTTGGAGATGAAAGCAAGCTGTCCAAAACTGGTCCATGCCGAGAAGTCATTAGTCAGTCAGTCAACCGGCCATCAGTCAACCAAGCAGCCAATCAGTCAACCAACCAACCAATCAGTCAACCAAGCAGCCAATCAGTCAACCAACCAAGCAGTCAACCAAGCAGCCAATCAGTCAATCAACCGGCCAGTCAACCAACCAGCCAGTCAATCAACCAACCAGCCAATCAGTCAACCAACCAGCCAATCAGTCAACCAACCAGCCAATCAGTCAACCAAGTAGCCAATCAGTCAACCAAGTAGCCAATCAGTCAACCAAGTAGCCAATCAGTCAACCAACCAGCCAATCAGTCAACCAAGTAGCCAATCAGTCAACCAAGTAGCCAATCAGTCAACCAAGTAGCCAATCAGTCAACCAACCAGCCAATCAGTCGATCAACCAGCCAATCAGTCAACCAACCAGACGATCAGTCAACCAAGTAGCCAATCAGTCAACCAAGTAGCCAATCAGTCGATCAACCAGCCAATCAGTCAACCAACTAGACGATCAGTCAATCAACCAGCCAGTTAATCAGCCAGCCAATCAACCAAATAGCCAATCAGTCAATCAACCAACCAGCCAATCAGTCAACCAACCAGCCAATCAGTCAACCAAGTAGCCAATCAGTCAACCAACCAGCCAATCAGTCGATCAACCAGCCAATCAGTCAACCAAGTAGCCAATCAGTCAACCAACTAGACGATCAGTCAACCAACCAGCCAATCAGTCGATCAACCAGCCAATCAGTCGATCAACCAGCCAATCAGTCGATCAACCAGCCAATCAGTCAACCAACTAGACGATCAGTCAATCAACCAGCCAGTTAATCAGCCAGCCAATCAACCAACCAGCCAATCAGTCGATCAACCAGCCAATCAGTCAACCAAGTAGCCAATCAGTCAACCAACCAGCCAATCAGTCGATCAACCAGCCAATCAGTCGATCAACCAGCCAATCAGTCGATCAACCAGCCAATCAGTCAACCAAGTAGCCAATCAGTCAACCAACCAGCCAATCAGTCGATCAACCAGCCAATCAGTCAACCAACTAGACGATCAGTCAACCAACCAGCCAATCAGTCGATCAACCAGCCAATCAGTCGATCAACCAGCCAATCAGTCGATCAACCAGCCAATCAGTCAACCAACTAGACGATCAGCCAATCAACCAACCAGCCAATCAGTCGATCAACCAGCCAATCAGTCAACCAAGTAGCCAATCAGTCAACCAACCAGCCAATCAGTCGATCAACCAGCCAATCAGTCGATCAACCAGCCAATCAGTCAACCAAGTAGCCAATCAGTCAACCAACCAGCCAATCAGTCGATCAACCAGCCAATCAGTCAACCAACTAGACGATCAGTCAACCAACCAGCCAATCAGTTGATCAACCAGCCGATCAGTCGATCAACCAGCCAATCAGTCAACCAACCAGCCAATCAGTCGATCAACCAGCCGATCAGTCGATCAACCAGCCAATCAGTCAACCAACCAGCCAATCAGTCGATCAACCAGCCAATCAGTCGATCAACCAGCCAATCAGTCAACCAAGTAGCCAATCAGTCAACCAACCAGCCAATCAGTCGATCAACCAGCCAATCAGTCAACCAAGTAGCCAATCAGTCAACCAACTAGACGATCAGTCAACCAACCAGCCAATCAGTCGATCAACCAGCCAATCAGTCGATCAACCAGCCAATCAGTCAACCAAGTAGCCAATCAGTCAACCAAGTAGCCAATCAGTCAACCAACCAGCCAATCAGTCGATCAACCAGCCAATCAGTCAACCAACCAGACGATCAGTCAACCAACCAGCCACTTAATCAGCCAGCCAATCAACCAAATAGCCAATCAGTCAATCAACCAACCAGCCAATCAGTCAACCAACCAGCCAATCAGTCGATCAACCAGCCAATCAGTCGATCAACCAGCCAATCAGTCAACCAACTAGACGATCAGTCAATCAACCAGCCAGTTAATCAGCCAGCCAATCAACCAAATAGCCAATCAGTCAATCAACCAACCAGCCAATCAGTCAACCAACCAGCCAATCAGTCAACCAAGTAGCCAATCAGTCAACCAACCAGCCAATCAGTCGATCAACCAGCCAATCAGTCAACCAAGTAGCCAATCAGTCAACCAACTAGACGATCAGTCAACCAACCAGCCAATCAGTCGATCAACCAGCCAATCAGTCGATCAACCAGCCAATCAGTCGATCAACCAGCCAATCAGTCAACCAACTAGACGATCAGTCAATCAACCAGCCAGTTAATCAGCCAGCCAATCAACCAACCAGCCAATCAGTCGATCAACCAGCCAATCAGTCAACCAAGTAGCCAATCAGTCAACCAACCAGCCAATCAGTCGATCAACCAGCCAATCAGTCAACCAAGTAGCCAATCAGTCAACCAACTAGACGATCAGTCAACCAACCAGCCAATCAGTCGATCAACCAGCCAATCAGTCGATCAACCAGCCAATCAGTCAACCAAGTAGCCAATCAGTCAACCAAGTAGCCAATCAGTCAACCAACCAGCCAATCAGTCGATCAACCAGCCAATCAGTCAACCAACCAGACGATCAGTCAACCAACCAGCCACTTAATCAGCCAGCCAATCAACCAAATAGCCAATCAGTCAATCAACCAACCAGCCAATCAGTCAACCAACCAGCCAATCAGTCGATCAACCAGCCAATCAGTCGATCAACCAGCCAATCAGTCAACCAACTAGACGATCAGTCAATCAACCAGCCAGTTAATCAGCCAGCCAATCAACCAAATAGCCAATCAGTCAATCAACCAACCAGCCAATCAGTCGATCAACCAGCCAATCAGTCAACCAAGTAGCCGATCAGTCAACCAACCAGACGATCAGTCAATCAACCAGCCAGTTAATCAGCCAGCCAATCAACCAACCAGCCAATCAGTCAACCAACCAGCCAATCAGTCGATCAACCAGCCAGTCAACCAAATAGCCAATCAGTCAACCAGCCAGTCATTCTTACAGGTGGTCTGCATTCTAGCCGAGGCTCTCCTCACTGAGCTGGCTGTGCCCTTGTGGCTCCCAGGGCCCCTCTGGTGCCCCAACAGGGGGACCTACCCCCTCGCCCGTGTTGGTCTATCCTGAATGCTAGTGAGACAGGAGCCACGTGGACCCAGCAGCTGCAGGGTGGTTCCTGGGGCCGTGGCCGCGGAGGTGCTGGGACCTCAAAAACACTGGATCCACAGGAACTCTAACAGAGGCCTGGGCAGCTGCACAGATGTGGACAGAGCACACAGAAGGCTACGCGAATCAAGTCTGCAACGAGACCCTTGTCGAAGGTATTCTGAAATTTTATTAATTGAGGTCTATTGGGGAAAAAACCCTACATGCAAATATATGCACAAAAATCTCAAAAGACCAGGATTAATACATGTCTGGGGCCTGGGCCCAAGGATTTGTAATTACGTCCTATTTAAAACACAGGAGACCACCCCCTCCATTCTAAAAATAACACACAGCCCTTGTAGAAAGTTTGAGAAGTGGGGTAAAGCATAAAAAGGAAAACAAAAACCACGTATAATCCCGTCACCCAGGGACGCTGTTAACATTTCTGGGGTAGCTCTTCTCTGCTTTCAAAACACCCCCCTACACACTTTACATGATTGATATCCCACCAAACATGCAGCTTTGTGTCCTGGCCTTCTCACTTAACACCGAATTAGGGATGTGTCCCCAGGACATTACAATTCTTTGTAAGTGGGAGTGACGGCCACAGCACCGCTGGTGTGGGGTCACTGTGCAGGGGTCAGGGGAGGTGGGCCCAGTTCTGAGCGGCTGCATTTAAAAGCGGGAGTTTGGGGGCGCCTGGGTGGCTCCGTCGGTTAAGCACCGGACTTGGGCTCAGGTCATGTTCTCGGGTTCGTGAGTTGGAGCCCCACGTCAGGTTCCATGCTGACAGCTCAGAGCCTGGAGCCTGCTTCAGATTCTGTGTCTCCCTCTCTGCCCCTCCCCTGCTCACACGTGCGCGCTCTCTCTCTCTCAAAAATAAATAAAAGTTAAAAAAAACTTACAAGCGGGAATTTCCCCACCTCCCAGAGGACGTGCATTTCCAACCCAGCGCTGAGCTGGTGCTGGGGCTCCTGTGGTCACCAGGGACACCAGGCTTTTCCGAATTGGCCAGTTGGGGGAAAGTGTGGTTCTGTTTGCCCCCCCCCGAGGTGTTCTAGGTGTTCTAGGAGTTGGGCGAGGCACTACTCTGTGTGGCTCCGGGCTCTCAGCTCCCGCCTGAGGCAGGCCATGCAGCCCACGCCCGGGGACCAAGGAGAAGCCAGCCCTGGGTAGTTGGTAAAGATAGCACTTTAAAGGCACATCACCAGCGGCCCCAGCCTTTGTTGGGGCGTCGGATGGGGTGGAACTGGCAACTTGGACACAGGGAGTGGGAGGGGGGGTTCCGGGTCCTTCTGTGGGAACCGGCGGGGGGCTCCGACGCCCTCGGAGAGTGCTCCCTACATCATGGGGTAAGCGATGACGAAATAGTTGAGCTCGGAGTCGATGAGTTTCCTGTACTTCCGGTGAATCTCACGCAGCGTCCTGTCCTCGTCGTTGGTCTCGTACCTGTTCGTGTAAATTCGCACCTGCGCAGCACAGAAACACGACACGCGCACCGTGACTGCGCCAGGCCGGCCCCACGCTGGCCCCAGCCTCGGGCGCGCACGGTCGGGCATCGCCGGGCACAGCCCAAAGCCAGCTGCTGGGGAGAGGGGGCTCTGGGCCCCCTCCCGCGCAGGTACCGCCGGAGACAGACCCAGGGCCCCACCTTGAGAGTGCGCAGGGAACACTGCCCTTCCTCCTGGCTCTTCAGGATCCGCTCCACGAACCTGACGTCCAGGAAAGCCCAGATTTTGAAGTAGAACAGCTTCCTGCAGGATGAGACGAGGAAGCACAGTTCCTCGTCCAGGGACTCGTGGTTGTTGTTGAACTCAAACGTCAGTTTCTGGAAAGGCAGCGAAGGGGAGATGGGGTGGGGGGGGTGCAGTGGGCAGAGATGCTGGGCACCGGCCGGGTCCTCCCACAACACGCCTGCGGCCCGGCTGTGGGTCAGACGACCACGGTGGCCCCAGGGCCACAGGTAACAGACCGGACGTGTGGGTGATTTCACCCAATCTGCAAGAGGCATTTGGAGCTCAGAGCCCGAGGCGCTGGTCCCAGCCCCTCAGCCTCCCGGCCGGGCCACCAGACGGCCACCCCCCCCCCCCCCCCCCACGGAAGGACAGTAACAGGCAGGCTTCAAATGAGTTATTGGCACTCAGAGGCCCTCGTTGGTGGTGGTATTTGTATCAGTTGACCTCAATCGTCCCAGCCTCCCTGGAGGTCCTCGGAGGGACACAACGATCCCGATTTTACAGATGGGGAAGCGGCCAGGGGAGAGGGCCGCGCACGCCCCTGGGCTCCTCAGTGACTTGGTGGGTCTGGTCTGGAGTCAGACTCCCGTGTGCTGCCGGGACCCGGTGCCGGGAGGAAGCGGCCTCAGACCCGCCCTCAACCTGGAGAGGCTCCGAGAGGGCACAGAGGGCTCTCCCTGGCGGGTGGCCCACCCAACAGTGCCTCATGCTGCGCGTGCACGGGTGAGCAGTAGCTGTCACCCGCTGTGACGCCGGGGCAGGGGCGGGGGGTGGGGGTGGGGGGACGCGAAGTCCGGGAACATAGCCCGAGCGTCGGTCTGAGTGGGCACAGGCCCGGCCGGGAGCAGGCAGTGGAGGAGAGGCCTCTGCCCCGGGGGAGCCTCCCGGCCCTCGGCCCCCCTACCTGCAGCGTGTGCCGGAAGGTGGGCAGGAGATCCGTCAGCGTGGGCCTCATGGACCAGTCCGGGTCGCTGAAGTAGCAGCTTCTCAGACTGAGGCCCCGAACGGGGATCTCCTGCAGGAGGACCCGGGCCAGGCGCTCGTGCTTCATGACCCGCTCGAAGAAGAAGTTCACCTTGAGGTTGGAGGCGCGCCTGGCCAGCCTGGCCCAGGACATGCCCCAGATGACCTGGCCGTGGGGGTCGTGGACGTGGCACTTGATGTTTATGGTCCAGAGGGTCCTGGCGTTGTTCTCGCACAGGCCGTCCAGCAGCTCGTCCGAGACGCAGTTGTAGTTGAGGCTCAGGGACACCAGGCTGCGGAACGTGGCCATGGTCTTGCTGAACTGGGGGCTGCTGTAGACGGCCAGGTGGCGGCTGAAGTAGTCCTCGATGTTGAGCCGGGACACCAGGCTCTCGCCCCCCCGTGAGCAGCTCAGGGAGCCGAGCACGGCGCAGCCCTGCTCCACGGTCAGCCTGGCCCCTTTCAGGCTGAGGTGATCCAGCTGCCTTCCCGCTCTCCTCAAGAAGCAGCTCAGGCTCTTGATGAGCGAGCCGCGGATGCCGTTCCTCCAGACGGGACGGTCCAGCTCCAGGTGCTGCACGGACAGCGACTTCAGGCGGTGGTTGTCCTTGCCCAGACAGGACAGGAGGCCTCGCATGGTGACCTGGAACTTCTTGGTGAGCACGGCATTGTAAGGGTTCAGAAACTTGATCTCCAGGTGCTCCAGATAGCGGCCAAATTTCTTCACGTACCAGAGAGCCGACTCGAACTCGGACGCGTGCACCCTGGAGGGTCTCCCGCTGAACGTGATGGTCCTGTGCCGCCAGAGGTCAGCCGAGTACATCATCTGGTTCCACTTTCTGCAGACGAGGGCGGCCCGGGACCTGTCCCTGTCTCCCAGCCACCAGAACACGCGACGCAGGCACACGTCGGGCAGGGCGGCCCAGCAGCTCTGGTCTCGGGGCTGGACGGCTTGGCTTTCTTCGTCCATCGAGGAGCCGGGGTGTCCAGAGCAGCCGTGCGGTAGGCAGGGGCTCCCAAAAACGAGGAAACAAAAGCGACCGCTCGTCTTCTGTGGGGAGGAAAAAGGAAGCACCGTGACCTGCCGAACAGAAACCAGACCCCCTTGAACGAACTCGCAGCCCGGCCGCACGCGCAGCCCTTCCGTGAGGGGTGAGCCTCGCCGTGAAGGCCCGCAGAGACCCAGGCCGTCGGGGTCTCTCGGACACACGCACACCGGGACCCGCGCCCAGCACAGTCCCAGGAGTGAGAAGCCTGGGGACAGGGCTGTTCAGAGGAGGCGGCATCTGGGAGGGGCTTCACGCAGAGGGCACCGTGGCACAAAGCCACAGAACTGGGAACGAATGGGATCTGTTCACGTGCGGGGAACTAAAAATTGTCACTTCACTTGTGGGGGTGGGGGTTGGAGCCGGAACAGGGGGGAGGTGCCGGGTCAAGGGGCCCCGGAGCGATGCAGACAGAGGCTGCGTCCTAGGGGCCAAGACTGGAATTCCGACATGCCGGGTCCCCTTCTGGGACCTTGCATTCAAAGGCTTAGCGGCACATCAAGGGTCACGGGCGGAGAGCCTCCCATGAGGCCGCTGGGGCTGGGCAAGGGCCAAGGATCCTGCGCCCACAGGTGTTGTCAGTCTGACGTTAGAAAGGACCCTCCAGGGAGGGGGAGGATGAGTGGCCAGAGCACACTTTGGGCTCCGAGCCTGGGGCTAGGGCAGCGGGACCGCGGGGATGCGTGGGTTTACGCGTTCTTTGCGGGACACGGTGACTGGGAACGTAGAAGTGGGGACGACCTGGCAGCCGGGCTGCAGGCGAGACCTCTGCGAAGCTAGGGAGGCCCCGGGAGGGCCCGGCCACCGCCCACCTGGGGTGCTGGGCCCTGGGACTTTCTACAGGAGCCATCTGCTGAGGTTTTCCTGACGGTTTGATTTCCACGTTTCCCTGGCCTGAAACTTCTCCTCTTTCCCTCTCCCTGTCTCTCCCAGAGGCCCCGCTCTTCAAGCTGGCGGCCCTGTGGCCCCGGAACGCTTCTGCCAGCCACTTGACCAAGTGGCCCGAGATTATCCTCACGGCTCACGAAACCGCAGGGCCGGAGGAGCTCTGGGAAGTATGTCTTTACAGATGGAAACTGAGCCCCAGAGGGGTGAGGGCGCCTGCCTGTGGTCACACAGCCCTCAGGAGCCGAGGGACGCGTTAATCGCATTTCTCAATGCGGGACGGACATGTGTCTGCGCGTGAGCTCGTGAGCGTCGCTCACTTGCTCTCCGTGCCTGTCCCCCGCTGCATCTAGGATCCGCGCGCAACCGTGGTGGGCGTCCGTGCCGCTCTCCTCTCGGCTCTCCCTGTGACGGACCCCCGGGCGCCCCCGACGGTGGTGACGTGTGGGAGGCTGGTTCTGCTGGGTCCTCTGGGGCCCGGCGCCCTCCCCCACCTCCGGATCCAGGCAGACCTGCATGCGGGATTTGGCAGCGGCCTGGCCCCGTCCAGGGTTCCCCTCTCTCCCGTGTCTGTCCCTGACGATGATCCTCGTCCCAGCCTGTCTCCCGCGGGACTCACACACCCCTTGAGACCAGGGACGGCCTCATTCTTGTGAGTCGCACTTGCACACTGAACAAAGGAAGAGAGAGGGTCGTCTCTTTGTTCACAGAACTGGGTCCCCAGCGCTTTGCTTGGAGCTAGGCGCGTGAGAGAGGCCAAGCCACTCCCAGAGCTGAGCAAAAGCCTTTGCCCTAGCAGTCACTGGGCGCAGGAGCTCTCAGACACGGAACCGCGGGGTGGTGTGGGCAGAACCGATCCGCGGGCTGGGAAAGCCAAAAGCCACAGTCGGTACTGGGCACATCCTCCCCTCCTAAACGACCTCGCCAGCCGCAGGCGGTGGAGCTCAGAGGTCGGGTCCTGGTTCCATCAGTTGCTAGGGATGACCTCGGGCAAGTTAATTTTCTCTGTGCCTCAGTCTCCACATCTGAAAACCAGGGATAATAGTGGCGCCTCTGTCTTAGCGGCGGGAGGATTAAATGAGCTGATCCGTGCAGGTGCCCGGTGCGCATCAGAGGCTATACCGCGTTTGCGCCTGGTAAGTGGAGGCCAAGGCGCTTCTGGGGGAGGTCCCTGCTGGGCGCGGTGAACACACCCAGTTTGCAGGTGGGGAAACAGAGGTGTTGCAACTTGGGAAAGTCTCCCCGCGAACGCCCGCAGAGAGCGGGAAGGGATCGGAACCCACCCCAAGGGCTCACAGACCTGTCCCCCAGGCGGGGAGCTGCCAGCCCGGGAAGAAACCTAAGGAAGCCGCGTCACCCACGGCCCGGAGGTGCCCGAGGACGCCTGTTTCCAGGAGGAGGCGGCAGGGGCCCCATTACCCGCTCACCGCGCCCCGCTCGTTGCGCCCGGTTTGGGCTGCGGGGACCGCAAGCCGCCCGCCTGCTCCCGCGCCGCCTGCGCTCCGACGCCGACTCCGCGCAGGCCTCCGGGACGCGCGCCCTCGCTGGCGATGAGCCTTTGTGACGCGCCCAGGCCTGCGGGCCTCCGCTGTGCCCTGGGCGCGAGGCCCCAACCCGGGGTCGCCAGGGTCCCCGCGGTGCGTGCAGGGGGCCGGACGGCCCCGCCAAGTGTCCCGGAACGCGCGCCGGGGTCTGGGGGGACCTGGTCCGGGGGTCCCGGGAGGGCGGGTTCCCTGCGCAAAGGTGCGTGGGGCGGGGCTGGGGGTCCGTGGGGGGTGGGCTCCGGGAATACGAAGGGGGTAGGTTCAGGCACCAGCGGGGAGGGGGCCGGAGAGAGTACTGGGGGCCGGGTCCGCGGGGTGGAGGAGGGGGGGCGGGGTCTGGGCCGTGGATGGGGCTCGGGGTTGGGGAGGCCCAGAGGGCAGAGGGCCCGGGTCACAGAGTCGGAGGCGGAGCGCAGGGTAGGGGCGGGGTCCGGGCGTGTCTGGGGGCTGCGTGCGCGCCACTGAGGGTGGGCTTCCCTCTGCGATGGGGAAGAGGCTGTGCGGGAGCTCGGTGCCCGGCCTGTGGGAGGAGGCGCTGCGCTCGGCCCCCCCCCCCTTTCCTTTCCCCGACTCGGAAGTGGTTCCCACGGGAAAGCCCATCTGACTCACCTAAGACAAGGCGTGAGTGGGTGTCTAACGCACCCACTTTCCATGGCCCTCCCCTCCCCGGCCACCCTAGGGTGTCCCTAAAGGCCAGGCAAAAAGGCGGGGGGGGGGAGGGGGTGGTGCATGTGGGGCTCTGACACCAGCCTCCCGGCTCCGGTGTGCGTCCTGAGCCCCGGCCTGCCCCCGGCAGCCGCATCCTCCCTGCCTCCTTCCGTTTCTGCCTTTCCCTGCGCGTTGTCCCTTCCTGTCCTGCCCGCTCCTAGCGCCGCGTCTCTGACCGGGAAGGACCAGTGAGGAATCTCAGGAAAGGTGGACAGCTGCCAGAGAGGGTATTTTCAGTCTCCAGAGACAAGCCTGGGTTCCCCAGGTGTCCAGACTACAGCCCAGATGTCCCATCCACGTGCCTGACACCTGGGATTCCCAGGCCCAAGAGCCGGGGGCCTCTCTCCTGGTTTGTCTGTGGCTGCTGGCAAACCAGTATCTCCGTTCGAAGGAAAATAGTTAAACCTTTTCTTGTAAGAGGAAAAAACCCAAGAAGAAAATCCTTCCTTTTTCATAAGGAAAGACTGCCAAAGGGGGGGGGGCGCAGGAAGACGGTGTAAAACGCAGTCTTCTCCATCTGTGCACCTTTTCTGTTCCAGGTTAGCGGGAGGTTCTCATTCGGTTTCCTTTCCGTGAAGCCGGCCGCCAGCATTTCTCCTGAAGAAATGCGTATAGAAAACCTGGTGTGTTTAAAGTGCAAAAGCCAGTTCCCGGGCTATGCCTCCGTGCTGCTGTCCCCGGTCCCCAAAGCACAAACCCTGAGCTGCAGGTGGCACCGAGGAGACACGGAGGAACCTTCTGGGGGCTTGGGACAGGAGGGACAGACTAGGGAAGCCACACTGTGCCCTCTTATGTGGCTGTTAAGAGAGAAGAGCCACATCACCTGGCCTGGAGACATGTCCTTGGGTGTGTGGGGTCAGAGGGACAAAGCAGTGTTTATAGTGGGACTCCCAGTGTGTGTGTTTATATGATCGGGTTGCCAGATGACATGTAGGGTTCCCCGTGAAATTTCAGTTTCAGGGCCACATTTTTCTAGTATAACTGCGTCCCGTGCAATTATTCTGTAACTGCTTCTGTCCCAAGTAATGCATTTTTACTTGCTGGATCTGGCAACCCCGTGACGTACGGGTGGGGGAAAGCGTGGAAAGCAAAGGCGGATCGTGGGTGGCCAGGGTGTGCGGCCCCAGTACCCCCGCCAGCTGTGGAGCTCACCACCTTTGCAAAATGGTGCCCTCGTGTGCTCGTAGAAGTAGCTGAAGAAGTTAGAAAGGAACGTTCAGGTCTTTTCTTTTTTTTTTGTAAGGAGCGTGTGTCGTATATGAAGGAAAAAAGGCAAACGGCAGAGGAATGAGTATAGTGAGATAATATATGGGGAATGAGAAACAATTTAAGCCCCACGTGAACTTGTCCGGGTTTGCATGAGCGAAGGGAAAGTGTTCCGAGCATACTGACCAGACTGCCGGTGTGGGTGTCCTAGGGCCCCGGGGCGGGGAGGGGAGGTTGTCAGCTTTCCCCTCGTGTGTGACATTATATCAGCCGGTTACAACCACATCTCGTACTTCTGTGTTTTGAAAAACATCCGATAATGAAAGCTTGTGGTCACTGCTGCTTTTGTCTTTTAAATGAGGCCTCCGGTGTGTAAGCTTCGGAACTCCGTCCACCTGGATTCCACGCTGGATCCTGCCTCCCTTTCCTCGTATAATCCCAGGGAAGCTCCCCGTCGGCTCCGTCTAGCTTCCTTGGCTGATTAACCATTTATAAAGAGCTTCCTGTTGAACCACGTTCACACGATGGCCCAGTAGCTCCAATGCCAACTCCTATTATTACTAGGAAATAATTTAGGATGTAAAAACCTAGCGGCTACAAACCCCGATCTGCTGGAGGCAAGCCACGACAGCTGGGATCCCACCCAGGACTTGTGCTCTCTGGGCCTCCGCTGCCCGCTCCACCACGAGAGCCGGCCCAGTGCCCTCCGCTTCGTTCCCTCCCTCAGCACGCGTGCAGTGCTCGCGGCGTCCGTCCCCGGGCTCGGAGCCGGAGGCACACGCTCAGAGATCCGGCTCAGCCTTCGAAGGCGGCCCGGTCTCCGGGAGCTCACGCGACGAAGCAGGTGTCGGGTGCTCTGAGAGACTTCACTTGGGCACGCGGAGAAGGGGCCTGGGGAAGGGCTGGCGGCCGTGTCTGCAAACATCCAGCAGCTCTTGGGGGGGTTTAAAAACACGGTCCAGATAGTTCACGGCCAGGTAAGGAGAGAACAGAGGCAGGGCCTGGTGTTGATTCAGGGTCACACTGCGAACTGTGCTCGGGCTGTGCCAGGCTGCTCCCACGGTCTTCTGCGGGCGGACACGGGCTGTGCTCACACCGCAGAGGCGGGCTCACCATTTTGCTTGTGCCCCTTGCCGCCCGCTTGGTTGAATTCTCAGAAAGAGGAAGAGACTCCCTATTCTCCATCTCTGGACAGACGTCTTTCTCTGCCTTGGAGGTTGGATCCTCAGTGCTTTGACTTGGGGGGGGTGCAGAGAAAATGTCTCACAGACTCTGGGATCCCACATTCACCCTGCAGTTGTGAGTGATGCGGTGCACTACAACAATGGCTTTGGCTTTAACAGTCGGACAACACGATAAACCAGATAACCCCAAAGCTCCTGCTACGCGCATGTAGAAATGCCTGGTGAGACGTGGCAAACATTTAAGCCAACAGCTGACTTTAAAAGAAGGAAACTTTAAAGGTCCACGTCCCAGGAATGAAGGCCTGACCTTTTAAGCACATGCACTTACGGAGGAGACGTGGGTCCCCATGTCATAATAAGGGCTTGGACGAGAGAGAAGTCCTGTCCACACAAAGTTGGTGGGGGTGGGGGGCTGGAAGTAAGCTTCCCCTTCCCCTGCACGGAGCTGGGAGCCTGGAGGCTACACTTGTGGCTAAGAGAGAAGAACCAGTTCAGTGGAAGGGGAACGTGGCATGCCAGCTCGTCTACACTGGGCTGGGATCTGAGCGTGGGGAAGAAACACTCACACTCCTGAAACCTCAGAATCACGGGCGCACGCCATTCGTGTACTTGGGGTCCAGACTTACATTAGCCTCGTGGTCCGGGACCCCCATCATAAGAATTAACATAAAAATTGGGAAGTCTGGCTGAAGCAATCAGAAAAATCCCTCTGGAAGGTACATCAGCTCAGACTAGGTCATTCTTCCAGGTAGAGTCCCACTGAATGGAGGCTCAGGGTTCAGACTCACAAGGAAACACTCTTCCTTGAGTGAGAGTCAGAGGCAAAGGCAAGAGCAGGGCCGTTCTCTGGAAACTTCAGAAAATAGAACTGTAGGAGACAGACTGTAAAATAAGCTGATTGGAAAGGATTAAGACAATCGATGTATCTGAGCGATGAATATTATATCATATTAGCTTTCTACTTTCATGTTTGAAAATTTTTGTAATACCCCTAAAAGGCTTAAGGTAGTAGAGGGACTCTATTGCCATCCAAGCTATCCTTTTCAGGCATAACAGGGTCTCAAAAATTAGCTTTCTGTGCCTTCTTTCTTAAGAAACTCTTTGAGGATATGCTCTAGCAAAGAAGGGGCAAAACAAGAAAGAGAATGACCTGAACCTGAAATTTGGGAACAGAACTCGACACTGGAGAGGGTGGAAGAAATTCCCAGAATGATAGCTATTCATCAGGTCTGGGGAACACATGCCCCCAAAATGAAATGGACAGAAGACTACTGTGTTTGATTATGCCAAGGGGAAATCTTTCTAATCCAGTAGAAAATTCTAGGAATGATTTATATTTACCTACGAAGAGAAGAAAATGAAAAGTTGGAGCAATAATCAACTCCAGGAAAAACAAACAAAAAGTTACGGAAGAAAGTAGATATAATCATAATTTGTGTGGTGTCATCATTTATAGTATTTACATGGTCATAGTAATTTAACGTTGAATGCTGATTTAACCAGCATGGGAGAGTGGAGAGAGAGAAGCCTGGCAGTGTGTATAGGATCGGTGGTGTAAGAGAGAGAAATCCGTATCCCTACATCCTTATGGATTAATTGATAATACCTAAAATTGAAAGCAAAAAAACAGCAGCATAAGAAGGTGCTTGAGAAGTATAGAGATAAATACCAGAAGAAACAGTCCAAAAGGTTGGAAAGCAGAGTATTTGCGTGTGGGGCGAGGGTAGCATTAAGGAGGTAGTGGCGTTTAAGTGGCCACAGTATTAAGTACATTACACGATATGTTGGCGGTTGACCGATGGCGTAGAAAAGCGCCTCTGTGTGCGTGTGGATGCTGGTCCGGTGGCACATCCGTGGTGAGTGCCCACGGGTGTCCTCGGGAAGCACTAGACAGCCCCCTTGACCTCGAGAGAGAGGCTCCGGGAAGCTGTGCGGCCAGCAAATGGCAGAGCGGAGCTGAAATCGCGGACCTCCAGCCCCAAGTTGGTGTGTGGGAACCTCTGGTCGCCAGTTCGAAGGGGAGGCCTCCACCACGTCTTGTTCCCCGGCTCACCAAGTATCTCCCGATTCCAACGCAAGACCACGTACGGGATGGAGAAAGCCCCAGCGGTGAGGGGAACAGGTATACTGGTGAGCCCGTGCACCGCTGAGCCCGGGACCCGCGTGGCTGGGGCTCCCCAAGCTGGGAACACTGGGGATCTTGTGGAGGGGCATTTCTGGGGGGAGGGGGGAGGCCTGCGATCCTGCGGTTCTCACGGGCTCCCCGGCGATCCTGACGCTGGTCCACGGGCCACACCTCGAAAAGCCAGCACCGCGAGGCCGAAGCTCCAAACGCCTGTCAGCGGACGGATGGAGCGTGAGGGGTGGCTGCCCAAAGGCCATAGGACGGATGCCGTACTGAGAGGTGCCGCGACGCGGGTGGACCTTGAAAACCTTCTCCGTGAGAGAAGCCGCGAGCCCACATATTCTACGATTCTGTTCCTATGAAGCATCCAGAACAAACAAATCCAGAGACAGAAAGTGGATGCGTGGCTGTCAGGGGCTGGGGACGGAGGGGGTGGGGCGCGGCTAAGGAGTAGGGGGCTCCTCTTCGGGGTGATGAAAGTGTTCTGGAATAGGCAGTGGTGGTGGTCGCGTAACACGGTGAATTTTGCGTGTGTTTTAGCACAAGAGGGAAGGACGTAGGTCGGCCTCGGGTCTCCTTAGTCGTGGTGCTCTCTAGCTCTCTGAGTCCGACCCCAGAGAGTGTGACATCCCTGGTCTGGCATGTGGCCGGGGCTGTGGAGGCTGAGAGAGGTCCCGGGGGATTCTAAGGTGCGGGGATGCGGCGTGCCGCGGGTGTAGGAGGGAAGGCTGGCTCTGAGTCCCAGGGCCGGGGCTCCGAGCTGAGCCTTGGCCTCTGGCCTTTCCATCAGAGCAAGAAGAAGACGGGAGCGGGTGAGCTCGCTGACGTGTCTGGAGGTGCAGGTGCACAGGGTGGGGACAGACACCAGGAGCTCGTGGAAGAAAGATGGGCTGCGTTGCTGCAGAGGAGAGAGGGGCAGAGGGCAGAGGTCCCCGTCACCACCCTGGCCCTGGATGAACTCGTCAGATGGAGGGGACCCGGCCCCAAGAGTGAGGCTGGGGCAGGGGGCCGGGGGGCCAGGATGCCGTGGGCGAGCGTGCGGGGCAGCCCCCCCCCCCCGACCCAGGTGCCGGTAAGCTTCACCTGGAAGAGAAGGGGTGACGGTCTGCGGGACGGGGGCCTCGGGGTTGCGGGGACAGGACATGAGGCCACACACGTGCCCCCATGCTCACGTGAGAGACCCCTCCTAGTGCGTACCCCTGAGGTCTCAGAGCCTTCCCCAGCCCGGAGCAGCCATGCTAACGGAGGGCTGCGAACCACCGTACTGAGGGAAAGGCCCGGATCGGACTCCGGTCTCCCGCCCGACTCTTAAATTCAGGCACCGAACCAGAGACCCCATGGTGGGCTCTCCAGGCTTATGCCAAGCATCTTGCAGGCACTGTCTCGTTTCGTCGCCCAGCTGGTCTGGTGTAAGCGTTAACAGCCCCATTTTGCAGCTCTAGAAACGGAGGCACAGGGAGGTTATGTAATTTGCCCAAGGTCACACGGCGAGTGTCAGAGCTGGGTTCAGACAAGGTTGGTGTGACTCCAGGACTTGGGTGCCCGAGCAAGTCACAGCCCACCTTGTTGGACACGTGGGCAGGGGGCGCCGGGCCAGGAGAGACCCGGGTCAGCCTCTCGGTTCCTTCCTCGATCCCGACGACCTTTGCTGCCCCCCCTTGTCCGTCTCCTGGAGCTCTGGTGAGTATTGACAGTAATGAAAAAAATGAGACGTCACAGGGTGTCCTGTATTCCACGGAGACCCCCGGGACGGAGGGGTGGCTGAGACCCAAAAGGGGGCACGTGGTGAGGCCTCCCGGTGGGAGAGGGGCGAACTGGAAGTGACCCCGAGCTTTCTCGTCCACATCCTACTTTTCTTCCAAGATGCTTCCTCTTTCCAGACTGTCCCGCCCCGCTCCCCCCCTTCCCCTGCGGACGACTCCTATGTTACCACTGGTCGGGGCCGCCCTCCTTTGCCCCGGCTGTAGTTAGCTGCTGGTCTGTCTGCACGAGTGATTGGAGAGTCAAGGCCTCTCCCGTGCGGCTTTCTGATCGGTCGCCTTCCGCCAGAGGGACCCGCGTGTGGTGCCCAGGTGCCTGTGGCGGGAGGTCGGGCGCTGGCCGGCCTGGACGGGCGTGAAGGGTGCGCGTCTGAGTCAATTAGAGCGGAAGTTAGAAGCCCCTCCCAGACCCCGAGGGCTCTCCAAGCAGCAGGACGGCCGTGGTCCTTTGATTTTAAACATAACTCATGACTGTGTCACTAACGCACCAACATGCTTCCACTGAAAAAACATTAGAATATTACAGACAAAGCGAGAATTCTTTCTGCCCGCCGGGCCCGCTGCAGAGCCACCGCTGAGCGGGTGAGTGGGCGCGTTCTGGCTGGCACCGAAGCCTGTCCCCATTCCCACCACGACGTGAGCGGGTCCGCGGGCTCGCATGACTTCATCGTTCAGCCAGCCGGCCCTGGCTGGCCACCAAGCCTCCCCAGCCTCGTCCCGTAAAACACTAGATGCAAAACGCCCCGCGTGAGCTTAGGACTCCTCTCCAGGCCACTGTGGCCGCCCGCTTGGCGGCTGTCCAGCCGTGGGACGGGAGGGGTCCGGGCTGCCACGGGAGCCCCGCCCCCGACCTGAGTCGTGCAGACGTCCCCTTCCGCGGGGAGGAGGGCACGGGGGCAGTGGGCTGGACCAGGTACCGGGATAACGGCGCTCGCCTCCGCGTGTGGACTTGAGGGCAAGTGAGAGACTGTGTGTGAGGGGGCTCCGGGGCCACGGGAGGCAGGAGGGAAAATCACAACAGGAAGATTTCAGCCGTCGGCCTCGAGAACCGTCTCGGGCGTTATTCTTCCGGGACCGCTACGCTAAGGGGAATGATGTAACGGCAGAGGCATTTCGCTTCCCAGACGGAAATTACACGGTGTGATTGCGCCTGCCCCTCGGTGGTGCCTTTGGGAGGGTCCTGTGGTCAGAATGGACCCGGGCCCCGCGAGACGCGATGGTGGAGGCCGCTGTCTGCCGGAGGGCAGTGTGTGGGGGTGGGAGTTTCTTTTGCAGACCGCATGCAATTGCACGAAATGACCGGTCTCTGGATGGAATTCAAGCCCCGGAATCTCTGTGTTTGTGTTTGGGGCCGACCCCGGGGCCCCGATGGGCAGCGGAGTCCGGGGGTGCCCTCCCGGCTCCTGCTCGGCCGGCAGGCGCGGGAGGGGAACCTTGTCATTAGGCCCCTGGCGAGAAGCCACGGCTCCAGGACTCCGTGTGTGCCTTGGTCCCCGGTACTCTCCTGCCCTTCGTCTGTCTGAGGTCTCTCTTCACACGCTGGTGACAGCGCCTGCTGCACCCTCCCCGGGCTCCCCGCCCCCCAGCAGACACGCCCCTCCTTGTCCCCAGACGGGCATTTTCCCGGGGCCCTGAGGGGCACTTGAGGGTCGGTGTTCGGGGGCCTCCGGTCTCACTGACACAACGGCCGCCTTCGCTGCTGCCAAACTCCGTGTCGGGGGACACGGGACAAATGACCACGCACGTCGAGTCTGTTCCTGTCACTCGTCTGGGGCGGAAGAGAAAAAATTCAGACCCAGGCATCTCTTTACTATCAGTAAAGAGCCAATATGTGCGTGTCGTCGGGAAAAGTAAGGCGGGGCAGCAGGCGGACGCGATGGGAAATGACCTTACGAGGCAGGAGGCACAGTCGGGGTTGAATTATTTCCTTAT
The DNA here is from genome assembly GCF_022079265.1 of Lynx rufus. NCBI lineage: Eukaryota > Metazoa > Chordata > Mammalia > Carnivora > Felidae > Lynx > Lynx rufus. Next base: position 12,242,106 of record NW_025814843.1, on the reverse strand, counting down.
CCTGCTTTGTTTCACGAGATACAGTAGAGAGGGGCTAGGCTCCTGAATTTCCCACTTTCTTTCATTGATTAATTAATTTGACAGCCAAAAGGCCTTTAAACACCTGGCTCGGGGGCTGTGCGCTCAGAGCGCCCGCAGGCCAGAGGGGTAAAGCCCAAAGCGAAGGAATGCACGTGAACTTTGTAAATGCCGAGAAATCATCTCACCAGGGAGGTGAGCAGGGATGCTGGAGGCGGTCAGGTCTGACTGCCCTCGTGCGGAGGTGAGGCCTGAGAGTGTGTGCGCGTGTGCGTGTGCATGCTGTGAATAGATCCGGAGAGATTTTTGAAAAGATGCTTTCAGGAACAAGAAGAGAACGCAAAACAAAAGACTATTGTTAATTGGAAATGAACAATGTGATAGTGGAAAAAAAAACAAACCCAGCTCAATAGGAATCTTGGAAGGTGAAGTTGAGGGAAACAGAAAGGAAGACACAATCAAAGAAATAATTTAACAAAAATCTCCAGAACGAAAGGACGTCAGTTTGCTAGGCTTAACACACACACAAAACTAAACATTCGATACGAAAATTTCAGAACCCTGGGGACAAGCCTGTCAATTTCCAGAGAGGAAAATACAGCAGGTTCCCTTAAAACTAACCCAGAGCAAGAATGGACTTAGAGTTTTGATAAAAACACTGGATGTTGAAAGACAGAGGAAAAAATTCTCTCACATTTCTGAGGGAAAGCGGTTTTCAGCATAGAGTTCTTCACTCGGCCACACTGCTCATTGAGGAGGGGTGTCGTGTGAGGACATCTTTGGTGCTGGGGCTCCTGGCTCAGTGGGTTCAGCGTCCGACTTCGGCTCAGGTCACAGTTCGTGGGTTTGAGCCCCGCATCGGGCTCTGTGCTGACAGCTCAGAGCCTGGAGCCTGCTTCGGATTCTATGTCTCTCTCTCTCTCTCTGCCTCTCCTCTGTCTCTCAAAAATAAATAAACATTAAAAAAAATTTTTTAGGGGCACCTGGGTGACTCCGTCGGCTAAGCATCCAACTTTGGCTCAGGTCATGATCTCGTGGCTCGTGGGTTCAAGCCCCACATTGGGCTCTGTGCCGACAGCTCGGAGCCTGGAGCCTGCTTTGGATTCTGTGTCTCCCTCTCTCTGTGCCCCTCCCCTGCTCAGGCTCTCATTCTCTCTCTCTCTCTCAAAAATAAAAGGGTAAAGAAAAGACGTTTTTGGTGCTTTGTGGGACTGATTTTACACTGAGTTATTTGGGGCACGTACGTGTTCATCTGCAGGCATATACTTTTCCCCTTACGAACCGTCCTTGCCTGGATTTAGTGTTAAAGTTGTCACAATATGCGCGTATTTGTAAACGACACTGCCACCCGCCAGCCAACCCCCCCAGCCCCCAAGCTGGAAAACTGAAAGTCATACTGGCTTTTCCCTTTCCCTCCCTCCTCCTTCAGCCAGGCTTTGTTGAGCACCTACTATGTGTGAGGCAGGGGTGAACAGGGCAGTGGACACATTCTTGCTCCCTCAGCTCGTGTTCTAGTCGGGGACGGACCCGATCAAAAGCTGTGGGGAGAGGTGAGAAGAGACGCGCAGAGGGGGCTGTGAACTGTGCCCGGAGACGAGACGCCGTTGATGCGGGCGGACGGGAAAGGCCTTCTCACCTGGAGGCGGGAATCAGAGGTGGGGAGGCAGCGAGGGGCACGTCCTGTGGGTAGGCGCCTGGAAAGTTCTCCAGGACGAAGGGCCGGCATCTGCAAAGACCCCACGGCGGGAGCAGGTGTGGTCTGTTGGGGTGAGCAGCTGGAATAGAGCGGGCTCGCGGCGGGGACGCACGTGCTGGGACGCCAGGCCCCACGACACCTTGACCACTTCCGGTTGAGGCCACGGTGAGCGAGGTGGAAAGTTAACGAGGGTTTTCATCAGCGGGGAGAGGTGGCTGAGGTCATCTGGGGGCGTGCTGCGGACGCACAGGAGAGGTAGCGGGGAAGCAGGGAGGCTGCGGGCTGGGATGGGGCGGTCCCCGTGGGGGTGAGGACAGGGAGGCATTCGGCTGCACTGGGGACCCCATTCCCAGGTTGGGGAACAGCCAGAGCAGCGGCGGGTGCTGGGGGGGGAGCTCTGCCCATACGGGGACAGTTTACGTGTCGGGCGCGTGTAGGGGTTCAAGGGGAGCCAGCAGGGAGGCGGCTGGAGACGCAAGTCTGTTCCGGAGGAGGCGGGGGGTGGCCTGGAGATGGACCCACGTCATAGAGATGACAGTGAGCCAGCCCACTGACCAAGTCGGGAAGGAACTCAGCCCTGGGATTCTCGAATGTTCAGAGCTTTACAAGACATAGCAGCAGGGCCCAGGGACGAGCCACCAGGGTGGGAGGGACCAGAGAGTGGGGGCCCCGGGGCTGGAGGGAGGGGTGATGGGAGGGAGAGCTCGGTCGTGGGGGGCCCCGGGGCTGGAGGGGAGGGGCCGCGGAAGGGAGAGCTTGGTAGTGGGGGGGCCCGGAGCTGGTGGGGAGGGGCCGCCGGGGGGGTAGAGCTCGGTCGTGGGGGAGCCCCGGGGCTGGAGGGAGGGGTGATGGGACGGAGAGCTCGGTCGTGGGGGGCCCCGGAGGTGGAGGGGAGGGGCCGCGGAAGGGAGAGCTTGGTAGTGGGGGGGCCCGGAGCTGGAGGGGAGGGGCCGCGGGGGGGGGAGAGCTCGGTCGTGGGGGGCCCCGGGGCTGGAGGGAGGGGTGATGGGACGGAGAGCTCGGTCGTGGGGGGGCCCCGGAGGTGGAGGGGAGGGGAGGGGCCGCGGGGGGGGGAGAGCTCGGTCATGGGGGAGCCCCGGGGCTGGAGGGGAGGGGCCGCGGGGGGGTAGAGCTCGGTCGTGGGGGAGCCCCGGGGCTGGAGGGGAGGGGCCGCGGGGGGGGAGAGCTCGGTCGTGGGGGGCCCCGGGGCTGGAGGGAGGGGTGATGGGACGGAGAGCTCGGTCGTGGGGGGCCCCGGGGCTGGAGGGGAGGGGCCGCGGGGGGGGAGAGCTCGGTCGTGGGGGAGCCCCGAGGCTGGAGGGGAGGGGCCGCGGGGGGGGGAGAGCTCGGTCGTGGGGGGCCCCGGGGCTGGAGGGAGGGGTGATGGGACGGAGAGCTCGGTCGTGGGGGGCCCCGGGGCTGGAGGGGAGGGGCCGCGGGGGGGGAGAGCTCGGTCGTGGGGGAGCCCCGAGGCTGGAGGGGAGGGGCCGCGGGGGGGGAGAGCTCGGTCGTGGGGGGCCCCGGGGCTGGAGGGAGGGGTGATGGGACGGAGAGCTCGGTCGTGGGGGGCCCCGGGGCTGGAGGGGAGGGGCCGCGGGGGGGGAGAGCTCGGTCGTGGGGGGTCCCGGGGCTGGAGGGGAGGGGCGGTGGGAGGGAGAGCTCGGTCGTGGGGGGCCCCGGGGCTGGAGGGGAGGGGAGGGGCCGCAGGGGGGGAGAGCTCGGTCGTGGGGGGCCCCGGGGCTGGAGGGGAGGGGAGGGGCCGCAGGGGGGGGAGAGCTCGGTCGTGGGGGAGCCCCGGGGCTGGAGGGGAGGGGCCGCGGGGGGGGAGAGCTCGGTCGTGGGGGAGCCCCGGGGCTGGAGGGGAGGGGCCGCGGGGGGGGTAGAGCTCGGTCGTGGTTGGAGCCCCGGGGCTGGAGGGAGGGGGTGATGGGACGGAGAGCTCGGTCGTGGGGGGCCCCGGAGGTGGAGGGGAGGGGCCCGCGGGGGGGGAGAGCTCGGTCGTGGGGGGTCCCGGGGCTGGAGGGGAGGGGCGGTGGGAGGGAGAGCTCGGTCGTGGGGGGCCCCGGAGGTGGAGGGGAGGGGCCGCGGGGGGGGGAGAGCTCGGTCGTAGGGGGTCCCGGGGCTGGAGGGGAGGGGCCGCGGAAGGGAGAGCTTGGTAGTGGGGGGGGCCCGGAGCTGGTGGGGAGGGGCCGCGGGGGGGGGAGAGCTCGGTCGTAGGGGGTCCCGGGGCTGGAGGGGAGGGGGCCGCGGAAGGGAGAGCTTGGTAGTGGGGGGGCCCGGAGCTGGTGGGGAGGGGGCCGCGGGGGGGGAGAGCTCGGTCGTGGGGGGGTCCCGGGGCTGGAGGGGAGGGGCCGCGGAAGGGAGAGCTTGGTAGTTGGGGGGCCCGGAGCTGGTGGGGAGGGGCCGCGGGGGGGGGAGAGCTCGGTCGTGGGGGGGTACCGGGGCTGGAGGGGAGGGGCCGCGGCGGCGGGGGGGGGGGGAGAGCTCGGTCGTGTCAGGTGCTGCCAGGAGCAAGTCCAGTGCAGACCCTATGGGGTCACTAGAACCAGCGAGGTGGGGACACTGGTCAGTTTGTCCCAGTGTAGTTATGGCAACAGAAGCCACATTGGCCTGGATTTAAGGGTGGGAGGAGAGGTTGGGGGCCGCGGGTGTAGACCAGTGGTTCTAGTTCTCTGTTCCTGGGAGGCAGGAGTGTAGTGGTCAGTCTGGGAAGGTGGAGAAAAGCAGGTGTAACGGGGGAGCAGGGGGAGAGGCCTTGCAGTGACAGGGGTGGTGCTGAGCCCCCCGTGGAGGGTCTGTCAGTAGGGAGAGGACGTTGTGGGTGCTGTCCCTCCATGCCCATGACCCAGGTCTCACTCGGGATTCCGAACAACTTTCTTTGTTACAGCAAACCCCGCACAAGGGGTGCCCGGGTGTCCCGGTCAGTTAAGCGTCCGGCTTCAGCTCAGGTCATGATATCACAGTTTGTGGGTTCCTGCCCTGCGTCGGGCTCTGGACTGACGGCTCGGAGCCTGGGGCCTGCTCCGGATTCTGTGTCTCCCTCTCTCTGCCCCTCCTCCTCTCTCTCTCTCTCTCTCTCTCTCCTCTCTCAAAAATAAATAAACATTAAACAAATTTTTTAGGGGCACCTGGGTGGCTCAGTCGGTTGAGCCTCCGACTTCGGCTCAGGTCACGATCTCACGGTTCGTGAGTTCGAGCCCCGCATCGGATTCTATGTCTCCCTCTCTCTCTGACCCTCCCCTGCCCGTGCTCTGTCTGCCTCTGTCTCAAAAATAAATAAACATTAAAAAAACATTTTTTTTTAATGTTTAAAAGAAAATGCTGCACAACACGATTTTGTCACTTAATTCAGCAGAAGAGACCGCTATCTGGCGTCTTTAACAACAAAATGCAATGTGCCATAAAAGCACACGTTCCGGCCATGGAAATCAGTGCTTTCCTCCTCCCCATCGATGGACGGACCTGACAGAGAGGAGAAGAAAAGGACTCAGGAAAAGAATTCCATGGCATTCAGCGCGAAGGGAACTGAATAATTAGGGCAAAGGGGAAATTTTGAGACGTCCGGGAGCCCAGAGGGACCCGCGTGCCAGCCCGTCAAGCCAGCGTCACTCGTTCACGACACGAAACTTTGGACCCGGCACCGACCTGGAAGGGGGATCAAAGTGCACATTCTACCCGGGATGTCACTGATGGACACAGCGATAAAAGCAAAACAAAACTCACCTCGCTCCAAAACACACGGTTCGGCCGCTCTCCGCCCCCGGGGCTCTGGGGTGCGGGGTGGCTTAACTTTCTGTTATTTTGTCCGAAAGGCTGTTTCCTCTCTCTTACGCCTGGAGCCTCACTCCTGCCGTTCTGGTGCTCCGTGTGTGTGCAGGCCCCTCCGAAAACGTCACACACGCTCACTTTGCCACACTCAAAATATGCGAGGAAGCGCGGGGACCACACGGTGGACACCCCTGTGTCCCCCGCGAGGTAATAAAACGTTTCAGACACAGTGGGGGCCCCGCTCCGAACAGCGGCCGCCTCCCCAGCGGGTTAAGACTAGAGCCAACGTGATTGTTTATTTGCATCGTCTTTTCCTACGTCTGTCTGTAGCCCAGAGCAAACCCACAGCGCGACATGGCACGTTTTCAGCCTAAAACGCTATCACGCGGTGAGACTTGCTGCGTCCGTCAGCGCGACGAGGATAGAGAACGTCCAGTCACCGCGGAGACTCCCCCCCAGTCACCTGCTTGGAGCCACATGCTCCCCACCCCTGCTCCCCGGGAGCCGCTGGTCCGTTCTCCCTCTTAACTTCTTTACTTGCAGAATGTCAGGTAAACGGAGTGATGCGGTACGTGGCCTTTTGAGACGGGCTTGTTCACTCAGCAGGGTCCCCTTGAGATCCATCCGGATACGTTCTTTCTCCCGGCTGAATGGTATTTCGCCGCACGGCCGGCTGGCTGTTTGCACCCTCACCCGTGGAGGGACGCGGGGATGTTGCTGGCTTGGGGCCGTTACTAACGACATTGCTACGAACATTGACACTCAGGCTGATGTGTGAACGTGCTGGCTCTTCTCCAGGACGATGCATGTTTGACTTTATAAGCCAGACTGTTTCTACGTCTAGGCTGCTATAAACTCCCGGCAATGGTGTGGGAGAGACCCAGGCGCGACGTGCCCTCGCCAGCACCGGGCCAGAACCTTTTTTTAAATTCTCATTTCAAGACAAACGTAATCGAAAGCCAACCTTTTTTATCTTTGCCGCAGACAAGTGGATTTGATAGCATATGGGGCCAATAGATGACATCCACCCTGTGCTTTCACATTTTTTTAAATGTTTATTTATCTTTGAGAGAGCAAGACAGAGCACATGCGGGGGAGGGGCAGAGAGAGAGGGAGACACAGAATGCGAAACAGGCTCCGGGCTCTTAGCCGTCAGCACAGAGCCCAGCGCGGGGCTCGAACCCACGGACCACGAGATCGTGACCTGAGATGAAGTCTGTTGCTGAACCGGCTGAGCCAGCCAGGCGTCCTCAGCTCTAAATATTTTTAAGACAATCCTAGTCTTAGCCCCCAGTGATGCTGGTCTGTGTGAGTGTCCAGAGCCGCGACGGCCTGTGAAGATGTTACGCTTGCCTTACATTCTCATCATCGCTCAGCTCTTCTCGTAGAACATCGATAGGTGTGCTTTCCGAGGCTGTCTTGCAAAGTCGTTTTGCTCGATAGATGGTTTCGTAAATGAACAAGTGTGCTGGGGAGGCGGCCTGCGGGGCTCAGCATGAACAGCGTTCTGTAAATTCTTTTTTTTTTTTTTAATTTTTTTTTTCAACGTTTATTTATTTTTTGGGACAGAGAGAGACAGAGCACGAACGGGGGAGGGGCAGAGAGAGAGGGAGACACAGAATCGGAAACGGGCTCCAGGCTCTGAGCCATCAGCCCAGAGCCTGACACGGGTTCGAACTCACGGACCGCGAGATCGTGACCTGGCTGAAGTCGGACACTTAACCGACTGCGCCACCCAGGCGCCCCACGTTCTGTAAATTCTGATGTGGTTGCCCCTGGGTTTATGGGATTGAAAAGCCGTTACTACATTCGTGTAATTTCTAGAGTCTGATTCTGGCCGTCGCATCCGCCGCCTAACGGTATCTAAGGGAATTCTCATCTCTGTTTTCATCGACATCCCCATTTCGATGTCTTAGAAATTCACCCATAGGCTGGTACATTTTCAAAAATTTAAATTGCACACGAAGCCCATTGTCTTACCAGAAAGTAGTAACTGCAAATTGAAACTGAGATCAAATTGATATACCTCAGTTTTTTAAAAAAATGTTGATGTATTTATTTTGAGAGAGAGAGAGAGAGGGGGGCAGGGAGGGGCAGAGAGAGAGGGAGAGAGAGAATCCCAGGCAGGTTCCGTGCTGTCAGCACAGAGCCCGACGTGGGGCTCCATCTCAAGGACCATGAGATCATGACCTGAGCCAAAATCAAGAGTCAGACGCTTAACAGACTGACTGAGCCCCCCAGGTGCCCCACTGCCTTGGTGTTAAGATTAAAATTCTATTAGGGGTGCCTGGGGGGGCTCAGTCGGTTGAGCGTCCGACTTCGGCTCAGGTCACGATCTCTCAGTTTTTGGGTTTGAGCCCCGCGTCAGGCTCTGTGCTGACAGCTCGGAGCCTGGAGCCTGCTTCCGATTCTGTGTCTCCCTCTCTCTCTCTGCCCCTCGCCTGCTCGCACTCTGTCTCTCTCCCTCTCTCTCAAAAATAAATACATTAAAAAAAATTTTTTTTAAGCTCTAAGCTTTTTGTGAGTGGGAGTTTGATAAAAAACAGCAGAGGGGCGCCTGGGTGGCGCAGTCGGTTAAGCGTCCGACTTCAGCCAGGTCACGATCTCGCGGTCCGTGGGTTCGAGCCCCGCGTCGGGCTCTGGGCCGATGGCTCGGAGCCTGGAGCCTGTTTCCGATTCTGTGTCTCCCTCTCTCTCTGCCCCTCCCCCGTTCATGCTCTGTCTCTCTCTGTCCCAAAAATAAATAAAAAAACGTTGAAAAAAAAAATTAAAAAAAAACCACAACAGAGTTTTCTGTTGGTAAATATATTTGCATTCGAAAATCGAACCTTTATGTTCAGCTTTTGGAAATAACTAAATAAAACTCATGAATACAAAAATGGGAAATAAGTTCATTAACTTATTAGATATTACCATCACGCTGTTCCTACGTGGTCAACACGTTTAGCGAAAGACAAATATCCCTGCTGCTAAAAACGAATTAGTCTAACGGCTGCCAGTGGGCACTGAATATCCATCAATCTGTCTTGTACGTCAAGGTTCCATGTGAGCGTGCACGGTCCGTTTCTAGGCTCTTTAATCTGGTGACCTACTTTTTCTCTCCCCATGCCAGTAGTGAGTGATGGCACCAATTACTATGACTTCGTAAGCCTTGAACTCTGATAGGGCAATTTCCTTCCATTACTCCCCGCAAACGTCTGAATTCTAGACCGCTTGTGAGAGGAAGACTCCGTGGGGGTTTAACGGGAATCGAATGGGACTTGTTGATTGACTTGAGAGACGCGTGTCTCTTTTTTTAAATTTTTTTTTTCAACGTTTATTTATTTTTGAGACAGAGAGAGACAGAGCATGAACGGGGGAGGGGCAGAGAGAGAGGGAGACACAGAATCGGAAACAGGCTCCAGGCTCTGAGCCATCAGCCCAGAGCCCGACGCGGGGCTCGAACTCACGGACCGCGAGATCGTGACCTGGCTGAAGTCGGCCGCTTAACCGACTGCGCCACCCAGGCGCCCTAGAGACGCGTGTCTCTTTACGGTGTTCGGTCTTCCCGTCCACGAATTGATATAATCCCGCCATCCACGTGGTTTATTTTCTCGTCGCAGCACTTACGTTCTAGGACTAAGCTTCCAAAGTTTTTTTTTTTCTCAACAACTTTGTTATTTTTTCACTCACTGATGGACTCTGACTAACCTCCACTGCTGCCTGGCAAATCTTACTCAGCCCCGAGGTCTCAGCTCAAATGTCACCGCCTCCAAGAAGCCTTCCCCCATCGCTGCTGCAACTCAGAGCATTTTTCGGATACCGGTAAGAGCGAATCTTTCCCGACTGCTTCTCGGATGCCAGAGAGCGTGTTAACTCTCTGAGCGTTGACTCCTGCAACCTTCAAGGCAACTTTTTGGAATCAGTTGGCGTTACTACCCCCATTTAAGAAAAAATGAGCTTCATGTGATTTAAAGGCCGGGACACAGATCCAGGCAGCACGGCTCAGGGGTCCACCTCTACCCGGGGTTGTGCCCCCTGGAAAGGCGTTGTATTAACCTACCGAAATGGTTTCCTTGTCTCATTCACACGTCCCGGAGCAAAGGCTCCGAGAGAGTGCACCGCACCAGCCACGTAGAAGGTGCTGGCTGGCAGACGGTGAGGAACAAAGCAGACATTAAAGAAAGTCCACGCCAGTAAACGTAAAGGTACAGATTGTGGTGAGTGTGCAGGGTGTGGGGGTAGAGGGTCGGGGGTGGGGAAGGCAAGGGGGGAAATTCTGAGAAGGACAAAGCAGGAGGGTGCTGGCAGGAGGCTCGCAGAGGCAGGAGGGGTCTGGGGGACCTCCTTGGGTGGGGGTCACGGGAAAAGTCACCGGCCTGACTTAGGATGTGTTGTTTTAGGTCCTGCTGTGCGTCCTGGCGGGAAAGGTTGGAAATGCGATGCGGGGCTCCAGCACCAGGGCGGGATGAGACCCGGCCTGACCACTAAGGGGCAGGCTGGGGTTCAAGCCCAGGCTGGGCGCCACTCACCAACAGAAAGCTGCAGGATGAGACCGGCCTGCGGAGGAGAAGGGAGGGAAGGAGGCAGTGAGGAGGCCGTATTGTCTGCACCTTGGTCTCCAGCGCCCCAGCCAGGGGCCCGGCACACAACAGGCGCTGAGTAAGTGTTTTCAGGAGAGAGACTGTTTGAAGGGCCCTTCCACCGGAGACCCCCTGCCCCGCCGCCGTCCCCTCTGTAACTTGGCAACAGCAGCCTGGGTCAGGCGGGAGCCGCAGGCGGCTGGTGTCCGCTGGAGGGCGAAAGGCGCTCGGCCCTCGGGGACCTTAGCGCGGCCTCCTCGGCGATCGCTGCAGAGCGCGGGATGCGCTGGGTCCGGGAGGGCGCGCGGAGGCGGGGAGGGGTCCTGAGCCCAGCGCAGCGCGGACGCGGCCGGGAGGCCGGGGTGACCTGCGGGCGCAAGGCCGGCGGCGAGGAGGGCGCGGGGACGTCTCCGCCAGAGACCCTTCTGCAGTGCGGGAGGCGGGGGCGGGAGTAACCGGCAAAGGAGGGAGCGGCCGGGGCGTCAGTTCCGAGGGACCCAGGGGCTTGCGAGGACTTTCCGTCTGGGAGCCCCGCGGAGACCAGGAGGCTGCAGGTGGCTCTGGGGACGGGGGCTCACGCCAAAGCCGGCACCGCGAACGACCTATCGCCCCTGGTCGGCAGCCCCGCGCGCGCCTCTGTCCTGGGCGGCGCAGGAAAGGCTTGGAGAGCCGGCGGGTGCTCGGGCCCAGGACGCTCCCGGGCGGGGTTGGCGGAGTTGGGGGCCGGCGCGCCCCACCGACCCCGCGCGGTGGCCCCGCCCCTGGGGCCGCGGGGAGGCCCCGCCACGGGGGCGGGGTTGGCACTGCCCCCCCCTCCCCTTCCCGCTGCGGCCCCTTCTTAAGCCCTCGGGTCGCTGGCTGCCGTCACTCGCCTCTCCCGCCGCCTCCCTCCTGCGTTATGGCCTCGGCGGCGCGCACCTATGTCTCCAGGTTCAAGTCCTTCGTGATCTTGTTCCTCACCCCGCTCCTGCTGCTGCCACTCGTCATTCTGATGCCCGCCAAGGTCAGTTGCGTCTCCCCGCAGCCCCGCCGACCCCCTGCGCCCTGCGCGGGCCGCGGGCACCGACCCGGGAGCACAGAGCTGGAGCGCGGGGATCCCCGGGCTCGCACTCTGGCGGGAGCTCGGGGGCCAGATGGGAGGTGCCCACAAACAATGTGGAGGGGGCATGGAGACCCCAGGGCGCAGAAACCCGCAAGCTAGCTGGGATCCTGCCACACAGGCTGTCCATGGGCTCAGCCCCTGGCTCGGCATCTCCCTCCACTTCACCCTCAAGTGTCGCCCGCACCCACGGGGAGCCTGGGCGCCCGTGTACCCCCACCCCCTCTTAGCAAGTGAGGAATTCGCAGCTGTGGGGGGCTCCCGAGGCCAGTCAGGGACGCTCGCAAAACGATCACCCCCGAGTGGATCCCGAAGGGCTGTTTTTGCCTCTCCCTGGCCCTTCTCTGAGCCTCAGTTTCCCTCTCAGTGATGCACATTTCTTCCCTGCTCCGAGGCCGGGAAGCCGCCGGCTGAGAGGCTGGTCAGAGTTGGCCTGCGGCTCCGGGCAGGAGGCGGGCGCGTTCCCAGGCTCACGCCTTGGGTGGCACGACCCAGGGCTTCGGGGAAGCCGCGGCCCCTACCCGGCTGCCCAGCGCTCAGGGAGGGAGGCCTGGATGAATGGCCTTGGCCGCAGGGCGGGGGCGGGCCGGGAGCCCTGGCCGCTGGGCCGTGGAAGCCCGTTTGGCAGAGGCCCGAAGCCCTTTGAAGCCTTTCGTGGCTGTTGGCTGCTCCTTCCTCCATCCCTCTTTGAGCGCCTTCACTCTGAGCCCAGACAGGAAACCTCCGGTTCCCCACCCCCACCGGGGGGCAGGTTCAGGGGAACAGAGGAGCTCTTTAGGGGGTAGGGGGCTGGGCTGGGAGTTCGGGGAGCCCACCTGCGACAGATTTCACTTCCACCACCGCCTTCTCTGTGCGACTTTACCCAGGAGCCCGCGCTTTCTGGGCCTTGGTTTTCTCATCTCCACAGTGGGCGAGGAGGTGTGCTTCTGACGCTTTCGGACTTTGGGCACCAAAAGCGGACGATGCCGGTTCCTAGGATGGGGGAGGGAGGCCGGAAGGACCCTTGGGTGGGCTGCGCGTGACCCTGGACCGGCCAAGGGCCTCAGGTCCAGCCGTGGGGGGCCCTCCAGTGCCGCACCAGCTGCAAGAAGCCGTATTTTCTCGTAGACGGCGAGGGAGCCAGGCAGGAAAGCTGGCCTTTCCTCTGTGCCGGCAGGGAGTGAAGTTCCTGGGAGGGTGACAGCAGCTTGGCTGACCTTCCTGCTCAGAGAGAGGGTGGCTGAGACCCCACACCCCCCACTCTCCCCCCCCCGGCCCACACACACCTCTACACGCCCGCATGAGCGCACACGGGGGGGTCCTGATGGGACCCTCAACTCGGGGTGTGTATGCACGTCAGCGGCCCGCCCTGGGAGCGAGGATCAGGCGAGGAAAGGGAGACCCTCATGAGAGGCGTCCTGCAGGCAGCCTTCCGTGCTGTCCCCTCCCCCCCCCTCCCCCATCGGCGTCCGGACCCTGTGTTCTTGTTCCCTCCCGGGTGCATCTTGTTTTGGTCACCAGCAAAGAGCTCGCTGCCCCGCCCCCACAGCGCCCCCTCGTGCAAGGAACCCAGGTGCACCTGTCAGGGACAGGGCTTCCGGGAAGGCGGCGGGCGGGCGGTCAGCAGCCTGGGCGGCCGTCCCGGTCCCCGAGCGTGCGGAAGCGGCTCCCAGGCAGCCACTCTCTGCTGGTGCCCGGCCCTCTCCCCAGCTTTGCTCTTTTTCCACCTTGATCCTTCCTGGCTTCATCTCTGCTCCACTTCTTGGGAGTTTTCTCTGGGTCCTTCCGGAGAAGGTTGCTCTTTAACAAAATAAACAATGTGTTCATCCTATTGTTTGTTTTGTTAAAATTATTAAATAATTCTTTTTTTTAAGTTTTTTTTTTTATGTTTATCTTTGAGACAGAGACGGGGACAGAGAGAGAGAGAGAGAGAGAGAGACAGAGCACGAGCAGGGGAGGGGCAGAGAGAGGGGGAGAGAATCCCAAGCAGGCTCCACAGTGTCAGCCCAGAGCCGGACGCGGGGCTCGAACCCACCAACCGCGAGATCACGACCTGAGCCGAAACTAAGAGTTGGACGCTCAACCGACTGAGCCACCCAGGTGCCCCAAAATTATTTAAAAATTCTTAATTGCAAGGTCTGTTACATATAATATGAACATGAAAACACCCTTAAGTGCCCTAACACACACCCACGCACAGATGTGCTCTCACCCACGTTTCCCCATTAAGCACCGTGTCACAGACACCCTTGCTTGTTAATTAGTTTCATAATGAGCCATGGTTTTATTCACTTGTGCATCGGGCAGACGGCTGTTGACCCGCTGCGTGCTGGGCACTGCCCTGTGACTCCCACTGTCCACCTTTCTCTCGGAATTAAGCTCCCTTCCAGACGCATTCCCAGCGGGTTATATTTGGTGCCTCCAGGGACCGGGCCGTGAAAAGTGGTTACACGTGTCACGTTGCTGAGTTTAGACGACATGAGTCACATCCAGCCCTCTCTGCACACCGGACGTTAATGGGTGCTCTTGGCTGGGCACGAGCCGGGAGAGGGCCGGGCTGGGAGTGGCGGCGGGGGGTGTATCCGCGACCTTGCTGAGCATTGCTACGGCAGGATGACGACGGAGAGAAGGATTTGGGGACAGCGTTGCTGTTTTTAAAGTCTCTACAATGTACCTCCTTATTGTCCGCCACTGGAGGGGATCATTGCTAGCCTCCCCCCGCCATGGAACCAAGGTCCAGACACATCAGGGACCCTGAAGGCCAGACAGTGGCAGACAGTAGACAGGGATCGGGTCTGTCTAGCGTCAAAGCCTGGGCTTCTAACCGCGCTGCAGTCCTGCCTTGAACCTTGCGACTCCAACCAACATTGACCCCTGCAGGCCCCGGGCCCCGGGACGTCTGGCAAAGTCTGGGGACATTTTTACGATCACCCCTGGAGAGGGCCCTTTCTACTGGCATCTAGTGGGGGCAGAGGCCACGGATGCTGTGTCTACAGCTCAAGGCTGGCTCGGTCCCCCGCAGAACCGCTGGTCCCCACGCGGCAGTGGCCGGGCCGTCGGGCAGTGCCCCGGGGTGCTCCTGGGAGGCCTAAGGAAGTTTATTTTTTATGACTGGCAACACCGTCCAGATGGAGAATTTCCAGGTCTTGGTGCAATGTTTCCTGCACACAGTAGGTGGTCTCCTGGGTGACGAGAAGGTGACGGTGCACAGGTGCATCTGCCGTCAGGTGGATGGCTCGGGCTCGGCTGGTCTGTCCCCGCATCGGTACTCGGCCAGCGTCCCCTGAGTGTCAGCCGGTGCTGGGTGCTGAGGACAGAGTGACCCACGGGCTCGGGCTCTGCCCCCAAGCTGGTCGCTGTTGGCTGTGTGTGCTGGGTGGGGGCCAGCCGTGACAGCCCAGGGTGCGAGCTGCTGGGGACACAGGGTGGGTGGGGCGGGGGAGGGGCTGGGGAGAACCCCGGAGCTGTGCGGCCAGCGGTCCCTCCAGGCGGGTAGCATGTGTGCAAGAGAAAAGTGGTGACAGTCACCGCCAGAGAAGTTCAGGGTACAGGGCAGGAGGGGGGGCGGTGTCTGTAGGGCCTGCTCCTCACAAGGGGTCTCCTGAGCCCTGCTGAGGCATTTGGGTTTTGTCCTGAAGGCAACAGAAGGCTTTTAAATGGGGGATGCCCTGAACAGATGCGCAGATTGGGAGAGGGAGCCACGGTGTGCAGGGCTGGACGTGGGAAGGTCAGAAGGGTGCAGGGGGGCGGTGGCACGGTGAGGGGCAGGGGCGGCAGGTGTGGCTGACTCGGGGGAAGGGCCGGGAGGGGGAGAGGGCGGTCTGGGTGGGCACCCCAAATGCCAGCCTAGGGAGGCGGGCCAGGTCATCCCCGTCCCCGGAAGCGATGGGGCCGAGGCCCCAAGTCCTACAGCCGGTGAGCGGCCGGCCTCCAGCTCGTGCCAGAACCAGGCCTGTCTCACCGCAAAGCCGAGGTCCCGGGGGCTACGCGGCTAACGGCACCAACGGACGGTTCGCCCAGGGTTGGACTCCACTCGGAAGCTCGAGGCCTTTGTGACGGGAGGTGCTGATGAGAAAGCCCAGTGATAAAAACAAGCCTGAATACCCTGCACCAGTGGTTCTGCGCACGGGCTGGTTGGCAGCTAGGTATCTAGGCGGAGAAAGCATTCAGCACCTGCCGTGGCGCCTGGAGCTCACCAGCCGGCCCCGCAGTCGGGCACCAGCCTCTCCGACCTAAGTGTTGAATGTCTTGTGCAATTCGTGGAGTGCGGTCCCGAGAGTGACAACCAGGAGGCCCGTGGGGGCGCAGAACGGTTGTTCTGAGCTGAGGCCGCTGTCGCCAGGGTCACAGAGGAGGCCGGCCGCTCGCGCGGAGCCCGGGGAATTCTAAATACGGATCCTACTTCGTGTGGCCACGTTGGCACCTTGGAGGGTCGAAAAACCGTCAGGTCAAACCGTGGGAAGCCGGGGACCTCTGTATTCTGTCCTCGTCCTCGTCCTCGATGTCGTCGTCCTCCTCCTCCCCCCTCTTCCTCCACGCCCCCTCTCTTACTCTGTCCCGCACAGGTGCGAGGGCTTGCCCAGGACCCAGCTGGGAGGCAGGGGCACGAGGTCCTGGGTCCCCTCGGGTCCTGGGCCGGGGAGGCCGTGCCGGTGGGGCGGCCCGAGGGCAGGCCCTCCGACTACGGCAGCCTGCTCCGGCTGTGCCCGCAGCCGCTGGCGGGGAGGGGGGGGTGCCTGCTGGGGGAAGGGGGCACCAGGTGCCGAGGCCTCAGGGCTGCTCCTTCAGTTCGTCAGGTGTGCCTACGTCATCATCCTCATGGCCGTGTACTGGTGCACGGAGGTCATCCCCCTGGCCGTCACCTCCCTCATGCCGGCCTTGCTCTTCCCGCTCTTGAAGATTCTGGACTCCAAGCAGGTGAGCGCCCCTGGGGGCCCCCGGCGGCATGCTGCGTCTGCCCCGTGGCGCACTCCCCGAGGCCCTGTCGGAGCTGCCCGGCCCCCCCGGGGACCCGACGCGTCTGGCCCGCGGACGGACCTCCTGACCTTCCGTCCCCACTCGGGCGGCCTGGCCTGCTGGCCGGTCCCGGGGCCGGGGTGGCCCTAATGGGCCCCGTGCCGTCCTCCAGGTGTGTATCCAGTACATGAAGGACACCAACATGCTGTTCTTGGGCGGCCTCATCATGGCCGTGGCCGTGGAGCGCTGGAATCTGCACAAGAGGATAGCCCTGCGCACGCTCCTGTGGGTGGGGACCAAGCCAGCACAGTGAGCGCCCTCTCTCTCTCTCTCTCTCTCTCTCTCTCTCTCTCTCTCTCGGCACAGGGCTCTGCACGGCCGGGCCGGGGCGGGATGCGCCACACCAGATGCCCCGCGGGCGAGGGCCGGCCGCCAGGGCTTGGCAGGCAGTGGACCCCTGGGTGGGGCGTGTGAGCGGCGGGGAGTAAAGGTCCTCTGAATGCAGAAGAGACTGGGCAGGGAAGGCCCCGTGTGTTCAGAGGACCTGGGGGAGGGGTTGCAGGTCCCGCAGGGAACCGAGCGGGTGGAGGCTGGATCAAGCCCTGCCTGATACCCCTAGGGGTTCTGTGGGGAAAGCAGGAAATGGGCTTGACCCTGAGCGCAGCACCTGCCACCTTGCCCTCAGGCTAAAGACTGCTGACGGCCACATGGGGGTCGGACCGGCCTGAGCCTCTAACTGGGGACTCAGGCCGCACCTTTCTCTTGGGGCTCCCTCAGTGAGGGCAGGCCCGTGTCCCTGTGTCTCCAGCCCGGCCTCCGGAGGCAGCGGCTGGTCAATTCCCGGTACATCCCTCCTGGGGAGTCCATGTGCCGGGGTCGTGCCGGGCACTCCCAGACCCCGGCCCCCGATCTGTCACGCTCCATGGAGCTTCTGCAGGGAGCTTCTGTGGGGTCGAATGCAGAGCCCCTGCGTAGTCTAGAGGCTTGAATTCTAGAATTCTCAGAATCCTCACTCTCGGGATCCTTGGAGGGTGTGGCTTCTCCACAAGCAGGTGGACCTCGTTCTGGAGCGAGCCGCACAGATTTGCCTTCCAGACCCGGGACGGCCACACACTGGTCTCCGCTCCTCCTGGGAGCTCGGCCTCCGGCCGTCCACGGCACTGCCCGCCCTGGGGGGGCTTTTCGTTGAGCCTCCGTGGGGTCTTGACTCATGCAGACGTGGCCTCCTCCTGGCCTCTGCTCTTCTGGGTCCATGGGGCCCACCCGCGTGGACACCTGTTGAACCTCCCTTCCTCGGGCCGGTTGGTGACCTCGGGGAGGGGTCTGGCCCACAGGAGCACGGAGACCACCAGCAGCGGAGTCCCATTCAGCCAACCCCCCCCCCCCCCCCCAGCCTTCCAGTCCCGGCCCTGGAGCCTCGGGGAAGAATCAGACCCTCCCTGCTCACGGCCGAAGGGGGAGCAGACGTGGGAATGTTCCTCCAGGTCCAGCCAGAGACGAACGTCCCGGGGAGGCTGGGGGGGGGGGGGGGGTGTGCTCGGCCCCGGTGGCGGGAGCTGGGAGGGAGGCTGCGGAGAAGGCTGCGGTCCGACAGGTTCTCCACGAGGAGCCAGTCTAGACGCTGGGGAAGGTGGGGTGTTACCAGTACAGGGACATGTTTCCAGAACAGTCTGTGGTCCTGGTCCACTGCCGAGTGGAGGGGGCAGAGGGCGTGCATGGAGCGGGGGGGGCAGGCTCCCACCCCTGAGCGCTGGCCACCCAGCCCGGTCACTCCGGGGCCAGCTCTCCCCACTGGGCCAGCTCCAGCTGGATGGGAGCCCCTTACAGCCGTGACCGGGTCTGAGGCTCTCGGTGACCCCGTAGCCGGCACAGGGGTGTCAGATGTTTGTGGGGAGGGTTGTGGGGGGAGGCACTATAGCTGTGACCCCCTCCGACGCCATCCGGTCTCACACCGGCCTCCACGCCTCGGCCCCGGCCCCCGCCACCCCTGCAGGGCCGTCCCGTCCCCCGCTGGCTCCCGAGGGGGGGGGGCCGGGGGAACCTGTGGCCTCCCTCCCCTCCCCGCCTCTGCAGGCTGATGCTGGGAACCTCCCTCCCGCCCCCCCCCCCCCCACAGGCTGATGCTGGGAACCTCCCTCCCGCCCCCCCCCCCCACAGGCTGATGCTGGGAACCTCCCTCCCGCCCCCCCCCCCACAGGCTGATGCTGGGAACCTCCCTCCCGCCCCCCCCCCCCACAGGCTGATGCTGGGAACCTCCCTCCCGCCCCCCCCCCCACAGGCTGATGCTGGGAACCTCCCTCCCGCCCCCCCCCCCCAGGCTGATGCTGGGAACCTCCCTCCCTGCCCCCCCCCCCACAGGCTGATGCTGGGAACCTCCCTCCCGCCCCCCCCCCCCACAGGCTGATGCTGGGCTTCATGGGCGTCACGGCCTTTCTCTCCATGTGGATCAGCAACACGGCCACCACGGCCATGATGGTGCCCATCGTGGAGGCCATGTTACAGCAGATGGAGACGGCCGGCTCCGCCGAGGCCGGCCTGGGGGCCCTGGAGCTGGCAGACAAGGGCAGGGCCGGCCAGCTGCCAGGTGAGCCCCCGGCCCGGGCGCCCCTCACCCCTGCCCGCACCTGCCCCTGCCCGGGGGGCCTCTGCTCCCACAGGCATCGGGGGGCGGGGGGAGGCCCCGGGGCTGGCCAGAGAGCGCCCGTCTCATTCATTCTCTGCCGCGTTCACCGCACGTCCCCGGGGTGGGGGGGCGATGGCCTTGTCGCCGGGCCCCGGGCCGGGTTCCGGCTACAGAGGTGCACAGACACGCTCCCCGGGGACGGCAGAGCCCGGCAGGCTGGGTAGGGAGGCCCCCGGCGAGGCTCATCTGACCCAGGGATGCCTCGGCCGGACGCCGAGGGAGCGCTGGAGAGGGACGGGCCTTGTGGGGGGAGAGGGCCCTGAGGTGGATTCGGAGGGCTGTCCCTGTCCCCCAGCGGAGGGAACAGCCTGAGCAGGGACAGGGCACCAGGAGAGAAGGGCGTGTGTGAAGCCGCCGGATTTGTGTGGAGCTGAGCTCCTGGAAGGAGGTGGAGGCAGGCCGCAGGGGCCCGGGGCAAGGTCAGGCGCTGGAGCTCAGCCCGCCGCGTGCCCCCCACAGGGAGCCAAGTGACCTTCGAAGGGCCCCCCGAGGGGCTGCGGGCCGACCGCGACCGGAGGAGCGTGCGCAAGGCCATGACCCTGTGCGTGTGCTACGCGGCCAGCATCGGAGGGACCGCCACACTGACAGGGACGGGGCCCAACGTGGTGCTCCTGGGCCAGATGCACGAGTGAGTCACGGGCCTGCCTTCTGGGGCCTGCCTTCTGGGGACGTAAGGAGGGCCCGGGGCCGGGGGGCCCCCAGCTCTCCTTCCTGCTCAGCTGGGGCCGGGCCGGGGCCGGACAGCCCTGCACCTGCTCGAGACCCCACAGGCTGGCTTCTGCTCTGGGGCGAGTCCTGCCCTCCTCCCCGGGCTCTCACTCCGACGGGAATGCGCCCTGAATACGGAGCTGAAACGACAGTGTCGGAGGGAAACGACAGTGTGGCGCGAGAGGCCGGGTCTCCGTCAAACTTGCAGAAAACAGACACAGAAGCCCCTCGCAGCGGGCTCGATGCGTTAACAACCCCGGCTGTTAACGGTGGTGCCCTATGGGAGGGTCACAGGTCAGGTTACTTGTTGCCTCTAAGCGCCCTTGAAGGGGCTGCAGAAAAACCACAAGGCTGGTGGGCACGTTCCCGCCCCGGCCACAAAGGGACACAGGCCTTGAGGAGTCTCATCCTGGGCCCGGCTGGTGCGGGTGGGGCTGGGATCACCGAGTGAGGGGCCCTGACGGGCAGCTACCCGCTGGACCAGGCCAGCAGGCAGGACAGCCGGGAGGCGGGAAGGAGCCCAGCCCGCAGACACTTGAGGCCCAACACGCAGACTGTTTTGATCTTCGAGGACCTTCTATAATGATGGCCTTACCCTCCTCCCCGGAGTTCCTCTGGGAAAGGCAGCTGAGTGGGGAAGGCTGTGTCTAAGGGAGCCGGTGCCTGGGGGCAGAGGGCCGGCCGCCGCAGAAGTGACCCTCCGCCAGCCCCAGGAGGATCGGGAGGGTGGCTTTCCCAGGGCCCCCCCGCCCCCCCACCTCATCCGTGGAGCCCTGAAGCTGTTGGCCGCCTCCTGTGTGTAGGCGAGGCCCCGACTTTTGCGAGGTCCCCAGGGTGGCCCGGACGCTCAGGCAGGGCGGGCAGCCACCCCCCGGTCTTGTTCTGTGCGTGGCGAGGCCCGGTCTCAGCGTCCACCGTGGGGCCACCGTGCACAGCTCAGTGTCTCTCCCTTCAGGTTGTTTCCGGACAGCAGAGACCTGGTGAACTTCGCCTCCTGGTTTGGCTTCGCCTTTCCCAACATGCTGGTGATGCTGCTGCTGGCCTGGCTGTGTCTCCAGTGCGTCTATATGAGGTTCAGGTGAGCGGGTCCGGTGAGTCCGGGCGAGGCTCAGGCGAGCCCGTCCGGCCGGGGGTTAGGGCTTCAACACGCGAACGTGGGGGACACAGCGGAGTCCCTAAGAGCCCCTCTTGGGGAGGCCGAGGGTTACTGCCCTTGACTGCCACGAGGCCCGGTACAGCCAGGCGTCAGGGGCGCCAGCCTGAGCTGGGGGGCTGCCCGAGGCCCCGAGGCCCGCTGAGCTCCTGGCAGAGAGAGCAGGGGGCGCTGGGCTGGCCCCGAGGCCACAGGGGCACTGCCAGCGTCAGGGGATGTCACGTCAGGAACCCCAGCCGTGGCCCCCCAGCCTGGCGAGGCTTCTGCCGCCCTTCTGAGGAGGGCGTCCGCCCGTGTCTGCGTTCTGGGCTGCCGCGCCCACACTGCCGGCCCGCGGCTCCAGCCCGGTGGTCCTTGCTAACCCGACGCGGAGCCTGGTGGGTGGGCAGCTCCCCGGAGCCTCGCCGGGACGGCTTTTCCCGCTCAGCCCCGACGGCGGGAGCAGCAGGCCGTGCCTGGAGCGTTTCGGGCCCCGGGGGCCCCCGCCCCAGGCTTCCTAGATGCCCTCACCGGATCGGGGGTAGCACCTGCCTCTTGCGGCGCCCTCCTCCGGGTCCCGCATCTGGATGGTCGTGGGGATCAACCTCAGGTCGTGGGGCACGACCTCGGGGAGGCTGCCTCCAGCCTCCTCTAGGAAGCTCGTCCGGGAAGCCGCCTTCCGAGTTCACGAGTTCACGTCCAGCCCGGGGTCCACAGGCCCCCAGCACCAACGGGACATCACAGCCGGCTCGTACCCGGCTTTCCTGAGCAGGCTGTCCCCGGGGCCAGGGATGGAGGTTCCTCTGCGCGCCTTCCCCGGCGACGCCCCTGGGGGTCCGAGGGCCTCCCCGCCCCGGCTCTGCAGCACCGGGTCAGGGGCTCCGTGGCGGCCATTCTACAGGACCCCGCACCCCCCGGCCCGGGGCTCCCGCGGGCAGCCCGACCCACCCGCCGGCATCGGGTGCCAGCCCGGCAGCCGCCAGATTAGCCCTGAGCCGGGAGCGAACCGCTTCGTGTCAGGGAGGGGGCGTCCGGGAGGCGTGGCGGCAACGGCTGGGGGCCGGCATGGATAGCCACCTGCCCGAGGGAGTCCCATCCGCAGCCGCCGTGGAGTCGGTGTCGGGACATGTGGCACCGGACACGGGCCGGGCAGCTGAGAGCACCGAGTGGCCCCTTATCCCGGGAGCCGGCGTCACGAGAACGGCTCACAGACTGGCCCTTGGTGCCGATTCCGTGCACCCCTGCCCTCCCGGGAAGTGTGCCCCAGGGGTCAGGAGGCGCTCCCGCCAGGGAGGGCTCTCCGGGGACAGTCCTGTTGGCCTCGCCCAGTGCCTTCAGGCTGACGGGGGGCTGGAACGCCCGGAGAATCCCGTGGGCCTTGTCCGGGGCCCTGTGGCCCTGGCCGGCCCTTCCCACGGCTGAGGTACCCTTACGGCTGCCCAGGGATCCCTCCTCCTCCTCGTCCCTCGTGCCAGCACCTCCGGGGGAGGTCCTGCAGGGCACACTGTGGTGGCCGTGGCCACAGGCTCCCGGGGAGCCCCCTCCGGCTCTGGGGGCGCCCTGGGCCACGCGCTGGGCACACCTAACAGAGACTTTCCCGCCCTGCGCCCTGCGGGGGAGGGCCGGCGGGGGGGGGCCGCCGTGGGCGACAGGCAGCGCCGTCTGACTGTCTGGCCGGCCTCGCCGCCTTCTGTCTCCGCACCTCCAGTTTTAAGGCGTCCTGGGGCTGCGGGCTGGAGAGCAGGCATCGCGAGAAGGCCGTGTATGAGCTGCTGTGGCAGGAGTACAGGAAGCTGGGGCCGTTCTCCTTCGCCGAGGCCAACGTCCTGCTCTGCTTCCTCCTGCTGGTCGGCCTGTGGTTCTCCCGGGACCCCGGCTTCATGCCCGGCTGGGTGTCGCTGGCCTGGGAGGAGGGCGAGACAAAGTAAGTTACGGGTGCCCCGGCCCCGCGCGTGACTTCTGCAGCGCTGCCTTGGTTCACGGCTGGGTCTCTTCTCCCCAGTCCTCGCGACAGGCCCGCAGACAGTTCCTGCTGGCCAGGCAGGGTGGCCGGGATGTGACGGAGACAGATTTGCCGAGCCCGGAGCTCTAGCTTCCAAACTTCCGTTCTGCCGTCTTTCCTCCCTCTGAAAGCAGACGGAGTCCGGGGTCCGGGGCCTCTTTGGCCCGGAGGATGTGTGCTGCCTCCCTCCAGGTTGAGCGGTTCTGTGGCCAGAAGGAAGCAAGGTTGAGAAACACCCGTGTCCTAGACAAGGCAGGCCATGCGGGCAGGCGGACAGCTGCCTGCGGCCCCCCGCGGCATTTGAAGGCTCTTGAGTTATCACCAAAGCCCTCGTGGGCACCCTGGTGAACCCAGGATTCCAGAGAGCCTGATGAGCAGAGGTCACGAGGCTCATCCACGGAGCAGCACGGACCGAGAGGGAAGCCAGTGGCTGAGGGTCACCCAGCTGGGGGCAGACATCCTGGTTTCCAGCCAGGGTTCCGTCTACGCGGCCCTTAGGGCTCCAGTCCTCACGCTCGGCCGAGCCTGTAGACGCAGAGCAGGCTCGCCGAGCGGTGATGGTCCCAAAACTGAGCTGGGCACGTCCGTGTGCTCTCTCTGCTAGGTACGCGTCTGACGCCACCGTGGCCACCTTTGTGGCCACCTTGCTGTTCGTAGTGCCTTCGCAGAGGCCCCAGTTCAACTTCCGTGGCCAGACGGAGGAGGGTAAGGCCCCCGGGAGCGTTCGTCAGGCCTTCCCTGGGGACTGTTTTCTGCAAATTCTTCTCTTGTGCCCTCCAGACGTTAGAAACCTTGGCAATATTATAAGAGAACAGACAGACGTTTCCAATTTCCCGCAAGGCCATCCGTGCTTTTTCCGGTTTCTCTCCTCCGGTCTTTGCTGGGATGCATGTGTGTTACACGGGCCGCTCAGATTCCGTTTCTCGGTTGTTTGGGTTTTCGTGTCTTTACGGTGTGATCGCTTCCTGTTAATGCCACAGGCTTCACGTCCATTTTCTCTAATTACGGCATCGTAGCGCATCGAGGGGCGGAACTGTTCTCTCTTGTGGAACGTTCTGGCCGTTTGGAATTTTCCGTTGCCATCAATTAGTGTTTTCAGGTGCATAGGTGTTTCTTCTTTTTCTAAAAATTTTTTAATGTTTTTATTTATTTTTGAGACAGAGAGAGACAGAGCATGAATGGGGGAGGGGCAGAGAGAGAGGGAGGCACAGAATCGGAAACAGGCTCCAGGCTCCGAGCTGTCAGCACAGAGCCCGACGTGGGGCTTGAACCACGAACTGTGAGATCATGACCTGAGCCAAAGTCGGACGCTTAACCGACTGAGCCACCCAGGCGCCCCTAGGTGTTTCTTCTTTAGGATAAATTTCCAGGAGTCGTGTTATTGTAAGGGTATATATGCCAAATGGCTTTTCAAAAAGATTGGGCCAATGCGTATGCTCCCCAGGAGTGGGTGACAGCGTTACCCAGCATTTTTCACCAGCACTGGGTGTGGCGTTCATTGTGAGTTTCAGCTGATGCGAAACCTCGCTCTGGGAGGGCGTCCCTGGTCCACACAGGCTTTGATTCCCCTGGAATCGATCTCTTTTGCTTCCCGCTGCTGCTCTGGCTTGCGTATGTGTGTCTTTTGTTGTTTCTTCCCAGAAAGGAAAGCTCCATTTTATCCCCCTGCGCTGCTGACCTGGAAGGTGACCCAGGAGAAAGTGCCCTGGGGCATCGTGCTGCTGCTGGGGGGCGGCTTCGCACTGGCCAAAGGATGTGAGGTAACGCCCCCGGCTGCGGGATGCCAGGGCCCCTCTTGCACAAGACGGCGTCAGAGACCTGAGGTGTCCCTCTGCCCACACCCCTGCTCTGTGCTCTGTGGCTCTGTGTCTGCTCCGCAGAACTGCACGCGTCTTGAGGACAGGGGACTCTGTCTCGTCACCGAGAGGCCCTGCACCACGGGCAGTGCCTGGAAGAGAGAAAGTGCTCTTTGAAAAATTGCAGAAATGAGTGAATAAGTGACCAAGAGAATAAGTTAACCAAGAGAGGCAGGGGACGCTGTGAGGGCTGCCCCCGGGGGTTGGCGATAATGATCTCTGCTTTGATTTGTTCTGGGAGGTCTTTCTTTCGAGTCCCTGTGACCACTTCCACCACTACACCTGGTTCTTTTACTTGATGAGTTCCTTGTTGATACAGTTGACATTTAAGCATTTTTCTCTAGATAGGTATGTAGCAGCACAGAAGGAGAGGACTGGCGTTAAGGAGAAAACACACACAAATGAAACTTTCTTACTTCTATTCCTCCCCAGTAGGGAAGAAGTAAGGTTGAGGGAGAGATGAGCCAGCTTGGTGCTGATATCCATCCACCCATCCAACTGTCCGTCCATCCATCCACCCGTCCGTCCATCCATCTGTCCATTTTTCCTTCCTTCCTTCCTTCCTTCCTTCCTTCCTTCCTTCCTTCCATCCCTCCAACTGGCTGTCTGTCCATCCATCCACCTATCCATTTTTCCATCCATCCATCCCTGCATCCCTCTCTCCCTCCAGCTGTCTGTCTGTCTGTCCATCCATCTATCCATCCATTCATCCATCTGTCCATCTGCCATCTATCCGTCCATCCATCCATCCTTCTTTCTGTCCATCTGTCCATCCACCCATCATCCATCCACCCATCCATCCATTCATCCATCCACCCATCTATTTTTCCTTCCATCCATCCAACTATCTATCCATCCATCCATCTATCCATCCATTTATCCATCTGTCCACCTGTCCATTCATTCGTCCATCCATCCATCCATCCACCCTTCCATCCGTCCATCTGTCCATTCATCCACCCATCCATCCATCCATCCATTTATCCATCTGTCCACCTGTCCATTCATCCACCCATCCATCCATCCATCCATCCATCCATCCACCCTTCCATCCGTCCATCTGTCCATCTGTCCATCCATCCATCCATCCATCCTTCCATCCGTCCATCTGTCCATCCGTCCATCCATCCATCCACCCTTCCATCCGTCCATCTGTCCATCCATCCACCCATCCATCCATCCATCCATCCAGGAATAGAATGTCATGGACAAATTTGGTCTATCTTATTTCTGCTGTTCCCTCAGCATCTAGAATAGAGCCCAGTGCATAGCAAGGACATAAATATCTTTTGGATGAACAAATGCATCCATCTGGTCACCTCATCCATCCATCCGTTATCTCCCATTCATTCATTCATTCATTCATTCATCAAACATTCCCTTTATGTCCCTGTTAAATCAGTCTGAGCATCACAGAGGAGATTGATATACGTCCCTGCTTTTGAGGCCTTTGCAGCCTGGCGAGGGGGACGTGTCTGGAAAAGCATGTCAGGGAGAAGTGACCCTTGAGTGAAGGGGGAAGTGTGCCGTTTCTAGTGCAGGAGCAGCAGAAGAGGAGGCTGGTGCAGCCACTCCACCGGGGGTTACAACAGAGAGAGTGAACTTACTGTGAAGACAGTGGGCGACCACTGAAGGGTGGTGGCCGCGGCGAATCAGTCAGATCTGCACTTGGGAAAACACCCTGAGGTCGAGTAGACCTAGCAGGGAGGCGTTGAGGGAGATCCAGCAGGCGCCCCGTACAGTCGGTCGTCCAACCCAGTCTCAGAGCGTGAGGCCCCCTGAGCTATTCTCTCCTGAGACTCGCTCCTGCTCTAAATCCCCAGCGTCTGCCTCGGATCCCTCTCCTGAGCGTGGAGAGCTACCGGGGGCTGAGAGGAGATGGTGATGAGGAGCTCTGGGTGACTGGGTGGCTGAGTGGGCATAAGGAAGAAGGGGACAGGGACCCCAGGACGGTGTCCAGCTTCCCAGGGTGGGCGGCAGGTGTACGGGAGCCCCGGGGAGCAGACTCTGGGCCAGAGAGAGTGAATTCAGGTAGAGGCATGTTGAGTGTCACTGGGCCAAAATTCAGTTATAGACCAGCTGGGCTGGAAACGGATTTAGGAGACAGCAGGGCGAGGGTGGGGATTGAGGGTGTGGCCTCGTGGAGCCCACCCGTGGCTCTTATGCAGAGAGAGAGTCAGACTTGCAGGAGGGGCTGAGCTCCCCGGGCCCGCAGCCTTCGGTGACTGTCCCCCCCCCCCCTCTGCTTTCAAGGCCTCGGGGCTGTCGGAATGGATGGGGGAGCAGATGGAACCCTTGCACTCTGTGCCCCCGGCGGCCATCACCTTGATCCTGTCCCTGCTTGTTGCCGTGTTCACCGAGTGCACGAGCAATGTGGCCACCACGACCCTATTCCTGCCCATCTTCGCCTCCATGGTGAGTGACCCACCAGGAAGGGGACCCTTAGCCGTCATGGCACAAGAAGCCGCCAAGCTGGGACCGTGTCCTGGGTCCCTGAAGGGACGGAGCCCAAACACGCTTTGCGGGCCTGGTCCTCTGAGCCTCTGATGACCCTCGGTCTCTGTCCTCGGGTCCTCCGCGGTCCCCAAAGTGCACAGCAAGAACCAGGCCCTCAAAATCCATTTATAAATGTGGCGGTTATTTCTCAAGCTGAGGAGACGGGATTTGCGGGCCAGTGTCATGGGGGCGTTGGAGGGTCTGGAGCATGTAGCCCGGGGTGTGCACGAGGGCGGCCGGGCGGGGCCGCCAGGAAGAGAGCCTGGGGGACTGGGTCTTGGGGAGGCGGGAGGGAGAGGACGGTCCGGGCGGGGGCGGGGGGCGGTGCCAGGCTAGAGGTCTGTGCTGTGGGCAAGCATGTGCGAGCCGGAACTCAGGAGGAGGCGGGGCACCGAGAGGCGGTGATCTCTTAGGCTTCCTTCCAACGCCCATCGCGCGGCGGTCCCGACCTCAGGGTGGTGCAGCAGGAGGCTGGGCTGGCGGTCGGAGGACCTGGGTCCAAGCTGTGGTTAGGGCCAAGTAAGACGGGGGCCGTGGAAATCTTCTGTGGGCGACAGCCCGAGCCTGGGAGAGACCGTGGTTGTCACCCTGGAGTCAGGAGTCTGAGCCAAGAGCCAGGATTCAAGTCAGTAGATTTCCACTCGGTGCCCCGGCGTCCGCGTGTATGGTAGTAAAACCCAGTGGTTTTGTCCTTCCGTTCCGGGCAGGGATGAAAGTGTTGGAACTCGGTTCCCCTAAGCACGCTGCTGGGCCAGCACTGGTGAGCGCCCCCCGCCCCCGGGAAAGGCCTCCAGCCCAGAGCCAGACAAATGGAGGTCTTCACCTGGGGGTGTGGCCAGGCCCTTGGAAAACAGGCTTTCCTAGGAGCAGAAGCCCACGGTACCTCCGAGGCCCCCGGAGCCCCGGCCTCAGCACCCACCCCAGGAGAGGGGGCAGGCGGCGACCCCCGAGCTGGGTCACAGAGGCACGTGGGGTGCATACACCATGCACATCCAAGGCCAGGATGAGAGGGGGGTCAGGACACAGACGGGGGCCCTGCCTGGGCCTCTCAGCCCTCCCCAGAGGGCGTGTGCCCGGGCGTGGCCTTTCCTGAGACCTGTTTACCCACAGGAACCCTAACCTGAGGTCCGCCCCAGCAATTTCATGTCTGGGAATGTATCTCGGGAAGATCTCCAGAGGTGCTCATTCCAGAACAACCCATCACAGAGTTACTTGTTACAAAAATATTTTCATAACAGCAGAGGATTGGGGAGATTAAATATATTTGTACGGAATGATACTATCAAGCATGGGGGGGGGCGGATCACAGCTTTGAAGGGTATTTAGAGTTGAAAACATGATACTTACACGTGGCTAACAAATGTCCAGTAACGCCAGACCCTGACCCCCCAGCTTCCATTTCTGTTACTAATGTCTTTTTTAAAATTTTTAAAAATGTTTATTGATTTTTGAGAGAGACAGAGCATGACCGGGGGAGGGGCAGAGAGAGAGGGAGACCCGGAATCCGAAGCAGGCTCCAGGCCCCGAGCTGTCAGCATAGAACCCGACTTGGGGCTCGAACTCATGAACCGTGAGATCATGATCTGAGCCGAAGTCAGACGCCCAACCGACTGAGCCCAGGTGCCCCTCTGTTATTCATTTCTTAGGTATCTTTCTGGATGTATCACACACATACACACACACACACACACACACTCTCTCTCTCTCTCTCTCTCTTTTTAAACCAATGGCCTCATTCTGTGGTCCTGTTCTGCACCTGAATTTTGTTTTCCCGTGCTGTCATTCTTCACAGCCCCAAGCTGTCCCCTTGTTTGTAGGTACGTTTTCATTTAAGCAGCCTGCTTCTGCGGCCACCGGCTTAGGGATGAGTCTGTCTCCTGAGTGCTTTGCTGATATAATGTTGCACAGGCATCCGTCCTCACGTGCACATAAATCTGCACGAGGGATCATCGCTAGTTTCGATAGACACGAACAAATATTGTGAGCTATAGCATTCGTCCATTCAGCAAACATTTAATGAACATCCACTCGGTGCGGGGCGCTGTCTGATGTGGCTGAATTTTAAGCTGTAGAGTAAAAAGAGGTATCGAATTCCATATGCAAAACGATCCCAGACATGTGTAAGAGCACGCGTGTGTGTAGGTGAGGAGACGCGGGCCCTCTAGGTCCGTGGCAGGACGGACAGCCATGTGCACACGTGGGCCGCGGGGACGCCACGAGATTCGGTGCGGCCTGAGCACCCGGCATGGTCTGTGGCACGTAGCTGGTGCCCAGGAAGTAGGTGTTGAATGGACCGAGGGGGCCTTCGGGAAGGCCTCCCGGGAGGTGGCTGCGGGTTCAGCTTCAGGGCCCAGCAAGGCTCTTACCGAGACCCGTGCCGACGGGAAGAGGGGCCGGCGGGACGGAGGCACAGGGCGCATTAGGGGGACGCGTTTCAGAGAGACGGTCCCTGGAGCCTCCGGCGCCTGCGTGTGTGACCCGTGGCGCCGTGTTTCTCCCCAGTCACGTTCCATCGGCCTCAACCCGCTGTACGTCATGCTGCCCTGCACCCTGAGCGCGTCCTTTGCCTTCATGCTGCCCGTGGCCACCCCGCCCAATGCCATCGTGTTTGCTTACGGACACCTCAAGGTTTCTGACATGGTAACGCACGACTCCCGGCTGGCGTCAGGGGTACCGACCGGTGACGGCCACGACCCGTGCGTTTGCATGCGTGTGCTCCTTTGCTTGTTTTCTGAGACGTTCTCACGTTCCGGGGACCGCTCTGCCCCCAGAGCTGGGAGGTGAGGCGTGGAAGCTCTCACCTGGGGAGCCCTCGCTGAGCCCTCGGAAAGGGTGAGGGCGGGGGTCCCGCGTGGCCGTGACGGGCTTCCAAGACCAGCGGGAGCTCGAGAGGACAGTCAGGAGAAGCAGGGAGGGGGCGGGAGAGGCCACCGCCTGGGAGCGGGGGATGTCCTGGCCGCAAACGCAGACAGAGGACGACCCCCTCCTTTCTGCTTTGGCTCCGTCACCTGGGATGGGAGGGGGAGGCCAGAAAGGAAGGCCCTCGTGGTCACAGAGCCTCCGCTGGGCCTCAGGCCGCCTCCCCGAGGCTGTTTCCAAATGCTGGCCTGGGTGTGGAGGTTTCCCGGAGGCTCTGAGCACCGAGGACACCTGCCGACCCGCCTTGCTCTGCCTGGGGGCCGGCTGAGCACAGAGCACAGAGCACAGAGCACAGCCCAGGGACGGGAGCCCAGCAGACCAGCCAGTCACGGCTGTTCTGACGGCCCGGCCCACCCGGGGGTGCTGACTCTGACCCGTCTTTTTCCAGGTGAAAACAGGACTCATGATGAACATAATCGGAGTCTTCTGTGTATTTCTGGCTGTCAACACGTGGGGACGGGTCATCTTTGACTTGGACCATTTCCCTGACTGGGCTAACCTGACACACGCGGAGACCTAGGGAGAGCCTCGTGACCCGGCACGCCGCCCCCACCCTCCTGAGGACCCGAACCTCCCAGCACACCTCCCGGCACAAGTTTGGGGTTCGCTCCCCAAAGCGATCCAGTGATGCCCACACCCCCACGGAGACCCAGCCTGGGGGCTCCATGCAGAGCTGGGGGGGGAGGGGGAGGGCTCTGCAGGGCGGGAGAGGGGGGACCCTCCCGGGGGCCTGCTGTCACTCCTGGGACAGGGATCAGGACACAGGCTCCTGTCCCAGCTCGGCTGCCAGCCGGCCCCAGGCTGGGGTCTGGCGTCATCTAAGGGGGACTCCGATCGCAGCTTGGGAAGCGAGAAAACAGCCTCCAGAGCCCGTCCCTCTTCCAGCGTCTCCTGGGCTCCTCCGCTCCCTCCTGTCGCTCGGCAGGGGCCACCCGGCCCGGGGACGGCCGCTGGGGTCGGAGCCTCTGGGACCCGTGGGGACCGTGTTGCGGCCACCCGAGGATGAGGACTTTGGCTGACATTAGCCACCGCACACCGCTGGCTAATCTCCCCTCCTGGCCTCGCCCCGTGTCAGCGGACGACGCGGACCCTTGCGCAGCCCTCCCACGCACCCCTTCTGTCGTCCGGGCCCACATATGCTCGGACCCCCGGACCGGGGCCCCCTGCACCCCTGATCCTGCAGGCGGTGAGCCCAGCCTCGGGGGTGCTTTTCCTGACACCCCACGTGGCCGTGGCCGTGGCCGCACTCCACATACGGGCGGCCGTGGCCCCTTTGGGGCCACCGGTGGGGATCCGGGTGCTCCTGCACCCGCAGGCCCGGCGTGGACACAGCTGCTGACGGCCAAGAGCAGGGTCCCCACAGGGTCTCCCTGCCGGAGTTTCAGCTCCCTGCCGCTGACTGGTGGCCACAGAGCTGAGGATAAGCAGTGCTCGGCGGTCCTGGGCTGACAGCATCTGGTGCCGCGGGGGGCGAGGACGGCAGGGCGGCGCGGGGACCCCGGGGGACCTCCGCCCCCCCGCCCGCCAGCCTCCTTGGCCGCTCTGGAAGCAGAAACACGTCAGGATCCTTGACGCATTTTTCAGGGCAGGACACCGTTCAGGACTCAGGGCAACGCCCTCGGGGACCACGCTCCCGGGAGGGGATCATTCCGGGCCCTGCCCCGCGTGCCTTCCACGGACAGGTGCGCTGGCTCTGGGAGGGGGCAGGTGGGTGAGTGAGCCTTCCTGGCCGCCCACCTCCCGTCCCCGGTGCTGCCCCGGGATCTGCCCCTGGGTCCCCGCGGCAGCCGCACGGGCTGGGCCGGTGTTATCCTCACTTGTCTGTCGAGGACACGGGCTCCGAGGGGCCAAGTCATGTGTCCAAAGTTGCGTCCAGGTTGGCGGCAGTCAGGGCTCCATCCGGACCTTCCAGCTTGGTGTCCACTGCTCCCCGTCTGGCCGAGAAGGGCCTGGCCCCCAGGGGCCTGTCGGGGACAGTGGGGGGCCACGGGTTCGGGGAAGAGAGTCGCACCGGGGCCCCCACCGCTGCCTCCTCAGAGGCGGGCTCAAGACAGCACGGGGCGTCTGTGTCCGAGGGAGCAACGTGTCCGGTTGGGGAGAGTGTGAGGATGGCCGGCTGCCCCTCCAAGGTGAGGGGACGTGTCCGTGCCCCTGTCCGGCGGCCCCGAGGGCCTGGGCCCCCCGCCGGCCGGGAGCTGGGACGTTGGCCGGGCCAGAGGGGCCGCTGTGGGTGCGGCCGGAGGACACGCCCAGAGGGTGGTCGTGAGCGAGGTCATGAAGGGAAGGCCGTCCGGGAGGCCTGGCTGGGGGCTGGGGGCAGGGGGGCTCCAGCTGGCTGACAGGAAGCTGGGCGGGGGCTTCCGGAGAGCAGACCCTCGGGCTGGGGACCCTGACCGCAGGCTGCTTCTACACAACTTCTCCCGAAGCCGCGCACGTACCATTATGGCCAGTGCCCCCCAGGACTGCGTTCGGCTGCAAAGTAACCGTCGGGCGTGTGGTGTCCCCGGGACAGGAACTCTGAGGTCGATGGCCCTGGACTCCTGAGCACACGGAGCTCTCACTGTGACGCTTGCCCCTGCGGCCCCTGGCACTGGAGGTGGGAAGAAGGGGGCGTGAGGTCTGCTGCGTCTTCCCCTTTTACCAGGAAGGCAAACGCTTTCTCCGAAGGCCCGAGTCTCCCCTCCGGGGGCTGCCGGCCACGACGTGGCCACAGGCCACCGTTAGGCGGGTCGTGGACCCAGGGCAACCGGAGCGTCGTCAGGACGTCAGGAGGCCGGTCGGGACTCCTCTCCAGGGCCTGGGGAATGGGCCCACGTTTCCTCCACCCACCACAACGTCGGGGTTCTGGCAAGAAAACGGTGGGGGTGCTGTTGGGCCGCTAACCAACAGGGCTACTCTGGCCCCTCCGAGGGCCCTTCCCCAAGGGACCCACGGCTCCCCTCACCCACCGCCGCCCCCACCCGGTCTTCGCCATTTGCCGGAAGGCCTCTCACACCTCTGCCCCGTCAACATTTTGCCTCTGAGAGGTTCTGCCCAAGACCCTTGTTCTCTCTTCTTGGCACCTGCCTGGACGTTTGGGCCCGAGGTTCACCGAGCACGCGGTCCTGACCGGGACGGCTCTCTCAGCCGTGTGGCCGGGGACTCACGACCCCACGGGGGTCCCGCGCATTGCCCAGGTTGTGCAGTGTCTACCCCCGTCCCCCAGGCTGAGAGCTTCCTCAGGGAAAGGCCCCAGCCTCCCCCGCTGGCAGGGCCACTGAGCCGACGCGTCCCCGGGACGGGTGACCGGTCCCTCCTCCCCACTGCCCGTTCCACGGTGGCCGACGAGGGGCAGTGAGTCATCTGCTCTGGGCTCCGAGCGGGGATGAGCTCGGCGGCATGGAGTCCAGCCTCAAAGTGAACACTCAGTGGGCTGCTTGGTGGCTTGTCCTCGGAGTGGAAGTCAAGGCCAGACCCAGGACTGTCTGGAGGTCCTGCTCGTGGCTCAGAACCCCTTCTTCTAGGTGCTTCTCCCTCAGGTCCTACGGCCTCTTAGGAGCTGTACCTCCCAACCCACCAGGGAAGCTTCCTCTCACACACACACGCAAAAAACTAGAAGTTTCCACCAGATAACCCCCCTGTGCCACGAGCTGGGTTTTCACGTTCTTCAGTGGAAATCTGACCATCTCGGGCCGAAATCCTCGCAGTCCGGTATTGGGTTTATTTCTCTTGGTGCCCTGGTTCAGGATTCTGCTTCTCCCTTCCCTGGTCTGCTTGTCCAGATGCCCACGTCCACCCTGAGCGACGCAGGCTGCCCCTGGCTGGCCGCCGTAAGGCAGCGTTTATGGCCCCGCTTCCAGAGAAACCCCAGACTTGAGTCTCGGAATGCTGTTACCCGGTCGGGAAAGTCTGGCTGGTTTTTGTATTTAAAAAGTTAACACCAACACGGTGCAAGAAATTCCGACGGTACCGAACAGCGTTGAGATGTGCCCTCCACGCCGGACCTCAAGGCCTCCAGCCCCTCCGGAAAGGGGTTCGCCAACAGTGTCTTCCACATCCTTCCAGAAACATCTTGTATATATGAGCTGTTGAAATAGATGTACATCCTCCTTATCACACGGGGCATGCTGTGTGCACTGTCCTTATTCCCGCCGCTCCCCTTAATTTATTTGGAGATCATTCCATTCCAGGGCATGTTAGGTTTGACTCGTTTTTATGTCTTTCCATTCAGAGGTTAATTTTGTTTTTAAATTGAGGTGAAATTAAATCCAGTGAATTGTACGGGTCTTGAGTATACAGCTCAGTGTTTTAAGCAACCGTCTACACCTTGTAAGCGACATCGCCGCCCCCACCCCGGCCCACGTTCCCGCCTCCCTCCGCCTGGAAGGCCGTGGCCCCTTCCCGTAACCCACCCCCTCCCCCAGGCAGCCCCTGTTCCCGTAAACCTCCCTTACCGCGGGCTAGCTTTGCTCGTTGAACTTCATACACACACGGATCCGTAAAGTACACACCCTCTTGTGTCTGATGTATTTGCTGAACCGAATGCTTCTGGTAATTCACGCCGGTCGCTGTTGCTGAGTGGCGATCTGTCGTGCAAACAGGCTACAGTCTGTTGACTGTCCTTGGGTGGACCCTTGGGGTGTTCCAGTGTGGGGTTATTACGAATAAAGCCGTTACCTTCTCTGCACGGGTCTGTTTGTGGACGTGGGTTTTCGTTTCTCCTGGGCACGGGCCTAGGAGGAAGCCCCAGGCTTTTTAAAAGCTGCCTCGTACTCCGTTGTAAGAACGTGCCGTCCGACGCCGTAGTGAACGTGCCTGGACTTACATCTGCATGAACCTACTCTCCCAGGACGGCAGGCTGCAGGGAAGGGTGTGTGCATTTAAATCTGGGACAGATGCTGCCCAACGGCTTCCCGAAGAGGCTCTGTGTGACGCCCTATTGTCGCACATCTTAGCAGCTCCGTGTACGATCAAGCTTCTCAATCTTCGCTAATGTGACCATTGAAGAATACGAACTCATGATTTTCAATTTCTTTTTTTAATTTTTAAATGTTTTTATTTATTTTTGAGACAGAGAGAGAGACAGAGCATGAACAGGGGAGGGTCAGAGAGAGGGAGACACAGAATCCGAAGCAGGCTCCAGGCTCCGAGCTGTCGGCACAGAGCCCGACACGGGGCTCGAACTCACAAACCGTGAGACCGTGACCCGAGCCGAGGTCGGACGCTTAACCGACTGAGCCTCCCAGGCGCCCCTCGATTTCTTGAACTTACGTAGAACAAGGAACGTGAATTTTTTCCCCCACATATTTATAAACCATTTGTGTCTCTTTTTGGTGAACTCCCTTTTCCCATTTTTCTTCAAAAGTTTTTTAAAAGGCCTTTCCTTGGGGCCTTTTTTGGGTGGCTCAGTCGGTTGAGCATCTGTCTGACTCTTGATTTCAACTCAGGTCATGATCTCAGGGTCTTGGGATGGAGCCCCACGTCAGGTTCTGAGCGGACAGCACGGAGGCAGATTGGAATCCCCCCTCCCCCCGCCGCCGTCCCTCTCTAGCTTACTATCTCTCTATCTCAAATACACGTGAAAAAGTAAGTTTTTTTTAAAGGTCTTTTCTTATTCATTTGTAAGAACTCTTTATATATTAAGGACACTGGTCATTTGGCATAGGAATGTTCCTAGTCTATGTTAAGATCTGGTGAAGCTCGTTACTCTCTGCCTATTCTTCTCTGTAATCTCCCTCAACCCCCGCCCTGGCGATTCTCACAAACTTTTCCATAAGAATTTCTGAATCAGCTTCTCTAGTTCCAAAAACAACCCGGTGGGCATTTACCTCTCCGGCCATCTCTCCCACCGCTCTCCCTCCCCCTCCAGGGTTTCTGGGCCTCGGCGCTGTTGGCACTTGGGGCCGAATCGTTCTGTGCTGTGGGATATTCAGCAGCGTCCCGGCTTCTATTCACCAGACGCCAAGAGCGGCCCCACACCCCCACCCTCCCGCCGGGACAGCGAAACACGACTCCACACGTTGCCAAGCGTCCGGAACCGCGGGCAGAGCCGATCTGGCCGCACCGGACCCCTCGCTGCTCCCTGACCAGGCGAGCCACACTCTGTGCCAGCGGCCCCACGCGCTCCGTACGTTCCTTCGTTCTTCTGTGCTGGCTGTCCACCCTCCAGCAGGGTATAATTTGCTTCTCGAGCTCTTTCGTTTGCGTCCCCTGCACCTTGAGGAGTGCCAGCCTCGCGAGGGCGGGGGATGTGGGCTGTTTTGTACTCCCGCATCCCCGAAGCCTGGAGCGCATCTGGCACTTAGTGTAGTCTGACTCGGGTTGTTTCCGTTCAAGAGCTCATTCTGTTTTTAAATTGGAGAAATGAGTAAATCGGAACAGGTTTGTAGTCGAACTCAGATGACAAAGGACATCTACACAGAAGATGCCCTTTCCCGTGTATCCGAGCTCCTCCTACGCCCTCCCGTCCGGTGCAAAATATGCTGTAAATAAGCAGCAGTAAATGTTTTTCGTGGTGAACATCTGTCCAGCCTGTTTCTATTTTCCCTGTTAGCGGGCTTGGGAAGCTGGGCCTCCGACTCACAGGGTGTGGGGACGGGCTGCCAGCAGGGGACGGGCCCCAGGACTGACCTCGGCCGGGGTAGGTCGTGTCCGGGACCCCTCCCGGTCTGGTCTCTCTCCTCCGCTGACCGAGCTTCCCAGGCGCACATCTCCACCCCCCTCCCCGTGGGGCTCCAGCCCAGGGACACGGAAGAGAGATTGCTGAAGCCGGTCCCACCTCATGCCGTGTCCCCAGAAACCCAGGGGCTCAGCTCCGAGCTCTGCTGCGGGGCAGGTGACAGGTCGGAGAGCGACCTTTCTTGGCCGGTTCTGTCGCCTGAAGGGAGGGTCTGTGCCAGGGACAGACTGTCCAGTGGGGCAGGGGTGTTAGAGGAGAGCCTTCCCTTCCCTTTCCGTTTCCCAGACCCTTCTGGCCGGGCCTGCCCCCCACCTGGTGCTACACTCCTGCCCAGGCCTGCAGGGTGGGGGTGGGGGGAGGCCGGCCCCTCCTCCCAGGGTGGCTCCCGGCCTGTGAGGGGTCACGAGGACCTCTCCAGGCTTCTGAGAGCTCTGGGCCATCATCACTGCCTCCTGTGGGACTCCCTGTTCACCAGTGCCTGGGAGCAGGCCCCAGGCCCACCCCAAGGTCACCCTGACCATGCCTGGGGCAGCCCCCAGATGGGTCTGAAGCCGTGACCTGGACCTACCCCGGCAAGGGTCAGACCTGCAGAAGAACACAGCTCCAGAAAGGCCATATAAACCAAGCTGAAGGGGGTGGTGCAGAGGCCCCGAACACGGGTGTGCAAAGCGCTGTGCGGTGTCCCGCCTGCCCTGCCCCCAGCCGGTGTTACACTGGCCCCCGCGGCCCTCTCAGCCTCGGAGCTGGGACACGGCTTCCAGGGACCCGGGGCTCCTGCCCACGGCGGGCTCTGTGGTGTCCGCGGTTGGCCACTTGACATTTATAGCCACAGAGCCTCTCGGCTCGCTGTCCCTGCGGTGGGGCCCGGCTCTGGGGACAGCACAGCTGTGGTGAGCTGGGAGCTGGCCACAGCCCCGAGGCTGAGCTGGGAGGGAGGCCCGGTGCCCGCCACGGGCTCGCCCCGAGCTCTTTCTAGAACCTGGCTCAAGGCTGGGGAAGCTGCCGCGGTGCTGAGCCCCCCCCCCCCCCCCCGACCCCCGTCCCCCGGGACCTCTGGCACTCCGGGCCTAGGCGTGGGTGCAGGGGTGAGGGAGCCACAGACTGGAGACGGGCTCACGGGAGGGCTGGATGCCAGGGGCAGGGGCCTCGGGGGGCCTCTGTGTGCTGGCCCCACCTGCATTTCGGACCCTGCGGCCCTGTGCGGCCCTGCCCTGGCTGGCCCTCAGCACACACGGGCAGCAGCCGCGTCTCCCTCCGGCCAGAGAGGGGCTGGGCTGGGAGGGGCTGAGGAGGCGGGCGGGGGGTCCAAACACGCCAGCCCCGGCAGAGCCGACCCTGACATGGTTCTGACTCCAAAAGCCCACTGCTGGCACTGGGAGGACTGGAGTTGTGTTGAACGTGGAAGGGAGGTCCCGCGGGCCTGAGACCTGGGAGGGGCAGGGCTTGGCTCCCCTGTGCCCAGCCTCGACTCTGCTCTGCTGTGGCTCAGTGAGGGGCCACCCAGCCGCAGAGTGGCTCCCTGCCCTGACTCTGGCCTGCCCCTGCCCCCCACCCACCCCTGGACCCTGGGGCCCGACTCTGGCCTGCCTCTGCCCCCCACCCACCCCTGGACCCTGGGGCCCGACTCTGGCCTGCCCCTGCCCCCCACCCACCCCTGGACCCTGGGGCCTGACTCTGGCCTGCCTCTCCCCCCCACCCACCCCAGAACCCAGGGCCCTGACTCTGGCCTGCTCTTGGAGAACTCTGGGATTAAAAGTCAGGTCAGGGAGGGAGGGAGGGAGGAGGGAAGGAGTCTGGGGCCAGGCATGAGTCGGGCCTCTGGGCGTCTGGAAGCTCACACCCTACAATCCAGGGAAACTCCCGAGAGCAATCAGGGGAGAGGACGGGTGCAGGTAGGGCCTGATTATGGGGTGGGGTGTGGAGCGGGCCTGTGGGAGGGCAGGGCCACCTTGGGGAGGTGAGGCAGGACAGCTACCTAAAAATGGAGCCGATTTTCATATAAATAGAACACTTCTGGGTCTGTTTCTTTTTTAGAGTTAGGACTTATTTCAGCACTCTATCCTCCGCAAACGCCCTGGCAGCCCCTGGTGGTTTCAGCCTGGTGACACGGGCAGCTGGTTGGCTCAGGTCACCGTGCCCTGAATCTGGGTCCCCGCACCAAGGAGCGATTCAGTCCTCCGTTCGCCGGCCCTGCCGGATGCCTGGTGTGCGCCTGGATGGGGTCACGGGGAAGAATCCGGCTCTGTCCCTGCCGTCCAGGGTGGACCCGGGAAACAGCCCTCGGCCGCACAGACTGTGGAAGGGCACGTGTTACCTCGGTCTGTGTGAATCAGCAAAGGCTGCCCGGGATCCATTCTAAGCAGAGTTTTGAAGGATGCACACTTTTGCAGATTCTCCTTTTCTCTTTCTTTCTCCTTAACAAGCGGTAAACACCTGTGGCAAATATCAAACCAGTGACAGAGACAGACGCGGACCCTGGCCTGAGGATTCTGGTAGGAGAGTCACGTGAACGGTGACAAGGGGGCACATCACGATAGACGGGAGAGGAGTCAAAGGCAACACAAGGGAGCCGTCGGCCCACAGCTGGCTCGTCCTGGGGTTTGGCTGGGGCAGGGGGCGGTGGGCGTGGCCGGGGGGGCAACAGGTGCACGGAGGGGCTTAGGCCGCCGCGTGAGCCTCAAGTGGAGATGACGGCTCCAGTTGTGTCTGCCTGGCAGGGGTGACAGCGACGAGGGCACACGGGAAGGGCCTTCAGTCGACCAGCAGGGCTCCCGGGACCAGGGCTCAGGACAGTGTGGGGGCCCCGCGGGGCAAGGGCTGGTGCAGCTCCAGGTGTGCGAGCGGGGGCCCAGTCCCGCTCTTGCCCCCTCAGGGGTGTCTCCGTGGGGCTGAGAAGGGCTGTTCCCTGGTGGGTGGAGGGGGGGTCCGGGGACAGGTCTGGCCCCTTTCTGCTCCTTGGATTTTTTTCTCTTTTCTGAACGGGGCCCCTTTGGGCAATGCCAGCCCGTCTGTGACAACTGTCCCCAATGGCCAGGGCTTGGCTTATCTGACCCTGAGATGAGGGGCAGGGGCAGAGCAGCATTCAGGAACCTTCCAGAGGGCAGAGGCTGAGATCACCCTGACCGAGGACGGAGCCCCCCCGGCCCCCTCAGCAGCCCGGCAGGCCCCAGGCTCAGGCCCGAGGCCGAGGCCGGGCAAAGCCGGGGCGTCTCGTCTGCTCACAAGCATCGGTGGTCTTGACCGAGGCCGGTGCTGACTCTGACAGCTGACTCTGGCTCTAACAAGACTGGCCCTGCGAGAGGCCCGTTACCTGCCAGTGGTTGGCATTCAAAATAGAATCTCGAGTTGCAGCAAAGCCTTTAATTCGATGTGTCCCAACAGCGGGTCGGTGTGTGGATGACTATGATCCGGTCGGTGCCGGGCTGTAATCACGGAGTCAGAATGAAAAATTACAGGCATTGTGTGGGCTTGTTTTAAATATAACGTAATCCACACCGTCCTCTCTCTTATTTGCTAGATTTGAAGTGGAGTCTTTGGCAATTGGCACAGGTTTTGCCTGACGTGTAGCGGATAAAAATGGCCCTTGCTCCGTGAACAGGGCACAAGGAAGGCCTCCCCAGACGCCGAGTGTTCCCTACTGCGCGTGGCCCGTGCGGCCGTGGGCTCAGACTCCGGCCCCGCGTCCGCCCGGCCGTGGGAGAGTCCCGGCAGGTAACAGATGCGTGGGCTCAGCTCTGTCGCGACGAGGAGGCCGCGCATCCTGGGGCGACCCCAGGGCCGCCACAGACACGCATGCCCTCTCCCTCCCCAAGCCTCAGCTGACCCGCTCAAAGCAAGCGGTAGACGCACCACCTTTCAAATCAGTCAATGTTTCCTAACGGTGTTTTCCCCGGTGTCTTTGTGTGTGGTGAGGTGAGCACGGGTCGGTTCAGCCTTTCTGGAAAGAAAAAGTAGAATTGCACACGTATTCCTTCGGGGAGGAATCCGACCCGAGGGAAATAAATCAGGGACCAAGATTTGTGGTCAAAATAGGTTCGCCGCGGTGTGTTTTGACGCTCTTGAAAGGCTGAGAAGAGAAACAGACGCTTCCCCGGGCGGCAGCAGGAGTTTACAGCGTGCTCGCTCTGCAGCCCCTCGAGGTCACGGCACACGTCTCGCTGGGGGGCAGAAGCCTACGACAGAAAGTGAAACACAGAAGCGCGCACGCTGTCCGACCCCAGCGATGGCACGGCACGGCCGCAGGAGGGAAGGGCGTGGCGAGTCTGTAGGATCGAATTTCGTTGGGGATGTTTTCTCCATTTTCCGAATGTTTTATATCTGGTGTAATAACAACCGTAAAACAGCTGAGTGTTGAAAAACGTCAAATACGATGAGTAGGGAGGGGGGACCTGCCGTCCGGGCTCCCGTCCGGCTTTCGCCGGCCGTCCTCGGGGTCCGCGAGGTGACCGCGGAGACCGGGGCTCCCCCTGCCTCAGTGGCGGGCAGCGACGGGTCCCACGCCTGGAGTCAGCGATCCGCCAACCGCGGGGCTTCCCCAGACGTGTCTGCCTGAGTGGATTAGTGGCCTTCTAAAATCTTCCCAGGCGCCCGAGAAACGTCAAAGCCGTTGGAAGCAGGCCAGCCCCCGGCCCAGCTCTATCCCTGCTGCACCACGGAGCGCCCGTGGCCCCCTACCCACCTGGGGCCCAGTGGGCTTTCTGCCGGAGACGTGAGCTCTCCCTGCCATTTAGGCGGGGGGCCCCGTTGCTGCCCACACATCTGGGCTTTGGGGACCCCCTCCTGGCTCTTCTGGACCACCCATCCCCAGCTGCCAGGACACGCGGGCCCACCTGGCGAGCTGTCACGAGGGTAGGGAGCCTCCAGGGCCTCCCTGGCGAGGGTCGCTCCCTGCCGCCTCTCGGTCGGTCAGCCCAGACGAGGCCACCTGCAGAGACGAGGGCTGGGGCTGCAGAGGCCGGTGGCCAGTGTCCGGGTCTAGCTGGCAGCTTGCCTGGGACTTCCGTGAACCAGACCCGTGCCTGCCCAGTCAGCCGCTGAAGACGGACAGGATTCAGAAGCTGAAAGGCTGAGACGGACAGACAGACAGGCCTCAGAGGGACGTGGAGCGGGAAGGACGGACGCAGAGGCCGTGACGCGGAAGACGCCCCCGGCCGAGCGCGCTCACCCTGGGGCAGACGTCTGCGGTGCCCACGACGCGCCCCTCCAAAATCAGCACACGCTGAGGAGGTGATGGCACCTCGTGCCGTCCAGACGGCGGGAAAACCATAAAATCCCCAAACACGTTGCCAGGGGCCTGTCAGCACAGCCTCGTAGGGAAGAAATCGGGCAACGAGTGTTGCCAGGGCTACTAAAACGTTTATCCCGCCTTCCGTGGTAATCCCACCGCCGGGAATGTGTGGGAAGCACATAATTCAACCGAAAAATGGCAGACTTGTCCGTAGGAGCTGACGAGTGCAGGGACAACCCTCGTGTCCGACGTGCTCCAGTGTGGCCGCCGTGAGCGTCTTTAGAGATAGGGAATATGAAGGCTATCTGACAATGTTTAAGGATCCTTAGAATACGTGCAAACAAGCAGAAAATAAAATTACCTACACGTGAAAATTAATAATTACGTAAAGCAGCCGCCGGGACGTTGGGGTGGCCCCGCCTCTGCTGGTGAACGTGGTCTGTGCCTCCCCGCTGGCCACACAGACACTCCTGTCTTCCCCGGGGGCCTGCCCTGCTGTGCCCTGTCTGGGGCTCTCTAACCGCGAAGCCGCAGACCTCAGGCTGGTGGGGACACAGTCCCGGCTGAGCCCGCCCACCCGGCCAGCTCACCCTGGTGGCCCCACGGGGTCTGGGTGATGCCCGCTAGGTCATTCCAAGCTCACACCTCGAGGCACCAAACCAGAACAGATACGGTGGGGCTGGGTGTCGGGTTAAGAAAAGGGACGAATGACGGGGCGCCTGGGTGGCGCAGTCGGTTAAGCGTCCGACTTCAGCCAGGTCACCATCTCGCGGTCCGTGAGTTCGAGCCCCGCATCGGGCTCTGGGCTGATGGCTCAGAGCCTGGAGCCTGTTTCCGATTCTGTGTCTCCCTCTCTCTCTCCCCTCCCCCGTTCATGCTCTGTCTCTCTCTGTCCCAAAAATAAATAAACGTTTAAAAAAAAAAAAAAAAAAAAAAAAAAAAAAAGAAAAGGGACGAATGAAATGGCTTTGAAGGCTCTTGCTGTTTGCAGGCGAAGCCATCTGGTTAAGCCCGCGCAAGTCCGGACTCCCAGCTACAGCGTCACGGGGCGACGGCGCTTTGTCACGGACTGAGCCCTCCCGGCCTACCCGGCAGCAGGCATGGACTTGAGCCCGAATTGCCCGGCGCTCCTGGCGACCAGCACGGCCCACGGCACCGCGCAGGGACCCCGTACATGCTGGGGAGCGGGAGGGGACGGGAAGGACCGCGCGGTGCGTGGATGAACACGTCCCCTCGGACAAGTGTGTCCTTATTCAGAGCCCGTCTGCCTCCAGATGCCCTTTGCCGGTGTTCCCACGAGGCTGCACCCCCCAGCCGGCCCGGCCTGTGCCTGCCGCACGGGGGCCAGGAACGCTGGGTGACGCGCCTGTGTCCACACCAACCTAACCTCGTTCATTTGGTTCACGCGTGCTCACCGGACAAAGAGAGGCTTTAGGACGGTCCCTGCCCTTGATGGGTTTCCAGTTGCCCGGGAGGCACGGGGGCAGGTCAACGAGGCAGCGTCCCAGGGGGAGCCACACGGGTGCTGTGGGGGGAGGTGCAGCGGGGGCGTGGGAACACCCAGCAGGTGGGCTCGGGGGTGCGGGGAGGCCTGGGCAGGGCCTCGGGACAGGTTGCACGCCACCCGGCAGAAGGAGCGTCCGAGCGTCTGCTCAGGGTCCACCTGGGCCCCCCCTGGCCGCCCACGGAGGAGCCAGCGACCCCGCGCAGACCCACGGGGATTCAGGGGCAGCCTCGGTCTGAGTCCCAACAGCGGAGGGTCCTGAAGTCCCTCCTGACCATTCGTTCACTCGTTCATCCGTCCTTAGGGCGAACACGGTGCTGGCCTGCTCTGCACCAGGGGACGGGAAGTCGTGACCCGCAAGCCGAGGTCCTTGTTCTTCCCGTGGGGCGCGCAAACTCCAGTGCGGGCTGTGTAAGTGCCGTGCACAGATCCCCAGGGCTGGGGTTGGGAGCGACGGAGGTGGGGGAGGGGGCATTTAATCGGTAAAATCAGCACGTGATCGAGCGCCTGAAGGACACCAAGGGGCAGATCATTACCAAATCCGGGGCAGAGCGCTCAGGCAACAGCGGTGGAAAGTGCACAGGCCCTGAGGATTAGCCGAGGCCAGCGAGGTGGGAAAGGGTGGAGGGAGCCGGGACACAGGGCAAAGGCGGCGGGGAGCCCCCGGGTCCTGGTGCTGACTCCTGAGGGGCTCCGGCCCAGGCTCAGGGTTCCCGCATCTCCGCCAGGCTCCTGCCACGAGCACAAGGCCCCAGGGCTGGATCCAACAGGCTTGCCCGTGTGGGGGCCCACGCCATGCCCCACCCACAGCGCCCGCTGGGTCGGACGAGGACGGGGGACAGGCCACACGACGCCGGCCCCCGTGGCCCTGTCTCCCTCCGCGGCGGCTCTGGGGAGCACAGGCTGGACAGGAGTGAGCACCAGCAGGGTGTGATGGGAGCACGGCGCTCAGCCCGCGGCCAGGCTGCGCGCCGTGTCGGAGGCGCAGAAGCGCCACAAGGGTGTGAGGACGTGGGAAGGGAAGAGTGAAACGTTTCAGAAACGCACCCGTGGCTGCACTTTGCAGACGGGCCAGCAGAGAGGAAGGGGACGGTGGGGGACGGTAAACTGCACTAGTGGGGCCTGGGGCTGGCCGGGGACGGTCCCGAATCCCGGTTTTCCAAAGTGAATGTGGCCAGGGCCCAAGCCTCAATGCCAGGACCTTCCCCTGAAGTATCCGGGGGTGTTCTGACGTCCAAAGAACCCGGTCTGGGGGTAGGGGGGGGAAG
Organism: Lynx rufus; assembly: GCF_022079265.1. NCBI lineage: Eukaryota > Metazoa > Chordata > Mammalia > Carnivora > Felidae > Lynx > Lynx rufus. Next base: position 12,197,575 of record NW_025814843.1, on the reverse strand, counting down.
GGTCCTGCGGCAAGGCCTCGCCGGGGGGAGGACGGCGGGCTCTCCCAAGTGGTCACCCCAAGGCAAGACAGCTGGGGTTTCTATTAACAGCTGCCACCTCGGGCCTGTTGCTTCTCGGCTAAGGCCGGGCCTCGGCCACCCTGCGGGGATGGCCTGACCTCTGCTGTCCACTGCCTGTCATGGCACGGATGCTAAGCCGGGCGCGGACGGACTCGGAGGGGCTCTGTAGCGGGAGGAGGCCTCGGATAGCGCTTTCCTCCAACGGGTTTGACGTGACTCCCAGTGTGAGCATGTCCCACACGGTGACAGCACACAGCACCTCCACAGGCACTTCTCACCTTTACGGCGTGTGAACGCTCGAGCAGATTCCGCACTTTTCTGTGTTCGCTTCGTTAATGAGAAGAATGCAGGTTGCCATCCACAGAATTGACGTCACAGTCCCAGATTTTCTTCTGGAGTTTAGTGTGCTGAATGCCCACCCTCGCTTCCCAAGCTCCGGCCACAGATCCCAAACACGCAGTGAACCCCGAATGAGAAACAGGAAGAGGGCGGGGGTCCCTGGGGGGCTCAGTCTGTTAAGTGTCCGACTCTCGATTTCCATTCAGGTCATGATCTCACGGTTCGTGAGTTCGAGCCCCGCGTCCGGCTCTGTGCTGTCAGCTCAGAGCCTGGAGGCTGCTTGGGATTCTGGGTCTCCCTCTCCCTCTGTTCCTCCCCTGCTCACACTCTGTCTCTCAAAAAATGAATAAATGTTAAAAAAAAAAAAAAGAAGGCATTGGAATAACACTTTTTTTTTTAAATTTTTTTTTTCAACGTTTATTTATTTTTGGGACAGAGAGAGACAGAGCATGAATGGGGGAGGGGCAGAGAGAGGGAGACACAGAATCGGAAACAGGCTCCAGGCTCTGAGCCATCAGCCCAGAGCCTGACGCGGGGCTCGAACTCACGGACCGCGAGATCGTGACCTGGCTGAAGTCGGACGCTTAACCGACTGCGCCACCCAGGCGCCCCGGAATAACACTTTTAATGTACAGAGAGAAAAAGAAAGTAAGGATTCTCTGTCCAGGAAAAAAATATATTTCAAACACAAGGACAAACTCACAGCTTTACTGGACACACAACACCGGGAAACCTGCACTCACAAAGGGCTTCGGGCAGGAGGGAGGAAGGTGCGAGGGGACCGAGACCCTCTGCACCCACGCGAAGGGACAGGCCTCCAGTGTCCCTGACGGTGCGAGGGAATAGGACCTTCAGAAGTTGTTATTGACATTTCTAGAAAACATCATCAAATACGCCAGCCACGAACGCGGGGTCTGCGACGTGGGGGGCACACAGGAGGACAGCAGCGGAGGCGGGGGACGGGGGCGAACCCTCCAAGGCTCCCGTGCTGCATGCCACGCACATAGCATCCACGTGTGGGCACAGCGTGGTCCGAAACGGGCGCTGTGAACCTTGACGAAACCCGTAACGGGAAACAGAAAGAGTAAATCAGCCAACCCCGTCAATAATCACAGAAAACAGAAGCTGCCTACACATCCCGAGTTAAAGGCTGAAACGATTACGTTAGGAGAAAAAACCAAGATCCGGCTACATGATACAGCACGTCCTCCATACACGGGAAGACGGGCATTTCCTACCCATAAAGGGCCAATTTATCAACGAGACATGATGACGCTTCTGTACCTAATAACACCTTCAAAAGTGTAATGAGCTGTTTACAGAGTCTCCTGGGAATGAGAGTGTCTGGAGAATTCCATAGAAGTGTCGCTCCTGTCTCTCCTCCTCCTCTGGTTTTAGTCTCGTGCACGGTGCTCCCTGCAAATTCACCTTAGGGACACCACGCTCACACTCACCTCCACTTGGCTATGACAAGAAACCGTCCCAGGAGGCAGGAAGCAGTGGTTGTAAGGATGTCTGCTCCCGGCCAAACTGCCCTCGGCCGCTGCGGACTTCAGCTTTTCCATCTGTACCACGAAGATCGACTGTGATGGGGGAAAAATGGGGGTGGGGTGGGTTTAAACAATGAAGTCTTTCTCTGGGCCACAGCATGCGGAAGCCCCTAGAAGCTGGGTCACGGATCCAGGGCAGGATGCCCAGAGCACAGACCAGATGCCTCACTTGTTCTTCCCGTGGCTTGTGTGACGGGGGGAAAGAGGGTCCTGTTAAGGGGGCATTCTTTCGAGCCTTTTCCACACAGCTGACCGCGGTTACGCACATGCTGGAGTCCCTGAGCTGCCCTCAGCTTACATTTAAACGGATGGATCACGAGGACGGTGACAGGTGCTGACTCGTACTTGCTTAGTTTTGCAAACTAACCTGGTCGGCAAGAACCACAGACAGCTACCTAGCTCGATCAACCCAAGGGATTAGTAGATGGAGACATTGGCGGCGGGCGTTCTTGGCAGGGCGGAGGGACAGCATTGCTCTCTGCTTCTCGTGCACCTGCTGGGCTCAGCCTCACATCCACGTCACAGGTACAGAAGCTCCCACGGTGTGTGGTGGGGGAGGGCACACAGACACGGTACACAGAAGGTGCTTCAAACTTTATGACCGATAGAAACTTCTTTAACATATGGGGCATTTTATTTATTCTTTTTAAGTTTAATTAGTTTTGAGAGAGAGAGAGAGAGAGAGAGAGAGAGAGAGAGAGAGAGTGTGTGTGTGTGTGTGAGCGGGGGACAGGCAGAAAGGGAGACAGAGAGAATCCCAAGCAGCACAGAGCCCTACGTAGGGCTCGAACTCACGAACCGTGAGATCATGACCTGAGCTGAGATCAAGAGTCAGACGCTGAACCGACGGAGCCACCCTGGTGCCCCAACACACGGGGTCATTTTATTTATTTATTTATTTTTTTAGTGTTTTTTTTTTTTTTTTCAACGTTTTTATTTATTTTTGGGACAGAGAGAGACAGAGCATGAACGGGGGAGGGGCAGAGAGAGAGGGAGACACAGAATCGGAAACAGGCTCCAGGCTCTGAGCCATCAGCCCAGAGCCTGATGCGGGGCTCGAACTCACGGACCGCGAGATCGTGACCTGGCTGAAGTCGGACGCTTAACCGACTGCGCCACCCAGGCGCCCCATGGGGGTCATTTTAAACCTGTGGACTCGCAGATGTAAAGCAGAGTACGTGACAAATACCTTGTGATATCCTTTTCCTTCATAACTCGTGTCTTTTGTTGGATGCCATCTTGCTCTGTGTATGCCTCTCTGGGTTTCAGCTTTGAAGCACGGATAAGTGAAATTGGGAAGGACAAACTTACATAAAGCCCTTTTTTTATGGCATGATCATAACAAAGAGAAGGAAGCTCCCAGAATCCCGTATCCTTTCAAGAGAACCAATCATCTGGAAATCAAGTCTTTGGCATTTCCAGTAATCTTCCAAGCCGTCTTCCCCGTGCTACTACGAAGGGGTACAGAAGCGGTGAATGCAGAAAGGTCTAGAAGGATATGCACCAGGCTGCTGACATCAATGATTTCCAGAGGATGTAATGGAAAGGAATGATGACAAATTATTAAATTTTTCTTTACACATCATTGAATTATCTTCATTTGTTACACGTAACACATATCACCTTTGTAATAAAAATGTCAATAAGGAACATTGTTAAAGAAAAACAACTACTTTGTTCATTAAAAAAAACCCGCTGATTTCTGGGGCACCCGGGTGGCTAGGTCAGTTAAGCATCCGACTTCAGCTCAGGTCATGATCTCATGGTTCACGAGTTTGAGCCCCGCGTTGGGCTCTGTGCCAACAGCTCAGGGCCTGGAGCTTACTTTGGATTCTTTGTCTCCCTCTCTCTCTGCTCCTCCCCCGCTCATGCTCTCTCTGTCTCTGTCTCTCTCTCAAAAATAAGTAAACATTAAAAAATGTTTAAAAACCCCACTGATTTCTGGGCGACTGGGTGGCTCAGTTGGCTAAGCGTCTAACTTGGGTCATGATGTCGCAGTTTGTGAGTTCGAACCCTGTGTCGGGCTCTGTGCTGACAACTCGGAGCCTGGAGCCTGCTTCCGATTCTGTGTCTCCCTCTCTCTGCCCCTCCCCTGCTCACACTCTGTCTCTTGCTGTCTCTCAAAAATAAACAAACAGTAAAAAAAATTTTTTTAACAAAAAAATTTAAAAAAATAAACATAAAAACCACTGATTGGGGCACCTGCATGGCTCAGTCAGTTGAGTGCCCAACTCTTGATTTCGGCTCAGGTCATGATCTTGCGGTTCGTGAGTTCGAGCCCTGCATCGGGCTCTGCGCTGGCAGCACGGGGCCTGCTTGGGATTCTTTCTCTGCCCCTCCTCTACTGGTACACTATCTCTCTCTCTCTCTCTCTCTCAAAATGAATATTAAAATAAATTAACTAATGAATTAAAAAAAGACACTGATTAAGAGAGTGTATATAATGCACATGGTCTGTCACGCTAAAAAGAGTTAGTAAGCTCACCAAAGACTAAATTCCAAACTCTAATTGTTAGTTTACAGCATCAGTTTTCTGAGTCAGAAGCTTTAGGGTAGCCTCTGGGGTTTTACACCACCCCCCTGGCCTGAGCCCCTGAGCCCAGGGCACTGCCCCGTGATTAGATGAAGTGGTGTGGGTCATGACTTAGCACAGTGCCTGGCAATGGCCAGTGCCCGACCCCACCGCGAGGCCCTGCAGAATCAAGGTCACCTACACCTGCTAGATGGGACAGCCCACCCACCTTCCCTCCAGGGATAAATGTCACAGGAGTCACTGACAGCAGGCAGGTAAGGTCTCCTCAAAATCAACATCTCCCTCTCTCGGAGCACCTGTCCTGACATGTGACAGAGGCCACTGCCTCTGACCCTCTCCAGCAGCAAATCCTTCTACCAAGTGAGGTGCTTCCCCCAACGGACCACGCTCTAGCCTTCTAAGCTGCTAGAATCTTCAGAATTTTCAACCTTGATACCGTTGGTATTTGGGGCCGAGTGGTTCTCTATTGTCGGGGGTGGGGTGGGGTCCTGCACCTTGTGGCACGTTTATTGGCATCCCTGGGCTCCACCCGCTAGATTCCAGAAGCGTCCAACCCGCACAGTTGTGACAAAAATATCTCCAGACACTGCCAAGTGTCCCCTGCGGGGCCAGAGTGCCCCCAGTGGAGAACCACTGTTACCGGTTCAGGTGACCTTGGCCCTCCCATGAGGACCTGGGACTAGGATGACAGGTTGATATCCACACCCCCCGCCCCCGCCTCCCCTGCCAAAAACAAAACCAAAAACCCAGGACATGAACCTTCGAGACCTTCCCAGGAGCAGTAGTAGTAGCCTGTGAAAGCCAAGATTTGTCTACCATTTTAGTGCAAACTTTCTCCCTTATTGGTGGCCACCAGGAGGCTCTGGGCAAGGAAAAATTGTGGCAGGTCCCTGTGGGGCTGAGAGAGGGGAAGGGGTGTTCAGCCAGCTGGTACTCGCGAATCCATTCACGGCGCATAAAAGGAGCGGGGCAGACTGGCAGGTGACAGTCACTCAGTCCCGTGGCTTTAATGCCACCCATGCACCCACGAGCTCTCAGTTCGTACTTCCAACCCTCACCTGTCACGGTAGCCAGCCTCCTGCACCCCGCCGCCCCTCTGCGTCTGCGGGTATTTTGCAGGCATCTCAGACTCAACATGCCACACCTCAACTGGCTTTCCCCCCAGACCTGTCTTCCCTAGTGACCCTCATCCCAGGAACTGGCACCACCGCGCACCGGACCGCTCGAGTCATTCTTGGTTCTCTTGTTCCTCTCCCTCACCTTCCACGTCCATCAGTCATGTCAGCCCTGCCTCCAAAACACGTCCCTGTCGGCCGTGTCTCCTCTAGCTCCCCCTCTGCGGGCGCCACGGCTCTGCCTCTGACCCTCTGCGCGCCGCCTCCCGAGGCTGCGCGGGGCCGGTGGGCGGGGCCTGCGAGGAACCGGAGGAGGGGCCTGCGCGGAGCCAGGGGGCGGGGCCCGCGGGAGCCAGAGGCGGGGCCTGTGAGGGGCCGGGGGGCGGGGCCTGCGCGGGGCCGCCCCCGCCCCGCATCCCACACTGCCCCGCGACCGGAAGAGGGGCCGCCGCTTCCGGAACCTGGGGGCAAATTGCTCGTGGGGCCGGTTGCAGCTGGGCGGCTTTGCTCGCGATGGCCGCGGCCGTCGCTATGGAGACGGGTAAGTAGCGCTCGGGACCCTAGCAAACACAGGTGCCCCGGGCCAGACATCTCTTCCCGCTTCCCCGGGGACTCCTTTGCGGCGCAGCTCCGGCGGGGCTCCTGTCCGCGGCTCCTTCCTTCTCACCTCTGCCGTTCGGACGCCGACCCCATCGGCCTCCCGGCGAGGCCCCAGCGGCAGGACGCGCTGCTGAACCGTCCCTTCCGCCGCTGGTTTTCCGCGTCCCCGATGAGCGTGCTTAAGTGTGAGATGTCGCCCGACTGTGAGCCTTTCTGCCCCTGACATTTCTCGAACCGGCGCACGTCCCGTCGGCCTGTTTGCAGCTTGCATTCTCGACTTTCCCCGGGGTACTTAGCGGGGCTCTGAGGCGCGGTTATTACGACCTTCTCCCGCTGATCAGTCTGGAAATCTCGGGTCCTGGCTCCCGGGTGGTGGGTGTCCTGCCTCGTGGGTGCGCCTTTTGCTCTTGTCTTTAGAGGAGCGCCTCACTTGATCTTGTTGAGCAGAGCGCTCTCTGCTTCCCCCGGACTAGTGGGGAAGGGCCACCTTCCCCCACGCCCAGTTTAGGAAAGCCACGCCGTGCCCTTACTTTTGCAGAAATACGTTCTCAGCGGCAATCACGTCTTTTTCTACAAGTCAGTGTTCTAGATGGTGACCTTTATTTTGGGTGACTTTTGCTGTATTCCGTCCTAGATGATGCTGGAAATCGACTTCGGTTTCAGTTGGAGTTGGAATTCGTGCAGTGTTTAGCCAACCCCAATTACCTTAATTGTAAGTTGTTGGGCGCCTAATGGAATTGAGTACCTGTTAACATCTCTGACGAGAAGAATTGCAGTTCGTAATAATGTCTACTTTTATGTATGCTCAGTTCAGTGGGATCACTGCTACACTTAAACGGGTGTGTGTGTGTGTGTGTGTGTGTCTGAACGGACTGGGACTTATGTTCTGAATTCAGTGTGTGGTGGTGGTGGGGATTTACATACGTAGATTCTGTATGCTAGGGGTCATCGATCGGTACTTCCAGGATTGGTTTGCTCTACAGATATATTTTTTGTTTTTATGCCTTTCAGTTCTTGCCCAAAGAGGTTACTTCAAAGACAAAGCTTTTGTTAATTATCTTAAGTACTTGCTTTACTGGAAAGAACCAGAATATGCCAAGTATCTAAAGTAAGTTTAATTTTTACAGTCCTAAATATGTATGTAGTGTATTATATTCCAAGACACTGACATTTAACAGACTTTGTAGTTTCACATTGGAAAAAATGTATTTTGAACCCCTCTACGTCTTTAGTTTCTCCGCCTCATCTCTAAGTTGGGTTACTGTGCAATCTCACTGCTCATCCCTGCCTCTCTTACCCTCATCCTGTGTCCTCCCGCCTCCAGGCCAAAGGAAGCAAAATAATTTTCTACACAGAAGCCATCTTGCTCTTTCAAAAATGTTACGACAGGACACTTTGCTGCTTAGAGCCTGTCAGTGCCCTCCCATCCCATGCAGAACAGAGTCCCTTCTCTTTACCTGGGCTCAGGCTCTGTGTGACCTAGCTCTGTCTTGTCTGACTGTACTTGTACTGCTCACCCCATCTCTCTGCGTTTCCGACCCTAACGAACCCACAGTCTTTAAATGCAATGGCATAGTCGTCGGCTGAAAACTGAAGAACATAGGGCACTTATCAGCAAGATTTTCTGGAGGGGGTGACCTTACCTGATTCTTATTACGGCCACATCTCAGATACTGTGGGTTTGTTCCAGACCGTTGCAAGAAGGTGAACCCTGTAGTAAAGCAAGCCAAATGAATTTTTCGGTTTCCCAGTGTATAAAGCTTATGTTCACACAATACTGCAGGCTATTAAGTGTGCAATAGTATTTAAAAAAAAAAAAGGTAGATATTTTAATAAAAAAATATATTGTTAAAAAATGCTAACCATCATCTAAGCTTTTAGGAAGTCATGATCACAGATCACCATAACAAATATAATAATAATGAAAAGTTTAAAATGTGAGAATTATTAAAATGCGACACGGGGACATGAGGTAAGCAAATGCTGTTGGAAAAATGGTGCGGGCAGACTTGCTTGATGAAGGGTTGCCACAAACCTTTAGTTTGTAAAAGAAAAAAAGGCAGTATGTCTGTAGCTATTGTCTTTCTTTAGAGCCTCGTATGTACAAGACCTGTGTTCTTTAAACCTTGAACTCAGGCCTTTTCTTTAACTAGGTAATCAGAAGGCAATAGTGAAACTTGTCTTTTTTTTTTTCCCTTGTCTTTTTCTTTAAAAAGATTTTTTTTTTAATATTTGTTTTGAGAGAGAGGGCGAGAGCATGAGTGGGGGAGGGGCGGAGAGAGAGAGAGGGAGACACAGAATCTGAAGCAGGCTCCAGGCTCTGAGCCATCAGCACGGAGCCCGATGCTGGGCTCGAACCCATGAACCACGAGGTCATGACCTGAGCTGAAGTCAGATGCTTAACCGATTGAGCCACCCAGGCGCCCTTCTTGTCTTTTTCTTTTTTAAACAAACACATTTGAGAGGGAAATGACTCAAACTTGTACTTTATCCAACTCACTTTTTTGATCTGTGTCTAATAACTGGTTTTTGAAGCCCGCATCTCTCTGCCTGCAGGACCCCTTTGCTCCCTTACTGGTCCTTTTTAAACAGCCACTTATTTAATAATCACAGTGAAGACTTTATTAGGTGGTGTGTGTACGTAGACTTGGAGACTCCGTGTGGACACAGGGCCACAGGCACGGGGAGTTCTGTGTCCCCCCAGTGTTGGCGGGATGGCCGGCTGCGCTCTGGAGGGCTCCAGGGAGGGCCTGTTGCTCTGTTTAGGGACAGCCGGTTCCCTTGCTAGCTGCGTGACGGGAAGTGTTTCCTTTTATTGGGCTATGATGCCCCCGTGTGCAGCTTCAACCCAGATCTTCAGTTTTGCCCCTGAGTCAATCCGGAACCCGTCTGTGACCCCTTGAGGCAACTGCCCTTCAGAGGTTTGCATTCAAGAGAGGTTGCAGGCTAACCGCTGTGGGCGTGTGTCATCAGTTGCAGGAGGTTTTTGTTTAAGAGTTGCTGACCTTAAAGGTTGGAGAGTTTCGTATAATAATCCAGACTTGTAGTTACTCCCTAAATCTGGAGGGTCTGCTCACCGCAGGGCTTCCCCCTTCCATGTTGGGGCTGGCTCACCTGAGGGGCGGCCGCCGCGTGCAGACCCTGGCACCGCTCGTCCTGCTTCCCTGGTAGCCGGTACCCGCCCCTGCGACGTAGCCCTTACCCGTGCTTTCTCAGCCGCTGTCAGCCGTTTCTCACGCGCCCTCCCTGGGGTATTTTGCAACCGTGCCCTCCGCTGTTCTGCCAGGAACTAGACACAGGCCTTCGGGTGCAGTCAGGGTGCGGTGGACCAGCCACACTTCTTCAGGTGGACGTTACGCTCCAGTGAGTGTAACTTGAGTTCCTGTTACTTTTTCATGGGGGGGGGGGGCAGGGATTCACATCGCCGACTCGCTGAGAGCTTTATGCCAACTCCAACTCCTCTGTTCTTGTTTTCATCAGTGCTGTTAACTGAGTTCTCCGTTTATGCCTCATTTACTTTTCCGAAATCTAAAGGGGCAACTTTCCTTTGGTACCTCTTACTTCCTCTTGTCGGTTAAGGCCAGAGTTGTAGCCTGTGAAAATACTTACTCTGAGCGTTGTCTTTACAAGTTTGAGAGATGATCACTGCGTGTCCGAGTTCCGTTTATTGACCGAATGCCACCTGAGACCACTCTCTTGGTTGTCACGGTGGTTTAGGTTACAGGTGAGGAAGCTAAAGCTTCCCGAGGTTGAGAACCTTGTCCAAGGCCAGCCAGCTGGTGAGTGGCGGGGCTGGTATTCAAACCCGGGTCTCTCCCCGTCCCGATGCGCTTCAGACCCAGGTCTCTCCCCGTCCCGATGCCCTTCAGACCCAGGTCTCTCCCCGTCCCGATGCCCTTCAGACCCAGGTCTCTCCCCGTCCCGATGCCCTTCAGACCCGGGTCTCTCCCCATCCCGATGCCCTTCAGACCCAGGTCTTTCCCCGTCCGATGCCTGCATGAGAAGGAAAGAGGTTGGGTGTGAGCAAGGCATTCAGGCTCAGGCACCAACAGCTACAAGCAGCTGTGTCTCTGGAGTGCCGATAGCATACCGATGTTGTCTCGGAAGGACAGCAGTGGGGTTGCGCCCTGCTCCCCAGTGTGGTCCCCAGACCAGCAGCCCTGCTGTCACTTGGGAGCCTGTTAGAGATGCAGAACCCAGGCCCCCACTTCAGACCTGCTGAATCAGAGTCTGCGTTCAGGGAGTGATTTACGTGCACATGAAGACGTGGGAAGCACCGCTGCGGTATATACGGTTTTCATCCTTCCGTCCTGTCTATACTGCCTGCACAAGTCTGGCTCCGAGCTCTCTGACAGTTGAAGGTTTTTTAATGGACTCAGATCTCATGTCTTTTCTATTTGAAATAATTTCACTTATGAAATAGCTGCAAAAATCATAAAGAGAATTCCTATATATTCTTCACCCAGATATTTTAAATGTTAACATTTTCTGTAACCACAGGACAGTGATCAAAATCTGAACATTAACATTAACACATTATCTAGTCTGCAGACTTCATTCTGATTTTGTCCGCTGTCTCATTAATGACCTGTGTCTGGGACGGTATCCAGTCTAAGCTCCTGTGCTATATTTTGTATTTATGCCTCCTTAAGTCTTTAATCTTGAGTTTTTTGCTCCTTCCCCCTGCACTCCCCCCTCTGCCCCCCCCCAACTGTGACCCGGAAGTGATTTTCTAAACTTCTTGGTATATATCCTGTCAGGAGTTGCAGGAAGTCAATTTGACCTGCTGCTAGTGATGTTAATTTTGGCCACTTGGTTGAGGCAGGTGGTAACTGCCAGGTTTTACCACATCAAGTTATTAGTTTTCCTTTTGTATTTAATAAGTGTCTTGCGAGGAAATGCTTCGATACTGTATACATACTTTGTTTCGTGTCATACTTTTACCCCCTAATTTTGGGTCTGTTGATACCTGCCGGAAGCAGTTTTTACTTGATTTTCTAATTCTGTCACTTTCTACGTTTATCAGTTGTGGTTTAGGTATGAGGATGAATCATTCCTCTTTTCCCTATTTATTTATTCATTTAAGAGTCACATCAATATGGACTCCTGGATTCTTATTTTTTGGATTATAATTGTGTTTTCTTGTAACGGTTCCAGATTTGGCCACTAGGAGCCCCTTTGGGTTGCCTCCTGAGTCCTTGTGAATCATCCCCACGATTTTCTGGGCACTCCTCTTTCTGGCACTACATAACATTCCCGGCTCATCTTGTACCTTCCCTGCCTTAGCCCTGGAGCCAGCCATTTCGCCGGGGGCCCTGGAAAATGGTGTTTCACAATCCATCATCTGAGTGTGCTTGTTGGTACCAGTGTCATTGCTGCTAGGCCCTCTCAGGACACACAGCTAAGAAGTGTGTGTGTGTGTGTGTGTACGTGTGTGTACGTACTTCTAATCCCTGTCTGTTTCTGTGTCTCTATATTAAAAGCCAGGAGTTCATACTGATGTTTCCAATTGCAGCTCCTTAACACAGGGTCCATTCCAGCCTCCCCCGCCATCCTTGTGTGTAACAACTTTCCTAACAGTCAGAGATCTGGCTCTCTTTATCTCAGGTGTGCTTACGTACTCAGTTGCTCAGTCTCAGAGTACCTGTGAAGCAGTTCCAGAACTGTTACGTCCCTGTGGAAAGTAGGGTACAGGGCTCGTGCGTAGTTATTTCTGAAACGGAGTCGGTTTTGAATAAAACTTGTCTTTCTCACTAGTGATGGAAAACTGGTAGTTATCAACTATAAACAGGTAATTACTAAAATAAAAAGTGTTTATGGTCCTCACCTTGGACACCACCACAGAACTGAATGATTGCCCCCAAAGTTTGACTCTGCTTACCAGCTCCCGTGTAGTGTTGGGCGGGCTATTCAGTCTTTCTGAAGTTAAGTTTTTTTCCCTTTGGAAACTTTTGCTTCATGCTGACTTTTGATGAGCGGCTTCTTTGCAGAAGCAGGAAAAACAGAACCTGTACTACCAAAGTGAACGAATGTTCTAGAAATGGTAGGCTACGACATCAGTTTTGAGCGAGAAACTGAGTTGGAGCCTGGCGCGATTGACCTAGACCGTGCCGGTCGTTAACTTGTCCACCCGCACCCAGGTACCCACAGTGTCTGCACATGCTCGAGCTGCTTCAGTACGAGCACTTCCGCAAGGAGCTGGTGAACGCTCAGTGCGCCAAGTTTATCGACGAGCAGCAGATTCTGCACTGGCAGCACTATTCCCGGAAGCGGATGCGCCTTCAGCAAGCCCTGGCGGAGCAGCAGCAGCAGAATAACGCAGCGGGAAAGTGAGAGCCGGGTCCGGGACTGGCTTCTGGGACGCGTCCATACTGCGCTCGTGCAGAGAACACAGAGACTCTCCTGGCTGCCTTCCCTGGGGCGGCGCCTAGAACTGTAGTGTACTGTTTAATGCAGCTAACTTTTTGCTAATAGATTACTTCTGTCCGACCAGAATTGTTCTCCTTTGGTTTCCCTGTGGATTTGTAAGTTATTATTAGTACTTGACCAACTGAATAAAAACAGAAACGTTAGGTGCTTTAAACCAGCTTAAGGAGTCGTGGGGGGGGGGGGCAAGGGGAGGGCCACCAAATGTCCCAAACTCTAATAAGCCTAGCTCTGTTCCTTACACGTGGTGGGGCCTGGGCAAGTCCGTCTCCCTGCTTCTTACTGTCCGTCTGAACAGCTACCCTGCCTACCCTCTGTCTACAGAATGAGGGGAATAGAGTGAATGATTTCTTTTTTTTTTTTTTAACGTTTATTTATTTTTGAGACAGAGAGAGACAGAGCATGAACGGGGGAGGGGCAGAGAGAGAGGGAGACACGGAATCGGAAGCAGGCTCCAGGCTCCGAGCCATCAGCCCAGAGCCCGATGCGGGGCTCGAACTCACGGACCGCGAGATCGTGACCTGAGCCGAAGTCGGACGCTCAACCGACTGAGCCACCCAGGCGCCCCTGTGAATGATTTCTTTAAATCAGAGCAGGAACTGCAGAAAGGTTCTTAAACTCTGCCCAAAAGGAGGACTTATCCGTATCCCCACTTGCTTTGCAAGAGGGCTTAAAGGAACAGGCGGCGTGTCACTGACCGGGTGACGGGAAGCAGAAGGTTGTTGGTTAACTTCTCATTGCACCCTTGGACCTTGGACTAGAATAAAGATGAGGAGCCTCAAATACTTGTGATCATCCAGCACAGCTGACGTTCCCGTGGCCGGCACCACACCCCAGGGCCACGTGACCTGCCTTGTCCTGCTCTCGTGTCGCTTGCAGAACCACCCGCGTCCATAAAGGAGGAGACTGAGGTTCAGACAGGTTAAGAAGCTTGTCTGCGGTGGTGATCGGCGTGCCTGACTCGTGGCTGGGACTCTGGCCACCACCACTCGACGACGTGGTCTCTGACCACCTGTGCCACCTGCCTCCGCCAGAGCCAGAAAGCCTCCTGAGACAGGAGAGCAAAACTGCCCGCAGTGAGTAGGGAGGCCGCATTAGGTGCACTGTGCTCTCCGTCACTGGCTACGGGACGTTGTACGTTCTAAAGCCGGACCAGGCGTTTTAGGAGCCATTCTTTGTAAATTTGTGGCATTTACGGTAAAAGATCCTAACTCCTTTGGAGATTTGGAATTTGCCTTTACTGGTAGGGACTTTTAGATATTTCTGTCACCTCCAATAATGCATCCCCAGTGCTGTTACTGTCACTCCTGAAGGCGTATTTTACCTGTATCTTAGAAATTCCCAAATATCACAGGCAAACTGAGGGTTCGTGAGCATTTTAATAGCACTGTTTAGACATAAACTATTTTTTACATCGTCATTCATTCATTTATTTATTGCTAACATGAATTCAAAGCAAGTACGCAACTGCTTTTATGCCAGAGCAGATCAGGAAATCAAGACACAACTGTCATCATCAACTCTTAATCTTCGGAGAACAACATCTCCACGAGGTTGGCCTGGAGACACTCGGATTCCACCAGTTTTTGAGGCTGTAAGAGAAGAGCAGTCTAATCTTGACCCACAGCTACAAAAATGTCATTAGGGAGGGAAGGAGTTGTTCTTCCTTGAGTTAACACAAATCTTACAATGGAGAAACCATGCTATTCAAAGACCATCATCTGGTTGTGACAAGTCTTATTAGATAGTTCTAATAACTATTTGCCTTAAGATAAATCATTAAAATACTCAGCTCCTGGACTAAAACAAGAGACAGCAAGCCCAGTACCATCGCCTTCCCTCAACTCGTTAGTTTAGAACTCATTAGTTTTGGCCATGGCCAAACTGGAGGAGGGGCCTTCTTTGGAGCCAGAATCCTGAAGTCAGTAGAAAACAACCATCGATGCTAGTATTTTAAGGAATTACGTTAACCAACTTTCTTGAGCAGTGCTTAGAGAATTTTAAAACAGAGTGGCTTTCACAAAGCATGAAAAAGACCTAATACTTAAGATACTGGCATTTTTAATAGTTTATTTGATTGCCCATAGGGATGGACAGCCAAGCTGTGCATTTTAATAGATCCCCACTGGGAACAAACATCAAGATCTTCTAAAATCTGAATCCAGAACAGGAGTTTTGACGGGGGCGGTTGTAGTCCCGCCACAATGACACGACAGACACTTACTGTTCCGTATTTAAGGAGTGTAGGCACCGCAGTTACTTTCAGGTTTTTTCTGAACTCGTTATTTGGATCTTTCCAACTGTTTCGAAAAAGAAAAAGTGATTATGGGTAACATTTACTTGGTTTCTCCCCATTTAATATTTGATAGATTCCTACATTTAGTCTTTCAGTAATCGCTGGTTTCTTTGTAAATGTTTGTAAAAGCTTGAGGACTAGGACTTTAATAGTGTCTGATTGTTTGACTTGCCCGACCGCCCTAAGCACGCAGACCCTTAGTCGCCGAGGCCCTTCCGCCTAAGTGCGCGAGTCTAGCATCCGGGGCAGGAGGGACTGCACACGGGCACTTACTAAGGTTTCTCTCCCACTTGGCAGTAGATGAACACACATCCTTCACTGACGTGCTTCAGCCCCTCTCGCACGACTGGCTCCGCTTTAAAACAAAAGTTGATAAGAAATAATTACTCATCGGCTCTAGAATCCGGCACGAGGAACAGCGTCCCTCCCCCCTCCCTTCCGTCTTCGCTCAAGTCCTCAGACTGTAACTGAGGTCGACCAGAAAACCACTTGAAGGCCGAGGGCCAAATCCGAGGGCAGACGGGCACCTAGAACGCTGCGGGGCGTCCTCGCTGACGGCGGACGACCGGCTCCCCTGTCCCGGACACACGAGGCGCACCGGGGACGGGACAGGTGTTCGGGGACTGGATGCGCGCGGTATCCGGGTCGAGCGGCGGGGAGGGTCGGCCAGCCCCCTCGTCCGGCTCTCGCTCGGCTCCCACGCCGCGGGCCCCGAGTCCCGGCCTCTCACCCTGCACGCAGTCGGGGCACCAGCTCTTCCCGCCGGCGTCCTTGGAGCCGGTAAAGTAGGCGAAGATGGTCTTGCCGTGGTGCTGCTCCACCGCCCGGCTGAACTCCTCGAAGCCGGACACGCTCACCACCTCGTAGCCGGCCATCGGGAGGGCGCGCCGCGCACCGCCGGCCGGGTCTCCGGGAGGCGCCGCCGCGGGACGGGGCGGGGAGCGGCCGCTTCCGGGGGCGCGGCCGGCGGGGCTCCACGGCGCTACGGGAGCCTGGGGCGGCCAGAAGGCCTCCGCGCCGCGTCCCGCCTCCGGCTGTGGCTGGCCCGTGCCCTCCGTGCTGGCTGTGCGCAGGCACCCGGGCTTCTGCCCCAGCCGCCCCGGCCCGGGCCCCATGGGCGGCGGCTGCCCGCCCCGCCGCCGTGCAGCCCCGGGACCCCAAGGCGGCTCGGGAGCCCTAACGGCTCCCAGGCCGCCCTGCGCCCGTTGCTATGGCGACCGCGCGAGCGGCCGGAAGCGCGGCCTAGCCGGCCCTCCCCCCCCGCCCGCTCCCCGGTAGCCGCGCCGCGCCCCAGGCCAGGTGGGCTCGGGCCGGGGCCGGGGGGACTCTGGGAAGCCGCGCCCGGACTCGTGGGCCCGGGGGACAGGAGCCCCTGAGCCGCGGCCGGCCCCGCCGCTCGCGGGCCCCGTCACCGCCGCTCCTGCGGAGCTCGGGGGGCCGGGGCCGAGCGCGTGCGTGCGTGTGTGCGGCGGCCCCGGCGGCGGGCGGCGGGCGGGGGGCCGAGCGGGGCGGCGCGGGCGGGCCTGCAGCCATGAGCGGGGCGGCGGGCCGCTGCGTGGGGCCCAGCCGGCCGGGGCGCGGGCGCGGGAGGCCGTGGGGGAAGAGGGGCGCCGCGGGGGCGCCGCGCGGCCGGGGAGCGGGGCGCCGGGCGACGACCTCGGCGTGGGACACGCGCTGCGTGAGCGCAGAGAGGCTGCGAGACTGTCGGCGGCCCCGGGGGAGGAGAGCGGAGGCCGACGCGGCCGGGGCGGCGGGGGCCGACGGGCCGGAGGCCTCGGAGACCCCCGGCGCCGCAGGCTCGGCGGAGGCCGCGGGGGACCCGGGCGCCGTGTGGGTGGACGGCGCGGTGGGGGAGCCCCAGGTGGTGGGGCCTGTCGGGTCGGTGTGGGTGACGGGCACCGGCGGGGAGGAGGACGGGGCGCCTTACCGGAGCCCCCGGGGCTGTGAGCGGAAAGGCCGCCCGGGATCCATGGGGCACGAGAGCATCCTGGAGCTGTGGCTGAAGGTGCAGGCTATGCGGGCGGCGGCGGGGTGCGGGGAGGGAAGTAGAGTGGAGCTCCACCCGGTGCCCGCGGGAGAGGGCCCGGTTGACAGGGGCGTGCCCGGCAGGGCCTCCTGGGTGGAGACGAGCCGGGGTGGTCTCACGGGGCCCTGGGTGAAGGGACAGGCTCGGGCAATGCCCCGGGCCTCGGGAGTGTCCACGGGCGTTGGGCCCGGGGCGGGTTGTGAGAGGGTCCCGGGCCTGTGCGGGCGGGGACAGGCGGCTGGCCTGCTGCCTGGGGGTGTGCCTGGGATGGTGCCCTACCTGCTGGGGAGAGGACAGGCCGCGGGGTGGCCCGCGCCTGTGGACAGGGAGAGGGGCTGGGGGAGTGCCCCTGGTCCGTGGGGCAGAGGGCAGTCCCTGCAGGTGCCGGGGGCTCCTGGCCCAGAGACCGTCTGTGGGGACACCCCGGGCTCATGGAGAGGGGGGCAGGCTTCGAGGGTGCTGCCTGATGCTGTGGGGGCGCCCGGCAGGGTGGAGGAGGAAGCCAGCTGTGCAGGTGCCCTGGGCGCGTGGCGGAACGGACAGGCCGTGGAGGGGATGGGGTCTGGGGGTGCCCCTGGCACGTGGGGCACCGGACAGCCCGTGGGGGTGCCTTGCGCTGTTGAAGAGGAAGCTAGATGTGGGGCTGACCCAGGATTCAGGGAACGGGGGCAGGCTGTGTGGGTAGAGACCGGCTCTGGAGGGGACCCGGGTTCCTGGGCAGGCGCACACGCCGCAGAGGCATGCGGTCCTGCCGAGCTGCAGGTGGGCCCTGGAGGCGCTCCAGGCCTGTGGAGTGTGGAGCAGGGCCTGGGGGTGCCCGCGGCCCTGGGGAGGGAGACGGGCTGCGGGAGCATCCCTGGTGTGTGGGGGACCCAGCAGCCGGTGGGGGCAGCGGTGGCGGGACCAGGGGCCCTGGGAGGACAGGCGGGTTACGGGGCTGCCCCAGGCCTGTGGGACGGGCAGCGGGCCCTGGGGGCGCCGGGGGTGGTTGCGGGGGACACGGGCTGTGGGGGTGTTGTGAGCCTGTGGGACGGGAGGCAGGCTCTGGGGGAGCAGGAGGCCCTGCCGCCCGCAGCGTTGGGGGCACCCGGGCCTGCGGGTCAAGAGGCCGGCCCCAGGGACGTGTCTTGTCTGTGCAGAAGGAGACAGGCAGAGGGGCTGCCTGGGGCCGCAGTCCTGCCCAGGCACAGGTGCGGCCCGGGGGGGTTCGCGAGGGCGCCCGCGGCCGTGCCCGCCGCCGTGTGGGTGTCCGGCTCCACGTGCCGGGACGGCGGCTCTCGAGGGGGCTTGAGCCTGTGCGACGGCGTCTCTGCCGCCCTGTTACCCGTGGCTCCCGAGGGGCCGTGGTCTGCGGGGGAGACTGCGGCTTCTGCAGCTTTCCCAGGCCCGTGGGAGAGGAGGGGGCAGGCCATGGGGGGTCCTGAAGCGCCCGGGCTTGCGGGGCAGGAGACGGGCCCTGGGGGTGTGCCGAGACCTTGGGGACGGAGACCGAGTGCAGGGGCGTCTGCCGCTGTCCCGGTGCCCGTGGCTCCCAGGACGCCCCGGCCGGTCCGGGAGGAGTCCACCCCCGGGGGTGTCGCAGGCCTGTGGGGGGAGAGGGACACGGTGCAAGCACCCGTAGACGCCAGGGGTCCCTCGCGGGTGGGGCTGCCCCCCAGCGCCGGGATGCCTGGGCCCACGGGGGAGAGGCTGGGCCCGGGGGGCCCCTCCGGCTCGCTGGGAGGGGGGCAGGCTGCTGAGATGCCTGGGGCCGAGGGGGTGCCCACGGCGGCGGGGGCCCCCGGGCCGATGATGGCCAACGCCAGCTGTGGGGATGTCTCGGGCGTGTGGGGACAGAGACCGGTGACGGAGGGACCTGTGGATGGCCTGTGGCGGAGAAGAGCCAGCGGGCCGGTCCCTGAGGCTGCCAGGGTGCCCCTGCCTTTGGGGGTGCTCGCGGCTGTGGGGGTGCCCGCAGCGGGGCGCGTGCCTGCCGTGGTGTGGGTGACTGGGTGTGCCGGGGAAGAAGCCGCCGAGGCTGCCGCCGGCCTCCCAGCGTCCAGGACGCCGTCTGCGGAGGGAGCTGGGGCTTCGTGGGGGGAGGCGGGAGGCAGACAGGCAGTGGGGGCGCCTCTTGCCCACGGGTGTGGGACCCAGTCCTGGAGCTGCCCGCGGCCCCCAGGGGAAGAGAGCCACTGTGAGAACGTGCCTGCGGCCTCAGGGACAAGAGGCCCTGTGCCCCCGGTTGCAGGGCAGGAGACGGGCATCGGCCATCTCAGAGGTCACCCGCAGCAGAGTGGGGGGGCACAGGCCGGAGGAGCGTCTGCAGTGAGGGTCCGGGGGAGCCCTTTGGGGGAGGACAGGTTGAGGGGGGCCTTCTCATAGCACGTGTAGGGAACGGGGTGGGGGGTGTCCTGGGCTCTTTGGGAGGGGACAGGCTGGGGGGAGGTTGGTCCTGGGTTGTAGACGGAGGCGCAGGCCGTAGGGGTGTCTTGGGGATCTGGGACAGATGCTTTGTGGAGGCTTCCTGGGTCTATCGGGTGACAAGTTAGGAGGTGTCCTGGAGCAGTGGGGAAGGGACAGGTTGCAGAGAGAGGGGCGTCCCAGGAATGTGTATAGGGGAACAGTGGGGTGGGTGTCACTGGACTCTGTGTACGTGTGTGTGTGTGTGTGTGTCAGTCACTCGAGGTATCTTGCAACGGGGGGCCGGGGTGGGGGGGGGGGGCGGTCACCTAGTGTTTCCCTAGTGCAGCCCTGAGTCCTAGGCCTTTGGCTTCCGGGGAAAGTGTCGCCACATAGAACTCGCAGGGGCCCCGGCCCCAGCTCTGCGGGCTCCTCCGTTCTGCGGCGGCTGCCCTGGACTGTGGTGACCGTGGTGACAAAAGCCAGCGGGACTGCCTCGCCCCCGTGCCCTCCCGTCTTCGTTGTCGCTCTCGTCTCTGCAGCTGTGGGAACAGGGAATCTTGAACAGCTGCCCTTCTGTTCCTACACGTGTATCTGTCTTGAAGCAAATCCAGTCTACAGACCTTGGGTTTACTCAAAAGCTTAAATTAGGGATTTTTTTTTTTTTAAACCTGGATTTCCCAATTGATTTGCTGTAGGATTCTTTGAGAGCACAAACACACCAGTACGTCTAAAATGAATCGGTTTGTGGAAAATCAGCTTAATTCAACAGACGTTGAGTTCAATTATCTGCTCTGCTCAAAACCCTGTGTTGTGGGGAATCTCAGAGCAGCAGGACCGGGCCCGGCCCCCCGGGAAGCTGGCATAGCTGGAAGGCTGGGGCCTGGCCGTGACGTAGGTCAATAACAGAGACCGGTGTGTGGTCGGCACGCCACGAGGCAGGCGTGATCGGCGTCTGAGGAGGCGGTCCGAGACAGCGGGGTGAGCGCGGCCACGTCCCTACAAATCCTGACAAAACGCTTTCCGGGCTGTCAGCTCACGGGGTGCGTGTGGGGGGTGTGGGGTTGCAGGTTTTGGGGGCCCTTCCGCGCTACTCAGTGGCAGATCCTGGCAGGGATCTCGGTGTTCTGACCCCGAGGCCTCACCCGGAGCCGGTCGGCTCTGCCCTGCCGAGCTAGCCCGGGGAGTGAGCACGCCGCCCTTCGCCGAGTGGCTAGGGTTTGCTCATGCGGACTGTGAGCAGAAGGCTGCCTGGTTCCCGTGGCAGAGCCGTTTCTGGAGTAACGCCTCACTGGTGGCCCTTGAGGTTTGGGCTCGACGGGTAGCCACTCACACGGTGTCCCCCGTTCTCTTGGAAAGGAGGATTCCAAAAGGGAAGACGCTTTTGTGGAGGACCCTGGCCGGTACCTTCCCGGAGCACCCGCTGGTCAGCGCGAGGCTGCCGCGGGCCTCCTCTAGAGTACTGTCCTCTGAGGGTGGCATGGTGTCCCCTCCTTCCGGTGTTTGATCGCCCTTGGTCTGAAAGCAGCCTCCTCCCGTTGCAGGCGATGACCGATGACCGATGACCGTCGGCGGGCTCTCGCCGGCGCTCCGCCCTCTGACGGAACGGGCCGCGGCAGGCCGGCTCCCCGCCGTGCTCATCTAGCCTGGCGTCCCACTGGACGGGAGGAGTGAGCACCCAGCGCCAGACCCAGGTACTTCTGTCGTCTTGTCTTCAGGTTTTTAGCGCGACGCGTTTGGAACAGAAGCTGCAGGAAAAGGACGGCCAACGCCTTTTAAACCACCTTCGAGATCTGACACTTTGAGCGGCGTGTGCTGTTCTGCCCTCCGGTGTTTGGGGAGCCGTTTCAAAGCCAGCTGCGGCCGTCAGCACACTCCACTGCTAAGTATTTTAGAGCACTCCTGCTTACGCACTATCACACCTAAGAAAACGGACAAAGGTGATTCCGTAACATCACTTAATAACCAGTTACCCTCCGGCTTCACCTGGTCGCTACCGAAATACGTTTCCCTCCGACAGTGAACTTAGGAAAATCTTCACACAGCAAAGCCGAGTTCTACAGGGAACGCCCAAGTTCCGTCACTGTCCCACTAGTTTCCTTGCGTGTCTGTTCTCCAGTCTGTCCTCCGCAATCCACTCACCGGCGCGTCGCACGTTCTGAAATGCACAGCGTGAGCTGCAGGCCCGGCGCCGTGCGGAGTCGCCCTCCAGAACTGACTCTTGGAACTTCCTCTCCGAATTTCCGCTTTCCCTCGATGCAAACTTTAGGTCTGAGTTGGATACCTCAGAACGTACACATCTTGTCACGTTTGCTGAGTTTAGACCAACGTGTACACAGGTGTCACTCATGCCTCTGTCAAGATAGAGATCTTTTCCATGGCTCCAGAAAGTTCTCTCACGCCCCTTCCTACCCTTCGCAGGCAGCCATTCTGGTTTTTTCCACCGTGGGTTAATTTTGCCCATTCTAAGTCGAACCGTATCGCGCCTACTCCTTGACGTAAGGCTTCTTTCAGCGGGTGTGACCCTCTCTCTGTCCTTACGTGGGTCGTGGTCTGTTGCTTTGTAACAATCCAACCTCTCGTGTGGGTTTTTACAGATGAAGCTGCCGTGGACATTCTTGTACACGTTTGTAAACATGTTTGCGTTTCTGTGGTGTAAATCCCCGGAGTGAGATCGCTGGGTCACAAGGCAGGGGTGTGTTTAGTTTTCTAACAAACCAGCGGACCTTTCTCCTGGGCTGTGCCGCTTCCTGTCCCTACCGGCGGCGATGGGCACCCTGGCCCCTTCGCCAGCCCGGCGGTGTTTGTGTTCATTAGGGCCATTCTGGTGGGCGTGGCGTAATTGCTCCGTGTGGTTTTCACCCAGAAAAGTTACAGTGACAGTACCCAGAATTCCTGGGTGCCCTGCTCCTACTCCCGGATTCCCCACATGCTAACACTTCTGTTACGTTTTCCCTCCCTCCGTTCTCTGTCTCTCCCTCTCTACACACGCGTGTTGCAGGCACACACATACATGCACACGTGCTCACACATACGCACATACACATCTACACGTGCATGCACACGCATTTTCTAAACTGGCAAAGTACAAGTGGCAGCCGCGATACCTTTTTACCACTAAGGACTTGGTGTGTATTTCCTGAAGACAAGGACTTCTCTTACGTAGTCATAACGTGGTGATGGAAATCAGGAAGCACACGTGAGGACAGTGTGGCCATGTGATGTTCAGGCCGTCCTGAGGTTTTGTGAGTTGGCCCAATGATGTCCTTTACAGTGAAAGCAACCAGGGTCACTAAGCTGCGGGACTCATCATGTTTGCTTAGCTCCTCGGGTCTGAACAGTTTCTGAGACTTTGTATTTCACGACATCAACATTCTTGACAAATGCAAGCCAGTTATTGGGCGACTTTCCATCCGTTTGGGTTTGCCCGACCTTTCTAGTGACCTTCGGGAAAACCCCAATGTGATGCTGAGTCCTCGTGTGTCCCGTTGGGAGGTACGCGTGTCGACCTCGTCAGTCCCCCACCCGGCAGTGTTCACTCCAGCCCCGGGATGAGGGTGACGGTGGCACCCGCCAGGCTTCCCCTGTAAAGTCGCTGGCCCGTTCACCTTCCATAGTCGGGGGTGTCTGACTTTGAGACCTTGTTCACACCCTTTCACCCCTAGACTGATCTCCTAGTTCAGCCTTCATTGGTACTTTTTACCCTGATGGTTGCTACATGGTGACTGACCTCTTGGTATC
The DNA here is from genome assembly GCF_022079265.1 of Lynx rufus. Classification (NCBI taxonomy): domain Eukaryota; kingdom Metazoa; phylum Chordata; class Mammalia; order Carnivora; family Felidae; genus Lynx; species Lynx rufus. The sequence continues at coordinate 12,174,507 of NW_025814843.1, read as the reverse complement.
AGAGCAGATTCATCGAGCCTGGCCGTGTCCGGGAGGGTACTGAGAAGGGCCCTGACCTGGCCAAGTGGGAGCCCCTCCAGGCTGACTCCGCTGCCCCTTCACACGTCTCTGTCGATCTGTGGCCACATTTGGTATAAGAAGGTATTCCGGGGCCAGCATGTTTTTCCTCTGTCCCAGCCCCGGAATTGGCCATCCTCCTCCCTCTGGTGGAGAATGGAAGTTAGAACTAACATGTGGGTACTGAGTAGGCACACTGATTCCCGGGGGCTCTCGTGCGAGGCCGTCCCGGAGGACAGAAGTGGGGACAGGTGTCCGTACCCGTGTGCCTGTGCACTTCTGCGTGGAGATCGACACGGGCGGTGCACCCCGCCTCCCCCGCCCCCCAGCCCGGGCCAGCTCACACGCACGCCGTCCGTGGCAGCCCGGCACCTTCCATTTGTGACTCCTGTCATCAACCCCAGTTATCCACATGTCGTGTCTGCTCGGTCTCAGAACGTGCAGGGATTTCACTGCTGCAATCTCGTCTGTACCTCCCCAGGCAGAGCCCCGCCCTCAAGAGCTCAGCATTGTTTTAACCCGAGGCTGCATAACCTAGTTACTCAGGTTTATTTTTCTTACCCCTCACTCTGTGTGGTTATGTTACTCATTACAGATTCAGTTTGGCGCACGGGTTTCTGTTAGTATTCATTTTCAGGGTTTTCCTTTATTCTTACGGATTTTGTTCCTTCCCTTCCTGCCTCCCTGTCTGCTCCACGTGACACATTAGCGGGGCCCCCCGTGTGCCGACGCCAGAAGGCGTCGGAGAGTGTGATCCCCTCCCGCACCTCCTCCGTCCCGCCCTCCCACACCCCACGCACGTACCTGACCAAGTCAGTCTCTGATGTTCCGTTCCTAGGTTTCTTGGCACAAGTGATCAGACGCACGCGTATCTTGTCATGAGAGATCCGTTCCCCGCTCGAAGGGTAGCAGTCACGGACCGTCTTTGTGCACCGGCCCTTTGCACGGAGCAGGGTGTCTCAGCACCGCCTGCTGGGGTTTAGAGAGGGGTGCACACGGAGGCTCACTCTTTCTTCCTTCTTCCAAGTGCTCCCAGCTGACTCGGCCGCTGTCCTACATGGACCTTCAGGTGGGTTCCGCACTTTGCAGTTACCAGCGGGGACCCCCTGTCACCAGTGTGGTGGCTGCGGGGGGGTGGGGGGGGAACGCCTGTGGGCCTGTCCCCGGGGCCGTGCGGGGACCCCCTGTCACCGGTGTGGTGGCTGCGGGGGGGGTGGGGGGGGAGCGCCTGTGGGCCTGTCCCCGGGGCCGTGCGGGGACCCCCTGTCACCGGTGTGGTGGCTGCGGGGGGGTGGGGGGGGAGCGCCTGTGGGCCTGTCCCCGGGGCTGGGCCCTGCCTACAGCTATACCTGCCACAGCACGGCCTCCCCTCTCCCTTGTTGCAGTCGGCTGCTGGTTCAGTGTGTTTTTAATTTGTGTTTTTATGAGATTGACCAACTTTTCCTATGTTACAGTGTCATGTTTGTATCTTTTTGTATAATTGGTCTGCTCCTGTGTTTTCCCATCTCCTACTGTTGTGATCTTTTTTCACCTCCCTTTTAAACATGTGTTTATATAGGGGACACTTTGTATTTATAAATACTTTTCTTCTAAGATTTCAGCTCTTTGATTTTGGTTATGGTGTTTTAAAATAATTTTTTTTAGTATTTATTTCTCTTTGAGAGAGAGAAAGAGTACGCGTACAGGGGAGGTTCAGAGAGAGAGGGAGACCCAGAATCCGAAGCAGGCTCCAGGCTCCGAGCTGTCAGCACAGAGCCCAACGCGGGGCTCGAACCCACGAACTGGGAGACCGTGACCTGAGCCGAAGTTGGACGCTAACCGACTCAGCCACCCAGGCGCCCCTACGGGGGGTTTATCTGAAAGTGACTCTTTGTCACGTGATCACACGTGTGCACTTTCTTACGAGAGCCCAGAGGCCGTCCCCAGATTAAAGGCATCATGGAGTGTGCACAGACCCTCGGGGCCGTTTGCTGCATGGGGCCTGTGGTTGTGAAATCATTCGTTCCCCTTGACTCAGTAATCCCAGAACAGGTGTTTTGTCGTAGGAAATGCTTTAAAATGAGGGAAAATAAATGCGTGGCGATATTAATGGAAGTAATGTGTCCGTTGGTGGAAAAATGAGAACCGTGTAAATGGTTAATAGGGTTACAGCTCAGCTGAGCATGAAAAGGCCATTCATGGGAGTTTGGAAAGCGCAGCCATGGAAAATAATGAAAACAGTAGGCTACGGAAGTGCCCGTGTTCATTAAGGGAAAGACAAAACAAAACTCACTTGTGTCAGGATTAAAACTGACCAAAACTGAAGCCCTCGTAGGAGGCGTGCAGGGACCGTGGGGACCAGGTGTGCTGAGGTGCAGGGCGGGGTGGCGCGGCCAGCAGGTGGGCGGCTGGGCGTCCACAGCGGCGTCAGCCAGGCTCAGCATGGACGGCGGCACCTCTCCCGGAACCTGGCGCTTGGAGGCGAGGCAGAGACCAGGGCGCGAGGGGCTCTCCGGCCGCCGTTTGGGGCTTTGCCTTTCGGAGGAGGACCCCGCGTGCTGCCGGGCAGCGGCGGGGACACGGGGGAGCCGGGGGCGTGCGAGAGTGGCCGCTTCTGTCCACGCACAAGGAGAATGCATCTCAACAGGGACGCTCGGGTGGGGAGAGCACACCCTCCCACGTGGCGCAGTGTGTTCTCACACGCTCCCACCTTTGTTTGCCTTTTTTTTAAGAACCAGCTGCAGTTTAACAGGAGTGTTCCTGCACATTCCAGCAACTTGGCCGCGCGCTATTCCTGCCCCGACGCGATCAGAATCGAGAAACTGACGCACTCGTCTGGCGAGTCCTACCGTGGCGGGGATCCGGGCTTCAGAGCCGGGCCCGACGTGAGCGGCTCAGCCTCCTTCTCCGTCATCTCCGAGGAGAGGCTCAGCTATGCCGTCCACCTGGCCAAGAGGGACGTGAGGCGCAGGCAGTTCGAACAGCACGTGAGACAGCAGCGTCTCAGAAGCGAGCCCCAAACCTCTCAGAGGTGGGGACACCCCGAGCACAAGGTGCCCGAGCACAGGGAGCAGAGGAAGGAGGCAAGGAGCCGGGAAATGTGTCACTGCAGCCACGAGACGTGCGGGCGGGGAGCTTCCTGCTCGGGTGCGAAGGTTCGCCTGTGTACCCCTCAGCCGGGGCAGCCCCCCGCCCTGGAGCCGGGGCCCCAGCCGCACGCCAGGATGGGTGGCCCGCGGGGCCTGCTGGGGGTGCAGAGACTCCAGGAGGAGCTGACCACTTGCGTCCGTAGGATGGAAGAAGTAATTAAAAGAGGTGAGAGCAACAGGGCTCGTCACTTGGATGGGAGGCCGAGAGCGGGGGGGTGGGGGGGGTAGCACACACTCCCTCGGGACCCCCACCCCCAGGAGCCTGAGCACCGGTGACAAGGCACGCGGACTTTGACCGCGCGTGCGGGAGGGCTTTCTTCCTGGCGACCTTGCCCCGGCCTGGCCTCTGCTCCCGGCAGAGCCCCCCTGGGCCATTCGCTCCTGCAGGTGGCCCCCCGACGCCCCCACCCGCGGTCCTCCGGCTCCTGGATGCAGGCGACCCTTCTTCATCCAGAAGCCCTTCTGGCAAAATTGTTTGTGCTTTGTTGAACAAGGAGCGTGATATGTGCGTATTTCCACAAAGTCTGTTTTAACGTGGCAGTGACGGGGCTGGGGCATGTGGGACGTCTGACCGCTGACCACCGGGCACAAGGGAGGGCGCGTGGTCGTCACAGACCGGTTCCACAGCTGTTCAGTGTTCTCTTCGCCCCGCGTTTGCCCGGGGCGCGAGGGCTAGGGCTGTGCTAGTTGCTCGGACTGCAGGGGCTCGAGGAGCCGGTGCTGGGATCCGCTCGGGGTCCGCTGTGGCCCTGGGCCTTGCAGGTGACTCCGTGCACGTCTTGTGCGCGCGTCAGGAGGGGGGCAAGGTGCCTCTTAGAAAACCAGCCGTGATTGGATGCGCTAGAACAGAGATACGTCGCTGAGGAGGTTGTGGCCAGGAAAAGTGATGCTTGTTTCTGACCTTCCGTGGGGCCAGCTAACGGTGGGGGACGCGGGGGAGTAACAGTTGCAGAATTTACAGGGTCTGAGACAAAACACAGTTGCGTGGGGAAAAGAGTTCCTGCCCGTCCTGGGCCAGAAGGGACATCCCCCTGCGGTCTCCGTGAAGAGCGTGGTACCGGGCGCGGTTCAGACACCCTTGCGCCAGCTCAACAGCGCTCCTGCTGCTCGGGGCTCTGGCGGAGTCCGGGCTGTTGGGGGACAGAGCCACAGGGCCCTGCTCTGATGACACGGCCTGACGCGGGCACTAGAGAGAGCTCCCCAAGCCCCGGGGAGGGACTGAGTCGGGTGTTTGCTCATTTGTTTTTTAGTTCAACATTCCAGGTTGTCGCAAGTCCGTACCTTCTTTGTTTTTTTTGTTTTTTTTGGTTTTTTGGTTTTTTGGGTTTTTTTTAGCATTTATTTATTTTTGAGAGAGAGAGAGAGACAGAAACAGAGCATGAGTGGGTGAGGGGGGCAGAAAGAGAGGGAGACACAGAATCCAAATCAGGCTCCAGGCTCTGAGCTGCCAGCACAGAGCTCGACACGGCTCAAACTCAAGAGCCGTGAGATCATGACCTGAGCCGAAGTCGGACGCTCAACTGACTGAGCCCCCCGGGCACCCCATACCTTCTAAACTATAGCGACAGCGTCACCACAATTGACAGCAAATAGGTACAAAAACCTACAGTGCGTACTTGAATCAGGTGTGTGCACTTGCTTGCGGACTGGGAGCAGCTCGCCCCGTCCGCGGGTCCCTCCAGGGGCTGTGACGCGCCTGGCTGTGCTTCCCAGGTGTGGCCGGACACCGGCTGTTCCGTTAACCCCCCACCCCCCCACCCCCCGCCTGAGCCGGATGCCGTCCCCTACATCCACGGTGCCCGTGCTGCGAGCCCACACGAGACCCAAGCGGTCTGGCTCCCGGGCTCCCGGGAGACAGCGTCTGTATCTACAACTCCCGATTTCAGAGTTTTGCTTTTTTCAAAATGAACGTTTTTCGTCATTTGGCTTTTTGGTGAGTAAGTGTTGAATACTTGAGTTTATAAACTACACTTGGACGAGGAAAACGTTGCTTTTCCGGCTTTGTGTGCTGGAGTTTGTGGAAGAGCTGGTTTTGGATGAACGTATTTGGGAACCGCGTCTAGAGGAAGGGATGCCTGCATGCCCCTCGGAATCTTCCAGAAGCAGAGTCTTTGAGCCCGTGTTTGGAGGACGTGGAGTGCCCGGTGGACCAGGGTGTGCTCCGTGAGCAGCGTGTGAAGGCTGTGGGCAGCCCAGCAGCCTTACTGTGTCGGTGCAAAGATTTCTCTTTTAGATTCAGGATGAGAAAGTGTCAAAGGAATCTTGTCAAGCATATAAATAAGCCGATGAAGGATTTTTGAGAAATTAGAAAGCATTACAGGTTTTGGCTCGATAGGAAGAATTTTAAAGCGGTAAGTGACGCTTCACGGTGGCGTAGACTGTCCACTGGGGTCTGGTTGCGGTTCTTTCCGCGTGGAGGGCCTGTGAGGCCTTCACGCCTCTTCCGTGCGTGAGCTACGCACACACCCGCACGGTCCTCGTTTCTTGGCCGGTGAAAAGTGTTTTATGGGAGCCCCATTTTTTTTTTTTTTTTTTTTAATAAAAGCAGAGGTCTCCAACTGTATCATCTTTGGGAATAATTGAAAATTTTATAAGTTTCCATCTGTAGTGAGTAATCCACTTTCGGGGAAACGATGTTTGCAGATAGAACGGAAGAAGCTTTGGAACCGGATGAGGAGCAGCGAGCCCGCGTCAGGAGGCAGGAACAGGCCGTGCGCTGTGCCCGGATGCTGTACTCCCTGCAGCAGCAGGTGCGGAGGGTGGGGGCGCCGGCCGCCAGGGCCCCACCGTCTCTGGAGCGCTAGCACACCGGGTGGTTTGTGAGGCCGAATCTCCTGGACGTGCGGACACGTGACTCCTTTTCCTTTTGCCACCTGCCTTTACGTGTGTTTGTGTATTACGTGCATATGGCCCAACTCTTTAGCGGTTTTTGGCTTTTTGGGGTCATAGGTTCTTGGGAATCCAGTAAAAGCCCCGAGTCCTTTGCCCGGAAAACAGTGCTTGTACGGCACGTATTTCTGTGGACACAGGCCAGTCAGGTACCCTGGAGCCCCCGTCCCAGCTACAAGCCGCAGCCCGAGAGGAAATCTCGTGTCTGTGATGCACTGCACATGCAGTAACAGTAAACACTGGTTGTCTTTACCCAGTGGTGAGGAATGGGGGCCATGTCGAGGGTCTCGGGATGCTTTTCGTGGCGATAAACAGATAGTCACGTTCTTTATGTTGCAGCTAGATTGTTTTTAAACATCTGTTGTTGTTGTTTTTGTAAATGTTTATTTATTTTTGAGAGAGAGACAGGGTATAAGTGGGGCAGGGGCAGAGACAAGGAGACCCAGAACCCGAAGCAGGCACCAGGCTCCGAGCTGTCAGCCCAGAGCCCGACGCGGGGCTCGAACCCACAAACCGCGAGATCATGACCTGAGCCGAAGTTCTATGTTGTAACCAACTGAGCCACCCGGGCGCCCCATAACATTTATTTATTTTTAAGAGACAGGGCACGAGTGGCAGAGGGAACAGAGAGAGAGGGAGACAGAATCGGAAGCAGGCTCCAGGCTCTGAGCTGTCAGCACAGAGCCCAACGTGGGGCTTGAACCCACGAACGTTGAGATCATGACCTGAACCAAAGTCAGACGCTTGACGGACTGAGCCACCCAGGCGCCCCTTAAATGTCTGTTTTAACTTTGGTGCCTCACTCTTTAATCCACGTTTACTGCATTTCCGGTCACTTAAGTCCCATGTTGGCTTTATTGCTTGAACCAGAAACTGGATGTTTTCATTGAAAGGAAGTGCCCTAGTCTGATTTTGCTCTGTATTCTTCTGGGGTTTGGTTTCAGTCCTGAACCCACACTGCCGCCATAGAGATTGTTCCGGAACACGCATCTGACCCTGTGGGAGCTCTCTGAGGCACAGGGTGGACCCCGTGCTCTGGCGTGGCCCTCCCCCCCTTTCCAGGGCCGCCTCCACCTTCGCTCCTTCACGTTATGTTCCCGCGATGCCGGGGACCTGGGGTGGAAGGTGGGCACTGTGCCGTGTTCACCACCTGGGGCTCCAAGCCGGGGCGCTGCTCCGGGTACGTGAGTGAAGAGCCTTGTGTGAATTCAAGTGCCGTGATTTAAACAGTGGTCGTAGTTGGACAAGACATGCTGTGTCTTCTTTTACCAAAAAGTCGTGTGGAAAGAAACTGAGTTTTCACTTCTCCCCCTTTATGAAACAGGTGAAAGAAATCCAGGAAGAATTGGATAAATTGAGTCCACGTAAGATTAAACATACCGAGAAGGTAGGCTGCGGATTGGTGTGGTTGACCTTCATTCCTTGTAAATGCATCTCCGGTGTTTGGCGGGCACCGTGTAGGGGTGCCCTGTGCCTGCTTGCAGAGCCTTAGTGAGGGCCGAGCAGAGTAAATATTCTGAATTCGGGGTCGCCTTCCAAGGAACAGAGTCTGAAAATAGATTTTTGTTGCTGTTGTTGCTGCTGGTGTAAGAAACTGACAATAGGAAGGAAAAGATCCTTTGCCACGAGAGAAGGTTTCAACGTTTTAATCCCCTTTACCGTGAAGAACTTTCACAACAGAAACAGTTGTCTGTGGAAGGAAGACAGGCCGTAAATGTCGGTGAGGGTGGGTTAATGTTGACAAGTTCTGAGTTTCGAAATAACTTCCCATCTGTCCCCCCTCGCCAGTCGTGGGCGATGTCCCGGCTGGCGGCTGCCCACCGAAGCGCCATCCGGGCCCTGCAGGTGTTTGTGACCCAGTTCGCCGACCGCGGGGAGCGGCCCCTCCCTGCCCGGTGCAGGGAGCTGGGCGGCCTCATTCGCCAGCTCTCCCTCTGCTCCGCCAAGCTGGACGCCGACTCCTCTGTGTCCGAGGTGGTCATAGACATCCTGCGGCAAATCGAGGTATGATGAAGCGGACTCCAGGTTTTGTTCAGAGTGCTTTGCGTCTAAGGGAAGCAATGTTTTCCATCGCCCGGTTTCATTGGGATTCACAGAGACGACCAGACAGACCGGCCGCCTGGCGGTGAAGCCTTGCGGAGGACGGGGGCAGCCCTTCGTTTTTGTTTTGTGGCTTTTACAGTCTGGTCTGTAAAGTTGCATTTCACTTGTTTGAGAACGGGCGGCTCGGTATAGAACACACAGCGACCGTTAACCGGGTCCGTTGATTAACCGGAACGCTCCATTCCCTGACCACACCATCCGGGAAAGAATTTTACTGGCACAGGAAAGGAGAGAGTACAGCAGTCTTCTGTCAGTGCTTGGAGGAGGGCACCAGCGGGCAGCTAGTGGGCAAGAAGAAATTGGCAAGAAAGGTCGATTTGGGGCAAGAAGAGATACTTGTCTATGAGCGCACAGCTTCGAGGCTTGTGGCTGCAGACCTCTGGAAACCACAGCCGGCAGGTGCAAGTCAGGATGGGGTAGGGTCTTGCGTGGTTGCCGGTGACAGTGCCTTCGTCCCCGTGGCCCTCGGAAGCTTGCCGAGTGCCACCACGTGAGCCTGCCACCCGTCCCTGACGCGGCCCGTGGGCTGCAGGGGTTTCCGGAGCGCTGTGTCCTGGTGACAGGTCACCGAGATGCCAGCGGGATCTCACTGCCCCGCACGTCCGCCCACAGACGGAAGGCGAGCTCCGTGTCAGTGTGACCTGGGAGGGAGGGGGCGCTGGAGGGGGAGTTCCGGGTGGGTGACGCCCTCGGTGGCCCTCGTGGCCCCTCTGCCCTGACCGTTGCGGCAGCCGGCGCGGTGCGTGTGGTTTGCAGGTGGTGTAGGGAGAGCTCGCTCTGGGACGGCTCAGACCTGCGGACGGCGTGGCAGGCCACGGGTGCTCTGCCCACTAGAAACATTTGTTGGCCACGCTGATCTGCTCGGAGGACACGTGTTTACAATTCTGGAAAGGGCCTCAAGGGGCTACCCGGTGCTTTCCCCGACTTTGCAGGGGTACCGGAACCTAACCTTTCCTAAACACGATGTCCGCCCACTCCGACTTTGGAATTCCTCGGTAGTGCAGGACGTTCCTTCTGTCTCGTTGAGGAGCCGTGCCGTCCCACGGCCCGCTGCCACCCGGAGGACGTCTCCCTGCCATGCTCACTTGTGCCCGATGCGTCCGGACCGGACGATGGGTGGGGGCACTCAGGAGAGCGTGCGTCTCTTTTAGGAAGGGGGCACAGGCGTCCTCCCTCTGGGGTGGGTGAGTGACCGAGGTCCCTGGGCATGTGGAGTAGTTGATGGAAACATATATAAAATGCGGTTCGTTTGCACGCTGAAAATACTGTTGGAGTGTATGAGATGCTTATTGAGAATTAAAATGCTTGTAAAGCGTTATGTTCTGAAGACTTTGGTTAGTTTCCAAAATGTGGTGATCCTTATTCTTAAGATTTGGTTGCCTTTAAAAGTAGTCACATTCTTTATCTTTTTGCCGTTGGTTTTAGCGAACTAAACGTGTAAAAGAACGTGCAGAATCCTTCTGATTAGACAGATGTCCTCAGTAAAAAAGTTTTCAGATTAAGTTAAACAGCAATTGGACGACCATGAGAGTTGGCCGTTTAACGGCACGTTTATCCGGAGACCTCGCTTTCAGTTTTGTGATCAGCAGTCAGACTTTTGTGAGACACGCTAAGAGAACACTGGTTTCGCGGCAGGCTTTGGAGTCCCTCCTGGAAAAGAAACTGTCACCAAAAAAGGTGAAGAAATGTTTCCCGGAAGTTCAGACCAGGTTTCCCGTTGGTGGCCCCAGGGCCTTGGAGAGATGGCGGAGTTCTTCGCCAAAAGGCGAGAGGAGACCCCTCCTAGCAAAGGAGATCCTTCTGCAGGAAGCGCGACAACCTTCCAGGGCAAACAGGCTTCTTGCTGGTATGTGTCCTGAAATGTTTGTGCGTGTCTGGTCCACAGCAGGTGCACTTGAACCCCCAAAGCCAGTAGCAAGCCAGCCGCATCCTCGGGTGGGAAGCTGGAGGATCCCCCACAGGGGAGGGAGGGTCCCCCGTGGAGGAGGGTCCCCCATTGTGGAGGGTGCCCCGTTGGAGGGAGGGTCCCCATGGAGGAGGGTCCCCCGTTGGAGGGAGGGTCCCCCATGGAGGAGGATCTCCCATTGTGGAGGGTGCCCCTTTGGAGGGAGGGCCCCCCGTGGAGGAGGGTCCCCTGTGGAGGAGGGTCCCCCATTGTGGAGGGTGCTCCGTTGGAGGGAGGGTCCCCATGGAGGAGGGTCCCCCGTTGGAGGGAGGGCCCCCCGTGGAGGAGGGTCCCCCGTTGGAGGGAGGTACAAACTGTGAAATGGTGACCTGAGCTGAAATCAAGAGTTGGTTGCTTAACCGACTGAGCCACCCAGTCGCCCCGTAAATTTTTTAATTTTAAGTAAGTTCCACTACCAATGTGGGGCTTGAACTCAAGACCCTGAGATCAAGAGTCGCATGCTCCACCGACTGAGCCAGCCAGGTGCCCTCCCCTCTTTTTAAATTTAAGTGAAACTTATGTACGTATGTATGTACGTATGTACGTATGATTTACGTATGTATGTATGTATGTATTTATTTATTTATTTAGAAAAAGAGAGTGAGCAGGGGAGGCGCAGAAAGAGAGGGAAAGAGAGAATTCCCAAGGAGGCTCTGCGCTGACAGCCTGGGGCTCGAACTCCCAAACTGTGAGGTCATGACCTGAGCCAAAATCGAGAGTTGGATGCTTAACCAACCGACCCTCCCAGGCGCCCTGAATGTAGATGGTTTTATTTCTTTTCTCCTCACAAGTTGAATGTCATGTGGAGTTCAGACTTGATTCTGTGTCAAATTAGGAGCCAGTGAAAGTTTTGAGAGGTGACACTTAAATATTTACATTTTAGCAAAACCACGTTTGGTAGCCAGGTGGGGTGATCGAGGACAAAGAAGGGGTCGGTCAGGAGCTGGCATTATTATAGTCACAGGAAGGAGCGCACGTGGGAGGTGAGCCTCGGTGTCTCCCCATGTGGGTCCGCGTGGGAGTCAAGGGTGAGGAGTGATCTTGGCAGCAAAACGCCTCTGTGTTTCCGGGCTGGAGGTCTGGAGTTCGTCTGAGGGGACGCTCGCTTGTCACCAACTTGAGTAGCACGTCCGTTTGTCCTTCTGAATTGTCCCTGCAGATAAGTGTCAGCCTGGGGCAGCACCTGCAGCGACCCAGCGGTCCGCGAACGGGAACGGGCTTGGTGTGAGGGGCGCGGACATCCGTCCGAAAGGAGCCCCTCCTGCTCCGGACCACAGCGCGAGCCTCACGGCAGAGCCCGTGGCCGTGGCGAGAGCGGGAGCAGCGGCCTGGAGGCCCGGGGCGGGGAGCATACCGCCCAGGAAGAAGGAGGCACCGGTGGGGCCGCCGCAGGTAGGGACGCTCCCTCCCTTGGCTGCGCGGCCACGGTCACGGGCTGGTCGGCGGTGCCGCCCGAGCCCCTGAGCCCACCGTCTGGGCTGAGCTGACTTTGCTCGGCTCCCAATAGTTTTTCCTTATTTTTTTTAAGAAAAAGATAACAGTTTTTAACGTTGCTGTGACCACCAGACGTTCTCTTTCGTCCTGGTTTGGAGAGGTCGGAACGAATTTGATTCCGAGGTCTTGACTGGGCAGGCTACTTTAACATTCAGTTTTTTCTGCTTCTGCTTTGGAAGTGTGAAATTGGGGGGGCTTGAGATTTGGTTCCTGCCGAAGATAAATATCGATAAATACTAACCACTCGGTATGAAAAGGCGTCCAAGGGTCAGTGCTTTCCAGCAGGTCTTTGGGAGCCAGCTGGCTCGAGGCTGCGTTACGTTTTAAGCTTCTGTTTACAGTGTGGCCAAACCAGCCGGAAGACCGCCTTCCCGCCTAGCCACCCCTCATGTAGTCCCTGCCACTGGATGGGCGAGCGCGGGCTTCCACAGCCGCCCTGCCCTGCGTGTGGTCAGGTGGCCCCAGGCACGGTGACTGATAGACCCTGGCTTGGGTCAGGCCTCGCTCCTTTCCACACAGTCCCGGGGCCGGGGGGGGGGGGGGGGGGGGGGGAGGGGGCGGGGAGGGCAGTCGCTGGGAGGTCAGGACCCAGCCTGCCCGAGGGCAGCCGGCGCTTTAGCCTGGAAAGCGCCTTCTGCTGCTTCTACAGCGGCCCGTCCAGCCTCCTGGAAACACGGGAAAGCAGCTCCCGTTTTATGGGTGAGACACCTAAGACTCAGAGCTTAAGGGTCTTCACCAAGAATACCATGCGGATGATCTCTTCTTTGTGTTTGTTTAATTTGAGAAAAACGTAAACATAAATATATATATGCACTCACATACATATACACATACATACGTGTATATTGTACACATACGCACACGCATGACTCACGCGTATATCACGCACACATAATACACACGTGTATGTTACACACACACGATACGTATGTTTATTATACGGCATACATATACGTGCGTGTATATTAGACTGACACACATGTACACGCACACACACGCATGCATATTATGCACACGTGCAACACGTCTGTACACACACGTACACTATACGTACATGCACGCACACACAAAGGCGGCAAATCCAGGGACTCCATCTGTACACGCACACACATGCACATATACACACACATACGTGTATGTTACACACACACACACACACACATATTAAAAGGTGGCAAATCCAGGGGCTCCACCTGTAAACCCCCGCCCCCACCTGGGGGGTTCAGTGTGACGTGCACCCGCCCCCAAAATTGCCACAGCGCTTTCCAGTCAGGGGTCTGGTGCAGCGTGGGGACGCCCGAAGCTCCCGTTAGCCAGAGGTTAAAACGAGCCTCTTTGATACGCGTTTGGCTTCAGGGTTCATGTTTCTCTCCCACAGGGACCCCTCAGAGCTGAGGACCGTCAGCCGCCCCAAGGCCGCGGCAAAAGCAGACTGCAGCGCACGACCGTGTCATCCAGGCTGAAAAGGAGCCAGCAGCCAGTGAGGGACCTCAGGGCCCCCTGGGTGCCTCCAAACCCCACGTCCCCGCCAGCGTCCCCCAAATGGTACGTGATCGCGCTCTCCCTCCTCGGGTCAAGGGTGACCTAGCGCGTAGAGCTGGTGAAGCGGCCACCGTGGTTCCCGTGAGGAAGAAAAGCTTAGCTGGGTGAGAAACACGCGAGCGCTTTGTGTCTAGAGGATGACGGTTCCTCTCTCCTCCGTGGCTGTGGGTGAGCGGGCCGCCCCGACCCGCCGTGGGCGTGTGGTCCCGTGTGGGGGTTGCAGGCGCGCCCCCACCTGTCTCCACGCAGTGGATTCAGTGACCTGAGGCCAGGAGCCGTGTGCCTCCCACAGCTGGCGCGGGGCCTGACCCCTCACGGTCCTTGGGGGGCTATCACTAAATCTTTGCTGAATGAGTGAATGTTTAGAAATAATTCTGACTCTAAGACAAGATGCTGACTTATAAAACTGTACGGATCTCACTGACTGCAGGGGACGTGAGGGTAATATGGACGTTACCGCCGTCCCCTCATCCACTGCACGCAGGGACGAGGCGCCATCGCAGGGCTGGGGGGAGGCGGGCCCTCCCGGGCAGCGGGGTCCGGTCAGGTGGAAGTAGTCTCCGAGGGAGACTATCGATCGGGACAGAGCGGCGTTTGTTTTCCGTGGGACGGAAGTTGCTGGAAGCGTGGTGGAGCAGGGATGTGGGGAGGAGGGCCCACCCTTCTGGAGGCTGGCAGGTGACGGGGAAGAGCCTGGCGGATGGGCCCACCTGGAGACTCCCGCGGTGTCGTGTGAATGACACACGTGCCCATACGCCCTCGTTTTCAAGTTGACGCGGCAGCGCGGAGAGGGTCCGGTGCCTTCTGTAGTAGAGCGGGGTCTCAAGTCAGGCGTCCTGATGTCACCGCGGGCTTTGCTGCATTTATCCCTCTGCTCGAAGTTCCGTACTTTGTGTCCTGGCACAAAGCCGCGAATTCACGTGGAAGCTCAAAAAAACGTCAGTCGGTGGAAGTTTATGCCGCAGACCAGAGAGACCTGGGTGTGTGCGGAGCGCGGGGAAGGCGGCGGGTCACGGTGCTGGGTCGGGCCCGCAGGAGAGGGCCGCTCTGCACTGTGGAAAGTAATTGGGTCACGTTAAATCTGGGTTCTAGCGGGGCTTTGTTGACGCTCACCCCTAGCTCTCTTCCACTCGACACGCGGTGGTGTGTGGGGGGCGGAGGAAAGCGTCTCCGTGGGCACTGAGCCTGGATCCCGGGGCGGCTCCCTCCTCCTCCAGCCCGGGCCCCTGCTTGCATCCGTGTCCTCGGGGCTGGCTGTCCCGGGAGGGGTCCCCAGGGCGTGACTCTCCATGTTTTGTAGTGCCGCCTGGCTGAAGGTGAGGCCCGGCCCCAGAGATGCCGCCACAGAGCGGTCTGTCCAGCAGGAAGAGGCTCAGGAGGCCAGTGCGTTGACAGGTGCTGTTGCGCACGAAGCCGTGAGGTTTGTGCCGCTGTTTTCCAAATCTTTGAGTGAACTCTTCTTCCGTGTGTGTGTGTGTGTGTGTGTGTGTGTGTGTGTGTGTGTGCGCGCACGCGCGCAAAGCCGGTTATAGAACGCGTAACCCCCGACTTCCCTGTCCAAGTGTAGAGGGTAGACAGCGAGCCTCCCTTTCACCCCTTATTTTCTTTTAATAATTTTTTTTCACGTCTTTATCTTGAGAGAGAGACTGTGAGCGGGGGGAGAGGCAGAGAGAGAGACACGGAATCCGAAGCAGGCTCCGGGCTCCGAGCTGTCAGCGCAGAGCCCGACGTGGGGCTCGAACTCACAGACGTGAGATCCATGACCTGAGCCGAGGTCAGACGCTCAACCGACTGAGCCCCTCAGGCGCCCCTCAATCCTTCTTCTTTCGTTCACTCAAACGTTGTGTGTGCATCAGTGGTCCACCAGTTCCTGTTCTGTCTGTGGTACAGCGGTGCACTCTGTGAACACTTCTAGAAACGGGTCAAAACGATCCCAGCCCCGTGATGTACAGTCATGGATGGGCATGTCTGTGGTCTGAGGCAGAACGGGAGGGTGAGGGCTGGAGGGGGCCGGCCGCTCCCTGCTGCAGAGGCCTGGGCTTCGTGGACCCGGGGATGGACTTGAGTGGGGGGTGAGGTGAGAACGTTCTGGAGGGGCTCAGTGACGACAGGGCTCTGTTTGCATGGCCGAGATCGCTCCTGTGTTATGGGAACGCAAAAATGAATGTGGGCCATTAAGCACTTGGATGCTGTTCACGTACCCTGACTGGCAGGTTTGAAGCCCTTCCGCCCCCCGTCCCCCGAATCTGTTCGGGGTCTGTTCTGCCTTTCTGGTTTCATGTGACTCGGCTATGACCGTGCCCTCCGGAGGGCGGTGCGGGGGGCCTCTCTGTCTGAACTGGAAGACACAGCAGCAGGGTCACTTGGTCAGATAGGAAATCCTAAGCACGGCGAGGGCTCAGTTTCTTGAGGATAGCTGTGGGCGGTCCAGGGCACCGTCCCCACGGACCAGAGGGCCTCCAAGTGTTAGTGTCGCTGTGCACAGCACCGCGCGGGGAGCTCTCTGCAGGTAGCGGTGTCACCTGCAGGGTGCCTATCCGTGGCGATGGCAGCCTGCAGGTCCGGGCGGGTGGGTCTCACTCTGTTTGCCGTTCTCCAGACTCGCCTGGCTCGACGCTGAAGCTCACAAAACACTGAAGGAGCTGGAGGAGGTGAGAGCCGCGGGCGCGGACGGCGCGCACAGGCAGAGGTGAGCCTGCTTCCGGTGGGGAAAGCCACGGTCCGGCCCGCCCCGTCTCGCGGCCGTTGGGGTGCTCACGCTTCCCGTGTGGATGTGCCGACGGGCTGTCTGTTCCTGAGAAGCCCCCCGAGCCGGGGACCGTCGGGTGGCCTTCCGCCCTGTCCGCTGGGCTCGCTCGGCTCCACCTGGGCTCTAGCGGGACGACCGCGGGTGGGACTGAACCCCAGACCGCAAGAACAGGTGGCGTTCGTGCCTGAGGAGCGGTGAGCGCTCGCCTGCCCTGGCCGGTCTGCGTGCCTGCGCCCCGGACCGCGTGGGCCTGCCCGCATGTCCTTATGTGGTGTTTTTGCTCGGAAGTGTCTGTCTCGTGTGGAGTTTGATACTGAGCAAAGGTGGCAGTTTAGGGGAGCCGCCTGAGGGGCTGGCCTGCGTCTGTCTGGCCCAGGGGACCCCGCGCTCGGCGGGAGGAGGTTGACGCGCGTGTCCAGCTCACGTGGCTGAGTGCACAGACACGGCGTTCCGGTGTCCACCCTGCGCAGAGAAGTCGCCCGAGTGGGCTCTTGAGGTTTGTAGAGGAGGTTGGTGCTCTGCTGCCGTGACGGACGGCACTTCGCCCCGAGGTCAGACGAGTGGGGTTTTCTTGGGACAGTGCATCCTGCCACCCATCAGGACGGACGCTCGTCCCTCCCGCTCGAAAGAGGCCCCATCGGTAGTGAAGTCATGGGGCCTTAGGGTTGGAAGGGGCTCATTCTCCTGCTGACGCTCTCGGGCCCTGCGGCCGTACGTCCCTACGCAGCCTCTGTGATGGGACTGTCTCTGGCGGGGCACGGCGTTAGGACTCCTACCCACCATCTCCCAGCCAGATGGCAAGACTGCAGCCCACCGTGCCCGCTTGTCCCTCGAGCGGTCACACGTGGTAAATGTGCGTGGACAGCGGCTCCAGCCACGAACAGGCCGTCACGGACTGTCCCCATGCGCCCTCCTCGGCCACCCCCTCCTCCCCAGAGCGAATGCCGTCCCGACCCCTGTTCACCTTTCATCGCCTCCACCCGGATGTCTGTGCCTACGGACGTATCCCTGACGGACGCTGTGCGGTCCTGAGATCTGAGAAGCGAGCGCAGACCAGGGTTAGAGCTGCTGGTGTAAGACGGTGGGTCCGGGCCTGTGTCCCAGGAGGTCAGGGGCAAGGTCAGGGGCGAGTCAGGCAGCTGGGGCTCGGTGGCGAGTGTGCTTCCTAGCGGTATCTTGTTGAGGAAGAAGTGTCAAGGTTTGATAAGACCAATCTCCCACTTTTTTATTTTTCACTTAAGCTCGTTCTGTGTCTGGTCTCAGGGGTCCCCTCCAACGCTAGGGCCCCCGAGATGTTCGTCTGCGTCTTCTTCCAACTGCTCTGCAGTCTGAGCCGTATTTTCCCGTCCGCCGTCCATCCTGACCGAGTTCCCGTGTGAGATGAGGCGCCGCTCAGCGTGCTGGTTTCCTCGCGGAGACCTGCCCTTGTGGTGCCGTCCCGGCCGAGCTCTACTCCGTGGGGTGCGTCCGCGGACTGCTCGCCAGGCACCTCATGTCGGTCTTCGGGCCTTTCCTGAGGGCGGGTCAGAGATGAGCGTGTGCAGAGAAGACCCCGGAGGGCGAGACCTGGTGTCCCCGGAGCGCCCAGCCAGCCTGCGGGGCCCCCTCTCTCCGGGAGGGCACCTGCCCCTACACCCTGTTTGGCGGCTGCTCGTGCAGAGGAGGGGCCCCCAGACGTCCCTAGGCAGAACCGGGCAGGTGTGAGTTGTGCCGGGCCGGGAAGGGCCCCCGGGTCCTGCCTCTCAGCCATCCTGGACTCGCCTCGCAGCCCCGCAGGCCCCCCGTGCCTGTCCTGCCAGCCCTGCACCCGTGTGGTCAGCGGGGCGCGCGGGGGTTTGCGTGCTCTCGGCTTTCTCGGCTCAGCTCGGTTCCTCGTCACTTCTGTCCTGTTTTCCATCTTCTCCTCGTCTCTGGGGGCTTAGGTCTGACTCCGCGATGGTGGGGTTTGGAGACTGAGCAGGATTAGCTTGATTTCTTCCATGTTCTGTCCTCTTCGGTTGTTTAAAGGCAGCCGTTATTTTTTAAAACGTACCAAGAGCCCAACGTACGTCTTCAGAGGTGAAGAAGTGTCCTCAGGGCGGGTCCAGGACCAGCCGCGTCGCGCCACCTGGGGGCTTGTTGGAAACGCAGTCTCGGGCCTCACACCGCCGGCCGACTGCGGGTCTGCATTTTACAGAGGCCCCCGGGGACTTTGCGTGGCCTTCACGATTGGAGAAGCACTTTGGTTTTATAATCGTTTCATTTCCTCCACCCGGGGTAGTACGTAAATGCACAAAATAGGGTATCTTCTGCTTTTGATTTTAATTTTTGATTTTGTCTCGACCCAGTGACTCTGCTGCCCAGTTAGCAGACAAGGTAGAGAAGGCGGTTCTGGAGCGTCTGAAGCCTCTCCTGGTCAAGGCCCAGGTAATCCAGCGCGCCTCGTTTGCTCGTGCTTGGAAGTGCTGGAATAACGGGGGGTCGCTTCGGAGGCGGCTGGGGGCCGCGGTGCCGCGCAGACGTGCAGGCCCGTGCGGGTGTGTGCAATCCACTGCCGCCACTGATGGGTCTTTGGTGTCTGTGAGGGACAGACCAGGGGAAGACAGACAAAGTCCCACCTTTGAGAAAGGGGAGCTTCTGGTTTGGGGAACGAGTTTGGGCGACACTTTGCATTCCTAATCAAATAGATCTGTTGGTGACTCTGGTGTTCGGTTACCTGCTTCCGCAGAAGTCCTGGGTACTCTCGCCTCAGTGCTTTGGAATGATTGGCTGGTTCCCGAGGGAGGGGATGTTGGGACCGCGTCTGTGCACACGCTGCCCTCTCCTGAGGAGGAGGTGGCCCCTCAGACCTGCCGGCCGTGGAAACGGTGCCGTCCATGTGAACAGACGAGCCCACGGACACCGTCGTGATCTTACACAGAACGAATGATGTTCTGGGTCCCTGCACAGGCCCCGGAGTTCTGTGCCTCTGGTTTAAGAAATGTGTAATTATTAATGGCGTCCTCAGAAATCTCTGGGGTGCGGGGCTGGGAGCCCTGGAAGTCTCCGGGGTGCAGGACTGGGAGCGCTCTTAGTGACCCCGTCGTCCCGTCTCCCCGTTTCACCGTTGGGGAGACTGGAGCGGAGACGCGTTTCCGAAGTTGAGGGAAGAAAAGGGACAGAGAACCAGGATCCACACGTGGTGTTTATTTTCATGAGGACACGGTGCCTGGAATTGCTGGGGAGCCTGATGTAGCCGACGCTGATGAGCAGGTCCACGCAGAGGTTCCTGTCACAGTTCATCTGTACGGACACGGGCCGCAGACTTGTGTAATCACAAACGTGCCTGTCTGTTTTAACAGAGAGTCAACTCTTCTCTGGAAGCGGAGGTGCCGAAGGACCGGCCGCCGGCAGACACGGCGACAGCCCGGCCTACGGACGAGGTGCGTGCACCGGTGTGGCCACGGTGGGGGCGTCACCGCACTGGCAGATCCTACTCAGGACGTCGGTTTTCCTCTGACTCGTCAGGCCCCCTCTGCAGCCACGGGGTTCTGTCCGTGGCTCTGTCCTCTTCCGGAAGACACGCCACGGCCGGGCGCTGGCCGCCTCTTGCCCTCCCATCCAGCCCGGCTCCGCTCGGGCGTGGCGCGGTCTCTGTGTGGAGGGCCCGGCGCGCGCTGTCAGGCGAGCGCATGTCGAGCGCCTGATAACGACCGGGGTCCGGCCTAGCTCGGGGAAGAGCCGGCCGGGGAGAAGGAGGTACCGTTCGAACAGACAGAAGCACGTCTTGGGGTCGTGCGGTCCTCCGGGGGACTTGTGTCCCGCGTTCGTGGGACCGTTCCTGCCCTGCCTGGGCTCGGGCCGTCAGGTGGGCGCCGCCGGCCGGTCCGCCGAGTCTGTGTGGGCCTGGGCGCCGGCCGGCAGCTCCCGCCGCGCGTGCTCGGGGCCGACGAGGGCACGGCAGGTGTGCTCTGGGGGCCGGGCGGGGGCCTCCCTGCCGCGCCGCCGCCGCCCGATCTTCACAACCGTCATTTTACCGCCCCGGCGTTTGGTGACAGAGGCGCGTGTGAGGTGAGGCTGCGCCGAGCGGAAGAGGAAGCCCTGCGTTTAGCTCGCGCCCACCGGCCGTGCCTCGTGCAGCGTGGCCTCCACGTGCCGCTCCCTTCCCGGCAGAACGCCTGACCCGGGAGGTGTCCCGAGTGACCCCCCGCGCTGTCGGGGAGTCCGCGCGTGGCAAGCGGGCCGGCCTGGCGCTCGAGAATTGCTCTGTGGGTGCGACGTGGCCGTTAGAGCCACGCGGGGTAGTTGTGCTCGGGGTTAGACGTCGGCGCCACGCAGACCGCCCCCCGCGGCACCCCGGAGTCTGTGTGTGTAAATGACGGGGCAGAACGAGCAGGAAACCTCATCGAAGCTGGCACGACGCTGTCTGTAGGAAGTCTCGTTTTCCGTGTTAAGTCGTAGAGAACCCGTGGGGCCCGCGACACGAACCGTCAGAAGGCCCATCCTAGAGCGGAGAAGACCTTCACCGGTGGCGCCCCCCAGTGAAATACAACCCTGACAGGTTTCCTGGTGGACGCGACCACCTCCGACGCCAGGAAAGAGCTCGCGGAGGCGCTGGCGTCGTGCGTCCGTCTGCTGCCGCTCTGGTCACCCACTGAGCGCCCGGAGTGGGTGTTCCAGAATGCACGAGTTGTTCTTTGTTTTTTGTTTCCCAATCGGAAGTTGAAATGCACTTGCCTAAAGATTCACACGCTTCGGCAGAAGTGTAAGAGGTTAGACCACCCAGCTAACGAGCACCGTATGCTGTTCTGTACCTGGCTTCTTCACCTTGGGGCGGTGCCTCCACATCAGGGCACAGTCAGCGTCCTTATCATTTTTGAGGGCACGCGGTATTCTTTTTTCTTTTTCTTAATTTTTGTTTTGATATTTTGAGCGAGACAGCATGAGCAGGGAAGGGGGAGAGACAAAGAGGGAGACACGGAGCCCGACGCGAGGCTCAAAGTCACGAACCGTGAGATCAAGACCTGAACTCAAATCAAGAGTCTGACGAGCCACCCGGGTGCCCCCACACACGGTATCCTTGATTCACGGTCCTTACAGAGGAAAAGGGCTACGTGTGCAAACGCATCTCCATTAAGGAGACCTGAGTTCCTGGGTTCGTTTTCTCTAGAGTTTTTGTAATTTTATTGTATTGATTACTCACCTGATTGTACATAATTTTAAGGTTGGGCATTTCCTTCTGTCTTTATTGGCCGTTGATACATTTCCCCCTGTGATCTGTTGGAAGGTTTTCAGATTCCCTGGCGGGAACTGTTCCCCGCATGTCCCCGGGCACACGTGCGCGCCCACCCTGCTAGTTCTGAGGCCGGACGTGTGTTTCCGCAGGGCGGACGAGGGTGAGAGGGAGGCGCAGGGGGCTCGACCACGGTGCATACGCGTCCTGTGGGTCGAGCCAGGGTCCGCAGCCCCGGAAGTGTCCCGTCCAGGGCCCGACGCTATCATTTCCGGCCGACCTTCTATGTTCTAGCCGCACGTGAGAGTCAAGGGCGCGCACGCAGCGGCGCTCCGCCTACTGGGGCGCGCACGCAGGGCGGGAGGCGCCAGGCAAGCTCTCACAGGCCCGTGGCGCAGGATGAGGACCCTCGTGGTGTCGCGAACCTGTCGCGAACCTGTCACGGGAGCGTTGAACCAGAAGGGAATAGATCCGTGTAGGTCCGTGTTCCGGGACAGGACACGCGAGACACCGGCCGTGTCTGGGTGTAGCGCAGGGAAGGCGTTTGTTTCCCGACCGGCAGGGGCGGCGACCCCGAGCCTTGTCGTCGACGGCGAGCACGGTGATTGGCCAGTGTGGCCGTCTGAATGGCGGTGGCGGAGACTGTGTGGACGCGACGGCTTCGGGCGCGTGGCCACGGGAGGGGCGGGGGGGGGGGTGGCGGCGTGGACGCGCCGCGGGGCTGCTTCCCTGCGGCCCACTGGTTCTCATCGCCTCTCCGCCCCTCCTTTGCTTCGTAGGCTGTGGCCGCGGACGCGGGGCCCAGCAGCCTCCGCCAGCAGGGCGACTGTCTGGAAGGCACCGCGCTCCGCTGTGACGTCTTGGCGTCGCAAGCCCGGGCCCCCGGGGCAGGCGGCAGGGACAGCCCGTTTCTGCACACCATGATGCTGCGCATGGAGGAGATGGAGGTGAGGTCAGGGGCCGCCCCCCAGCTCACCTGCAGCCAAGTGTAGGGCCCGGGGGTCAGGTGATTCGGGCACAATGGGGTTGAAGTGTCAGTGCCCTCCCGGCACGGAACTCAGGAAGTGACGTGCGGTGCCCCCGATGGACAGCTGGAGAACCACAGGGACCAGAGTCTGCGCCCCTCGACTCCTCCGGCCCCGAGCGTGGTCTCCCCACACATCACACCATCCTTCCTTGCTTAGCATCTGGGGCTCTGCTTTGGGACTCTTTTCTCTTGGGGTTTTAGCCCCAGACATCAGCCAGCCCAGGCCCTGGACGGTCCAGAGCAGGGCGCTGACCCACAGCGAGGCTGGGAGTGGTGTGGCCGCGGCCGGTACAGTCCCCCGGGGGCTCGGGACCCCCACAGCAGCATTGCCTCCTGCCTGCATCCTGGATTTGCCCCTAAGTAGAAACTCAGTGATCACGGAACCGACTTCCCTTCTCGGGGGTAACGTGGGGACCTGCCGTGTCCAGCGTGGCTGTCTGTAGACTCACGTGGACCTAACTGCACGTCAGGGAAGACTGCTGATGCACACGGCCCGGGTTTTGGGGGCTCAGGAGTTAGCGGCAGGCGGAACGCCTCCCTCTTGCCAGTGAGTTCTCGCTGGTCTCCATCCGTCAGGTTAACCGCTTCGTTTCCTTTTAGACTTTGCCTCGTGAACTTGATTCGCTTCCTGGCCAGGCGCATGCCCATTTCTGGCCGTGTCTGTATCAGTGGGGCCTGCTGAACCATGACACCTGCTTTGTAATGAAACTAATCTTTTCTCGTAACGTAAACTTTTTTTTTTTTTGAAGAAATACCAGGAGATGGTTCGCCGAAGATACAATGAAATTGTATATGCTGATCCCCGTCTGTGGATGCAGGAAGGGAAGAGTGGTGAGTGTCCCCCCCACATTGTGTTCTAAACAATTTCAAACATGCAGGAAAGTTGAAAAGCCTTGGCAGTGGACATGCGCATACCTGCCACCTTCCAGCCTCCATTCGTTTTATGGTGTGTCTGCTCTTCGTCCGTCCGTCCGTCCCGTTTTTGGATGCACGTTCCAGAGAAAGTTCCGGGCACCGGCAGGCACGGTCCTGGATGTTGCGACGTGTGTCTCAGCAGCTAGGATTTCGTGTGTCTTTACAGACTTTTTTCCTTTTGAGATAAAATTTACGTGTAATAAGAAGCACAGATCTTAGTTGTGTCATTGGATGGGTTTTGACAAATGGATATGCCCTTGTTACCCAAATTCCTGTCAGAATTCGGGCCACCGTGTCACCTTGGAAGGGTCCCCGTGCTCCTCTCCAGTCGGCACCCCCACCCCGGGACCCAATGTGTTGTTTGCACTGCAGGCTAGGTTGTCAGTTCTAGAATTTTCACAAACAGGGGATGCTGTGTGTGTGTGCGCTCTTGTCCACGGGAGGGGGGGGGGGTCCCGGGTGTGTGCATGCTCTTGTCCACGACGGTCCCCTGTGGACATGCTCTCGTGTGCTCTTGTCCACGGGGGATCCCATGTACTGCGAGTATATTTATGGATAGTTTGTGCTCACGTAAGTTTTTACTTCTCTTGGATAAACACATGAGCGGACTTGCCAGGTGATGGGGCTGGGTATGTGTTTAACTTTGTACAAAACTGCCAAGTCTTTCCCTGAGGCGCTGTCCTGTGTTGCATGTTTGCGGTCTTTAAATTTTTTTTTTTTTCAATGTTTATTTATTTTTGGGACAGAGAGAGACAGAGCATGAACGGGGGAGGGGCAGAGAGAGAGGGAGACACAGAATCGGAAACAGGCTCCAGGCTCCGAGCCATCAGCCCAGAGCCTGACGCGGGGCTCGAACTCACGGACCGCGAGATCGTGACCTGGCTGAAGTCGGACGCTTAACCGACTGCGCCACCCAGGCGCCCCTGCATGTTTGCGGTCTTTAATTGTAGCCGCTTTAATGGACACATGCTGATGTCCCATTGTGGCTTTAATTTCACAGATCCTTGACGAATAGTGATTTTTATTGATATTAGCTACTGGTATATCTTGTTTCGTGAGGTGTCCAGATGTTTTGTGCATTTAAAAATTGTTTTGTCTTGCTTCCCCTTCCCCGGCAGCCACGAGTCTCCACAGACGTTTGCAGACATTTTCTGTGTTTTGCTCACCTATGTATTTTCTCAAATGTATTTCTTTATAGGCAAATATCTTTAATTTTGAAAAGTCTAACATCGGATTTTTCTTGTATAGATTTTCCGTTTCTGATCTAGGAAATCTTCGCCTGTTCCCAAGTTGAGAAGAGAGCCTCGTTTCCTTCTAGAAGCTGTGCGGTTTTAGCTCGTGTGTGTAGGTCGGCGATCTGCCCTGAAGAAAAGTGCCTGTGACGTGTGCAGAGGGGAAGGTCCCTTTGTTCTCGTGCCGGTCGCTGGGAAGGCGTCCGCTCTTCTGTTCACCTCTGAGAATTATACTTACGCGCGTTTCGTAGCAGTGGCTGTCCCCCTCTTGGATGCGGGGAAGCGCTGTCGCACGGGCAATGAACGCCGCATGTCGGGGTGGGAGGCTTGCCGCAGAGCCGAGTCCCTGCAGCTTCCGGCACGGGAGCCCGGGGGCGTCAGCCTGGACCGAGCGTGTGGCATGTCGAGTTTTGGCAGAAAGACGAGCGTTCCAAACATGGTGCTGACTTGGTCCTTTTGCGTTGTCTGTGACTGTCCAGGCTCGGCTCTCCGCTTGTGGCAGTGTCTGCCCTCCAAACCCCCGTCACCGTCACAGGGCAGGGGACAGGGGACGCTCGGGAAGTGGGGGTCATGCGACCCCACCCGTGCTCCCTCACCTGCGAGCCGATCTCCTCTTCCGGTTGAGCCGCGGATTCTTGGGGCCAGAGTTTATCCTCCTCCCTGTGCGTCCTGCCACGCACACCTAGCGCAGGCCTCGCAGGGGGACCTCCCAGCCACCGCTTGTTAGCGAGTCCGCCGTGTGGGAGCAGAAGAGGCACAGGAGGGGCAGGGGTCGCCCCGTGGTTGGGCCCCTGGCCCCGAAGCGGGACTGCCTCGTGCAGAAGCCCGGCTTATCAAGGGCTCCGCGTTCCTTTCTCAGGGACACTTTAAATCACCAGTCACGTTGATGACCGCATGGCTTCCAGTGCGCTCTGTGGGACCCTGAGAGCCGAGATCAGGGTATGGATGCTTGCATCCCAGTGAGAATCCTGTTTCTGGTCAGTCTGGCGCTGTGCTCGGTTGCACCACAAAACCAAATTTAGAGCTGGCTTTTGCAGAGTGCGGTGTCTACTCCCGTATCTTCTCTCTTCGGCGTGTGAAAAATCGAAAACCGTTTTTAGTCGTATGTTTACAGAAACCGACTGATGTGGGAATCGCAGGCACATTCGTGTGGATCGGGGGAAGTGGTTGGACTCACGGACGCTCCTTGCCTGAGGACACGTTCTCTTCTGTGCCCGAACTGCATTTGATTCGTTTGAGTTTATAAATAACCCACCGCTCACGGGAGCCGCCAAGCCCGCGGTGCAGTTGGGCTCGCACGCTCACCGTCGTCGTGCAGGTTTCTGCCAGCGAAAGACTCATCCCGGGGACGAGTCAGGGTTGAGATGTAACTGCTTTTTTCCCTCCCCCGTAATGAAACCCTTTAAAGGTTAAAAAACGACCCCGACCCCTTCAGACTCCTCGAACAGGAGGCCGGACCTAATTAGTACCCACAGAGCCTGGCACCCACCATTTCCCGGAGTGTCCTCAGAGGTCACGGATGCTTCCAGAAGAGCTCGTGGTTTCCTTTCTTTTCTTTTCTTTTTTTTTTTTTTTAACGTTTACTTATTTTGACAGGGGGTGGGGAGGGGCAGAGAGAAGGAGAGGGAGAATCCCAAGCAGCCTCTGAGCCGACAGCACAGAGCCCCACCCAGGGCTCGAACTCACGAACCTTGAGATCACGATCTGAGCTGAAATCAAGAGTCAGACGTTTGACTGACTGAGCCAGCCAGGCGCCCCAGGAGCCCGTGGTTTCTTAAAACTGATTCCTCGTCGTGCCTTTAAATTCACCTTTTCCTTGAAAACAAGCGAGTTTGCACTGCCGGCCGCCAGGCTGGGAGAGGTGCGAGCGGCGTCCTCACGGGCTGGCCGCTGGGGCGGCTCTAGGGCCCGTGGGCTGGTGTTTATCTGCGGCCGCTGTGTGCCTCTCTTCTAGAGCAGACGCTCCCGGCGGTAGGTGAAAGGCCTCTCTCTCCTCATCCGGTCGGGACCACAAGGAGCCCCGCGCGCAAAGACCCGGGCGTGAGCATCGTGTTGGAAAGACCTCGCGATGGCAAGTAAGTGGCGCCCAGGCTGCTTCGGCCTCCGGTGCTGTGAGACGCCTGAGTCCGTTGCTTCCCTCAAGACGAGGAAATCCTTTCTCGGGGCCTGGGGCCCAATCTCGCCGAGCTCCGGGGAGGCCCGGTGAAGCGGTGAGGCCGTAAGACGGGCCGGTGAGCGCCGTGCCGGAGGCAGTGCTTACGGGGGGCGGCGCCGCCCGGCTGTGCGGATCCCGTGGCACACCTGCCCCCAGAGCCCCGTGGCGTGCGGGACAGCGATGCCCACACGGGGCGGGCGTCGGGGGCCGCGGGGGTGTTGGCTTTGCTCAGGGGGAGAGAGAAAGACTAGCCCTGGCTCGTCGGGTGGGAGGAACGGCACGCTGTTGCTCGTGGGCCATCTGAGCTCGCCACCTGTCCCCTCAGCTCCCTGGATGCAAGTGTGGACGCTGGCGAGGAGTCTGAGAAGAGGGAGGCTCCCCTTCCGCCCCTTCCGGAAGAGTCTCTGCGGCAGGAAGGCCGCACCGCCCTCCTGGTGCCCCCGGGCATGCGACGCAGCATCCGCGACTCCTGCAGCCGCTTCGAGCGGTATCTCCGCTTGACCGCGCACGAGGCCGTGGGCGCCTTCAACCCCTGGCTGATGGCCGAGAGGTCAGTACAGCATCACGGCCTCCGCTTGGGGAGCGGGTGCCGCGCCTCAGCTCACAGAGAGGCTGGCGGAGGGCTTCCTCTGCTCGCCGCCTATTTGGGTGGGGGAGACGGCGTCCCGTCAGGTCAGTGACGGGACACAGAACGCTACCAGGCAGGAGACGGTCAGGAGCGCAGAGGTCGCGGGTGGGGCTGCTGGAGTACTTGAGGACGGAGGCTTTTCCGGTATTCAAATGGTTTATCAAAAGACGTGTAAATCCAAATTTTCGTTTTTTATTTGTTTATTTAAGGTTTATTTATTTATAAGAGAGAGACATAGCACGAGTGGGAGAGGGGCAGAGAGAGAGAGGGAGACACAGAATCCGAAGCAGGCTCCAGGCTCCGAGCTGTCGGCACAGAGCCCGACGTGGGGCTCGAACCCACAAGCTGTGAGATCACGACCTGAGCCCAAGTCGGACGCTCAACCGACTGAGACCCCCGGGCGCCCCTGAATCCGCTCCTTTTAAATGCAGCCCCAGATGAGATTCCTTCTGGGCGTCGCTGCTTGCACACCTGTGGCCCGCCGCCGTTGAGCGGGTGCCGAGCTGTGGCCTGCGCTTCCTCGGGCGGGTTCAGGCTGGGGGAGTTGGTGCCCCTTTCACCTGCTGATTGTTTTGCGCACTTCCCGGCCTTCCCGCACACTCGCACACTCGCCGGCTCCCAGCCCCTCGCCTCCGCCCGCCCCCGTCGTTCGCAGGGCTTGGACCTGCCAGGGGTCCCCTCCGGCGGGACGGCCAGCTCGCGTTTCCCTGGCATCGCTCTCCTCAGACCCTCCGGCTTCCTCTTCCTTCCGATCCCGCCACCTGCCTTCTGTCCTCCCCAGGTGGTGGCCGTCTCCCCTCCGCTCTTCCATCCTTTCTCTGCTTGGAGACTTTTGCGTCCGTCTCCCGTCGCGGCGGGCTCTTGCGTGGGATCAGGGATGACCACTTGTGTTTGGCCCCTCAGGCTTACCCTGAGGTGCCAAGACCTCCCTTGACGTGGAGCCGTCCAGAGCGTGGAGACCTTCGCTCATTTACTTTCTGGGGAGGAGGGGAGGCCGCCGCGGGTCCTCGTGTTCACTGGCGCGCCGTGTCCCCAAAGCTGCCAGGGCTCGTGAGGCTGACGGTGTATGGGGAATCCACAACAAGCCGGGGAAGACGGACCCGTCCCGTGGTTCGTGGCGCATTTCGTTCATCATTTTCCGGACATAGGGCAGCGCCGCCTGAGCATGGAAGGAATGATTTGTACACGTCTCCCCTGGTGCCCTTGACCCTCAGGTCACCGTGCGTCGAACGTTCCGGCTCTCTGTTGTCTCTGGGCCTTGTTCCTCGGGCAGGCGCTCCCAAGGACAGGCCCGTGCTGACCGGGCCTTGGTGGAGCAGTCAGGACGGCCGGCTCCGTCCGGTAGCCTCTCGGGGGAGGGGAGCGAGCTCGGCCCTTCTCTTGCTTGTAACGTGTCCACCCTCCTCACGCCCGAAGAAACGTGCTGCTCCCGTGACGAGGGGGAGCAGGTGACACGGGTTGGGTGTCAGTAGCGTGCTGGCCGGAGGGGGCCCGGGCCGGGACGCTCTCAGGGGAAGCAGACTCACCAGCGGCCGCGGAGACTTGTGGGGAGAGGGCGGGCGGGAGCCGTGTGTTTATCTCCTTCCTGAATCTGTGGCCTGGCGCCACGTCACCGGGCGACCACGTGAAAGGCATAAAACCGTAAAGGACGGCAAACGGGAAAGAACCGACGAGGGAGCCGAGCGCTGGGACCAAGGACGAGGGCGCCAGGCCTGCGCGGAGGCCCCGCCCCCAGCGCCACAGAGCTGTGACCAGACGGGCAGCCCACGCCAGGGCCTGGGCCACTGCCCCGTGCAGCCTGAGGAGGAGGAGGAGGAAGAGGAGGAGGAGGAGGAGGAGGAGGAGGAGGCGGCGGCGGCCTCCACACCACGCGCCCAGAATCACATCCCAGAGAAGCGAAGGGAACGGTCATGCCAGGGAACGAATGGATACCCGAGAAAAGAGGTTTCTGGAGAGTAAAAATATCAGCAATTAAAAACGTCATGAATGTAGTGAATTCACTGGAAAGCTTCAAAGAAAAAGCCTCATCTCTGGAGGAGAATAAAAAGGCAAGAAAAGATCTTACACATTAGAGGATTGTCCAGGAATTCCAACTCAGGTGTCGGGAGGTGGGCCGCAGACCGTGGCTTCAGCGGCAGGGCCGCGTGCGGTGGGTGTCGGCGACCTGCTTTCTGGACCCGCGGCAGCCGTCCTTGGGGGCCTGAGTGCCCGTCCGCCCCCGGGGCCGAGGCTTCGGCTTACTTACCTCGCAGGGACACAGACGTTCGTCTGACGGCGGGAGCTCCCGGCTGTGAGCACAGCCTGTCGTGGTGTGTGGGTGAGGTGTGTGCGCACACAGCAGAAGGCACGTCAGGGCGTCGCCGTGGAAAGGCGTGTGAGGAGCACAGAAGGTTCCAGAGGGTTCATCGGGCCCCTTCCAGCGTCAGAAAAAGAACGGCTACGAGGTTTCAGAACCCCGAACTCTGTGCTCGCCTGAGGCGTCTGTGGGGCAGAAGGAAGGCGCGTTCCGGGACGCGCAGGGTCCAAGAACTTGGTTTCCGTTCGTGACTGAGCTAGCGGAGGGCGTGTGCACCAGCAAGGGGCGGACCGGGGGAGATGAGCTCCAGCGAGGGGCCTCCAGAGCAAAGGGGAAAGCTGGTTCCCCGGGGGGAGCTTTTCAGCACACACGGCGAGCGGCTGGCCTGGTGGAGGGAGGACGGGAGCACATGGGGCGCAAAGGCGGGAAGCAAGGAGCCGGCCGGGAGCTCGGGCGTCCGACCTCCTGAGAGCGCCTTTGTGTGTCTGTGGGAGTTTGGGCGGGTTCGTGACGGACGGACGTAGGAAGCACGGCAGGGTAAACGCAGCGGTCGCTCGTGCCCTCGGCTCGCTCAGGATAACTCGGGACACAAGCTACGTTGAGAGGGAAGCACGCGTGCGGGAAGGCTTCCGGAAGCTGCTGGCCGACACGGAGGGGCCCGGGGTCCCGGAGAAGCCGGCGGAGGCCCCCCCAAGAACGTTCACCGGGACACGTTCGCCGTGGGAAACGGGAAACGGGTGTGGTTCGGGCCGGTCAGAAGCGGTCCCGGAAGAGAGATGGGCCACACGGGAGCCACGGAGGTGTCCGAGGTCAGCGCGCGGGGAAGCGAACGTCATCTGCGGGAGACAGCGAACGTGTCTCCCCGGGTGCGCGTGCGGACGAGCACCCCACGGAGCGTCCGCGCTGCTCCGAGGCCCACGGCTTGTCTGGGAAAACCGTTGGAACGTCCGCGGTCGGGCTGGCCGGAGGTCAGGGGCGGCGCTGAGGTCCGGGACTGCCGGTAAGGGAAGCGTGGCGTGCGTGACGTCCAGGCTAGCGGCCAGGACGAAACGTAAGTGAAAGACCCCCCCAAGATCGGAGGCAGGCAAGGAAGGAGAGCGAACGGACAGAGAACAGCGTTTCAGGAGGAGGAGCTCGGGTGTGTCAGAATTGCCTCCAGCAGCGCCGAGCACGCGGCTCCGAGCGCCCTTCTGCCGGCCGGGCTGCCGGGGCCCCTTCGGGCTGAGGCCGCGAGCCTGAAGGACGTGCCGGGAAGGGGGGTCCGAGCTCGGGGCCGTCCAGGGGACGCAGCCAGCCTGACGGGTGCTCTGGCCGGCGCGGGGCGCTGAGCCTCGGGAAGTGCCGGGTTCGAGCGTGCAGGGCCGCGTCCACACGGGAGCGAGCGAAGGAAGGACCGCGTAGGGAGGTCTCCGCGTCACAGCGCGGCCGTTGTGCGGCCGGCCGGCCGGCTGACTCGGGCACGTGGAAGGAGAAGTCTCGATGCCCCCTGCGATCGTGCAGCCGTTCCCGGGGTTTCCGGGGGGAGCGGCGGCCTCACCGAAGGTGAGAAGAGTCGCTGTCAGTGGCGAGACAGACGGATGGACGTACTGAGGGGACTCAGCGGCCCCTCTGTGGCCTTGTTCCAAAGGCAGATGACCTGAGCGACTGCGAAGAAACCTCAGAGGAGCCCAGGTTGGGGGTCGCTCCCCAGAGGAGGGCCTTGCCGTTTGGAAAATGGCAAGGTCACGAGAGGCAGGCCGAGGGACGCTCCCAGGCTCAGGGTGAGCTGCGAGCGGGCGCCGGCGGGGCACGAGGCAGGTCTGAGGGCGGTCTGTCGGTGGGTCCGGAGCGCGACGTGTCGGCGTCCGTGTGTGGAGGGCGCGCTCGCGGTCCGGTCCTGGCCGCGGGGGCCCCTCACCTTGGGATCGAGTTTGCACGTGAGCCACTCCGGGTGAGCGCACGAGGAGGGGTGAGCAGGGGAGGGAGCAGCCCGGGGGGGGGGGGGAGGGGGGCGGGGGCCCGCGTGGCGGCCACCTTCAGCCGTGGTTTGTGTTCTAGCTTCTCGGACGAGCTGGTGGACGAGGCTCTGGGCGCCGTGGCCGCGGAGCTGGAGGACACGTGTGAGGACTACGCGGAAGCCGTGTTCACGTCGGAGTTCTTGGAGGCCGCCGCTTGAAGCCCGTCTCTGTGGCGGGCCTCCTCCCCGGGGCCCACGGGTGGCTTTGGCCTCGGCTGTCCCTCCGGGCGGGACCGCTGCCCTCGGAGAGGAAGGACGTGCGTCTCCGCGTCGTCGTGGCGGCGGAGCCGGTGGTTGATGACGGTGGGTGTTCGTCGGTGCCCAGGAACCGTGAATCGCCTGACGAGACGGTGTTTTCCGAACTGTGGTTTTTCTGTTGAGGTATCGGTGACGCGAGCGTCCTGGCAGGTGGTGGAAGACGTGTTCACTCCCGGGGTCGAGATGCTCCCGTCACCCCCCGTCACCCCCTGTCAGCCCCCGTCACCCGGCCGTGAGCCTGCCAGTCCCCGTGTGCGGCACCTCCTCTGGCTCTCAGCCCCTCGTGGTCCCCGGCCTCGCCCTGGGGGGGCGTATGGACGCAGACCTTGAATTGAGGGGCCGGGAGGGCGCCCAGCTCACGTCCTTTCTGCGGGGTCGCACCTCCCCCGCCTCCAGACCCACCGAGCAGCCTGGGTGGGAGGACGGACGTGCCTGGATGTGCTGCCCGCCCCCCCCCCCCAAGAAAGGAAGACACCTGAGAGCGGGGGGCGCTCGGTGCCCTCGTCCCTCCTCTCCTCTCCCCTCCCCTCTCTGTCAGGATTCACCAAGAGGAAAGCCTCTGATTTTTCAGAAACGGAAAAGGCACGTGTGTGAGTTTTCCTCGACCGGAGCCCTGCTGAGGACCCACCCGAGGGGAGGATTCGCGCCCAGGATAACGTGTGTCTTCATGACACGCACGGCGTCATGTCTGGGACTTTTCTCCCAAGTACACGTGTTTCGGGGAGCGGTGCACCTGCCCCGTCACGCGACCTGTGCAAAATTGGGCTTTGTTTCGTGTGCGCACGCTCCTAAATGTGACACAGCTTCCGAAGGGAAAGTGCTCCCAGGTTACTGGAAGGTCTTCGAGGCGAGGGGCGCGTGTGCACTTGGTGGGGCGTCTGCCGTCTGTAGCTGGAGTCGTTTGTGTGCTAGCGTTTGCTGTGATTTGTAAAATAAACTCAGGATCTTAAAGGACGGGCGTGTCTGAGATGGTTCACACCTTTTCCCGTGGACAGAGATGTGATTGACGGAACCCAGGCAGGCCTGCGCTGTCTCCTCGTCCTCACGTCCTTGCCCATCCGTGCGGGAGACCGGGGCGGGGGGGGGGGGCGGGAAGGGACGGGAGGCCGTACCTGTGTTCAGGGCTGTGTGCTCACGACATCCTGTGTCCAGAGTTCGCTCAGGCGTGTTCTGCCTCCTCGGCCCCAGGCAGCGCAGCCCGGGCACCGTGTCCCTGTCCGAGGGGGTGCCCGGCCCAGACTGCCCTTTGTTCCGGAATGCCGTCCCCCTGCGTCCACGTGGGGCCTGCATTACAGCTTCGGCCCACAGCGAGTCTCCGCCGAGAGGCTTTCTCCAGAGACGCAGGGATAAGCCGCCAGAAGTCACCGGGGTCGCCGGCGAGTGGTGCGGAGCTGTTGACGGGGAGTCCCCCGTTGGTGGCCCTGCACCCCAGCCTCCAGGCCTTATACCCGATCCCCGTGCTGGTTCTCTGGGCCCGTGCGTGTGGCTCTCGGCCGCACAGCCCGCTGGCACTCCCCCCGTGTGGCCGGTGTCCCCGTGTGTGGAGACGTGGGTCCCTGGCGCCCGGGCACCCGGCATGTGCACTTGCCTCTCTGTCTGCTCTGAGGGCGGGGCCTCCGCCCACGCGTACTTGGCACCCAGTGGGTTCTCTTAGGTCCACACAAGGAGAAAGCCCCCTTCCCGGGAAAGGTTCTGGCGGGGGGGGGGGGGGGGGAGGGTCTGTCCCATGTGTCAGCCTGACGTGGCCTGACGTGGTCGCCACCGGCTGAACTGCAGACCCCGTGTCCGAGGCTGGTGCACGGGGGACGCCACATCTGAGAGCAGACGTGTGCGGCCGCAGATGCGTCCGTTCTCCCTCTGCGGCGGCACCGGGACCTGGGGGGGAAGGCAAGGGGGAGGGAAGGCGGCGAGAGTGTCTTTCTTGTCCCTGAGGGCTTCTCTCCGGGTGAGGGGCTGAAGGCCAAGGAGGGTCTCAGTTGAAGCCCTTGGCGCCAGTGGGACAGGAGGGGCTGAGGACGGGGTTGGGGACTTTCAGGGTTTCCTGGGCCCCAGAGACATCACAGAGAGGCAGTGGCAGGCGGATCCCCTTCTCCTCCCCTCCCCCTCTCTCCTGCCTGCCCCCTGGGGGTCTTTCCCCACCCCCACCTCCCGTCCCTCTGCTTCCCCAGGCGCCCCAAGACCCTGGGATCTTTCCCTGCAGCCCCTCCCACACTCTCCTGCTCTTCCCTTGGGCCTGGGGGTGGGGGGATGGGTCCCTGCCAGAGAAGTCCCCGCCCCACTGGGTGGGACCCTCAGGCCCAGTGGCCATATCTCCTTGCCCGGCTGCTCGTGGAAGGGAGAGATGGGGGGGGGGGTTCCTCTGAGCCTGGGCTGATGACCCAGAGCCCCCGGCAGAGGCTGGGAGAGAGGCAGCTGCCATCCCTGCCCCCCCTCCCCCCCCCCCCCCCGCCTGCTGTACGCCCTCAGTTCATGTGTCCTTCTTTGTCTCTCCCCACCCGGCCTGTGTGCCTGCAGATCTGGGCTCGTGGAGGGTCCGGAGCCATGACGTGGGCTCCTCTGGGACCTCCGTGCCTCAGTTTCCCGATCTGGGACTCAGGCTACTGGAGGATTAAGGGAAGTGATTCCACGCACACGCCTGGCAGACAGTAAGCTGTGGGTGGATGACAACCTTCGGGCGTGTTTCCGGGACCCTTACAGGAGGGAGCCTGGGGGCTGGCCTCGTGGCCTCAGTTCCCAGGGGCCTGCCTGTCGCCCTGCTCCTCCTCTGCGTCCTCTGCTGGTGATCCCGTGTCTCTCCCTGCCTCACCTTCCGGCCCAGACCGTGGCTGGACCGCTTCCTTGAGGCACGCAGGGGAAACCCTGCCAGGCCCGGGGCACAGAGACGCATCCGGGGCACGCTTCACACGGGTCCGCCCGGGGGCCTAGAGACACAGTGACGAAGCAAACTCGCCGAGCGTCCCTCTGACTTCCAGCCCGGCCTCTGCTTTCTGTCTGTGTCTCAAGCAGACGATTCCTAGCCGGGCCACAGGCCTTAGCGGGCATCACCTGCGGATGCAGCCTCCTTCGGCTGGCAGGCACCGCGGTCCTTCTGTGCCGGGCACCCTGCTCAGTCCTGGGCTCGCACGTCCTAGCCTCCCGCCAGCCCAGACGGCCCAGCCGCCCGGGCGAGCCCCTGCCTCCCTACCGGAGCTGGACCCAGAGCGCAGTCCAGGGAGGGTGGCGGCTGCCGTCCCCCGCGTCCTGGGTGCCCGGTTTCCAGCAGCCTCACCATTTCTGACGCAAACACCGAGGCGGGGATCATTAACACGTTTCACAGGTGGGGCCACATCCCGGTGAGGTGGGGCCTAAGCGGCCAGGAGGTGACCGTCCACTGCCCGAGGCGGCCTACAGGGCCCTGGCATCCATCCAGGCCCCTCCCCCAGCCGGCACCAGGAGCCGCTCCACCCCGAAGTCGAGGGGCAGCCCGTGCCCACGCCACACGGGCGCCCCTGTGGCCTCGCCGCCCCCACCGGGTCCTGCTGAGCTGCTCCTCGCCCGGTGGTCTCGGTGACACCCGCATTCCCAGCCCTGCCCTGGTCTCCTCCTCTCGTCCTGGAGGCGGCCTTTTCAGGCAGCACCCCCAGCTGGTGACGGGCTGCACAGCAGCAGCCACGGCCCCACGGTCCCCAGGGGAGCTGGGCAGCGGGCTGGGCTGTCACAGGCCCTTTCCAGCCTGACCCCGGGGCTCTGACCCGCCAGCTCGCACTCACCTGCATCATGCACTCACCGCACGGCTGGACCACAGGTGAGGGCAGCTTCCCTTAGGGGAGGCGAGGCCCCGCTACCTGAGCCTCAGGACCGCACGGCCGCCAGGGCAGACCTGCCGGGGGCGCCTCAGAAAGATGGGCGGTTTGTACTAACATT
Organism: Lynx rufus; assembly: GCF_022079265.1. Lineage (NCBI taxonomy): Eukaryota > Metazoa > Chordata > Mammalia > Carnivora > Felidae > Lynx > Lynx rufus. The sequence goes on along the minus strand of NW_025814843.1, from coordinate 12,138,999 downwards.
CACGCAGGTTCACTGCCTGCACCGGGGACGCAGGGACGGTGGAGGCCAGGCCCGCGCGGCCGGAGCGCGATGGCGGGGGGGGGGGGGATTCGCCCCAGGCCGCCCCCGCCCCGGCGTCCCAGTCGGTCCTGCGCCCCAGACTGCCCTCGCCCCGGGGTCCCAGTCCGTCCTCACAGATCCCAGCCCTGATGTGTGGGGTCTGCAGGCACGGGCTTTCACGGTGGGGATCAGCCTCACTTCCCAGTGTGGACATGGAGCACAGAGGGAATCCGTGGGGGCGAGCAGCCTGGCACGTGCTGAGGCTGCGGGCCCCACGGGCACCCTCTTGGCTTGCTCTCGTGTCAGCTCCCGGTGATGGATTTTCTACCTGCTCGGTGTGACCCAAGGCCCACAGAGCCAGCCAACACGCGCGTCGGTGTCGCGAAGAGATCCCCGATGCGGGGCCGCTGAGCGGGGGTGCCTCGCGAGGACAGTGCCAGTGTGGACGCTGTCGTCCTAGCCTCTGGAGGGAGGCGAGGCCCACGTGCAGGGGTGCCATGGCCGCCTGGCCACATCGCAGGGGCCGCTGGGGCGCGTTTTAATGAGCTCACGGCTGTTCCCAGCTTCAGACAAGCACGTCCCGGATCCCCCGCACTTAGGGGCCTGTTTCCCAGCCCCTAAGTTAGTCAAAGGGATCGAGTCACCCAAGCTCTTGCTCTTGAAGGGTCAAGACCCCTGCAAAAATCAGGTAAAGGGTACGGACCTTTCCTCAGAAAATGCACACACACATGTACACTTGTAACACGTGCACACACGTGCACAGATATGCTTGCACACACATGCACAGACACACGCACGCACAGTGCACATGTGCACATGCGTGCACACATACACATGACAGAGCACGTGTATACACGTGTACAGATACATGTCGCACGTATGCATACGTACACCCGCACAGGCACACACCACACGTATACACACGTACGCATTTACATCTGCACACGTACGCACACAGCTGCGGTTTTGGGGGCTCCCAACCCCTAGACCCAGGCAGGTGGGACACCTGGTCAAGGAGGCCTGCTGGAAGGCCCCCCCCCCCCCCCCGTGTCGCGCTCCCTGACGCGTCGTGTGCCTCGCAGGGGCTGTCTAGGGCATTAAAAAAAAATTTGTTTTTAATATTTATTTATTTTTGAGGGAGAGAGAGAGCACGAGTGGGGGAGGCACAGAGAGAGAGGGGGAGACACGGAATCCGAAGCAGGCTCCAGGCTCCGAGCCGTCAGCACAGAGCCCGACGCGGGGCTCGAACTCACGAGCTGCAAGATCACGAACCTGAGTTGAAGCCGGACGCCCAACCGACTGAGCCTCCCAGGTGCCTCTGGAGGCATCTTCTCATCTCTGGGGGAGACGCAGGAGGGTTTGTTGCCCTTTCCTGCAGAGCGCGTGCAGGGCTCGCAGGCGTCAGCGGTGACACTGGCTCCGGGTCCAAGGTCTCGGGTCTGGTGCACATCCCTTTCTCCCTCTTGACGTGTGAGAAACCTCTCCCTTCCGGCTCCAGGATTTCCCGCCCCGCGCCCAGTTCCCTGCATCGTCCGCCAGGGAGCCTTCGCGTAAGTTTTACTCTGTGCAGCTCGAAACAGAGCTGGACTCGGTCGCAAGTGTTCTTACTCCCCGAGTATGAAAGAAAGGGACGCCGAAACACGTAAAACCGTCCGCAGCCACTTGCCCCCCGGACCCCATGCGTCCGGCAGCCCCGCTCACGCGCCCCTGACAGTGGATCGCACGCCCTCCAGAAGGTTTCGGGAGCCCTTTGCTTTGGTGGGGTCTCAGGAGCGAGCTCTGGGGATCACAGGGGCCCAGCGTCTACGGAGCTTGGAATTCAGCATGCGGCCTCCCCTCCGAAGCGTGCGGGACCCCCACTGTCCTGACAATGTACCCATGAGGCCCACTCGCCTCCCGCTACCGTCCCCGAAGCCGGGAGAGCTCACGTGTCCCGGCTCGGCCAACCAGCCGGGCCTGAATGAGCGAAGCAGAGGTGGGGGTCCCGTGAGCAGCGCGGGCACCTGTGGTGTAGACGGGGGCCATCGGGGGAGTCGGCTGCTGCGCTTTACGGTGTTGGCTCTGAGCAGCCTGGGTTCCTCTCTGCCCCCCAGACTAGTCAGCGAACCCTCCTCTGGTCTCTCAGACCCCAGGAAACTCCCCTTCTGCCTGAGAGCCTGAGCGTGTGCCCACAGGGTCAGGAAGCACCCTGCCGTGTGCGTGCCCGTGCCCTGTGCACACCGCCTGCACCGCGTGCTGTTCGTGTAAGCAGGCACTCACTGCTGCTCCTGCCAGCGGGGGGCAGGACGAGGACAGAGCAGAAGGGGCTCCCGGGGGTGTGAGGAGAGAGCCCAGTGCTAGGAGCCCCGTCTGACTCCCGGGAACCTGGGCCCAGCGTCCCAACCTGTGCAGCAAGACGTGTCCACTGAGCATGGGGCGTCCCTGAGTGGGGCCTGGGGTCCTTCCGACTCCCACACCCCCTTCCTCGCTGGCACAGGGGACGTAGGATTCTGGCCTCCCCGAGACCCCAGTCTGAGCAGGAGCACAGCGGGTGGCCTCCTCCGCAGCCCCTGGCCCCTGGCCTTCCCGACACTGCCCACTGCCGGGCTTTGCTCTCTGCCTTCGGCGGCTGATTTACATGAAAAAGGGATTTTATTTCTGGAACCGCCTCTTCCTTCACCCTCAGCCCCCGTGAGCCCCCGGACAGCTCCGGGCGCACCGCAGCCCCTCGGCTGGTAACCGAATGGGCACGTGCTTCACTGCCGCAGCTCAGAGGGGCCGTTCCCGTCCTCGCCGAAGGCTGCACGGCCCGGGGTCCCCGGGGTGCCTTTTCACTCCGCGGGTAATCTAGTATGTCTGTCCGTAATGAGTGCAGTCAGTTCACTCGCAGAGCCTCGTAAAATTCGGCCTTCTCGCCATCGGTGCACAGCGCGGCAGGGTCTGCGGGGACAGGGCCCCTCCCGGGCCGGGGGGCCCCACCTGCCCAGCCTCCCCCACGTGCTGATGGGGGGGCGTGGACGCCAGGGGGCGGGCCGGTCCACCACTCAGGGCCTAAAGAAAGATGGGTAGCTTCTGAGCCTCAGTTTCCTTGTCTGCGAAGTGGGAGGGTTCATGCTGCTTGGACAGAACAAGGCCGCTGGGGGCACAGGAACCACACAGAAAGTATCTGCTGCTGCTGTGCTCACAGGGTGACGAGAGCGGCCCCAGGAAGAGCTCCCGGCCTAGGCTCTGGGGGCAGAGGGGTGGACAGGATGACCCCCCTCCCCGGGGCTCCCTCCCCCAGGGACCCTGTTCTGGCTCATCCGAGCCCCGTGAGCCCCAGCAGCGGGTGCTCCCCGGAGCCGAGACCAGTGCGCGCCGCACCTGAGCCGCACGCGGCGACCGGGCCGCCAGGGTTTGTTCCCGCCGCGAAGGAGCCCCCTCCGGAGCTCAGACCTCCCACCTCCTTCCCCAGCACCGCCCTGGGAGGCTCCCGGTGGGCACCACTGTGTTCAGATGTAGGGGAGGGAGATGAAGTTCGTGTCCCAGTGGAGGTGGGGGGCGGTGGGGCCCGGGCTGCAAGTCAGGTTCTCAAACTGGGGTGAGTCACCCCACTGCCTGCGGCCTCGGTCTTTCCGTCCGAAATGAAGACAGGACCACCTGAGAGCGATTTGTGATGCAGTAGTTAGGGAAATCTGCGTGTTCCCGACGCCCCACAGTCCCAGGGCTCCGCGTGTGCCCCGGAGTCTCCCAGACGAGAGCACACAGTGCAGGGCGATGTCCGCACAGCGAGAAGCTGTCCTAAGTGGCCATTGAGAGGGCTGGAAAACGGGGCTCCCCGGGGGGCCCAGTCGGTCGAACGCCCAACTTCGGCTCAGGTCATGATCTCCCAGTTCGTGCGTCTGAGCCCCACGTCGGGCTCTGTGCGGACAGCGCTGAGGCTGCTGGAGATCCTCTGTTCCCCTCCCTCTGCCCCTCCCCCACTCACGCTCTGTCTCAAAAATGTGATAATAAAACGTCAGAAGGGGGGGGTCAGAACAACAAGGGGAGGTGGCTTCGTGCCGTGAAGTATTACGCGGGGCTACAGGCAAATCTGCAAACATCGATGCGGACAGAGCTCAGACACCACAAAGGGAAGGGGAGGGCGGGGAACGAGCTGTCCGCCCAGGTGCGGGGACCACGACGTTCTGGATGCAGACTTGCAGGTGAATGATGTCGTGCACACACACAGCAGGAGCCTCCGCAGGTAGACCGGGGAGGCAGACACTGGAGGAGGGGAGGGGAGGGCAGCTAAGAGCAGGAGAGACGCACACAAACAGGGCCACACAGCGTGGCCGGAGCCGGAGGGAGCGAGGACCCGTCGGAGTAGGGGAGCCCGAGGCCCGATGTGCACGCGAGGGAGCCGCAACAGGTGTGTAGACGAGTGCTCGGTGCAGGGGAAGCCACGCCTACTGACGCAGGGTCTGATTGTGGTTTCCCGTCCTCGCTGGATCGGCGGCCTCAGTGGCGGAGCCCCGGCCGGTTCCCCTGTCGACCTGTTGCTTCTTAGGTGCCTTGCTGTCTACGGCAGTGTCTGGCTTCCCGTGTTCTGGAGTCTGGTGCATGAGCCACGTTGTGCACGGGGCTGGGGCTGGACAGGTGAGGCCGTGTGGACGGTGCTGCAGGATGGGGACGGTCACACCCGCCACCAGCGGTCGATTTCCAGCCGGGTCCTACTTCGTGTCTGGTCTGCGTATAACTTGAAGCCGGCTGGGCCTGCTCGGGGCCAGTGTCAGCAGTCCTGACGTGGGACAAACACAAACCGCAGCCCCCAGCAGGGCCGAAGAAGGAGGTGCAGTGTCGATGGCGTCCCCGACCGTGGATGGGGGTGGGGAGGGTGGGGGGGGTGGGGGTCGTGCGCCACAGCCTAGCCTCCTTAAGCACCTCCTTGGAGCAGCCGGTACGTCTCCCCCTCGTCCGGCTGTCGCCCCCTGAAGAACCTGCCCCTCAGCCCCTCCAGCCCCTCCCAGGCCCTGTGATGGGCACCCTGCTTGGTGAGACAGAGAAGCAGGCCGAGCAGCGACCTGACCCTCAGCGGCCTTGCGCTCAAGCCCAGGTGGACATAGCCCCGTTCAGCGGGTTCTGTGGGTGTTTGTAGAAAACGCTGAGGCTATGGCACTGGAATGTTGACCCCGGAGCCCCCCGTCGGAGGCCGGAACGGGACACACTCTGTGTAACCGCGGAGCCTTGGGCTTGGTCCGCCAGGCTGGGGGCTGCCCTGGCCGGGGGTCCTTGCACGTGGGGTCCAGGGCGCCCCCGAGGGCTCATTTGGCCTCTGCAGGTGGCAAATGAGACCCTTGGCCACCCAGCGCCTCCTTTACAGACTGTGCTGTGAGGGTGAGGCCGTGGTCATCCACGTGGCTGAGAACGGGCTCCTGCTGAAGGGTGGGGGCGGGCGGGGTCCTGACCCTCCTGGGGTGGAAAGTGCGAACAGACTACATCAGCAGGAGGAGGGCCGGGGGGGCTGCCGATGGAAGAGCTCGGTCCACCAGGCGTCCCGCGTGGCGGGCAGGGCTGGGAGCAGCCACTCTCAGAGCTTCCCTGGAAGGCTCCAGAAAAGAGCATCTGTTTCCGAGGCTGCTTTTGTGAGTGGAGGCGGCCCCCGCGGTGGTGACAACAACCTAGGGACCCGGGAGGAGGGGCCGGGAGTCTCCAGGGAGGGAAGGTGCTGCCAGAGGTTCAGGGGAGACCAGGGGGGGCTTCTCTGCCCGGGGCCGGGGCGGCCCGGTCCACCTGCCGTCCACCAGCAGAGGGCAGCGATGCGGCACCGGGCCAGCCCGGTGTCCCATCGGGGAGCCGGGAGCAGCCGGCCAGGCCCCACAGGCCCCGCAGTACCCACCCCACCAGCCAGCACGTCCGGAGAGGAAATGAGTGTAGCCGGGCGTGCCTGCCTTTCTGTGGGCCCGTGTTGGCTCCTGGTGACGGCCACCTACCTTTCCAAGTGCGTGGACACCAGCTGTCCCAGATCCGGGTCCAGGCCCGGACTGCCTACCTGCCTGGAGCTCTCGGTCTGTCCAGTCGGCGCACGCGTTCTCGGGCGGTGGGCGGCACTGACCCGGGCACCCGTTCACCGGTTCTCGGGGCCGTTGTGCTCGTGGGGCCTGGGAGCCGCGGGGGGCTCTGGAGGCAGAAGTGGGACACGCTGTGGACCCACGGTCGGCCTGGAACCCTGCCCGGGACACCGGCCACAGAGCCGGGGGCCCACAGACACCTTCTGGCTCCTGCTTCCCTCCTGCGGGCAGCCGAGGGCAGCGCCTCCGAACGGCTGCTTATTCTTTCTCCAAACACGGTGGGCAGGAAGTTAGTCCCCAGCAGGTAGTCCAGCGGCCCCGACCGTCCCGAAGTGTTTGCTCTGCCCGGAGGCTGGGCCGGAACCTCCTCGCGGGCTGGTAAGGTCCACGCGGCCGGGTGCACTCCCGGCTGGACCGCATGCAGCCCTCGGGGTGAACGCCAGGCAGGCCGGGGTCGGGGAGGCACAGAGCCCAGGCGCGGCTGTCCTGAGGCAGGGGCCCATCCGAGCGTGGGGCGCGGGCGGTCCGGCCACGGGACGTGTGCACATCCCACCAACGCGACACCGGCCCTTGACTGCCCTCTCGTCCTCTCCCAGGGGTTTGCGGCGCCTGCACAGAGCGGTGGGGAGGGGTCTCCGCGCCCACCGCAGGGTGCACCTCCCCTGAGTAGGGTGCGTTTGCCTGTGTGTCCAGGCAAACACACATCCACACACACATCCACACATATACGTCCGCATCTGTGCACATCCACACCCAAACCCACGTGCGCATACCCCCACCTGCACACTTGCACGCATACATGCACACACATGCTTAAAAACACCTGCGCACAGGTACACGCACGGACACACAACCACACACACACGCACGCGTACATATTCTCATATACACGCACCCACACACATCCACACACGTGTACGCACCTGTTCACCCACACTTGCACACCCACACACATCCACACGCGACATCCACACGTATACGTCCACATCTGTGCACATCCCCACCCAAACCCACGTGCGCATACCTCCACATGCACACTTGCACACATATGTGCACACACACGCTTAAAAACACCGCACAGGTACACACACGGACACACAACCACACACACACGCACGCATACATATTCTCATATACACGCATCCACACACATCCACACACGTGTACACACCTGTTCACCTACACTTGCACACACACACACCCACACACATCCACACACACATCCACACGTATATGTCCACATCTGCGCACATCCCCACCCAAACCCATGTGCACATACCCCCACCTGCACACTTGCACACATACATGCACACACGTGCTTAAAAACACTTGCGCACAGGTACACACACGGACACACAACCACACACACACGCGTACATATTCTCATATACACGCATCCACACACATCCACACACCTGTATGCACCTGTTCACCCACACTTGCGCGCGCACACACGCGCACACACACGCACACACACACACACACACGGCAGTGCCAGGAAATCACAGGTCCCTGCAAACTGCAGTCACTGTTGCTGCTGTAAGCCAAGGGCCCCGGGGAGGCTCTCAGGCCCGGTGTGTCCCCCCCCCCCCCACCGAGGCAGGTTTATTGCCTTTCGGTGGCCATTCACCCCCACAGCCCAGGTGGCCAAACCTGGACTCTCTGCGGGGGCCCAGGCCTCTGGCCGTGCCCCGCCTGCAGGGAAGGGTGAGGGCAGCCTGGCACAGCGGGCAGAGCACAGGCCAGCAACCCAAACCTGCGGACCGCCCACAGCGAACCTTCACTTCCGTTCCTTCACGGACAAGCTGGGTTGCACAGCGCACCTCCGAGGGCACCTGCGGGTCCACAGACCGGCTGTGGATGAAGCCGCGAGCTCACTGCCCGTCCGGCCAGCACTCACTGCTGTTCCCATCCCCACCAGACCCCAGGAACGGGGAGGGTCTGCAGGAATCCATTCACGCTCTTCCGGGGGGGCGGGGGGGGACCAGTGGCACACCGGTGAACAGCTGTGGCTCTGTGTCCCTGGGGCTTCTGAAATTCCGTCTTCTGGAGTCAGCGCTGCCGTCTGGTTCCGGGATCCAGAGCTCCCGGGACTGGGGGACTTTCGGAGCTTCTGGCGAAGCTGCCCTGGGGAGTTTGGATGGAGGGCCTTAGGAGGCCCTGCTTTTGTTAGCTGGGACACCAGTCAGAAGGACCCACATGTGGGTCGTACAAGATGCAGGTTTCAGCTCAAACGAGGAAAAACGTTTTCACGGACAGCACCGTCCAAAGACAGAAGAACTCTGGCCCGAGCTACTGGGCACCCTGTCCTTGGATGGAATCAACCAGGAGGTGCAGGCCACTTGCTAAGAATCCTGTGGATGGAGTCAAAGACCCAACGGGCGCGGGGACTGGATACTCACGGAGACCTCTGGTGGCTCCACCTGGGTCCAGTTTCCCACGGAGGGGCTGATGGAGTAAGGACCGAGGCTAGCCGGTGGGGGGTCACGTAACGCACCTTTTCCCCCAGGAGGCGAGGGTGGGGCAGGGAGGGTGGGGGCCTGGCCGTGGATTCCTCACAAGTTGCCGAGGGCTTGTTTTCAGGGCAGGGCCTGGCGGGTGGAGAAGCCCTGAGGACCAGCGACCCCAACCTTTCCCGCTGCACGGGGCGGGGTGGCATTGCCCTGTGACGAGAGCTGGAGGGCCGGGGACCCAGCCCAGCCCTTCCCGGGCTGCCAGCCGGGCTCTGCTGCCTGGGGCTGGGCTGGCCTGCAGAGCCCTGGCTGCGAAGCCTCCAACCGGCCTGCTCGCGGGAACGTCTGCAGCCCGGCGTGGGCACGCGGAAGGGCCGCTGCCCGCCCCCCACTCCAGACTGCTGCAAGGGGACTGGCGTGTGCCGCTCGCGTTCCTGCGGAGTTAAAGGCCCTGAAGTCCCTCCCCGTCCCGGGCGGGTCAGACCCTGGAGATGACCCCGGACGCCAGCGTGGGGGCTGACGGAGGGCCCCAATCCTCCGGTGACAACCCCCCCCCCCGGCCCCACCTCCCTGCCCTCTCCTCTCTCGGTACCCCTCCCGCGCGGGGCCCTGGGTCTCCCGGCTCCTCTGATCTCCCCCTGCCCCCGGGGGTGCCTCCCCGGCGGCGCCGCGCCCCCGCGCGCACCGCAGGGCCTGCCCGCGTCTACGCCCCCCGCGCGCTGCGGTGTCCGGAGCCGGAGCCGGGCGGGGGTGCGGGCCCGCGGGGGCGGCGTCGGGCGCCTTCCTCCGCCAGTCCCTCCCCGGCGGCCGCCGCTCGGCGCCTTTAAGGCAGCGGGAGGGAGCGGCGAGGCGGCGGCTGCGGCGGCCGAGGCGCGCGGGGCGGGGGCGCGGGGCGCGGCGCGCGGAGTCCGCTCGGGGCCGGAGGAGGCTCGGCGGCCGGGGCCGGGCCGGGAGCGGCGAGGAGCGCGCGCGGCGCAGCCGGAGCCCGCCGCCCGGGACATGGCCAAGGCGGGCCGCGCAGGTGAGGGCGGGCGCGGGGAGGGCAGGGCCGGCGGCCCGGGGGAGGGACCCGCGCGCGGCCCAGGTGAGCCCCCGCGCAGGTGGGCGGAGGTTCCGGGAGGGCCGGGCCCCGCGCGCCCCGCGCGTCCTTCCTGCGCCCCCCGGTCCCCGGAGGGGCGCCGCGGGCGGCGGTGGGGGGGGGCCGGGGCTGCGGCTGCCGGGTCCCGTCCGGCCGCCACCCCCCCTCGGCTCTCCGGGCAGCCCCGGAGCGCGGGCACCGGAGGGCCCGTCTCGAGGCCACCGCTCCCTCCCGCGCCCCCAGCGTCAGCCCGGACGCGCCCCCCCACCCCCACCTCCAGTGCCGCCGCTCGCTCCATCCGGGACGCGGCAACCTCCCCCCCCCCTCCCCCCGCGCCACCCAGCTCAGTCAGGAGACCCAGATTTCTTCTGGGGAAGGAGGGGTACTGCGCGCCGCACCGCTAGGGAGCCGTCCCGCCCCCTCCCCCACCGACCCCGGACGCAGAGCCGCAGGTGCGAAGGTCTGCGGGTCTGCAGGCCTGCCTCCCGTGGGGTCCCGCGGGCTCTGCGCTCCCCCGGGCGCGGGCATGGAGGCCAGCGGGGTGAGGGAGTGGGCGTCAGTCATTCGTTCGTTCCTGCATTCATTCATTCAGCCAGGCGTTAATTCCCCAGCGTCCTGCGTGCCAGACCCGGGCTGGGCGCCGGGGGTCAGGACGGCCACCCGGCTCTGCCCCCGTCTGCACGGTCTGGGCCTGGCGGCGCCCCCAGAGGCCCCGGGGGGAGGACAGACCACCAGGCTGGCGCACAGTGGTGACACTGGCGTGTGTAAATGCACCGTGAACTCACCCCCGGCCTGTGACCCTGGCAGGTGCGGTGCTATCCCTGGGGACCCGGCCTTGGTCTGGCACGAACCCCACCCCTCTACCCACAAGCAGTGGCCGTGATGGAATCAGTGTGAATTCGCCCGTACGCACACTCGGGCGAACACCCTGGTCCGTGTGCACATCCACTGCCGCCCCACGGGTGCTGCTCAGAACCTTGGGTCGGTCCGGACCCCCCTGTATGCACGCTGGGCGTGCGATTTAGGGCCCGGAGGAGTCCTGCCGGGGTGGGGCTGGCTGAGTGAGACGCATCTAAACACCCCTTTCTCACTTCCCTCCCTTTCCCCTCCTGGAGAAGGCTGTCTCCCTCTTCCTCCTCCAGGAGCCTGGGGCCTTACCCACCCCCTCGCCTCCCAAAGGGCACATGGCAGGGTGTGTGTCCCGCCCGCCGCCCCGCTCCGCGTGTGCGTGCACAGCCCTGCACAAACCACCTGCCGGGTACAGTCACCACGGTAGAGGCTAACTGTGCCGCCAGAACTGGGTTCCGGGCAACATGCACAGTGATCCCGGGAGGGTGGAGATGGTCCTGGCCCCCCTTTAAGGCATCTGGAAGCAGATACTCAGAGAAGCTTTCCCTCCAGGTGGCCCAGAGGGTCTGGGCAGAGCCTGGGCACCCAGCCGGGTCTGCCGGACCCTAAGGGTGCTGAGTGACAGGGTTTCTCCATCACTGCCCCGTCAGGCCACCCCCGCACCAACGGTCTGGGGTGCAGTCTGGTTCCTCTACTGTAGCCTGTGGGTCGTTTGGTTCCCCAGCTGCCAGTCCGTGGGCATTTGTTCAGTGCCGGGTGAAAACTGCCCCGAGCGTCTGTGCCTCGTGCGGCTCTAACATCTCGTCTTTTCTGGGGCATTCTGTGTTCGGCCCTTCCCTTCAGGGCAGCCCTGACCCCTCCTCTGTGGATCCCGTGCCCGTACTCGGCCACCGCTCCAAGGAGCCTTTTTGGGATTGAGCCAGCGAGATGGGGTTACGCCTCCTTTTCTCAATCTTTCTGGGTTACTTTGCATTTTGTCAATGTCCCTTCTCTTTAGGCTCTAAGCCTACTGACCTGAAAACAGCTTCCGGTAACATGTTTATGGGACCCATGGTGGCAAAGCCCGTGTGGAATGATCGGTGAGCTTTAGAACAGAGGCGTCCTCGCGGGGGGGGGGGGGTGTCCCTCTCTGCACAGCTGGAGACACTAGGGCCCAAGGAGGGGACATAACAGAGAGGGTTGGCTGTTCGGGACTGTCTACCACAGATGGGCAGACTGGTGATCAGAAATGATCAGGCCTTCGCTCTGGGGTGCCATTAGAACCAAGGGTGGCTGAAGGTGGGGGTGCAAGGGCTATAAGGGTATGTTCTGTGGCCTAGGAGACACTTCCTCTGAAAACTGGCCAAGGGACCACCTAGTGAGGTTTGGGCCCCAGAGCCACCACAGTGCGTGACTCTGGGATCATCGTATTGTAGTCCAGTGAATGGTGTCCCTGGGCTTGTGCAGTGTACCGCCTGAGCAGCTAGCCATGGCACCGTCAGCTATATCAGACAGGCGCCGAAGGGAGGCAGTAAAAGGACTTTCACTTGGTCGGGAGGACCCAGGTGCAGGAAAACATGCTGTGAGGTTCCAGAAAGGATTGGATAAATTACAGGGTGTGGATCTCAGACGGGTTACTACTAGTTCCCAGCGTCTGGGAGATTTCAGTCACCCAGCCCAGAAGTGTTGTGCCCTGTGTCCGGTCTTGAGGGGAGGGAGGGCCCTGTGGGAGCTCCAGGTCCGGTGGACTAGGGCGGGGGTGGGCGAGGCCTCCCTGGGGGGACAGCTGTTCACACCCAGGCCTACCTGTGGCCATCCTCCAGTGCGGTACAGACCGGAAGAAACTAGGGGTGGTTCGAAACAGGGAGGGCTGGCGCTCTCTAGGAGCCGCGCCTCAGAAGCTGGCCGATTTGGGCAGGAAGGTGGCGCATGAGGGGCAGGCCTTGGGTCAGCTAGGGGCTGGACGAGGAAGATTTTCCCGTGGAGGGGCCAAGGGAGGGTGGAGGTAGGGAGGGTGGCAGAGGGGTCCTGAGGGTGGGGAGAACGGCCTGGCCCTGCACGGAGGCCCTGGAGGGCGTGCGGGGCAGGGCTGGGGTGCTGGAGGGGTGCATGGGGAGGGGCGAGGCTGGAGAGAACCCCGGACAGAGAACAGCATGGGAGGCGGGGCGGGGTGGCGAGGTAGTCCCTCTGCCTGCTTCGAGGGCGGCTCAGACCCGCGTGGCAGAACCCACTCTGTTGGGAAGGGCTGGTTCGGCTTCCTGCCCCTGCCCCCCACCCCCCGCTCCCAGTGCCCCAGCGGTTTGGGACCTCTCAGCTGGGCAGGGCCAAGGCGGGTGGGGAGGGGGGGGGGCGGTGCTGGGCCTTCCAGGCTGGAGGAACCTGTTTATTTGCTCCCAGGAGCTGGCCGTGTTCCGAGGGCCTGTGGGCTGGATTGCATCAAACCCGTACTCCGGGGGGGTGGGGGGGGGGCGAGCACTGATCGTCCAGTGGCAGGGACAGGGGGACACTCCCAGATCCTCCTGTTCAGAGCCCTCGGCAGGCCCGGCCAGGCCACAGAAAGGTGGTGGCAAGCCGGGCCTCGAACCTGCATCTCCAGAGTCTCGGTTCGGACCTTGTTCTGCCGTCACCCAGCTTGTCACCATCTCCAAGCCAGGCAGCGTCCTGGGCGCCCCCGCTCCAGCCGTGGCCAGATCTCTTGGAGGAGGGTGAGATTCTCAGCACTCTGGGAAGCTGCCGGGGGATTCAAGGGGCCAGTCTGAGGAGCCCCCAGGCCTCGGGCACTAGGATGGCTCGTAGGTGTCCGGGAAGGGCATGGCGTTCTGCAAGGAGGTTGCAGATTCACTCGGAGGAAACGCTGGGTCCAAATCAGAAGCCAGCGTCCCAACTCACGGCTTGTCTAAAACTTTGTCTCTGAGACGCCTTCCCTGCAGCGGTGGGAGTGCTGGAGCTCTGGAGGGTCTCCCACCCTCTGCGGAGCCACCTGTCCCGGCGGCTCACCGGCGGCCCGGCAGACCCCAACTAGAGACCCTTTGCTGCCCCGAGGTCTGGGCCCAAGCCCCTGTCCCAGCAGGAGGCCCCTGTTTGCGAGGCAGGTGTTCGGGGTTCGCAGGTGGGACACAGAGTGTGAGCCCACGGCTAGACACCCCTGGCTGGGCCACGTCGGATCGGCCAGGAGGCGTGACGTGTTTCGTGGACGTCTTAGCCTGTTGTGATGGTTCCCCCCCCGGGAGAAGTCTGGAGGTGGCCGACCCCACCTGTTAATCGTGTGCGGGGCGGGAGACCGAGGCCAGAAAGGCACGGGGTCGCCCGGAGACCCATGGGGCTCCGAGTGTGGGGATGTCCCGTGGAGTCCAGGCGTGGGGGTGGGAGGCGCGGGGTCGGTGGGCACAGCCTGGCTCGTGATGTCGGCTGCCGTCCCCAGCATGCTTCCACCGGGCGGCTCGACGGCGTCTCTTTCGATGAGGGTTGCTGTGGCTCCCATTCCGTGGATGAGAAAACGGAGGCCCAGAAAGATCGAGGGTCTGGTTGTAGACTCCCGTGAAGTGAGAGGCAGAGCTGGAGGGAGGACTCGGGTCTCGTCTGTTCTCGGATTCGCCATTCCTAGCGGGGAAGCTGTGCCACGGAGAAGACGCTGGTTGATCTTGAACCTTCTCTCGGTTTCCTCATCAGTGAGGGGGCAGGAGGAGGCGAGGAGGAGAGCTCGGGGGCCAGGACCAGCCCCCTCCTCGCTGGTTTGTGCCTTGGGGGCCCCCTCCCCCCTCTCCTGTCTCCCAGGGACCCCCAGAGGTGTGGGGGGCAGGGCAGAGGACAGAGAGAGCACATGCCTCTGGGGGGCCTGGCCTGCCCATCACCAGATCTGCAGCTGGGCTGGGGAGGGGGCAGCCGGTCCCTCACCTAAGGGCTGGAGTGGGAGGGGGCCGAGAGCATAGCAAGTGAGTTTGGAAGCCACGTGAGATCCCAGCACCACCCCCCCCCCCGCCACGCGCCCTCGAGCTCTCTCTACTCCCCGTTTTAAAATTCTTGTTTTCTAAAGAGAAAGAAAATGCTACACTGCAACCCCTTTTGCAAAGGAAGGAGCCGTAGTGAGTCACTCCGGAGGTAAAGCCACCTCCAGGGCCCCACGCCCGCCCGCCCCCCTGCACAGCTGTGTGGCCACAGTCCCCGGGGTACACGTGTGGGTGGGGGGAGCCTCCTGCCTGTAAGCGGCTCCGGGGTGGGAGCAGGGGCCCTGCCGCGGCCCCCGCCCCCCGCCCCCAGGCTCTCCCGGGGCTGCATTTACGAGGTTCACTCTCCTGCGGCCTGAGAGCCCCCTTGCGCCTGTTGGCTCGGCCTGAGGCCGGGGGGTGGCCTGTCTGGGGGGCGAATTCAGGCCCCGGGGCGGGGGGCGCGGGGGCTCAGTGTGCGTGGTCAGGGCCGGCGGGGACAGGTGCTCCCTGGGCTTCTTGGTGCGACTCTTCCCCAGGCCGGAGTGCCGCAGAGCAGAGCGCGGGGCTGACCCTCCAGGGGAAGGTGCCCGCGGGCTGTCTGGAGCCTGCCTTCCTTGGAGAGGGTCCCCCCCCCCCCCCCCCGCCGTTTGTTTGCAGAACTGCGCGGGGCGGGCCGGCGAGGAGGTGTTCCCTTCCCAGATGACCCGTTATTCTGGAAGGGAGGGAAGGTAGCAGCCTGTCAGCCGGGTTGCCGAACGAGGGTTGGAAGCAAAAACATGTGGCGGAGCAGAGAGGCCTCTTCGGAGGCGCCTGCCGCCGGGGCCCGTCCGCTGGGCGCCCCGTGTGTGCCCTGCTCAGGGAGAGACCTAGGTGTGTGGGATGCGGGGTGAGCCCGCAGGGGCAGCAGCTGTCCGGGAGCCTGTCCCTGGAGGCTTGCGGCATCCGCGGCCGGCCGCCCGTCATCACGCGCACACCTCTGACCTCTGACCTCCTGTGCACCTGCTCCAGCCGGTCCGGATCCGCGTCCTCCTCCTCCCCCTCCTCCTCCTCCCCCTCCTCCCCCTCCCCCTCCTCCCCCTCCTCCTCCTCCCCCTCCTCCTCCTCCCCCTCCTCCCCCTCCCCCTCCTCCCCCTCCTCCTCCTCCCCCTCCTCCTCCCCCTCCTCCCCCTCCTCCCCCTCCCCTCCTCCCCCTCCTCCCCCTCCTCCTCCTCCCCCTCCTCCTCCCCCTCCTCCTCCCCCTCCTCCTCCTCCCCCTCCTCCCCCTCCTCCTCCCCCTCCTCCTCCTCCCCCTCCTCCTCCCCTCCTCCTCCCCCTCCTCCCCCTCCCCCTCCTCCCCCTCCTCCTCCCCCTCCTCCTCCTCCTCCCCCTCCTCCTCCTCCTCCCCCTCCTCCTCCTCCTCCCCCTCCTCCTCCCCCTCCCCCTCCTCCCCCTCCTCCTCCTCCCCCTCCTCCTCCTCCCCCTCCTCCTCCCCCTCCTCCTCCTCCCCCTCCTCCTCCTCCCCCTCCTCCTCGGGATGCCTCTGCCCGGGCCGTGGCCTGAGGCTTCCCTCTCCGGCCCTCACCCCCCCTGGGGAGGCTGGTCCCCGCTGAGCAACTCTGGAGTCATCCCTGGTGGCAAAAGAGCTATTTTCAGCCTTCCCATTACTGCCCAGTGTGCAGGGGGTGTCTATCCCTTGTTGGCTCTTTGTTCCCTTTGCGTGCGGTGTCGTCTGGAGCAGCGAGAACCTCGCGCAGCCCCCAGGGTCCCACCGCGGCTCCTGGGGCTGTGGATCGGCACCCGATGGGGGGCCTGCCCGGCAGAGGCGGCCTGGGGCCCCACCCTGCTGGGTAGCAGCCTGGGAGCTGCAGGTGGTAAGTGCCCACCTGGGGTCACCGTGACCCTTTCCCCTCCCCGCTCCTTGCTTCGGGCTCACGGTAGGTAGCCTGTGGTGCCCTTCGAAAACCCGGGCCGGCTCAGCGAGGTGGGGGTCTCCGCGGCCCAGGCCTCTGTTTCCCGCTCCCTGCAGGGGCTCCTGGGGGGGACTGGCAGGAGGGCCCCCCGCCCCATCTCCTGTCCCCCACCCGCCCTCCTGAGGAGCCCTCGTGGCAGGTGCTATGGGAGCTCCCCTCAGCGGGAGGGGCAAGAAGCCGGTGGGACAGAGGGGGGCGTCTGGGGACCTCTGCTTCCACCGGGAGGTCAACTTGTACTTGTGAAAAGTACAACACATAGCCAAAGCTATTAATCACTAATTGCCTCCGGAGTAACGTGATTAACGGGCATTTAAATGCTGTATTTATGAGATTACCCGCAGGTCTTCAAGAAGCGTATTTTTTCAAAGTAACTGGTTTGGCCAGCCGTGTCCTGTTGGGAGACGGGGATCCTAACCCCGCTCTGGCCCGCGCCTGGGGACGGGGGTGTGACGGCGGCCAGGCCAGCTTCCTCCGTGCGGCTCTCAGCTGCAGGCGGGGGTCCCTGCCCCTCCTTGTTGGGCTCATGGGCCGTGCAGGTCCCTGGCTGCACAGAGGAGATGCCCCTTGACGGTTCCCCGGGGGCCGGCGTGGCCGGCGTCAGGGGAAGGCGGTGCGAGTGCGTTTGCTCGGTGGTGCCCGATTGGCAGCTGGCTCTGTGACCGGGCAAGGAGAGGGGGCCGTGGCCTGCCGTGTGGCCGGGTCATGGCCACATCTGTGCTCAGGGCCGTGGCTCCATACGTGGGCTGCTGCAGGTGTGGGCTGTGGTTGGGGCCAGGTTGCGTTGTGGCTGGTCTCAGGCTCATTCTGGACTCCTGGCATGGAGCTGCCTGGTCCCCCAGAAGCTGGACTCCTTCCGGGCCCTCCAGGATCTGGGCTCCGGGCACCCGGAGCCCCAGCAGACAGGCCCTCCCAGGGCTCCCCGCGTGTCCCCGAAACAGCTCAGCCCCATAAGCTCATCAGTGGCGCATACAGCAGTTTGGGACATGTTTCCATAGCAACCAACCCCCAGCCAGCATTGGTTTCCTTCGATGATGCTTTTTTTCTGGAAGCAGCTTCTCCGAGCCTCTCGGTCCCTCCCTAGTGTCCCCACAGCCCCGTGAGGTCTGCCCTGGATTGGTCTGCTTCCCAGACTCATCCTGACCCCAGGGGGGCCTGAGGACAGGCCGGGGAGGGGGGGATGCTCCCCCGAGAGGCCCACCCCCGTGGTCTCCCCTGAAGTGGGCCGGGAGAAGCTATGGGCCTGTGGGGGCCGCACCAGGTATCTGCCCCAGGGAACCCACAGCCCGGGGGCAGGCAGGCCTGGACCCAGGTGCTCGAATGGGCACAGGTGCGGGACCTCGGGAGCATGGAGGAGGCGGGGCCAGACCAGCAGCATGGGTGGGCATTAACAGAGGGTGGGCTGGGGGACCCTTCGGGCACCGACGGGCAGGGACGGGCAGGAGCGAAGACGGCGTGGAGGGAAGGAGCGCTGTTCCCAGAGGCCGTGAGCTGCCGGAGCCCAGGCCGGCAGGTGGAGGGAGCACGTTCTGGCCCCGGGAGCTCAGAGGCTGGGGGGGCGGGGAGCTGCACCAGGGAGGGGATGGGGACCCGCCTGCTCGGAGCAGTTCCCGTCGTGCCCCCTGTGCCAGTTTTAGGACCTGAGGACAAGGGCCGCCCTCGGAGTTTCTGTGTGTGACTGTACCGGTGGAGGGCCAGGCCCCGTGCTCGGCCTCTCTCAAATATCCGTTCATTTAGGGGCGCCTGGGTGGCTCAGTGGGTTCAGTGTCCGACTCTTGATTTCCGCTCAGGTTCTGATCCCAGGGTCGTGAGTTCGAGCCTCGTGTTGGGCTCTGCACTGAGCGTGGAGCCTGCCTGGGATTCTCTCTCTCGCTCGCTCTCTCTGCCCCTCCCCTGCTCACACTGGCTCTAAAAAAATTTCATTCGGTTACTCCTCATGGCCACCCTCTGTAAGTCCTGTCCTTACTCCCATTTCACAGAGGAGGAAACTGAGGCACGGCGTGGTGTGGTAACACTTACTGAGAATCCCAGCGGACAGGCGGCAGGGCTGGGGCTTGAACCAGCACCAAGGGGGAGGGTGAGCGGGACGGTGGCTCATATCACACGTGAGGCAGAAGGCCCGGCTCTGGAGAGGGGGGGCCCCCGCCAGACCCTGCGTCTCACTCTGTCCTGCTCGTGGACCCCTGGAAGCCGGGGCGGGATCAGAGCAGCAGTGAGATGTGGCTCCGTGTTGCGAGGCTGGGTGTGAAGCTGTGTGAGCGTGTCTGTGTGAGCCACATGTAGGCTCTGCGCTCTGTGTGTCCCCAGGGTCCCCACCGCCCACAGGGAGTCTGGTGGCCTGATTGTTTCCGTAGCATTGACGGTAGCGAGACCCACACTCTGGAGCCGTTCTCGTCCATGCGTGTGCACGTGTGTTTGTAAGTGCACACGTGTGGGTGTGCACGTGTGCATGTGTGTGTGTGTGTGTGTTTGTGTGTGTAGGTGCACAAGCATATGTGTGTCTGTGTGTGTGATGGACACAGAGAGAATGGGGACAAGGGCCTACGTGAGCCACAGCAGAGCACTTTTCTCTCTCAACCCGTGTCCCCTGAGGCACGTGTTGTTGGGACGCAGCATGTGTCTCCTTGGCCTCAGGCAGGGCGGGGGAGGGCAGGTGCAGTGCCGGCCGCCCCACCCCAGCCTCTCAGGGGCACTTGAGGGTCCCTGGAGGTCTGGGACTTGGCAGGTGTTACCTGAACACCTGCGGAGTGTGGCTGTCACGGCAGACGCCTGGGTCCCCTCCTTGCTCCTTTGAGCCAGACTTCCCATTTTGGAGAAGGTTCTAGATCCAGCTTCTTGTAGAAGCGGCCTGATGGCTTTGACCCATGTCTTTCCTTCCTCCCAGCCTGCCCACCCTCTCTTTAAGGCTCAGCTGAGGCCCCCTCCCCGGGAAGGCCTCCAGGCTCTCCAGCCTGCAGGCCCTCTGCCTGGGGACCTGTGTCCACACCTGTGGGGCGCAGTGTTGACATTTAGTGCTGGGCCAGGCTGGCCTAGGGGGCTTCACTGGGTGCTGGGTCCCCAGGCTGCGTCCCAGGGGGAGGGACTGCTCTCTCCCTAACTGCTTCCTCCAGGCGCCGTCTGGCCCCCATCTGGCCCTAGAAGACCGGGCCAAGCCCACGTCCCTGGCCTTACAGGGCTTTGCCCTCTGGCTGGGCCCCTGGGCGCAGGGTGGGGTCTCCTTCCGGTGGGCTCTTGCCCTCGGGCTGGGGAAGGGTTTTCCCTTTTCCCTCCTGTCCTGATTTAGACCTTTAAGTCAGTGTGGTGGGGGAGAGGGGCCAGAGGAGAGCGTGCGGGGTGTGCTGGGGGGCGTCTCTTGGACCTTGGAGGAGCAGAGGGGTCTGTGGCCCTGGGGGGAGGGCGCCCCCGGAAGCCCCCGCGCCCGTCTAACCCTCGGTCCGGCTCCTGAGGGGCTCAGCGTCCCCCAAGTGCCGGGATGCCGCGTGCGGGCCGCGGGCCATGTGCGCAGAGTCTCCCGACAGTGAGGTAGCGCCTACCCATCTCACAGATGACAAAGGTGAGGCCCGCCGGCTTCCCACGCTTCTGCCACAGACACGTAAGTGGTAGCGAGGAGCCCAGGTTTGTGCTGCTGCACGGCCACACGCTGGCCTTTCTGCGATGTTTTCACCCGCGGCTGCGAGCTGGCAGGTGTGCATGAGGGACAGGGACGGGGAGGGGGTGATGTGGGAGCGCGTGTGAGTCCGTGTGTCTTCAGGACCGGCTCAGGGACGGGGAGGGGCTTTGGGAGGACGGCGCTCTCCAAGGAACGTAGGTGCACCTTCCGATGTCCACGTGGGCCTGGGGATACCCAGACGCTGACCCGCAGACCCGGTGGGCAGGCCGGACGGGTCTGGCGTCTGGTCGGGCCTCGCCTCCGTCACTTACCAGCTTTGTGACCTGGAGCGAACAGGTGCAGGACAGGGACGCACGGTCCCTCCGGGGGCTGGTTAGGGTTCCTCTAGGTAAGCGGGGGGATGCACGGTCCCTCCGGGGGCTGGTTAGGGTTCCTCTAGGTATGCGGGGGACGCACGGTGCCCTCTGGGGGGGTTAGGGTTTCCTCCAGGTAAGCGGGGTATCTGGCACATTCTATGACTCAGCACGTCACTTTATCCATTTGCCCAACATTTCTCGGAGCTCCCCTCCCCGGGACCCTGTGCTGGACACAGCACGCAGAGAGAGGCAGCGTGGGGACCAGCTCAAGGACACTTTACCCTCCAAGCTCTGGGGTCACTGAGCCCAGACGCTAACGGTGTGGCCCTCAGTGCACCTGATCTGTGGGCCCCACCCCATGCTTGGGAGACTCCCTGGTCCTCTCGGCATCGGGGTCCCCCTCTTCCCGAGTGTGTGGGTGATAGAGTCTGGGTCGGGAGCCCCCTGTCCACAGCGGGCAGTGTCCCACCCAGCTCGGCCCCCTCCCCCCTTGCACCTGTCTCCCCTCCATCCGGCTCCAGACACGCGGCTTCTTCCCGCCCCTCAGACGTGCCCAGCTGGAAGAATGTTCGCACGCATGCACTCTGTCCGTGTACCCCACACGTGTGTGTGCAGGAGCATGTGTGCGTACACACGTGCACACGCACTTGGTGTGTCTGGCCCTTTCTCACTGATTGACACCCTGTCGGAAAGGCCTTCCTCTCATGCCCCCCCAAGGTCACCCGCCCATCACTGCCTCCCTTTGTCACATAGGACCTCGTTGAAGGATCTGCTGGAGGAACAGGGGAAGGGCACACCCCCACGTGGAAGCCAGTCACGGCTGCTGCTTGGCGCTGCCCGCCTTCGCGGGTTCTCGTGTCTGCGTGCGTGGACAGCTGAGACCCCACCCCACCCTTTCCCGACATTGTTTGCGGTGGCCCCTGCCTGAGAGGAGGGATTTGCAGGTGTCCAAGCAAACTTACCGTATGTTTCAAAAAATTTTTGAGAGAGAGAGAGACAGAGTGTGAGTGGAGGAGGGGCAGAGAGCTGGAGACGCAGAATCCGAAGCAGGCTCCAGGCTCTGAGCTGTCCGCACAGACCTTGCCACAAAATTGCTGTATTTAAAAACCAATGCATAAATAAACGGTAAAAAAATATTTTTTTAAAAAAGGGGCACCTGGGTGGCTCAGTCGGTTAAGTGTCCCACTTCAACTCAGGTTCGTGATCTCGCAGCTCATGAGTTCAAGCCCCGCGTCGGGCTCTGTGTTGACAGCTCAGAGCCTGGAGCCTGCTTCGGATTCTGCCCCCACCCCCACCTCTGCCCCTTCCCTGATCATACTCTCTCTCTCTCTCTCTCTGAAAAATAAGTAAACATTAAAAAAAAAAAACGAACACTGCAGGGATGCATTTTGAAGGCAAGAATAAACCGTAAACAAGGTAAAATGTGCCTTTGAACAGAAATTCGGGTACCGACTTTGGCCACAGAGGAGAGTCAACCGGCAGGTGAGGGTCTGTTCGAAAGGAGAGGCACACGAGAGTTCAGTGTCCACAACTCCCTCCGTGCTGGCCTGTTCTTCAGGCCATGATGCCACCGTCAGCTGCTCGGGGAAGGGGGCAGAGGTAGGAGGCAGGGTCCTATTTTCTCCACGTCACTCTCTGCTGCGAAAATCATCTTTGTCAGTCACCCGACCCAGCTCTGCGTCCCCCGCGCCCCCGCAGAAGGTGAGCTCCGTGCGGTCCCCACCCTCACTGCCGCCTGCTCGCCGCGGTGTCCCCAGCACCCAGCGCGGTGCCTGTGGTCCGGGCAGCCCTCTCTGACACCGAGCCCCCTCCGTCTTGGCCCACTGCAGCGGGGAGAACGGCTCTCCCAGCGGAGCCAGCCCAGCTTCCCCGCAGCCGGGCCCTCCTGCCGGGGCCCCCTCGAAGCCCAGCCCGTCACCCACGTCGTCGGCGTGGCAGCAACCTAGGGTGATGGTGGCCCAAAGGGACGTAGTGGGGGTGGCGTGTGAGTGACAAATTCTGGAGACTTTCTCTTTCCTCAGGCTGGAGGGAGAGAGAGAGAGAGAGAGAGAGAGAGAGAGAGTGTGTGTGTGTGTGTGTGTGTGTGTGTGTGTGTGTGGAGGGCTAGCAGAAACGTCCTTGCCTTTTTTCTTGGACGGAGTGTCTCCCGAACAGGTGCGAGGGCCACCATGTTGGGAACTTCTCCCAAACCTGAACCCTCGCTATTCAAGCTCAAGAACCAGGGAGACTCGGGTAAAGCTTCAGATGAGCCCATCACTACTTACACGCTTGCAGCCCATGCGCGCCCCGCCCCCCAAACTCAGGGACCGAATCTTGGGGCCAGTATGACTGTCCTGACCATCCAGGTGCTCGCTTCTTGGGAACAGGATGGATTTGGACCACAAGGGATGTTGGCATGTTAATATGGCGTGTGTGGTGGGTTTTAGACCTTTAGTATCTGTTGATGGAGAAACCATATAAAATTAATGTAAATTCAGCAGAAGTTTATCTCGTCGTACTTTTGGTATCACCGAAATTTCCATATCCGTTTGATTTATACCTACATGCACTTCTTTTTGTGGTTTCACTATTTTTTTGGTGATATTGTAAGCGGTATTGTTTATTTAATTTCAAATTCTCATCCTGTGTTGATAATATAGAGTGCAGGTGACTTTTGTATATTGACCTTATATGTGGCGATCTTGCTATATTCAACTATTTGTTCTCAATAGCGTGTTTTGGTTTGTGGATTTTGTAGAACTTTTTTATTTTTACAAGGTTTTAAAAAAATTTTTTGGATGTATATTTATTTTTGAGAGAGAGAGCACGGACAGGGGAGGGGCAGAGAGAGAGGGAGACACAGAATCCGAAGGAGGCTCCGGGCTCTGAGCTGTCAGCACAGAGCCCGACGTGGGGCTCGAACCCACGAACCGCGAGATCATGACCTGAGCCGAAGTCGGACGCTTAACTGACTGAGCCCCCCGGGGGACCCCATAGAGCTTTTTTCTAAAAAAGATGTTTATTTTGAGAAAGCGAGCAGGGGAGGGGCAGAGAGTAAGGGAGAGAGAGGAGCTCGAACCCAAGAACCGTGAGATCTGAGCTGAAGCCAAGAGTCAAACACTTAACGGTCGGAGCCCCCAGGCGCCCTGAGCCTTTGTTTTCTGTGTAGACAATGAGCCCATCTGAGAACAGAGGCAGTTTTGTTTCTCGCCCCGTCTCACGGCACCGGCTGGATATCCTCCACCTACGTCGGGGACACAGTCCCTCCCCTCACTGGAAGTAGTCAGTTTTGGTGCATCCCCTGCGGGAAATCCAGGGCGCGTGAGTGGGAGATTGCCAACCACCGTGCCACAACGCCCGCCTGGTGGGTAAGAATCGAAAGCTTCGAGGGTCCCCGTGGGGAGTGGGGGCCAGACCCAGCTTTACACCCGGAGGTGGCTTCCGGGCTTCAGAAAGGGCTTCTCGCCTGGCGCCCAGGCTGGGTGTGTATTTGGGAATTTGTGGGGGGTGGGGCAGGAGGGACAGGCAGGAAGCGGTGTCCCTGGGCCGGCGGGGCTGGCCTCACCCTTCAGGAACAGTTTATGTGCTGGGATCTGGGCCCCGGGCAGGGAACAGTGCCAGCATCCTGCAGGGGTGGGGCGGGGCGAGGAGAGCAGGGACTGGGCACAGGGGGCATGGGAGCCATGGCTGGGGAGAGCGCCCACCTCTCACTTGCTCATTGGCCCCAGCCGTGTGTCCCCGACGGGCGCCTCCAACATGAGTCAGAACTGAAAACGGTTAGTCTCCGTCAGGTTTCTCCCCTCGCACAGATGGGGAAACTGAGGCAGGGGCATTGCTGCTACAGGAATGTGGGTCTCTCCGACACAAGACTTGTGTGCCTGGTGGTCAGGTCTGAGGCCCTAGGAAAGACGTACCCTGTGTGCCTGGTGGTTTTACCATTTGCCACAGAATCCAAGATCCGATCAGTAGCTAGGATGCACTATTATTTTATAAACCCTGGAACTATGTGGGGGCTGGGGGCGCTGACCCCCCCCATAGTCAGGGGCTGGGGGTGCTGATCCCCCCACAGTAAAAGCTCTGCATATGACTGGGGTCCCTGGGTGGCTCAGTTAAGCCCCTGACTTCGGCTCAGGTCGTGATCTCACGGTTCGTGGGTTTGAGCCCCACGTCAGGCTCTGTGCTGTCAGTGCAAAGCCTGCTTGGGATCCCCTGTCCCCCTCTCTCTCTCTCTGCCCCTTCCCTGCCGGTTCTGTCTCTCAAAATAAATAAAAACATTTTTTAAAAAATTTAAAAAATCTGCATGTGACTTTTGACCCCCCCAAACTTAACTACTGATAGCCTACCCTTGACCAGAGCATCGCCAGTAACAGAAACAGTCGATTAACACGTGTTCTGTGTGTGGTATGAGTTACATACTGTATAAGTGCAGTAAATTAAAGCTGGAGAAGAGAAAACGTTAAGAAACTTACATGAAGAGAAACTATATTTACAGTGTTGGACTGTGTTTATTGAAAGAGGAAACCCCTGTGTGAGTGGGGGGTACGCTGTGAGCCACGACACAGGGTTAAGGACGACGCACTCCATGGGGCGCCTGGGTGGCTCAGGAGGTTTAGCGTCCGACTCTGGCTCAGGTCATGATCTCACGGTCCGTGGGTTCGAGCCCCGTGTCGGGCTCTGTGCTGACAGCTCGGAGCCTGGAGCTGCTTCGGATTCTGTGTCTCCCTCTCTCTCTGCCCCTCCCCTGCTGGTGCTCTCTCTCCCAAAAATAAATAAACATTAAAAGAAATTTTTTTAAAAGCGAGATGCACTCCGGTTTTGAAGGTGTTGGAGTGCGTGAAACAATGCGCACCTTAGAACTGATAAGGTAGGATGGTTTATAAAATTAACAGTCCCGTGAAATTACGTGTTCCGTGTAAACGCTGCCTCCTCCCGGCCTCCCCCCGTCAGGTTCTGCTCTGTGGGGATAGTGTCTGGCTGGCATTTGGGGCACGCCCTTCCCTCCACGGCGCTGCCTCCGCATGTACGTGCGATGGCGGCTGATGTGGACACTGGCCGTGCCCCAGGCCCTGCGCTAACGAGCGCTGTGTTGAATTTGCTTGAGTTTTCCGACAGGCGGCGCTGTGTTGAATTTGCCCGAGTTTTCCGACGGGCGGCGCTGTGTTGAATTTGCCCGAGTTTTC
Organism: Lynx rufus; assembly: GCF_022079265.1. Lineage (NCBI taxonomy): Eukaryota > Metazoa > Chordata > Mammalia > Carnivora > Felidae > Lynx > Lynx rufus. The sequence continues at coordinate 12,113,596 of NW_025814843.1, read as the reverse complement.
CGACGGGCGGCGCTGTGTTGAATTTGCCCGAGTTTTCCGGCGGGCGGCGCTGCGCTGAATTTGCCCGAGTTTTCCGGCGGGCGGCGCTGCGCTGAATTTGCCCGAGTTTTCCGGCGGGCGGCGCTGCGCTGAATTTGCCCGAGTTTTCCGGCGGGCGGCGCTGCGCTGAATTTGCCCGAGTTTTCCGGCGGGCGGCGCTGCGCTGAATTTGCCCGAGTTTTCCGGCGGGCGGCGCTGCGCTGAATTTGCCCGAGTTTTCCGGCGGGCGGCGCTGCGCTGAATTTGCCCGAGTTTTCCGGCGGGCGGCGCTGCGCTGAATTTGCCCGAGTTTTCCGGCGGGCGGCGCCGCGCTGAATTTGCCCGAGTTTTCCGGCGGGCGGCGCCGCGCTGAATTTGCCCGAGTTTTCCGGCGGGCGGCGCCGCGCTGAATTTGCCCGAGTTTTCCGACGGGCGGCGCCGCGCTGAATTTGCCCGAGTTTTCCGGCGGGCGGCGCCGCGCTGAATTTGCCCGAGTTTTCCGGCGGGCGGCGCCGCGCTGAATTTGCCCGAGTTTTCCGGCGGGCGGCGCCGCGCTGAATTTGCCCGAGTTTTCCGGCGGGCGGCGCCGCGCTGAATTTGCCCGAGTTTTCCGGCGGGCGGCGCCGCGCTGAATTTGCCCGAGTTTTCCGGCGGGCGGCGCCGCGCTGAATTTGCCCGAGTTTTCCGGCGGGCGGCGCCGCGCTGAATTTGCCCGAGTTTTCCGGCGGGCGGCGCCGCGCTGAATTTGCCCGAGTTTTCCGGCGGGCGGCGCCGCGCTGAATTTGCCCGAGTTTTCCGGCGGGCGGCGCCGCGCTGAATTTGCCCGAGTTTTCCGGCGGGCGGCGCCGCGCTGAATTTGCCCGAGTTTTCCGGCGGGCGGCGCCGCGCTGAATTTGCCCGAGTTTTCCGGCGGGCGGCGCCGCGCTGAATTTGCCCGAGTTTTCCGGCGGGCGGCGCCGCGCTGAATTTGCCCGAGTTTTCCGGCGGGCGGCGCCGCGCTGAATTTGCCCGAGTTTTCCGGCGGGCGGCGCCGCGCTGAATTTGCCCGAGTTTTCCGGCGGGCGGCGCCGCGCTGAATTTGCCCGAGTTTTCCGGCGGGCGGCGCCGCGCTGAATTTGCCCGAGTTTTCCGGCGGGCGGCGCCGCGCTGAATTTGCCCGAGTTTTCCGGCGGGCGGCGCCGCGCTGAATTTGCCCGAGTTTTCCGGCGGGCGGCGCCGCGCTGAATTTGCCCGAGTTTTCCGGCGGGCGGCGCCGCGCTGAATTTGCCCGAGTTTTCCGGCCGGCGGCGCCGCGCTGAATTTGCCCGAGTTTTCCGGCCGGCGGCGCCGCGCTGAATTTGCCCGAGTTTTCCGGCCGGCGGCGCTGCGCTGAATTTGCCCGAGTTTTCCGGCGGGCGGCGCTGCGCTGAATTTGCCCGAGTTTTCCGGCGGGCGGCGCTGCGCTGAATTTGCCCGAGTTTTCCGACGGGCGGCGCTGCGTTGAATTTGCCCGAGTTTTCCGACGGGCGGCGCTGCGTTGAATTTGCCCGAGTTTTCCGACAGGCTCCCACCCCCCCCCCTGCCGTCTGAGGCACAGAGGGTGGGGGGCCCTCTGTCATCTCACGGCTTGACCCCTGGCCCCTTCCAACCCCGACCTGAGCTCTTGACCAACACGCCGCGCGCATCCTCCTCAGACGCGGGGGCGCTTTTCAGGACGTGGGGCCCACGGCACGCGCCGTCCCGGGACCCGCCTGCCTCCCCCTCCTCTCCCAGCCGCACCCGGCGGGCAGCCTTCCCCGCGCGCACACCAGGAGCGACTGCGTCCTCGCGGCCGCCGCGAAGAAAGTCCCTTTACGGCCGTGTGCGCGCGCAAGTCCCGTCCCTGCGCCCGGGCTCTGGGGTTTCTTCCCAGGCCCCGGAGCCGCCGGAACGCGAGGGCTACCCGTGCAGTCCTGACTGCTTCCTCAGGAAAATTACCGGGTCGGTTTGGTCCTGACGCTTTTCTGGTTTCAGTTTCGGCAGTTAGATCTCAATCCCCTGGGCGATGCCCAGGGTTTCGCGTGCCTGGGGGGGCGGGGGGGGGGCATGGGGAGGACGTGCTGGGCACCCGCTGGTCCACGGTGAGGACCCAGGTGCCTGTGGGGGTGGGGCGGGGGGTGTTCTGGGTCCGGGTGCGCCCTTCCCCTGACCGTCCCGGGGACCCCTCGGCCCCCGTCCCCGCCCCTGGCTTCTGTGGACGTGAGTCATCACAATTACTGGGCCTGAGACGCAGACTCTGACTGTACATCTCTTCTGATCCTTCGGGCTCCGGACTGATGGTGGTCGGTTCTTTAGAGGTGGGGAAACTGAGGCTGTGGTGTGGAAGGACGGCCATGCAGGTTGCAAGCGGCAGGGACCGCGCGGGGCTGGGGCTCAGGCCGTGCGTCTGCGACGGAGGCCCGAGGTCCCGGCCGGGACACGCTGCCCGGGTATCGGCTGCCCCGCTCCTGCACCCTCCTGCCCTCCCCGGCCGCGCCACCTGACCGGCCCCGGACAGAGACGCACGCGGGAGCACGTCGCCCCCGCGCGAGGAAGTGCACGCGACCGGCGTGATTTTCTGGGCCCTTCTCCCCTGTTCCGCCGACCTTGACGTCCCCTTGGCAGAGGGTGGCGTTGTAAGGCGGGTGGTGCCTCCGAGCGGCCACCGTGACCAGGGCCCCTTCCCGCCGGTGTGTGAGCGCGAGGTGCAGCGCTCACCCTGCACGTTGCGCTGTGCGTTCTGGCACACGTGGAGCACTGTCCGGACCGCTGCGGGGGGGGGGGGGGTGGGGAGGGTGGGGGGTGGAGTGCTGAGCCCCGCAGGGGGGGGTGGGGGGGGTGGGGGTGGGGTGCTGAGCACGGGGCAGTGGGGGGGTGGCGTTCGTGCAGCTTTACCGCTCAGCTGGGACTGGGTCTCAGGACTGGCTAACAGGTATGTTCTCTTCCACAGGTGGCCCTCCCCCGGGCGGCGGTGCCCCCCTGGCACCTTCGAAACGTCCTCAGCGACTCAGTGGAGAGCTCGGACGATGAATTCTTTGATGCCAGAGGTGAGTGAACTCCATCTTCCCGCCACTGGCTGGGTGAGCTTTCTAGAAGCCTCACGAAGGGGATCTTTGTGGGGGTTAGCGTCTCTCCCTCTTGGACGCTGTGCCCCCGCACTTCACGTGTGCCCGATTCTGAGTCCCCGAGGCAGGGGCACTGGCTGTGTCGTTGGTCCACCTCAGGGGCTGTGCCAGGCGCTCGCTGAGCTGTAGAGGCCTCTGGGCGTGGGTGCTGCCCTCCTGATGCTGGTGGTTTAGCGGGAGAGGCCAAACCCAGCAGTGACACGGAGGAAGTCACCCTCCCAAGGGGGTGATGCCCCTGCGTAAGTCAGCAGGTGTTAGCGGGGAGTGGACGCGGGTCCCTAACTTAGTGGGTTGGTAGCACCCTCTCCGTAGTCACGAGGGGAAGGAGGCTTCTGACGGAGGAGGCGGCCGGTGTGATGGCATTGAAGCAGGACGGTGGCCCTTCCGGGGACCCAGGGGCCCGTGCACCAGGGGTCAGGGGCCTGGCACGAGGGGCAGAGGAGAGGCTGGCTGCCTGCCTGAGACCCTGAGCCAGGCACGTAGGATCAGTCGCAGAGGGGATGCGGGGCAGTGAGCAGGACTGTTGGGGACCTCCCGCGGGTACCAGGGGGGCACGTCCAGCAGGTGCGAGGGTGGCACATCCAGCGGGCACGAGGGGGACACGTCCTGGGGCCACGAGGGGACTGGCGGGCGGCGTGTCAGAAGGCGGGATGGGGGCACATCCAGCGGGCGCGAAGACGGCATGTCCAGCAGGCACGAGGGGGGCACGTCCAGGGGAGCGTGAGAGGGGCACGTCCAGAGGGCACAAGGGGGTCAGCGGGCAGCATATACAGAGGGTGCAAGGGGGGCACCTCCAGCGTGCGCGAGGGGGGGCACGTCCAGTGGGCACAAAGACGGCACGTCCAGGGGAGCGTGAGGGGGGCACGTCCAGCGGGTACAAAGGGACATGTCCAGCGGGTATGAGGGGGGTACATCCAGAGGGCACGAGGGGGTCAGCGGGCAGCATATCCAGAGGGTGCAAGGGGGGGCACCTCCAGCGTGTGCGAGGGGGGCACGTCCAGTGGGCACAAAGACGGCACGTCCAGGGGGCGTGAGGGGGGCATGTCCAGGCGCGAAGATGGCATGTCCAGCAGGCACGAAGGGGGCATGTCCAGGGGGCGCGAGAGGGGCGCGTCCAGCGGGTAAGAGGGGGGCACGTCCTGCGAGTAAGGGGGGGCGTGTCCAACAGGTACGAGGGAGGCCGGTGGGCGGCACATCCAGGGGGCGCGAGGGGGGCACGTCCCGCGGGTAAGGGGGCATGTCCAGGGGGCACGGGGGGGGGTTGGTGGGCGGCCGGTCCAGTGGGTACAAGGGGGCCGGCGGACAGCAGGGGCGTGGTCAAGGGGACGAAGAACAGGAAACAGGGAGTGGGGACGGGCGCGCCAAAGCGGGTGCGCGTTTCCGGCTCTGGGCGAGAGCGCGCACGCAGGGCAGGTGTGGGCGCCAGAGGGCGGCGGACAGAAGGTCCCCACGGTCATGCTCGCCTGGCTGCCTCCCCCACCCAGGGGCCCCGGTCCTCACCTGGCCGGCTTGGCCCCACCGGGGAAGTCACCGTATCTGGGGGGCTGACGCACTCCCGGGACAGCCAGCTGTAAAATGCCTAGTGAGATGGGGTCTCGAAGCAGAAACAGACTGTGTGCTGGGAAGACATCTGGGCCTGCAGCGGGACCCCGGGGACGTGGCCTCGTGGTCTCAGCCACGCCATTGCCCTTCTCTGGGCCTTAGTGTCCGGGTCAGCTCTGTGCCTCCGGAAGTGGGGAGTGCCCAGTTCAGGTGCCTTTCAGGGAGGCACAGGGCACAGCTGGGCAGACCCCAAGCCAACCGACACTCAGCCCATGTGGGACCCGTGTGCTGTCTCCCAGGGGTGTCTGGCCAGAGCGGCTGCCGGGACTGCTTCTCCATAGCAACTAGCGCACAATGTGACAGCAGTGACGTCAATGTTTTGATGCTTAGAACGCTTTTATTTAAAATATTTTGCAGTTCCTCAGGGCCGGCTTCCCCGATGACGGGACGGCTGGCAGCAGGAGGCACTGGGGGCGGGCCTGCTCGCCGGCTTGCCCCCTGAGCAGCTGTGGGCACGTCCTGCCCCCTTCCTCCCGGTTGCCCTCCCCACCCCCTGTGTGCTCTGTGCTGTCCCCAAGACAAGGCCGTTGGAGTCTCCGTGGCTCAGGCAGTCAGAGGTGAAGCTGTCCTTCTCTGTCCCCTGGGCTGGGCGAGGCCCAACAGGCAGTCCGCAGCCCCCAGGTCCGGGCGGTGAGTGTCCCGCACTCGGGCAGGAGACCGTCTGGGTCCCTGACACCCTGGGCAGGATGCCGGCTCCGTGGGCCGCGGCGGCAGGCCCGGGGCCTCGCGTGGCTGGTGAGCGCCGCGGGGCGGGCGTTGGGGTCCAGGTCCCCAGACCCAGGAGAGGTGCCTCCCTCCTGTCAGAGGATATCTGGGGGCCACGGCCCAGTCTGCCAGGGCTGGGGTGCAGAGCAAGGGAAGACTCAGGGGGGCCCAGAAGGGCCCGCAAGGTCTTGGAGTTCAGCACCACCACCACCGTCTCCGGGCTGGGAAACTGAGGCCAGAGCGTTGGGAGGCTTGCTCAGGGTCACCCAAGGTTACTCGAGGTCAGGCCAAGCAGGGGCTAGAATCCACTCACCTGTGAGTATCTGCTCCCCGGGGACGCTGCCTCTCACACCGGGGGTGTGGCAGATGGGCGCTGTCCCCGTGCTTCCGGAGCCACCGGTCAGCGGTGGGGGTGGGAGACAGGCGAGCTGTAAGTAAGGCAAGGGAGGAGACTCCGGCAGACAGCGAAAAGCAGAAACTGGAGGGGAGAAGGGGAGAGGGGGGGAGGGGGGGAGGGAGGGGGTGAAACTCGGGAGATGGTGTCAGGGGTGTGTCCGTTTGTCAGCACCTACCAAGTTGTATTTGCATTTTTTTTATTATTATTCTTGATGTTTATTTGAGAGAGAGAGAGAGAGAGAGGGAGACACAAAATCCTTAGCAGGCTCCAGGCTCCAAGTTGTCAGCACAGAGCCCGACGCGGGGCCTGAACCCACAAACTGTGAGATCATGACCTGAGCTGAAGTCGGACGGTTAACCCACTAAACCACCCAGACGCCTGCCTCAAGTTGTACTTGTGAATATGAGTGGTTTGTTGATCACCGTTCTGCTCAGCGTCGCTGTTCAAAGTGAAGGATTTGCCCCCCTCTGACATAAGGGAACACGGAGGGGTGAGTGAGTGAGCAGGAGGTGCCCCCCGCTGAGGCCCAGGCCCCTTCCCTCCGCTTGTTCTCTTGTTCTCTCGGTCCCCTCTCCCAACATCTAGACAAGAGCCGGCTCGTTGCCGTGGACCCGCGCAAGCGGCCTGGTCCCCGAGGTCGCAGCCGAGCCCAACCAGGGGCCCAGCGGAGCCCTCCCCAGGCGGGACGTTGGAGGTTTCCACCTGCCGCCTCATCTCCCGTGTCCCCTGCTCTGCTGTCCCCATGCCCGGTGGACACCCTGCTCCCCTCCTGGTGCGAGGCCGGGCGGAGAGCTGCCCTCGGTCTTGCGGAGACCCGGCTGCGTGCTCCAATCCCCGGTTCCTCCCAGCGAAGGGAACAGGATAAAGCACTGAATTTACAGACCGCGGCCGGTCTCCTGGAGAACAGGGGGCACATCTCTGGGCTTTTCCTGTGGGCACACAGCCTCCACCTGGAAGGGAGGTAGCAGACACAGGTGCAGGCCGCCAGGGGCAGAGGTTGGGCCAGTGACTGGCCAACGTGTGGCCCCAGGTGAGTCTCTGGGGCCCGGGCCCCTTCTGTTGCACACAGCCGGGGTGGGGCTGGTTGTCCCCGGGACGAGTGGGCTGTTGATGCTGTGGGCGCTGGGTAACGGAGCCATCCCGGGAGCAGAGCACAGGCGTGTTCCTGAGCCTGGCCCTGTCTCTCGGTTAGGGGTGGGAGCAGAGAAGCCAGTGTCTGGGGGTGGGCACCTTGGCCCCTGTAGATTTTACAGATTCACAGTGTTCTCCTTCACCCTCATGATGGTCTGCTGGAAAGGGCTCCAGAACCAGCGCTGTTACTCCCAAGGAAGAGACGAGAAGACAGGAAGAGTTGAGGGCACGTGCAAAGACCCAGGCTCACGTGGGGCAGAGTTTGGACAGGAATCCAGCCAGGAGCCTGCCCGGAACACGGCGCTGCCTAGACGTGTAGATGTGTGCCAGAATGGAGCACATGGGGCTCGGGAAGTCATCTGGGCAGGTGTGGATCCTGGGCGGGGGGCTGGGCGGCCGATCCAGGACGTCCAGGGCAGGCCACCAGGATTGCAGGACTCTTGAAATAGTGTACCTGGGCTTCAGTCCTGGCTCTCGCCGGTGACCTTGGGCAAGGTACTGAGCTACTCCGTGTTTCAGATCTCTCGTCTATAAAATGCCGATGATAAGGGTTATACCTTTTCGGTACCATGATGAGAGTGGGGTGAGTTGGTATTTGTAAGGCATTATGACCATCTCAGTGCAGAGGAAACATTTCATCAGCGTTGTTAAATAAATCAAATAGGCGAGTCCATGAGGCTGGCCGAGGTGTCCCAGCCAGAAGTGGGGGAGAAAAGTGCTGAGCTCCAAAGCGGTCAGAACTCTGGACAGCTCCCCATGCTCTGCCATGTTGGTTCCATCTTTGGCAGTGAAATGGGTCCTGTCCCTTTATTCTCAGTTGTCACGAGCTTGAGGATTTTCGCCACCACCCTTTAGTACCTGCCCCATGAGAGAGGGCACAGCATCCTTTGCCAGGAAGGCCCGTCACTTTGCAAGCGGGGGCAGGGCACACCTGTGGGTTTGTTGTTGAGGGAACGCCCCGCTTTGGGACGAGGGACCGCACCAGGTGTGTGCAGCTGTCGTGTGGGACCCAGGGGCTTGTGTTCGGTGTGGTTGGGGAATATGGCCCCACTGACTTCTTCAGAGTAATCGCTGAGCTCAGGTTGGGTAAGGGCACGGATAGAGACAGGGTTGGGGGGGCGTGAGGAGGATGGGGGTATCACTAGGTTCATAAGGTTGAGATGAGAGTCAGTGGTTCTGTACAGCTCAAGGCTTGTTTGGAGCCAGAATTCCGCGCCCCGGTTACTGCAGTCCTACTTCTGCCCCATTCAAACCCCAGATACCTGTGGCAACCCATTCTCATGCAGAGGAGTAACCATAATGTCTTTATCTGTGGGCACCTCGTGTGCTCCGAGACCTTTATCCCCCTTAGCTCACTTAATTCTCATGGCAGCTCTTCGAGGTGGACCTTGCCAGTCCCGTTTTTCTGATGGGAAAACTGAGGCTCAGAGAAGTCAAGTCACTTACCCAAAGAAAAACTCCTGGCAAGTGGCAAGGTTTTTCTTTTCCTTCTTTTCAGGAAACACCACCCTTGTTGCCAGGAACAGAAACTTGTGTGGGTTTGCACCCTTTCCCAGCACTGTCCCCTGGTTACTTTCTTCAGCCGCAGCTGGGGGGCCCCGTGGGGCACAGCAGCGATGCCTGCTTGCGGCGGAAGCTTCCTGAATGTGTTGTACTGTCCAGAGGACAGACACGTCCAGCAGTCGAGGTCTGCGTCAACGGCTAGGGTCACCTGAACACAGCCTGTCCGCTCACGCCCATCTCTGCTTCCCCCACAGAGGACATGGCCGAAGGGAAGAATTCCATCCTCATCGGGATGAGCCAGTGGAGTTCTAACGACCTGGCGGAGCAGATGGGGACCTTGGGGAGACTGGAGGGGCACCAGGGTGAGCCCCCGGGGTGTGTGTGAGCGGATGGGGTCCTTGGGGAGACCGGAGGGGCCCCAGGGTGAGGCCCCGGGGTGTGTGCACGCGTGTGCTGCGGGAGTGCTGGTGCGGACAGCTCGGGGCCAGAAGTCGGGTCTTCTGTAAAAAGTCTTCTGTCTCTCCAGACGCCTCCCCTCCCCCTACCTGTGCCCCCTGAGCTCTGTGACCTGCAGGGACCCTCGTGGGTGCTTGCACATGGCTGTCTGTGCAGAGCAGCTCCAAGATGCTCGGGCAGAACTTCCTGCGTCCCTAGGATGACCCCGGGGGGCATGGGTTATGAGGGGCAGGTGGCGGGGGCCAGGCTCCTTGGAGTGGGCTGGGGGTCCGCTGGTTAGTCTGGGAGCCTTTAAGAAGGCACCGGGCAGGGCGGTCGTGGGGATCGTAACTTCCTTGGGCTGAGTGCCTGGGGAAGGGGATTCATCCAGGAGACTTTTCGTGGAGGAGGGCTTGACCAGGAGCTTAATCAACAGAGCAGGCCTGGCCCTTCAGGCATCCCACCCGTTTGGCCATTTTGCATCACTAACAGATTTTTTGTTGAGCACCTACTGTGTATGCGTGTTTGGTAGGAGGAGTGAAGGTGACGTGGCTGAGATCTCCGACCGTGACACGGTGACAGGGTATAATCAGGACGTAAGGGGGTGAGGTTTGGGCTGAGGGTTGCTGGGCCTGGGGTGGGAGGGAGGCGGGAGAGGGGAGCAGGGAAGGGCTCCTGGCAGTGAAGCTACGGGGCCAAGCTAGGAGACACAAGTGGAGGACGCAGCTTAGCTGAAGGTCAAAACAATAGAGGGGCTGCATTGGATTGAGGTCACTCAGGAGCGAGACAGATCAAGAACCCACCTGGGTCCACGGTGCCCACGTCTGCACCTGTTATCCTGGGGCTGCCCTCCACCCACCTCCCCTCCTCCTGGTGGCCTGGCCCCGTCATTCCTCAGTCATGGTCTGGGCCAGGCCGCCCTCTCCGGACGTGTGCTGCTCCAGCGGCCGTGTTGGTGCCGGTGCTTTGTCTGTAGCCGCTTTCCTTGAGCCCCTTCCCCGCCCCCTTGGCTCGGTGCTGTCCCCGTGCCACAGTGCTGGACACGCCAGCGGTGGCTGTTCATTTCACAGATGCAGAACCCAAGGCCTGGGGAAGCGGTGTCTTGCCCAGGGCCCTCCAAGTTGGTGGCAGCATCGCGCTCACATCCCTCGTGTCCTGGTTCCCAGCTGGGCGGTGTCCGGGGCCTCTGCAAGGTGGTCAAGTTCAGGAAACACAGAGGCTTCAAGGAAAGGCCCTCAGGCCACTGCTCGAGTCTGGTCCCCCGGGCCAGTTCAGAAACGACTTCCCCATTGACACAGCCGTGCATTTGTCTGCTCTTTCCTTCGCCCCAAGCCCTGGAGGGGCCCAGAAGGGGTCACGGGTTCTCTGTAGCCGTGAAGACAAACCCAGATCTTAGTCATGACCCATCTGGCCATCCTCTCCCAGGCCGGCCCGCTGGCAGTCAGAGAGCGTGACTCAGCCCAGTGTGAGCCGGGGAGGGGTGAGGAAAGGCAGGGAGAGGGGCAGGCACAGGGAGGCAAGCGGAGAGAGAGGGACACAGGGGCCGAAGCTACACTCTGCGCGGTCGGGGCTTGAACGTGGCTTCACGGCCGGGCAGGTTCACGGTGGGCAGAGTGAGGCTTCTACACAAGTCGGGAGGACCGAGTGAGCCGGTGGTTGGCTAAGCGCTCTCAGCGACAGGTGGTTGTGGTGAGGGGACAGGTCGCATTCTGGCAAATAGCCGTAGGCGCTCACCTGCTCACTGGGGAGAGGTGCATTAAGGCAGTGCCTGCCCCCCCCACCCCCCGGGGCGAGCAGGAGCGGGCAGGGCAGGCGAGGAAGAGGAAACCAGCCACGTCCCCATCCCCTGGGGATTCATGGTGTGATTCCTCCTCCGCAGGACAGAGGAATCCTTGCACTCACCGACCGTTATCAGCCACGACAGGGGCTTCCCGGGGCGGGGTGTGGGCACAGTGCTTGGAGGGGCTCACGGCCAAGGAAGAGCGGGGTCCCGGCCTCCGTGACTGTGACTGTGCAGGAGGAGGCTGAGCTCGGGGCCTCGGGAGGGAGGCTCCGGGGGCACTTCAGGAGAAGGCTGCCTCCCACCGTCCGGGGGTGGTGCCTTTGTTGTTCCTCCAAAGGAGTGGGTTTGCTTTGAAGTCCCATCATGGACGGAGCAGACCTCAGGGACCCCTGCCCTACGGGGACTTCACTTTAGCGCCTCGCCTGCCACGGGCTGGGGCCATGCCGTCGGGGTGACGGTGTGGTTTCCAGCCACTGGTCCTGCAGCCTCCATCCGCTACGGAATCTTCCACGTTCCGTGGGCCCCTCTGCTCTCTCCCCTGGGTTGTATTCCCCTTGTTGGTTCTGGTACTTGTATATTAACCCTTCTTCACCTTGAGCTCGGTTACAGGTTTGCATTTTGTTGGTGAATTTGGCCCAGCATATACACGTGTATAGATTTACATTTTGTGTAATTATGTAAGTACCTGTTGTACATGTGTGTGAATATACGGTGTATGTGCACGCGTGTGCATATAATATAAAACGTTTAGCGTGTGTGCGTGTGATACATAATATGATGTATCAATGTCTGTATATGATATATAAAATATTCATGTAAACATATTCAAACATGTACGTATTTATGTGTATATATACACATACACAACTTATTTTTTCAAATATTTTTTTTTCAATGTTTGTTTATTTTGAGAGAGACAGAGCATGAACAGGGAAGGGGCAGAGAGAGAGAGAGAGAGAGAATGAGAATCCCAAGCAGGCCCTGTGTTGTCAGCGCAGAGCCCAGCGTGGGGCTCGGTCCCACGAACCCTGAGATCGTGACTGGAGCCGGAATCAAGAGTCAGATGCTCAACCGACTGAGCCACCCAGGTGCCCCTCAAGTGTTTCTCTCTCTCTCTCATTCCCCTTCTAAAGCTTGCATTAGACGGATGCTGGACCCGTGTCTCACCTTGTCTGGCCCCGTTCTTATTTCTTGGTCCCTGCTGGGCTCTAGAAACTTTCCTTGGCTCTAACACGATCAATAGCTCGCCAGACCAGTTTCTCTTCTGCTGCCGTTGCCATCCCTCTGGTCAGCTCTTCTGTGGAGTTTGTTTGGGTTTTTTTTTTGTTAAAGCAATCCTGTCTTCGTTTTCACGCGCTCTGTTGGTTTTTTTTTTTTTTGTTCGGTTGTTTTCCAGATACTGATACAACCTGTACTGTCCATGGGTGCCGTGGACTCATTCTGTGCTTTTCACAGCCTCCCTCCTCCCTGTGCTTTTTAAGTTCGGAGTCTCCTGGTGGGTTAGAAGTAGATGCAAACGGCCCCCACGCACTTGAGTTTGGGCTAATTAGCCAAAGATCCCTAAGTGAGGTTATGGCACAGAACAGGAACTGGTGTGTTTCCAGTGATCTCAGGAAGCACAGAGCTGCCGTTGACGTTGTCCAAGTAAAGCGGGTCTTGCCAAGTTTTGTTTTGTTTTGTTTTTAATCGGGACATAATTCACATACCAGACAATCCACCCTCTTCAAGTGTATACTTCAGCAGTCTCTGTATATCTTGTAGATGCACAAAGTTGAGCAGCTACCTGGTTCCAGAACATTTTCTTCTCCCCGGAAAGACACCTCCTAACCTGTCGGCAGTCACTCACCATTTTCCTCTCCTCAAACACGGAATTGCGTAGAAGTGGAACCCGACAGTATGTGGCCGTTGGTATTGAGGTCTGCCTCGGCATCACGTTTTTGAGGCTCAGACGTGCCGTGGCATGAACCAGAATTTCATTGCATTCCACGCTTGAATAATAGGCCCCCGTATGGCTGTTGCACATACTGTCCATCCGTCCGTCAGCTGGACCTTTGGGCTGTTTCCACTTTCTTGCTGTTATGAATCACGGTGCTCTAAGTGTTTACGTACAGGTTTGGTTTTTTTTAATGTAATTTATTGTCAAATGAGCTAACATACAGTGTGCACAGGGTAGTCTTGGCTTCAGGAGCAGATTCCTGTGATTCATCGCTTACGTACAACACCCAGCGCTCGTCCAACAAGTGCCCTCCTCGGTGCCCATCCCCCACTTCCCCTCCCCCCATCAACCCTCAGTTTGTTCTCTGTATTTAAGAGTCTCTTAGGGTTTGCCTCCCTCCCTGTCTGTCTGAAACTATTTTTCCCCCTTCCCTTCCCCCATGGTCTTCTGTTCAGTTTCTCAAGTTCCACATATGAGTGAAAACATTCGGTACCTTTCTCTGCCTGACTTATTTCACTTAGCATAATGCCCTCCAGTTCCATCCACGTTGCTGCAAATGGCATGATTTCCTTCTTTCTTATTGCCAAGTAGTATTCTATTGTGTATATAAACCACATCTTTATCCATTCATCAGTTGATGGACATTTAGGCTCTTTCCATAATTGGGCTATTGTTGAGAGCGCTGCTATAAATATTGGGGTACAAGTGCCCCTATGCATCAGTTCTCCTGTATCCCTCGGGTAAATTCCTAGCAGTGCTATTGCTGGGTCTTAGGGTAGATCTATTTTTAATTTTCTGAGGAACCTCCACACTGTTTTCCAGAGCGGCTGCACCAGTTTGCATTCCCACCAACAGTGCAAGAGGGTTCCCGTTTCTCCACATCCTCTCCAGCATCTATAGTCTCCTGATTTGTTCATTTTGGCCACTCTGACTGGCGTGAGGTGATATCTGAGTGTGGTTTTGATTTGTATTTCCCTGATGAGGAGCGACGTTGAGCATCCTTTCATGTGCCTGTTGGCCATCCGGATGTCTTCTTTGGAGAAGTGTCTATTCATGTCTTCTGCCATTTCTTCACCCGAAGAAGTATGTTTTTGCTGTGTTGAGTTTGATAAGTTCCTTATAGATTTTGGATGCTAACCCTTAACCTCTATGTCATTTGCAAATATCTTTCCCATTCTGTCAGCATGTACAGGGTTTTGAGGACATACTTCCTGTTCTCTTGGGCACAACCCAGGAGTGGGATTGCTGGGGACTCACCACATCACCTTCCCAGAGTTCAGACTTCCCCACGCTCTTGCCAACCCTTGTTGTCTGTTGTTTGCGAATAGCCTTGCGAGCGGGTGTATGACTATGGTTTGGGTTGGCATTTCCCTAATGACTGATGATGGTGAGCATGTGTTCGTGTGCTTGGTGGTCATTGTTCATCATCATTCGGAGAAATGTCTATTCAGATGCTTTGCCCATTTTAAAATCAGGTTGTTTGTCTCTTGTCGAGTTGTGAGTGTTCTTTACATATTGTGGACGCTAGGCTCTTGTCAGTTACATGATTTTCCATTACTTTCTCCCATTCTTTGGGGCGTCTTTTCACTTTTTTTGATAATACCCTTTGGAGTGCCAAGTTCTGAAATTCTGATGAAGCCCGATTTGTCTATTTTTGCTTTTATTGTTTCTGCATTTGAGGCCATATGTAAGAAACCACCTGTTAATGTGAAGTCATGAAGGTTTACCCTTTGTTTTCCCTGAAGAGTTTTATAATTTTAGCTCTACATTTAGGTCTTTGATCCACTTTGAATTCATTTTCATTTTATCTATTTGAAAAAAAATTTTAATGTCTTATTTATTTTTGAGAGAGAGAGAGGGAGAGAGAGGGAGACAGAGTGTGAGCAGGGGAGGGGCAGAGAGAGAGGGAGACCCACAATCCAAAGCAGGCTCCAGGCTCCGAGCCATCAGCACAGAGCCCGACGCAGGGCTTGAACTCACATGGTGAGATCATGACCTGAGCTGAAGTCGGACGCTTAACTGACTGAGCCCCCCAGGTGCCCCATTAGGATTTTCTACGTACAAGATCATATCAACTCCCAACAGGTAGTTTTCCTTTTTTCCTTTCCAACCTGGATGCCTTTTTATTTCCTTTTCTTGCCTGGCATCCCTGGCTAGAAGCTCTAGTATAATACCGAACAGAAATGCTGAGAGCTGACATTTTGTTCACGATCTTCAGGAGAGTTTTCAATCTTTCGCCATTAAATATTTTGTTAGCTGGTTGTGTTTTGTTTTGTTTTTGTCTTTGGGGTTTTTTTGGAGTTGTCATTTATCTGGTCAGGGAAGTTCCCTCCTATTCTGGGTTTGATCAATGCTTTTATCACGAAAAGGTGTCGGATTTTGCCAAATGCCTTTTCCGCATCTGTTGAGATGATTGTGTGGGTTTTGTCCTTTTTCTGTTACTGCGGTGGGTTTCCATTTGTTGAACAACTTGGCGCTCCTTGGAGAGATTCCACTCAGTCCTTGCCACAGTTGTTAATCTTCTATGCTCGGGGTTTACACACATCTTTCAGAATAATTTATGCTAACAGGCTATGAGCTGTCGCTTAAGGGACAAACTTGTTTTAGAAACAAAGGGAGTGTCACCAAGGCCACATTCTTACTGACAGGAGGGAAGCGGTCTCTGCACAGGTGTCCTGACCGGCTTCTCCTACTTCAACTTTGCAGAAGGCTGTTTTCCCATAGTTCCTCCTGGACTCCAGCTGATGCCTGTGTCTAGACGATGTGGTTCTCAAAGAGTGGTCCCTGGACCGCTCGGAAAGTGGTCAGAAGTGTGAATTTTGGAGCCCGGCCCAGACTCGGTGAATCCGTGATTTAACTACCCTTTTAGATCCTTCGGGTGCTTGCTGACATCTGACAGCCATTGGCTATTAGGCCAGTAACTGGCGAGAGGCCCACAGATCCATTTTCCTGGATTTCCCCTCCCTCAGTCACTGAGTTTGGCCTCTTTTTTCCACACTTAGTTTTCCTCCAATATTGAGTGAAGTTGACCGTGTACCCCGCTTTGTATCTGCCCTTCCCCCTTAGCCTGTCTCTGGGTGATGTGATGCGTCTAGTTTTCGCAAACGGCTGCCATCTAATTATTGGGGAGGGTGACAGAACTTCTGGCTTATTCTTCTTGGTGTTTTCAGCTTCCTGGGCTGTCCTGTGCCTCCAACATTCAGCCCTTCCCACACCCGGGGCAGATGCCTCTGCTTGGCACAGCGGGTGTTCGGGGGGGGGGGCCCACGCACGCCCAGGCCATTACACAGCTTCCTTTGCTCCCCTGTTTTCCATCCAGGAGCCCGCTCTCCGCCCCCGCACTGGCCTGTCCTCCGGCCATAGACGTTCCTTTGCAAGATTGAGGTTGTGGCCTCCTCTCTGCTCGGGCAGCGTTACGGACGTTGGTTAGACCTTCGCAGTCACACAGACCTCCCTAGGAGGGCCTCGCGCTCGGTAGCCGGCCCTGCCCCCCTCCGTGGGTTCTCTCTGCCGTCCACCTTTCGCAGATGCCTGATGGTTTCAGGTCTGCGAAGGACGCCCCTTCTTACCTTACCATACTGCTAAAGACCAACTGGCAGAGAAATATTTAGCGCCGTTTTCTAGGGATTTGGGGCGGGAGGAAGGGCCCGGATCATGCAGTGAGCTCACTGTATTCAGCCGGACCCTGATGCTTCTGAGATGTGGACCCGGTAACGTGGCCCTGCGGTGAGGTTGGCAGCGGGTTTCCCTCGTCTGCGGAATGAAGGGCGGACCCCCGCCTGGCATGAAGGCCCATCGGTGTGGCTTTCACCACCCCCTCCAGCAGCTGTCATTGTCTGGGGATAGTAAGTTCACCATCGCCATAGGAGTCAAGCAGCCCCGGGCCGGCTTCCACGAGGGACTGTCAGATCCGTCCCACGGCTGATTTCCACGCTGGTATGTCTCACTTCCAGGCTGTACTCCCGCCTCTCTGCTCGCCTGTGCTCTAGACAGAGCCTCTGGGGGGCTGCAGGCTGACCGCCCAGCACTTTCTCAGCAGGCCTTCCGGAAGCCCAGCCTCCCCCAGGCCACCTCCTTGCCCTAGTGTGGCTCTAACTGGCCGCACCGTGGGGCTGGGCCGTCGCTGGTGGTGCCGGCCTGCCGGCTGCCTGCAGCCCTGCCTTCGAGGGTGTCTGCACCTGCAGCGATGAGGGGCTCCCCACATTCGTGCCTCCCCCCCACTCCCACTGTGCACTGGGCTCACGAATTCTGCTGGTCAGCCCTGGGGACACACGGATGGCTCAGAAACGGCTCCAGGCTGGGGCGGGGCAGGCACAGTCCAGTGAGGTGACAGCCTACAAGAGGGGGAGCACAGGACATTGGGGTCGGAGGGACACGGAGCGTGAGCAGGGAAACGCAGGCCCAGGAGGCCTTGCTGGGCTCTGGACAGACCCGTTAGGGCGCCGTGGGCGGCATCAGCATGTGCAAAGATGCAGAGGGCGTGTGAGAAGCAAGGAAGTCTGGAGAAGCACATGGGTTCTTGTTGCCTGAAGTCAGGCTGCGAGGTGCTGGGCTGGGGGCTGGAGAGGGGGTGGGGAGAGGGGGTGGGGAGGTCTGAAAGAGGCCGGAGGGGACCCTGGTGCCGAAGGCTTGGAATGGCAAGCTAACCGGTGTTGGGGGTGGCGGCTGGGGATCCGTGGAGTTATTTAATCCAGAGCCACCTTCTAGAAAAATTATTCTGGAAGTCAACGAGAAGATGATAGGAGGGCCTGGGAATGTGTGCAGGGGTGCAGCGGGCTGGGTGAGAGGGCACTTTGAGCCTGCAGCTTGGTGGGAGCACCAGAACAGGAGATAGGCAGGAAGGCTGTTGGCTTCGGAGCCCCGTTACCAGGCAAGCCCCGCACCCCAGCTGCTGCCCCCCACCCCCCCACCGTGGGGTCTGCCAGGCCCCCTCTGGCTCTTCGGGAGGGGATTTTCTAACATCTTCCTCCTCCCAGAGGCCCCGCCATCCTGAATGATCCCCCCCTCAGCCTCCCCGAGGCCCCCGCTGTCCCAGATGCCCCCCCCAGCCTCCCCGGGACCCCCGCTGTCCCAGATGCCCCCCCCAGCCTCCCCGGGGCCCCCGCTGTCCCAGATGCCCCCCCCAGCCTCCCCGAGGCCCCCGCTGTCCCGGATGGCCCCCCCCAGCCTCCCCGAGGCCCCTGCCATCCAGAATGCTCCCCTCCAGCCTCCCCGAGGCCCCCGCTGTCCCAGATGCCCCCCCCAGCCTCCCCGAGGCCCCCGCTGTCCCAGATGCCCCCCCCAGCCTCCCCGAGGCCCCTGCCATCCAGAATGCTCCCGCCCAGCCTCCCCGAGGCCCCCGCTGTCCCGGATGGCCCCCCCCAGCCTCCCCGAGGCCCCCACCATCCAGAATGCTCCCCCCGCCCCCAGCCTTCCCCTTTCAGGTGTTTGGTGGGAGAGCTGCTCTTACTCTGGGGAGGATGGGGGGGGGGGGTCTCACGGTTTGTTGGACGGGGGTTGGGACAGGAAGTAGGAAATCATGGGGGAACCACTGGCAGGCGTTGGACGCGTTCCCGTGCATTAGATGTGGCCCAGATGTGCGAGCCTCCATCCCGGCCCCCTGCACAACCTGTCCTGTCTGCAGGAGTTTCTGGCAGCTTCCGCTGAGGTGCGGCCGTGGGGCCAAGTGGGGTGCCGTTAGGCAGCCCGGAACCGGGGCACATCTGCCTGGTGGCTGTCGTCTGGGGAGCCTGCTCGTCAGGAAGCCCGGCTCACGGCTGACCCTCGTGGTGGCTCCGAGGGAAGGGGGAGCTGAGCCAGCCCACCAGGCGCCCGGCCGAGGCTTCACGGCGGAAGCCCCGGGTGTGCGGAGACATGGGGCGGCCCGGCCTCCCTGGCGGACGGGCCCTTTTCACCGCCTTGACCCCAGCCCTGCCCTGTCTGCTTGCCTGACCCCGGCCAGAGCCGTCCCGTGGGGCAGAGGTCGCGGCAAGAGCCCTCAGCAGACTGGGGCGTCACAAGGGACCAGATCCAAACCTTAAGGATGAGGTAACGACTTTATTCTTCTGAGTCTCAGTTTCCTTCCTCCCGAAGGTGTGGAATCTCGATGATCTAGCGGGGTGGGGGGTGGGGAAGCCGTAAAGCTGCTGCTTTCAGTTGGCCCGGCTGAGCCCCCCCCACCCCCCCGCCCCCTGCCCCTGGGGCTGGCCCTGCCTCCTTGCCCGGCATCCCTCCTCCTCCCAGGTGACCCGTGTCTCCTGCACACTGCCCTTGCAGTGACCCTCCCTCCTGGCTTCTCCAGCTCCGCACCCCTGCTTCCGGGCCCCAGCCTCAGTGGCCCTGCCCCCACCCCCACCCCCGCCCCGGGCATTCCTGCCCCAGAAATCCTGCCCGGAAGCAGTCATACCTCCTTCCTGGTAACGAAATCAGCGTCTCCTACACCGTCTAGGTTAACTCACTCGCAGGCCTTGGCGCAAGGACAGGACGGGCGATGAATCAGACCCAGCCGCTCCCCCAACTAGATGCCTCCCCGCCCCCGGGGTCTGGCACGCAGTAGGTGCCCAAGAAACGCCCAGGGGCGTTATGCTGTGGGCAGGGCCTGGGTTAGGGGTTAACTTGTGAGTTCTGAATAATTTAGCCTCGGGTCTGTGTTTGTAAGTGTGGCCAGATGGGGTGGGGTCCTGGCTTGGCCTGCACTTGGCTGGCGGGCGCTGCCTCGGGCCCCCTCCCTGCCTCCCAGGATGTCTCCTGCCCTCTGGCTTCCAGCCCTGCCTCCTTTTCCGGCCGGTAGGGGCCCGGCCACAGGGTGGGGCAGGGGTTGGGGCTGTATGCCTGTGTCTCAGGGCCGAGCGGCCATCCCTGCCCTGAGCACGGACAGGACGCTGTCCTATAGGACAGCCAGCCCGTCACCCACCCCATGCGGGGACCTGGTGCATTTTGACGGGAAGGTTGCAGCGTGCCCAGAGGCCACCTGTCTGCCCGGGCTGGGGTGGCAGGCCTGTGGAGGGCAGATGTGTGTCCCACCGTTCCTGCTCTCACCGTGGTCGGGTGTGTGGGTCCGGTGGGCGGTGGGAGGCCGGTGTGGGTCGGGTGTGCCGGGTCGGGGAGACCCCCTCGCGTACAGACCACCAGGACAGGTAGAGAGCGCACAGGGAAAAGGAAGAACCTTTTTATTTTAGGACCGCTAACGACACTTTCTCTTGCTTTTTGGACGAGGACCCCTGAGTTTTCATTGTGCTGGGGCCCCAGTCATACAGCTGCAGCCGGGTCCCAGGGGCCAGCCCCCCCGCCTCTCCAGGCCTCAGTTTTCTCCTGTGGCACCGGGTCTGAGGGCTCTGCTGGGAAGCGGTCCTGGCCGCCTCCCCACACTACTGGGGTGCCCGTGAGGGCCGGGCCTCTGCTCTCCGTCTGCCCCCTCTTGCACCCAGGCTCTGGGACGACCCGGGCTGGGGGCACCGAGAGCCGTGAGGACCCAGGCTGGGGGCACCGGGAGCCGGGACGCAGGCTGGGGTCACCGGGAGCCAGGGCAGCAGTGACCTTGGCTCGTCCTCGCCTGCTGAGTGCTCATGGTGCATCTGGCCACATGCTGAGGGTTTCACACCTGTGAGCATCCGGTGCTCACCATGGCCCTGCCCTGGGTACCGCTCTCCCCGGTCTGCAGGTCAGGAGACTGAGGTGCACAGAGCGTAGGCGAGAGACCGGGATCCGAGCGCAGGTGCACTTCAGTGCTGTGCTGCCCAAGGCGCCACTGCACACGGGGACCTCACACACCTTGGGACCACCTGCCCGGAGAGGGAGGTGACGGAGAGGGAGGCGGACGTGGAGGCAGCCCTGCGGGGCGGGCGTCTGGGCCCCAGGAAGTGCCAGTGATTTGGCACCTCGGAGAGCGGGGGTCCTTGGGGACGCTGCAGACACCTTTTGTTCAGGGAACTCAGGCCTGCTGGGGAAGCTGTAATGTGCGGGCAGGGTCACGTTCAGGAGAAACCTCGGTTCTCAGGCTGGGCGCGGCCTCTGTCTCCCTAGACCCTGGTGCGGCCACGTGTGTGCCCTCCCCTGGCCCCGGAAGCAGGGAAGGCAGACACTCTGGAAGGAGGGCCGTTCAGCACGCGGGGTGGAAATGCGAGTGTAGAGCTCTGACAGGCGACGCCCCGGAGGCTGGGGGGTGCTGGCTGGGGGGGGGGGGGCGGTTCTTCAGGGGACCTTCCGGTTCCTGGGGCTTCAGGCTTAGTTTCCTTTCTGAGCCTCCGTGGTTGGGGAGTGGGCTCGAGGAAGGGGTGCTGGCCTCTGCCGACACTGCCCCTTGGGGGCCCAGAGCTGACCCCGGAGGGCAGGGGTCCGAGAACTGAGGCTTCGGGTGGGAATGGGAGGCCTTCGCGGATGCGGCCGGGGCGGTTCTCAGAGGACGCGGCGGATGTGACCGAGGTGTGGTGGGAGGGCGGGTGGGGCTCCAGGCACGGCCTCGCCTGTGCAGGAAAGGGGTGCGTTCGGGGAAGGGGACTTGGCGGGCGGAGGGCGTGGGGACGGGAGGGGGCCGCTTTCCCGAGAGGCCTGCTTATCACGTGGGACCCCGAGGAGGGGAGCCATTGCAGGCCCATCAGCGGGAGGGAGGTCGGGGCAGAGCCAGCGTCCCCTGCAGAGGGGGGAGTGGGTCGGGGCCACCCTCCCTGCAAAGCATTGCCGGCACCCACGGGGCCTTGTGCGGGGTCCCTGCGCCTTGACCGGGCTTCAGGATGCCAGGAGAGCGGGGCTGGCGGCAGTGACGGGAGCAGGTGAGGTCACGGTGGGCCGGGTCTGTCCTCGCTCACACGGGGCCTCGTGACTCGGGGAATAACTTACGCCCAACCTCGCGGTTCAGAGTGTGTTTTGTGCTTCCCGATGGTTTGCGATGAGTCTGGCTGGTGGGACTTCAGAGACGGGTGGCGTAAGCCCAGACGGAACGCGGAAAAGCCCGGAAGAACAGGCGTGAGGGGATCGCGGGTTCTCTCTGCGTGACGGGATTATGAGACGTTTTCTTCCTTCCTTATGTCTGTCGGTGTTTTCCAGATTTTCAGTGAGGAGTTTGTACGACTTTCACGATTGCAGAAAAAAGCTGTTCCCAGACGGGAAAGAACTAGTTCCATAGTCCAGGGGCGGATTCTGCACGAGGGGAGGGTGTGCGGTTCATGCACTGCACAAATGTCGGCTGAGAAGCGCATTCTAGGTGTGGGGACACCAGCTGGCAGCACAGTCGTCCCTTCCAGCGAGGGGTCCAATTCTCAGAGTCAGACACCCCAGGACCTGGGGACCACGGGGGCCCGAGGGAGGGAAAGGGCCCCAGGGGGAGAAGGAGAAGGTGGTGCCTTTGCTGAGGCGGGGCTGGGGACGGACCCACGCAGGTCAGGGGACATCTGAGCGGACGTGGGGGGGAGCAGCGGCCGATGAGGGTCAGGAGTCGGGAAAGGGGCTGGCGGTGTGCACGCTGACCGTCGGGGAGTCAGGCCTGGCTTCCCCTGGCTCGTGCCTTGTGCTGCCTGAAGTGCCCGGAGTGGCACGGCCGGGGCAGGGCACCAGCGGCCTCCCCGCGTGCGGCCACAGTGCCGGGGACTCTGCTCATGTGCCTTCTCTCTCTCCGCAGGAGACGGGAGCGCCCCGTGCACGTCCAGCGCCCTCCAGGAGAAGCAGCGTGAGTTCCCCTGACCTGCCAGGAGGCTTGTCCCTCCCCGCCCCCCCCCCCACCGTGGGTCCAGCCTCCTCGGGCCCCTCCCTGCCCGTGAGCTGAGCTCCTGGGGGTCCCCGGCTCCCACCCGCCGGGCAGCTCAGGGGCGGCAGAGCCAGAGTGGGGGCGGGACCCTGCAGAGTGTCATCTGTGTGCGGGCAGAGAGAGCACGGGAACGGGGGGCCCTTCCCAGCCTTTGACGCCGTGTGTCCCGGGTGACGTGGTGCTGAGGTCAGAGGCCCCTCATTCGAGGCTGTGCCGGGGTCAAGACTCCTCCCACAGGCCCGGACCCGGGGCACCCTGTAGAGATGCCCGTGGGCCGACCGCGATCGGGGCGTCCTCCCCGGAGGCTCCGGCAGACTTGGTGGGCGGCCTCAGCCAAGCGTCTGCGGTCGGCAGCGTTGAGTTTCTCAGCAGGCCGGGGTCGGGGAGGGTCTGGCGCGTGATGGGCGTGAGCCCTCAGAACCCCCTTCTCTCTCCTGCCGCTTGGAGGTGTGGTTGGAGCCTGGGGGCTGAGCCCGCCCTGCCCACCCGTCCCCAGGCTCGCACATCCCTCGGCTGCAGGAGGGGGTCTGCCCGGCCCGGGGCCAGCACTGGGGATGTGTGCCGGGGGCCGGGAGGCCTGGGCGCCTCTGTCAGGGGCACCCCACAGCTCAGGCCGCGGGGGCACGGGGCAGGGGGAGGGGGAGGGCATCCTCACACCGTGCAAGGAACTGAGCTCAGCAGGAGCGGGGCGCGTCCAGTGTGCCCCCGGATTCTAATCTCTGTGGCTGAACGAGGACCCAGAGAGCAATGCGTTTGCATTTCCCGAGAGGAAGGGCCACTGGGAGGCGCCAGGTTTGCGCCCGAGGGGGAGGAAGCCAGGGTGTGCGTGGCCGGAGCCTGGGTGCTGTCTCCCTCGGGAATGGCGGCTGGTTTGACAAGCGTGGGCCTTCGGGGTGTCCTCAGCCCGTCCTGGGTGAGGAGGGTTGGCTCAGGGGGTGAGGGAGGAGGGCGGAGCTGGAGATGAGTGGTCTTCGGGTGGAGGGCCCGTTCCCATGCACCTTGTGTGTCCTCTCTAGGGATTAGTTAGCCCGGTCCCCCCAAGAGGCCCCGCGTCACATCCCTCAGGTGTGGCCACTGTCCTCAGGAGGGAGGGAGGACCCCAGCCTCAAAGGGAGAGTGACCGCCCACCCGGGGCCAGACCGCTGCTCCAGTCTGGACCTGGCTGAGCAACGTGGGTATTTAGTAGAGACACAAAATCTGTTTGTTGTTGTCTTTAAACTAGGGCTGTGCGGGCGCCGGGGGGCTCAGTCCGTTAAGCGTCCGACTTTGGCTCAGGTCATGATCCCACAGTTCATGCGTTCGAGCCCCGCGTGGGGCTCTGTGCTGACAGCTCAGCTCCTGGAGCCTGCTTCGGATTCCGTGTCTCCCTCTGTCTCTGCCCCTCCCCCACTTGTTCTCCTCCCCCCCCCATAAATAAACATTAAAATTTTTTTTCAAAAAATAGAATAAACTAGGGGTATGGACGTCAGAATCCACCGCTGAAGGCTCCTCTGTGGTTCTGCCCGTCGAGGGTCGTCTTGCCAGCGGGGAGTTAAGGGTAATAACAACGGGGCCAGTGGCCCTAAGTACACGGCCAGCAGTGTGGACAGTGGGAAGGACGACCTTGTGACACCCCTCCCTGCGACGTCCACACGGCCGGCCGACGGGTCTGCTGGTTCTGTTCCATGCGTGCCGCCCGCAGACTTCGGCATTTCGCTGCCTCGTGTTTGTGGAGTGAGGGTTGTTGACGGCCGCGGTTTACTCTTGATCCAGAATTGGCGACGCGGAGGTCCGCCTGGCGCCTGTGACCCCGTGACGCGCTTCAGCGTTCGCCGTGTCCTTCCGCGCGCACGGTCGTTCCGGTATTTCTGCCGGCCTTACGCAGCCTCACTGGGGGCCAGATGCAGGGGGGGTGCGAGTGGCCCCCCGACCAGGACTCAGGAGGCCCCGGGGCTGTTGCTGCAGCCTCTGAGCTGGGAGGGAGCCAGGCCTGGGGGTGAAGCCCTGTTCCTTCGTTCAGTGCTGTGACGCTCTGGGCAGGTCACCAAGCGTCTCTGAACCTCAGTTTACTCCCTCGTTGAGAGAGGACCGTAATGTCTTCTTCCCGGAGTGGCAGACAGGCGGAGGGGCTTCCGGAGATCCGTCCTCGCGCTCCGCCGGTGCCCGCACAGAGGTGTGTCCTGTGCAGGCCCCAGGGCGTGAGCGGGGAGGGGGCCGGCCGGGGCCGCTCAGACTCCACCCCGCAGCTGCACGGCCCACAGCCTGCTGCTTCCCTGTTATTTGGGACCAGATTTCTGTGGGGGGGGGGCCTGCCTGGGGGCAGAGGACAGAGGGTCTGGTCCCCCGGCCCACAGGCGCCGTCCTGCGTGCGCGTGGAGCCCGCGCAGCCCCGTGGGCTCTGACGTTCTAGCACTCTCCGTGCCTCCTGGTTTCCTCTGTCTGCGGGTCCCGGCTGCCCTGAGCTCAGCAAGCACCCCCAGCGCACGTCCTGCCGTCTGACGTGGAGTTCGGCGCAGGGGCCCCGGACACATGGTCCGCACCAGCCGCACTCTCCACGCGGCCCTCCGGCCCCCCGGCCACCCTCCCTGCCGCTCTCCTTCCCCCCCACACCCACTCGGTGGGGACTCTGAACTTTCTCCCGTCCCCAGACCGGGACCCGGAGACCGCAGTCCGGACCGAGTGCCGTTACAGGCTCCCGTCTGACCCGCGGGTCTCCGTCCTGCCCTGGCCGCCAGCGAGCCCGGCTTTGTCCAGGGCCGCGTCCTGACTCCCCACCCCACCCCCCCCACTCCGCTCCTAGGCCCCATCACCTGTCAGACAAACGTCCCCAAGGGGACAGAGAAGACGGGGATGCTCAGAACCACCCACCCCCACTGTGTGTGTGGGTCTGACCTCACGTCCCACCGCCTGGGGCCGGCGACCAGAGGAGCCGCTCGGATGCCGGGACCGCCACCTCAGGGCTCCCCTCCCGTGTGCCCGCGGCCCCTCGCCCACAGCTGGCCTCCCGGCTCCCCCCCACTAACCGGTGTCTTTTCCTGGCCTGTGTGGGCAGCTTGCTGCGCGCAGCTGCAGGCGGGCTATATTTAGCCGGATTTAATGAGCTCAGGGTGGCAGACGGCCGCCTTGGGAGCTTTTCTCTCGCGTGTGCGCGCGAATGTCTGTTCGACAGTGTCCGCTCTCGCGTGTGTACGTAAGCGTGTGCCCGTGCGCGTGTGTGCATCCGTGTGCATGTTAACGTGTCGGCGCGTTCATTTTCACGAGGATACGTGTGTGTTCCCGTGGGTCTATCCGTGTCGTGTCTGCGCTTTGCTGGGGACACGTGCGGCTTTTGACACTCGTAAGGGTCTAAGACGGGAACAGATTGTTGGTTCCCTCGTCTGTTTGAAAAATATTTCACGAGCATCTTTTATGTGCCAGCATCTTCATAGTCTTTGGGGATAAAATGGAACGTAAATGAGCCCGGCTGCAGCCTTTAAGGACCTCACGGCCTGGGGGGTGGAGGAGACGGCAGATGGAGTGACCACAGAGCTAAGTATGAGGACTCCCCCTGGGAAGGAAAGCCAGCTGCTTCGGGAGGAGGACAGGAAGGACGGAAGTTTCATAGGAAACATTTGGGCACAGCAGCATGAAGGAGAGTCCAGGCTTGGGGGGCAGAATGTGCAAAGGCCGCTTGGTGAGAGGGAGGAGAGGTTTGAAAACCATCCTGTGGCTCAGGGATTGAGCTCCGAGGGGAGGTGGGACCACAGCACACGATTTGTGTGGAGCTGTTAGAATTTAGTGCATGACTCTGTCAGGGTCCCGGCGGGGAAAGGAAGGCTGTGCCAACACAGGACTGGGGGAGGGTCCCCCGAAAGGACCTTGTTCACAGGCTTAGGGAAACCCACGGGCGCGCAGGTAGCGGCCCAGCACCCTGCCCCGCCGTCGGTCCACACCGCGGAGCCCCAGCCGGCGGTCCCCGGCGTCCTGCTCTGCGGCCCCGGCCGGCGGTCCGGCCCCGTCCGGAGCCCTCGTAGGGAGGCTGAGACCAACGTGGGTGGGGGCGGGGGTCTGTCTTCAGCCTGAGAGAATCCGTTTCCCCAAATCCTTTTCTCCTGGGAACAAAAGAGCTTCTGGAAACAGCCCAGGAAGCCGTGCGGCAGACCTCCCCAGCGGCACAGAAGCCCAAGAGGGAAGAAATCGGAATTGCTGTCTCAGAAAAGTCGCTGCCCGCTACGTGGGCACTGGAAGCTCTTCTGAGCGGACAGCGCAGGGAGACGGTCGGATTCCTGGCGGACCAGACGCGACGCACGCGTGGGCTCACCCGGCCCCCCCCAGAGGCAGCGGGATTCCCCGGGAACCGAACACCTCCACGAACACCCGCTTGTGCGCGTCTCTGTTCGTGCCGCACGCAGACAGGAGCGGACGGCGCCTTCCCTCCCGGCCCCCCTCGGAGGACGACACACAGGGTGACGTCCGCATCTCGGGCCGCGGGGGGCGCACCGGTCTCCCTACCCGCGTCCTGGCTCACTGCTGTGGATGCGCCGGCCGGTCCCCCAGGGCTGGGCACGCAGGTGGTTCTCCGTTGGTGTCATGAGCGGTGTGGCGATGCTCAGCGGGCACGTGTGCCTTTCCGCGCCAAGGCTCCGTCCCGGGGCGTCGCGGGTGCTCGGTGCTTCGAATGACGTTCCAAATCGCCCCGCTCAGGGTCGAACGGTTTCTCCTGTCACCGACCACGAATGGGGAAGGGCTGTCCCCCCCCCACGCTGGGCGGCATGGTGATTGCTGATCTGGGGGGTGAGGAAAAGGCCTTTTAGGGTCATTTCGCCGAGCGACTCCCTGCTGTGGGTGCCTTGTCCTGTGCTGACACCATGCCTGGGCCCACGTCCCCAGCGCTTCACCCACACGGGGATCACGGCCCCTCATGAGCCCCTGCTTTCTCATCTGTAAACCAGGGAGGGCACCCTGCTCCCTTGTGAGTGTAGGGAGGCCTGAGACCCTGGAGGAGGACTGGGACCCCGGGCACATGCCGAGGAGGCACTGGAACGGGGTGCTGAGCCCTGCCCCGGCCAGGAGGGTCTCTAGTGTGTCTGACGTCTCCCTGGGGCCTGACTCAAGATGGTGCCTCCCCCAGTCTGAGCCTGGCACCCCCCCCCCCCGGGTGTGGCCCCACTACTGCCCCCGACGGTGTGCTTTTAGGGGCTGGATCTGGGGCCCAGACCCTCTGGGGTCTTAGTCTGGGACTGCACCTCTGTGGGGTGCTGAGCACCCTCCGGGGTTTGGGCCCCGTGGGCTGGTGGATCCAGGCTGACCGGGTTGGGTTCTGACCCTGGAAGGGTTAAGTTGTCTCAGCGGGGCCTCAGCGTCCACCCCCATCCTGCACTGCCCCTCATCCACTCGCTCCTTCCTCCTGGCCCCTCCTGGACGACTGTGAACCTTTCCTGAGTGCTGAGACTCGGAACCCCCCAGAAACCGCCCCACCCCGTTGGCGGGGCTCTCCCCTCTGTCTGGTGACCCAGACCCAGCTCCTGGGGATTGGCGGGCAGGTGCCACGCGTCCTTGAGCCTGCTTTTCCCCCTGGCGGGGCCCCCCGTGAGCCCCCAGAGCGGCCTGAGCTGTGGGGGCAGGGACGTGCCCGCAGCCTCGGAGGCCCCCTGCCCAGCCTAGGCCTGTGTCGCACGACCCCAGGGCCCCGAGGTCCTCAGGCTCATTGAGGTGTCTCTGGGCCCAGCCGGTGGACCAGGAGGCCTCCGTGGTGTCGACCCGGTTTTGGAACCCAAACCCAAACACAGGATCTTGGTTCACTGATTGTGTTTCAGGTGTATTCCGTCCGCAGACGGTCCTTCTCGGGTCCCCTCGCCGCCGGCCGTCAGCTCCCAGAGGGCAGGGCGTTTCCCTGTTCTGTCTGAGGGGTTCGCGTGGGGCAAAGTAGGGGACCGCAGCTTGTCTAAGGCGTTCCTGTTGTAAGCGTGACAGACATTTGTGCTGTGTGCTCAGCGGACGTGCTCGTAAATGGTTTTGGACTTAGATATGGGCTCACTCGCTGGAGAAAAATTGGAAAATACAGGACGGTTAGGAAAACAACCAGCCGTTGTCCCACCATCCGAACAGAACCACCCTCGGGCTGGGCCGGCCGCTCCCGCCCCTGGACCTTCCATGCCCGCGTGCTGTGTGTGCTTGTCCCGGACGCTCGCCTGGGGGCCTGGGGCCGTGGCCGGAGCCCCCGCTGGCCGTGCAATGAGGCTGTACCTCCTCCTGTGAGCTCCCAGGGAGGGACACGTCCCGCGTCGCACTCAGGGAGAGGTCACAGAGCCACTGGGTTCTTCCCCAGGATTCGCGCTTGCGGCCGAGCGTGTGGTGTGTGTGCGTCCGTGAGCTCACAGAGGACCGGGTGCTCCTGTGGGCCACACGGTCGCAAGCTGGGCCCAGCTGTGCTCCCTGGAGGGCAGGGGTGACGGGACGGGGCGCCCAGCTCCAGCCAGGGGCGCCCCCAGCCCCCAGCCCTTGCGGGTCCCCGCGGCCCGGCAGCGGGAGGGGCAGAGGCAGTGGGCCCCTCGACCAAGCCGGTGCCGCTTTGCTCTGCGTGCCAAGCGCGTGGGTGCCGACCTCGGCCTCTGTCTCAAGAGGAGTGTGGCACTTGGGTCATGAGAAGGATGACCCCAGTGTGTGCCTCTCCAAGGTTGCGATTAAGGAAAAGCAGCCTCTGCTCTTCAGCTGGTGGGAGTGCTGGGGGCGGGCGCCGGGGTCAGCAGACGGCCGGGGGCCCACCCCGCCCCAAATCTGGGCTCGGCAGGGACCCGCCTGGATGGGGCCATGCTGGCGGAAACGGGTCTGGGGCTCCCCGCCACGCCAGACCCTGCCGGCGGCTTGTGTCTCCGGGGGCTCTGGGGGAGCCTGTGGAGGGGGTCCGACGAGGCCCAGGCCCAGAACTCGTTCGGTTCCCTGACGCCAGCTGCCCTGGGACTTTCAGGAGACGCACATCCCAGCGGGTGACACTTCCCTGAGCCCAATTTCTCCCCGGCGCTGACGAGCATAGAGGTACCTCACGGGCTGGGTGCACCCTGGGATCTTTGCTTGGAGCGAGTTTTCCCAAAAACGCCACGCCAGACCGTGACAGCAGGGGATCGCGGCTGTCCAGGGGCTCCGAGTTGATCGCAGCAATGACAGTGAGCCGGGCCCTGCTGAGCATGTTGTGAGGTCTCCATCTCTGCCTCAGTGGCTCTGAGAAGGCTTTCCAGATGTCAGGACGATTGAGCAGGGTTTTGAAGGACAGGTAGGAGTTTGCTGGTCTGCCCGGGGAGGAAGGCCGTCCCGGGCACGGGGCTCAGCACGAGGCGAGGAGGAGCGAGCCTGCCGTGTCTGGTGGGCGAGCCAGTGGCCTCCATTACTGTGGCGGGGACACCTGGCTCTTCGAGAGCACAGCGCTGTGGGCAGGGCAGGGGCGGGGGCGCGGGCCGCCTTCCTGGGTTCCCCAGGGGCCTCTGCTGACGCTGGAGACGCGCCTTCCTGGAGGGCCCTCCAGTCACGTTAGCCCACTCCCGGGGGCAGGATCTAGGTCTGCGGGCGAGGCCTCCCCTCCTCTGTCCCCCGAGCAAGATGTCTTTGGCTGCCGTGGCCAGGGAAGGGGCGAGGGGTGCTGAGGACCACCGTGTCAGTCCCAGCTCCCCTCCGCCACCTGGAGCCAGGAGCCCCGCTCTGAGGCCTGTGTGTGTGTATGAGCTCGTTTATCCTCGGCCTCGTCCCGGGGGTGGCCTCTGTCATTCTCACGTCCAGAAGAGGAAACCAAGAAGCCGAGGGCCCTCTCACACCGTGGGCGGGGGCAAGATGTGGACGCGGGCGCTGTCCGAACCGGGTGTCTCCCGGCCTCAGGAGTGAGGGGTCCCCGGGGCCAGAGGGGACCTCAGCTGCACACAGCTCCTGGTCTTACCGGCCCCGGAGCCGCGCACGAGGCCACACGCACCACGGAATGTGGCTGCTTTGCTCTGGGGCGGTGTGTGCGTGGCAGGCCTAGAGGTACCACTTGCCAGCACCGTCCTGGGTTGGGCGTGGGACTTGGGTGCCGGCCGCTCAGCCTAACCCTGCGGCCTGGGGCACGTGAGCCAGGATGTATGAGCCTCGGTTCCTCGTCTGCAAATGGGGCTGATACCCAGAGGACCAGAGCTCAGGGGCGGTGTGGGGACTAGGTGACAGTGCCTGGGACATAATGCGTGCTCAGCAAAACCCAAGCCGGTTCTGTGTTTTGTCAGGAGCCTGTCCTGAGCACAGGGCCCAGGGCAAGGTCCCCAGGATGTGAGCCGCTGGAAGGAGCCGGGGGAAGTCCCGGGCAAGCCTGGCCTCGTTCCCTCCTCCTCCTCCTCCTGGCCACCCCTCCATCCTTTAGGGAACGAATTCCTGTCTGTGTGGGCGGGAGCCCTGAGCCCATAAAGCAGTTACCCTTAGACCAGGGCGGTAACCGGAAGGACCGAATCATTCAGAATTACACTTCTGGTTTCGTGTTCTTTGCTGAGTACCCTGGGGCCAGGATGGTGGGGGGAGGGTGTCCTAACCCAGACCCTCGGTCAGGCTCCCACCCCTGCCCGCAGAGCCCCGGAAGGACCCTCCCCCACATGACCCCTAAGAGGTGCAGCAGGTTCGGGTGGGGTGGGTGAGGGAGGGGGGGCAAAGAAGGAAAGGGCCGTCCCAGCATGCAGCTGGCTGCTTCGGGAGTGAGGGAGTGAGTTCCCCGTCACTGAAAGCACACGAGTGGTCCACAGTCTCACCACGTGGTCCAAACACATACAAAATAACATCCTCCTTGTGGGGAGAACAGAGAGGAAGCAAGGTCAGCGTGGTGGGTGGGTGGGTTCCTCAGGATGGCAGGCGGCCCCAGGTGGGCAGCGAGGGGGCCGCGGGGTGTCTTTGAGGTCTCTCTCCACCCGAGAGCCCAGCACGGTGACATTGGGAATGTAGGTGTTAGATCACACAGCCTTCTCTGTCAGGGCCAGCCGGTAAATACTCCCAGCTTGGCAGGCTGTGAGGACTCGTGCAACTGTGTAACTCTGTCGCTGAGGCCCGTGTGCAAGCAGCCACAGACGGATGTGAACCAGAGAGCCCAGTGGTGTTCCAGTGAAACTTTATTAACAGCGATGGGCGCAGGCCAGATTTGCTTCTCGGCTGTCGCCTGCGGGTCCCTGCATTAGAGGGACCAGGGGCTCGGGCCCGGAGGCCCCAGAGGAGGGGTGGCAGCTGAAGGAAATGAGGACAGCCTTTCTTGGCGGGGGTGGGGGGGGGTGGGTGACAGGGGCCTCACCCCAGAGGTCACCCAAATGCTGCCTTGCCTCTCTGGGGGTCCACCTGCCCTGGGCCCCAGGTCCCCTCATTCAAGGCCTTGCTACGGCTCTGATGGCTCCAAGCAGACAGTTTTAAAATATGCAGCTCTCCACTTTTCAGGAGGGTGCTCGGCCCCCATTTCCGTCCCTCACTAGAAGTCCCCCGATGGCACGCACATGGTTGCTGTTGTTACTGGCGAGGGAAGCAGGACGGCCTCTTCCGGGACACCCTCCCTGGCCTCGGGGACGGCGTGTGGGCTGGCCCGGCCCTGGGGGGACAACGGCTTCTGGTTGTGTTGGTCTGGAGGCGGGGGCTGGACGCTGTCGTTCCAGCTGGTCCCCGGGGACGCTGGGGCCCCAGGGAGGGAGGCCTGCAGGTGCTGAGTCCTCTGTCCCCCCGCAGGAGAACTGTATCGGGTTTCCTTGAGAAGACAGAGGTTCCCGGCCCAGGGCAGCATCGAGATCCACGAAGACAATGAGGTGGGCGGGGCTCCTGGCGGTGTCTGGGCTCCCTGTGGTCAGGACTTCGGGGGGACCCCCAGGCCGGTGGACATTTCACTTGCTCTTCACCGGACTTGCCGTGCGACCCTGGGCAGGTCCTTGTCTGTCTCTGGGCCTCCGGCTCAGACCCCCTCAAGAAGGGTCTCTTGGGGCCCTTGGGGCCTTGACAGCGAGGGGCTTGCTCCGCCAGCAGCCTGGGCGGCCCCCTCTGCGTGCACCACAGGGGGCCACGCCGGGGGCCGAGGGTCCCCGTGCCTGCGCCCCCTCTCCCCGCCTCCCGTGTCTACCCCGCCCAATGTCCTCCTCAGGAAGGCTGCCCGCGGCGCTCCTGCAAGACGCACGTGCTCCTGCTGGTGCTCCACGGGGGCAACGTCCTGGACACGGGTGCGGGGGACCCGGCCTGCAAGGCGGCCGACATCCACACCTTCGGCTCCGTGCTGGAGAAGGTCACGCGCGCCCACTTCCCGGCGGCCCTGGGCCACATCCTCCTCAAGTTCGTGCCCTGTCCTGCCGTCTGCTCCGAGGCCTTCTCGCTCGTCTCTAAGTGAGTCCCTTCTGCCCACGTGGACTGGCCAAGGTTGGTGGGGTTGACGAGGGAGTGCTGTCCCGGCGGGGGGGGCGGGGGGTGCCTGCCGGGGCGTCCACGGGATGTTAGGCGCTGACTGGCCATGAACACGCTGGCGGGGAGTGGTCAGCGAGGGTCCCGAGCAGTTAGCAGGTGTGCGCCCGGCCTGCCCTGCCCTGCCCTGCCGAGCCCGGCGGTGCTGGCTCCCTGTGCTCAGTAGGCCCCGGTCCCCCTGGCTCCGAGGACACTGAGGCCCCGGGAGGCCCAGCAGTTGCCCCCAGGGTTACCCAGAGAATGGAGCTGGGAATCGAACCCGGGCAGCCTGGCTTTCCCGCCGCACGGTCAGAGCCCGGTGCGGGTGTGTGTTCTGATGCGGGCGGGCCATGCGCCCTGGACGCCCGGGAAGAGCCAGGGAACCTTCCCCGGCCTGTGTCATCTGTAACGTGGGGACGATCGCGTCGGGAGCACCGCGTGGAGTGTTTGCGAGGACGCTGAGCGCTAGTGTGACTCGCGGCTTCGTCCTCCAGCGTGGATGGCGCTCTCTCGAGGACAGTGGGCCGGGGAGAGGGTGTCCGGGTCCCCACAGAGAAGCCGGCCGCAGGGGATAAGGCATCAAGCTCCCCGGGCCTGGTTCCTGCCCCCCCTCCCGTCCCCAGTGGGGTCATGTCGGGCCCTGGTCAACCTGAGTTTGGGCCCTGGGTGGGGGTGGGGTGGGGCGGGGGCTCCAGCCAGCTGGCTCTGATGCCCCAGGGGACCACGGCAGGCAGGGTGGGGGTGGGGGCCGGGCAGGAGCTGGTCCCCGAGGGGTCTGAGCTACGGCAGAGGGAAGGGCTTGCACGTGGGGAAGCAGGGCAGCGAGGACGCCGTAGAGCAAGCTCTCGGTCCTTTCTGGGCTCACACCTTTCTGCAAAGCCCGCGGCCCTGGACCCTCGCCCCAGGACGGTGCACACCATGTCATGCACACAGCTACGTGTCCATCTCCAAGCTGTGGCTGACGCGGGTCCCCTTGCCTGGAACCCTCTCTCTCCTCCTCTGTAGCGTCCGTAAAGCCTTCCCTGAGGCCTAGTCCAGATTGCACCTCCTCCGGGAAGTCTGCTATGATACGTCCCCACCCTGATCCACACCAGGCGGCTTCCTCCAAATCGGGGTGTCCCTTGGGGCCGTGCGGAAGAGGGCAGGGGAAGGTGGCCGGCCAGGAGACGCCAGGCCCACATCCCGGGCTGGCGCGGGGACGATGCCCCCACCTGCACTTTGTTTCTTGTGGCTCCTGCTTGGTTCTGCTTCGAGGGCCCCGAGCAGGGGCCTAGCCACGGCCGGCCCGTGCTCTCCTCTGCCCGGCACGCAGCCCCAGACCTGCCCCTGCCTGAGCCCGGCCGGGCTTACCTTGACCCTGTCTGCAGCCTGAACCCCTACAGCCACGATGAGGGCTGCCTCAGCAACAGCCAGGACCACGTCCCCCTGGCCGCCCTGCCCCTGCTGGCCATCTCCTCTCCGCGGTACCAGGACGCGGTGGCCGCCGTCATCGAGCGGGCCAACCAGGTCTACACAGAGTTCCTCAAGTCCCCTGACGGAATCGGCTTCAGTGGGCAGGTATGACAGCCTGCCTCCCTAACCAGCTCTGACCTAGCCTGACCGCTGTCCTCAGGCCGACCCTGACCCGAGTCTGACCCCTGACCCGAGTCTGACCCCTGACCCTGGCCTGACAGCTGCCTTCAGGCTGACCCTGACCCGAGTCTGACCCCTGACCCTGGCCTGACAGCTGCCTGTGGGCTGACCCTGACCCAAGTCTGACCCCTGACCCTGGCCTGACTGCTGTCCTTACGCTGACCCTGACCCAAGTGTGACTCCTGACCCTGGCCTGACTGCTGTCCTCCGGCTGACCCTGACCTGAGTCTGACCCCTGACCCTGGCCTGACTGCTGTCCTTACGCTGACCCTGACCCAAGTGTGACTCCTGACCCTGGCCTGACTGCTGTCCTCGGCCTGACCCTGACCTGAGTCTGACCCCTGACCCTGGCCTGACTGCTGTCCTTACGCTGACCCTGACCCAAGTGTGACTCCTGACCCTGGCCTGACTGCTGTCCTCGGCCTGACCCTGACCTGAGTCTGACCCCTGACCCTGGCCTGACTGCTGTCCTTACGCTGACCCTGACCCAAGTGTGACTCCTGACCCTGGCCTGACTGCTGTCCTCGGCCTGACCCTGACCTGAGTCTGACCCCTGACCCTGGCCTGACAGCTGCCTTCAGGCTGACCCTGACCTGAGTCTGACCCCTGACCCTGGCCTGACAGCTGCCTTCAGGCTGACCCTGACCTGAGTCTGACCCCTGACCCTGGCCTGACTGCTGTCCTTACGCTGACCCTGACCCGAGTGTGACTCCTGACCCTGGTCTGACGGCTGTCCTCGGGCTGACCCTGACCTGAGTCTGACCCCTGACCCTGGCCTGACAGCTGCCTTCAGGCTGACCCTGACCTGAGTCTGACCCCTGACCCTGGCCTGACTGCTGTCCTTACGCTGACCCTGACCCAAGTTTGACTGCTGCCCTCAAGCCAACCCTGACCCAGCATGAACACCCATCCCCCACAGGGGTTCTGTCAGTGGCTCTCCGGGACAGGTCCCTTATTCTGCCAGGGACAGGGGACTGGTGCTCCGGCCGGGTACGGAGGCGGTGGGTCAGCGGCGGGCGGGCCTTTAGCCCCAGCTGTGTGTGCCCCAGGTGTGTCTCATCGGGGACTGTGTGGGGGGCCTCCTGGCCTTCGATGCCATCTGCTACAGCGCGGGGCCCTCGGGTGACAGTCCGGGCGGCAGCAGCCGGAAGGGCAGCATCAGCAGCACCCAGGTGCGGGCCAGCCGGTGGGGGTCGGGGAGGGGCCTGTCCTGGGGAGGTGAGGCGGGCCTTCACCCCGGTACGCGGTCGCTACCCCGGAAGTGTTGCCCTACGGGAGGAGGGCGGGTTTAGGCCGGGGTCGGGCGCCTACGTCCGGACCCCCGGTGGGTCGCCCCGGGCCGAAACCCCGCCGTGACTCGGTGGCTCCCGCGCTCCTTCGCAAGAGTGCTGACCTGACGTCTGGGGAGAAAGGGGTTCATCCGCGCCCGGGGGAGGACGCGGGGCCCCGGAGTCTGTGGTGGCTGCAGTGCTCTCCTGTCCTCTGCGTGACCCCAAAGGACGCCCCCGTCATGGCGGACGAGGCGTGCGGTCTGGCCGGCAGCAAGCGTCTCAGCAAGAGCAGCATTGATGTCTCCGGCGTGCCGGACGAGGACGCCTCGGAGCCCCAGAGGCCGTTGCCTCGGAAACAGAGCGACTCCTCCACCTACGACTGTGAGGCCATCGGCCAGCATCATGCCTTCCTGTCCAGGTAACCGCCTCCCGGGCCCCGTCTTCCTTCCAGCGCGGCGTCCGGGGCAGCGAGGACCGGCCCTGGGGCCCAGGCCCTTTCGGGAGGCCTGTAGACGGGTGCGGAGAGGCTGGGACCCCGGCCACTCCCCGTGGGCCCTGCGCCGCCCCGACCTGCGGAGGGAGGGGACGGCCCTCCAGCGTCGTGGACGCTCAGTGTCAAGCTCTGGCAAAGGGAAAATTACGCCCGGCCCGCTTCACTGCTGCTTAAGAAAAGGCGGTGGAAAAGCGGATGCGGGTGTGTTTTGCGAGCCGCTCCGGGGGTCGTTCTGTTTGTCAGACGGGGCAGTGGAGGCTCCTGGAGGCCGGGAGGCGTCCTGGGATCACACGGCCAGCGCCGAGCAGCTGGGGCCGGACTCCGACTCCTGGTCCCTGGTGCGGTCCCTTCTGCAGAGTTGAGTGAGTTACCAGCACGCTCATCAGGGCACAAGGGACCCACCTAGGAAAGCAGGCCTTGTTCCGCGCTGTCCCTCCGTTCTCTGCCCTGTCTGTCCTCACTCCTTTCTTACCCAAGTGGCAAGTGTCACGGGGCCATCAGGAGGTTTGCAAAATAGGTCCCCTGTGACCGCTTTGGGGTCTTCCTCTTTGTACGTATTTTGTACATCCTTTGCGTTTAGTTTTTCTTGGAAAAAGAACCCTTCTACCGGGATCTTTTCTGATCCTTTCCCTATGTGATACGTATTCGGTAAATCTTCTTAACGGGGAGCGTTTCACTGGGTGAGCGGACAGACAGCTCCCTTCATACCAGTAATTGGATACTTGGCTCCTTCCAGTTCTGGGAAGTTACAGCGTGCGTAAACGTTTGCGCGTGTGTAGGGCTGTTTCATTCGGGTGCATTCGTTCCCCGAAGAGAAATCCTTCCATCAAAGGCCCCGCACATTCAAATCTCTGACTATTCGAAGCCCCTCTGTCAGCCTCAGTTCGCATCAGGCTTGCAGGGTGAAGTCGTGACTTTTCTGGTTCACCCTCGAAAAGTCCTTTAAGAAGGCCCCAAATCCGGAGGGCGACAAGAAGTTGGAGGCTTCTGGTAGCCGGTTCAGCGCAGCCAGCTTTTCCCTCTAGCGTAGGGACAGATGGCAGTTTCGTCAGACGCCGGCGCTGTCCTCGCGGGGAGAGACAGGAGCCCGAGGACTCAGATCCGGCTACCCCGACCCCTCACGCACGGCCGGCGGGGGACTGGCCCGCGCTCTTTCCGTTGTTATTTCTCAAATTCCCTCTCTCCCCCACCTGGAATATTCTAGTTGAATTTGCGTTCAGTTACTTGATTCGTAGATCACGGGATCCCACTGGATCGTCTCACACCCTGAGCTGCACTTAAGTGCCACCTGGACGGTCCAGGGGCGCCCGGCTTTCCTGCCCGCCAGGCCTCGGCGGCCGCTCTGGGTCCGAAACAGCATCGGCCCGGCTCTCGGGAGCAGCGGCGCCCGGGCTGGGACTGGGGGCGGTTCTGTGTGTCCCACCTTTCTCTTCAAGCCCTGCTCCCTGTGCAGGTGGTGCGGGAGGGAAGCGCACGCTGTCTGCACCTGGTTCTGCAGGTGGCCTGGGGCCCGGGTGACAATGAACTTGCCCGATTCTGCAGGACCGGCTCCGTCCGGCCGGTCTGCGTACCGGCCAGGCCAGGCTCCGCCGGCAGACGGCGCGGGAGCTCACCGGGGGCCCTTGCGAAGCCGGCCCGATGGGGCAGGCCTGCCAGCCTGCAGGATGCTTAGGTGCTCTGAGGCCCTCAGCCCAGCTGAGGAAAGGTTTTACCGGATCGTGGCCGTGAGCGTCTGTCCAAGTACGGTCTCTGGCTGCCGGCAGGTGACAACGGCAGAGTTGGGTAGATGCGACGGAGGCCGAACGGCCCCGCGGTCTAAACCATTTACCGTCTGGCCCTTCAGAGGAAAAGGGCCGTCGGCCGGGCCCCGGTGGCCCGCGCCAGGGTGGCCGTCAGCTCTCCGGGCTGGCCGGCGGGCTCTGACTCCGGGCCCCGCCGCGGAGGCGGCGGGCCGGGCTCTCCCCGCTCAGCCTACGCACCCCCGCTCCTTCGCTGACCGCCCTCCCGGGGCTCTCTCCCCTGGGCAGCATCCACTCGAACGTGCTGAAGGACGAGGCCGAGCCCCCCGCGGCCGGGGGGCTCCCGCCGCCCGAGGTCAGCCTGGGTCGCTTGGACTTCGACGTGTCCGACTTCTTCCTCTTTGGCTCGCCCCTGGGCCTGGTCCTGGCCATGCGGAGGACAGTGCTGCCGGGACTGGACGGTGGGTGGCGCTGCCGGGGCCTGAGAGGCCTCGTGTCTCTGGACCACGGTGTCGGGGCCTCCGGCTAGGGGACCGTGGGGGGGTGCAGGGAGGGGTGGGGCATGGGGAGGGGGGAGGGAGGGGCAGCATCCCCGGGTGGGACAAAGGTGAGCCAGCCCCGGTGGGTTTCACCTCCCTGTCACATGCCCCACGTGGGCAGTTGTCATGCTCCACAGGAGGAGAAGCCACATTTACCCTCCCGCCGCCCTCCTTCCCCGGCACCCCCAGGCAGACCTTCTGCGGCCGGGGCGACCTCCCCGACTCCCACACAGTCCCAGGCCCACCTTAGTGCCCGCGGCCTGAGCGCCCACCCCCAGTGCTCTGAGATACACAGTGAGGTGATGTGCACCGGCCTGTGGTTTAGCAGTGAGTCTGAGGGGACAAGCAGCGGGGGCACCTCGAGGCCCACACGTCAGGGCTTCTCAAACTCCTTTTCCACAGCGCTCCCCAGCAGCCGCCACCGTGGGACGGAGAAGGGAGGGGCTCTCCTTGAAGTGGGGAGGGGTGAGGCGGAATCCCACGCCGCCTCCAAGTTGGCGAGGGGACCTGGGTCTCCCAGGACTCCGGACTCCGGACCATTCAGTCCCCCCACCCCGGGGGAGGGGGACACGGGGAGGCCTCGGGGGAAGACACCTGCCGGGCTGGGGGGAGAAGTGTTCTGCGGCTCTGGCCAGCCTCGAGCCCTGTCTCCCGCCTGCCTGGGGGCTGAGCGGCTGGGGAAGGGGCCGCTGATTCCGACCGAGAGATCCTGGGTCTGCCTGGTAGATCACATGGAGAGTTCGCGGACGCCGGAAGGATTTGCAGGAGACCGAGCAGGGGAAACAGTGGAGGGAAGGCCTGCGTGGAAGAGGGGCTGCCTGAGCAAAGGCACAGAGAGGGGCAGCCGGCAGGCACAGGCCGGGGTGGGGAACTGCAGGGGAGCGCCGGCCGCAGCCCTGGGGCCTAGAGCGCCGCTCCTGGTGGGGCAGGTTGGCAAGGCCCTGAATGCCAAACGCAGCACGATGGCCTTGGTCCTGTTGGTAGCAGGGAGCCACGGCATGTTCTTGAGCAGAGGGCTGGGCCACCCGAAGCCGCACTCAAGGAAGCCTGCTGGGCCCAAGGGAGCAGGAACTGGCAAGGGGCTTCCCCCACGTCCTCTCTGTTCCCCTCAGGCTTCCAGATGCGTCCCGCCTGCAGCCAGGTCTACAGTTTCTTCCACTGCGCGGACCCCTCTGCTTCGCGGCTGGAGCCCCTGCTGGAGCCCAAGTTCCACCTGGTGCCGCCCGTCAGCGTGCCCCGCTACCAGAGGTTCCCGCTGGGCGACGGGCAGTCCCTCCTGCTGGGTAGGCTCTCCGCGGTTGGGGGCGGGCGGTTGTGTGAGCGTGCTGAGCCAGGGGCTGGGCCCCGCCGGGTGGCACTCCAGGGCCACCCTCTCTGGTCCAGGCTCTCCACGCGCTGGCCGAAGGAGGGACTAGACTCCCCTCCGACCAGGGCCCATGTGCTCCAGAGCAGGAGGAGGGGGCAGAAACAGCTGCTCACCTGTGTGCACCCCTGCTCTGTCGGGGGCGTCTTGGGGCCCAGAGGCCAGGCTCTGCCCCTGACGGGCTCCTGGGGCCAGCACGCTGCTCGAGCCATCAGACCTGAGTGCAAGCCCGGGGGTCTGTGCTGGGTGTTGTTCCCCAGCCTCGCCCCTGGAGGTGCAGGGCCAGGAATGTGTCATCCCGGTGGGCATCATGGAAGAGGGGGCCTTTGGCCACGGCATTTGGACAGGCGGAGCAGAGCTGGAGGATGAGGGTCGGGGGGCACTTGTAGGTGGAAGGAGCAGCGGGAACAGGGCAGGTGGGTCTGGGGGAGGCCAGTGGTCTCCAGGGCTGACACGGAGTGAACCAGGCACGGGCAGGGGAGGCCGGCGTTGGCGGTCGGGGCTGGGAAATCAGGGCCTTCCTTCCACATCCTGGATGAGGAGGTTTGGTCAGAGCCTGTTCAGAAGTTTGGGCCAGACTGGGGGAGGGGGGGGTGCCGTGCATGAGGCTCATTCAGGATCCAAAAACAGCACCCCCCCCATTTTTAATGGAAACTTAATTTCCAAAGTCCTGCTTCGTCGGGAGCTTCCACAGACGGTCTCCCCCGTGCACCCGAAAATGTGTTGCTCTGGGCGGGGCAAGGCCCTGCCCCGGAGAGCGTCCTAGCGCCTTGGCTGACACGCCTGTTCCCCCCCCCCCCCCCGGGCTCGGCCGCAGGCCTCTGTGCCTCGGGGGGGAGGGGGGTCCGTGGAGGGGCGCGTGGTGACCGTCCGCCTCCGGAGGTACCCTCGGCGGTTCTGCCACAGACAGAGGGGATGGTTGGGACCCACAACTTAGAGGAGGTGAGACCCAGCCGGGCCCTGGGGTGCAGGCGCCCCGTCGAGCCCCGGGGGGTTAGGGGCGCGGGCTGCCTCTGGGGCGGGGGTGATGGTGAGCGGACCGGGGAGGCCCAGACTCCTGCCCGGTACGGGCAGCTCCTGACCGCGACCTTCCCCCACCAGCTGACGCTCTGCACGCCCACAGCGGCCTCTTCCTGGAGGGCGGCTCACGGGACAGCCCACCGCCCCCGGACGCCCCCGCCCCGCCTCCTCAGGCCCCGGGGGCCCAGTGCCCCGCGCGGAGGATGAGCCGGGACAGCTCACGCAGCGACAGCTCAGACTCCTCAGACAGCCTGGCCCCCGCGGGCGTCTCCCACAGTGAGTGAGGGTTTTCGGGGCGCTGCCTGCTTTGAGGGCCAGGGACCCCCCCGCCCCGGGGCGGGCGCTGGTCCACTGCCGGGGCTGCTGAGGGCGGGCTGGGCGCGATAAAGGAAATCCATCCAGACTGAGCCCCGGGGCCGAGCCGCGACCCCAGCGTTTGTCTCCACGGGGCCAGCCCCCGCTGCTGGGGACCGGGTTGCAGGGCTCGTCCTGGGGACAGGCAGGAGAAGGGGCCGGTGGCTCACGGGAAGCTGAGTGGTCACGTCCGGGGCTCCGGCCCCGGACCTGCGCCCCGAGTGGCCCGTTCACCGCGGGGTCCGTGTGCCGGGGCCCCACGCTGGCTCGCGGGTCAAGGCCCAGCAGGGCCACACGGTCCTCACCTGGATCTCGGGCCCACAGTCACGGCCAAGTGGTGGGGCGCCAAGCGTATCGACTACGCCCTGTACTGCCCCGACGTCCTCACGGCCTTCCCCACCGTGGCCCTGCCCCACCTCTTCCACGCCAGCTACTGGGAGTCCACGGACGTGGTAGCCTTCATCCTGAGACAGGTACTGCTCTCCCTCTCCGGGCCCCTCGGGAGGGCCCGTCCTGCTCTCTGGGGAGCAGGGTGTCTTGCGGGCCACACTGCGCCCTGGGAGGGCATGGGGGTTACGAGGCCACACGGGGGGTTTCATGGAGAGCACTGGCTTCTGGTCAATGGCGTGGCACTTGCTGGAAAATTAAACAGAAACCGCACAGGAGAATGGACCCGTGTTCCGCCTGGAGACGAGTCACAAATGCCTGTTCCTCTGAGGGTCTCGGTGTCCTCGGAGAGGCCGGTGACTGAGGGGGAGCCTGGTGGGGGGGTAGGGGGCCGGGAGGCGGGGCCGGTGGCCAAGGGCAGGAGTTTGATTCTGTTCTGTGTCCCGCGAGAAGCCACCGCAGGGCTGAGCAAAGAGAGAGCTCGTGCCTGACCGTGTTCTGGGAAGGGAGTCCTGTGTCTGCTGCTTGAGGGGCCAGAGAGAAAGCCCTAGGCCCGTTACAAGGCCAGCCTGGGGGCCCGGCTTTGGGCCGGGAGCTGGTGCGGAGGCCCGGGGGGCCGGGGATGGGGCGACAGCAAGGCTTGCTGGCATCTGGGCGTGAGGGACCGAGGGCCGTGCTGCGGGGCCTGACGCCCACCTGAGCACCTGGGGGGCTCCCTGGGGTTGGGGAGGAGCAGGGCCAGGCTGGGGCGCGGGAAACCGAGTCTTGGGTCTGGGCCTGAGAAGGCCGAAGGGAGGCGAGTGCAGGCTGGGGCTCGGCAGTCGCCGGTGGTAGGTGTCCCGGTGACGGGCGCGGCGCCCCGATTCTGAGGTGGGCTTTGCCCCCACCGAGCGGCTCTCCCCACCAGTGGGGCATCCTGCAGCGTAGCCCAGTTGTGACCCCGCCGACCCCACGGCAGCGTCGGCCCCGCCAGTTCTGGGTGCGGGTCGTTGCCCGGGCTTCCGGCCCCTGAGACGGACGGTCCGGCAACCCTGCCTCGGGTCCTGCCGTCCGCCGGGGCGGCCTCCAGAATGCCTCCCACCTGGACCTCGTGGGTCCCCAGAGGTCAGGGGGTGGGACTGGAGGTGCCAGCCTCCGGTCACGTGCGGCCTGCTCCTGGCCACGGCCTCCCCTTGGGTGGGGTCCTAACAAAAGGCATCTTGAGGGCTCTCTGGCATCGAGGACATTCCAGAGGTTTTGGGAGCTCTGAGACCGGATCTGGGTTTCCCGCGTGGGAGCCGGGGGTGTCTCTGTAGGCTGAGAAGCGCAGGGACGGGGACCCAGGGGGTGGAGGAGGAGCCCTGGAAGGTGCAGGAGAGCCGGGAGAGGGCGCGAGCCTCTGCGCTGGGCCGGACAAAGTCCGGGGGCCGCGGGGGGGTCTGGAGGAAGCCCGCGTGGGGCAGGTGCAAGGGGAGCAGGTGGGTGGGAGCCACGCAGGGTGAGGCTTCCGTGGGGCGTGGCTCCGACAGGCACAGGGTCCGTCCTGGGGACGCGGAAGGGCGTGACCCAGTGGGGGAGGGACGGAGCCACGGGGCTGGGTGGGAGGGAGGACCGGCTAGCTGCTGGAGCAGCGCGGCGGGAACGGATCCGAGCGGGGGGGGGGGGGGGGGGCCGCGGTTTGGACGCCGTGCACAGAGGCTGCTCCCCGGCAGAGCATCTGAGAGCCCGC
Organism: Lynx rufus; assembly: GCF_022079265.1. Classification (NCBI taxonomy): domain Eukaryota; kingdom Metazoa; phylum Chordata; class Mammalia; order Carnivora; family Felidae; genus Lynx; species Lynx rufus. The sequence continues at coordinate 12,070,378 of NW_025814843.1, read as the reverse complement.
GGCCTGGCCCCGGCTGTCAGGATGGTGGCAGACAGGTCCCGGGGCTCCCGGCCTCCTGAGGGTCCCAGGCTGGCAGGTGGTGGGTGGGTGGGGGTGGGGGGGCGCTGCCGGCCCTGACAGCCTTCTGGGAAGGAGGGAGCGGGGTGGGCCCGGCCGACCCGGAGCCCTGCTCGGCTGCCCGTCAGGTGATGCGCTACGAGAACGTGACCGTCAAGGAGAACGCGGGCCTGGATCCTGCGGCACTGAGCCCCGCCAACCCCCGTGAGAAGTGGCTTCGCAAGAGGACCCAGGTCAAGCTGCGGGTATGTGGTCATTGGCACCGTGTCCTGGTGGGGGTGGGGGTCTCAGCTGGTCTCAGGGAGCGGGGTGCCCTGGGGGCTGGGGCACCCGCGTGGCAGGGGAGGGCTGCGGGTGGCAGGGAAGGTGGGGGTGGGGTCGGGGCTACGCGGGGTGGGGGGGCCGGTTCCCGAAGGCCCGGCTCCAGGGGAGCACCAGGGCGGGGTCCAGGGCGCTGGGGGTGGAACGGCTGCTGTATGTCAGGCTTCTGGAGACGCGGATGTGAGTCAGGGTCTTGCCCATGACCGTGGGGCTCACAGTCCGATTCGCCTCTGAGTACGTACGGCCCGGCGTGGTGTCTGCGGTGAGAGAGGGAAGCGCAGATCAGGAAGAAAACGGAGAAAAGGACTTGGGGCAGACCAGGCAGGGCTTCCCTGAAGGAGAGTCGCCTCCGTAGGGTATTGAAGGACGAATAGGAGCGTGGTATGCGTCACTTCATCTATGTACTCAGCAAAGCATCATCGGTCGTGGATGTGGCCCCCTGTGCCGGGTCCACAGACGCAGCCACTGCTCCGGTGGGCCGTCTGGTGGGAGCACCAGACGTGGACGCTGAGGACCCTGAGCGCGGACCGGTGCTCCGCGAATCAACTCTGTTCTCGCAAACGTATTTATTGAGCTACGGTCACGTTTTCTACAACTCGCCTGCTGAAGGGGGACAGTTCGGTGGATGTGAGCGTGTTCACGGATGCGCACAAACATCACTACGGCCAAGTTTGGGACCTTCTCATCACTTCGGAAAGAGGCCCCTTTCCCCGTAACCATCCCCCGACTGTGGTCCCTGCCCCTGGCCCCAGCTGTCTGTCTGCTCTGGGCCGTCCGTGTAACGGAACCATCCGGCATGTTGCCTCTGCGTCCAGCTTCCTTCTCGGAGCCCTGTGCTCTGGGGGCGCGCCCACGTTGCGGCAGGCGTGGGTACCTCGTTCCGCTTGACGGCCGAGGATCTTCCCGCGGACGGACACGTTCCGTTTACCCAGTCGTCACCTGTGGGGCCTTCGGGCGGTTCGCACCTTTTCTCTACCGTGGGCGACGCTCCGGGCTCTCGTGTGTCCTCGTCTCTCGTGGGATCCAGCCGCCCCGGCGGGTGCGAGGCGGGGTCTCCGTGTGGTTTTGCTTCGCGTCTCCCCGCAGATAGGTGACACAGGCGTCTTCCCGTGTGTCTGTTTCCGCGAGTTAAGTGTCTCCTCCCTGGAGTTTTGGCGGTGTGGCCCGTGCCCCCTCCCGACCGTCTGTGGGTCCGGGTCCCCTGAGCCCAGTCCAGGGGCCGGTGCAGGGTGGGGGGGGGGGGGTCTGCTGAATTGCACGCAGACACCGTGAGAATGGAGGGCGGGGGTCCGCGGGGTGCTTCTCGGACGCGGCCGGGCCAGGCCGTAGCAGGTGGGCTGGGAGGTGGGGGCAGACAGAGTCGGGGGGGCCCTGCAGTGCCCGGCCCATGACAACTGGGGGCCACAGACAGGTCACCGGGCACGGCCGTGACGCCGAGCTCAGGATCCGGAATTCACCGCGGGGGCCTGGGCGTCGGCAGTTCTGTGCTTTGGCACGGCTTGTGTTGACTGAGGGTCCCCACTGAGGGCTGTAAGCAGAGCCCCGGCCAGGGGGAGCTCGGTGGGTGGGGACAGACGCCTATGGGAACGGTCACCGGCTTGAGGGGTTCGGTCTTGGAGCGAGGCTGGGGGCCGAGGGGGGCCTTTGAGCTGCGGGGCGAATTGAAACCAGAAGTGGAGAAGCCTGGGGACCCTGGATGCTTACAGACAAAGTGACTCCGTGTCCGGAATGATCCGCAGTGTGGGGGGTGGGGGACCCCAGGGAGGCCGTAGCTGGTGCGGGGCGCAGGCGGGGTCCCCACGCACTTCTCCACGCTCTGACACGTTTACATTTCCCAGTAAGAAGACACACGGTAAGTGGCTGTGGGATGGGACCTGTGACGTGGAAGGCGGAACGGGAGGCGTCCTGGCAGGGTCCGGCCCAGGAGCCGGGGAGGAGGACAGCCAGGGGCCCGGCCGCCTCCTCAGGGTGCGTGGGACGGTCAGGATCAGGGTGCTTCTCCGTCTGCGGGAACCCGGGGTCCACAGCACACGGCTCAGAAGGGGTGACGCGGCAGGGACACGTGTGCCCCGCGGTCCTGAGCACGGCGTCGGGAGGAAGCTCACGGTCCGGCCCCAGTGGCGAAGGCCGAGCTGATCTCTGCTTTCAGAACGTCACCGCGAACCACCGGGCCAACGACGTGATCGCCGCGGAAGACGGCCCGCAGGTCCTGGTGGGGCGCTTCATGTACGGGCCCCTGGACATGGTGGCTCTGACCGGAGAGAAGGTGCGAGGGCCGGGCCGGGCGGCGGGGCGGAGCAGGGCCGGGAGGGTGAGCGGGGGGCGCCGAAGTCCGTGCGCCCGAGGGCTGGGCGTGGGGGCCGAGGAGCCGGCCGAATGGCCCCTGGCCCCCGCCTGCAGCCCCCGGCCTTCAGGGCGTCCCCTGGCCCCTCACCGCGTGCAGGTGGACATCCTGGTGATGGCGGAGCCGTCCTCGGGCCGCTGGGTGCACCTGGACACGGAGATCACCAACAGCAGCGGCCGCATCACCTACAGCGTCCCGCGGCCCCGGCGCCTGGGGGTGGGCGTCTACCCCGTGAAGATGGTCGTCAGGTAAGACCCAGGCGGATCGTGCCGTTCGGTGCCCTTCCAGCCGGGCCGGCCGGGTGACGGAGCCCTGGGGGTGCTTTCCGGGGAGGGGGGGAGAGAGAGGAAGACGGACCGGCGGCCAGCTGTGGCTTCGGGAGATACCGGCCCGCTGCTCCCCGAGCCGGGCCCGGGCCGACCCCTGGCCTCAGGCTACGAGCTGAGTGCGACGCGGGCCGACCACAGGCAGGTGCGTTTTAGGGGCGACCAGACCTTTGCGATGAGCTACCTCACAGTGCTGCCCCGGGGCATGGAGTGCGTGGTGTTCAGCATCGACGGGTCCTTCGCGGCCAGCGTGTCTATCATGGGAAGTGACCCCAAGGTCCGGCCGGGGGCCGTGGACGTCGTCCGGTGAGCGTTCCCTCCCGTCCCTTCCCAGAGGCCCCGGGAGAGCCGGGCCGTGTATTTTTCCAGAATTCCACTAATCTCCGGGGCAGGAACTGGGGAGTCCCGGTCACGTGTACCGAGGGTCCCCGAGAAACGCCCTGCCACCGTCTGGACGCGAGCTCCCCCTCCCTCCCGCCTCCGTTTAATCTCTGCAGCCAGCCAGGCCTGGGCTCCCGAGTTCTGACTCCAGGCGGGGTCCAGTCGGCGTGTTCTGGTGGCCTCTGGGAGAAAAGGCTCCGAATGTAGCAGCCGAAAAGAATACTATTCCATCTCTCGCGGTTCCGTGGGTGGGCTGGGCTCTGCTCGGATGTCGTCACGTGGGGTGTTCCCGTGACTCACGGCCGGGTGGCGATCTGGGCTGGGGGCGGGGCTCATCCGCAGGCTCCCCTCGGGCCGGGTTCGAGATGGCCTCTGTACTCGCGGTGGCTGGGCCCGCTCTCTGTCCGCGGGGCCAGCCTGGGCCGTCTCGTGGAGACCCGGGTGGAGGCCGCAAGCCTTCTCAGGACCCAGCCTGGGGCGTCACAGTGACCTTTCCGCTGTGTTCCGCTGGTCATGAGTAGTGGCAGGATCCGCCCAGATTCACGGGGAAGGGACCACCTAAACGTGTGAATACAGGACACGTGGCTCCCAGGGGCCACCCTCTGGGCCTGACTCAGGCGCAGTGATAAGGGGAAGATTGGAGCTCGTACAGCTGATTGGGGAGAGCAGGGCAGGCTTCCTGAGAGAGGTGGCGTCAGAGATAGTCCCCGAGGGGTGGACGGGTTCAGTCCAAGCCGCTGCACAAAGATTAGCAAACGTGCGGAAGCGAGAAGAAAATAGAAAACGGATTTTGATAGGCCAGAAAGGAGGACGCGGGGCGACAAGGACAGGAAGAGCAGAGCACGTGGTGGGACGGGGTCAGGGTGGTTGGATTTTGGAGGCCAGACCAGGACGGGGCCGGAGGTGGGGCTGGAAGCAGCCGTGTAGAAGGGTGTCACCATAGGAGAGTGAGGGAGGAGCCACTTTATCCGCTCCCTGCCTCCCCGCTCCCTGCCTCCCCCCATCCCTCCCTTTCACCCTCCCTGCCTCCCCCCTGCCTCCCCCCTCCCCACCTCCCTCCCCACCTCCCTCCCTCCTACCCTCCCTGCCTCCCTGTTTCCACCCCTGCCTCCCTCCCTGCCTCCCCCCACCCCATCCCTACCTCCCTGCCCCCTCCCTGTCTCCTCCCCTCCCTGCCTCCCCCCATCCCTGCCTCCCTCCTACCCTCCCTCCTACCCTCCCTGCCTCCCTGCCTACCCCCCACACTACCTCCCTCCCTGCCTCCGCCCCTCCCTGCCTCCCTCCCTGCCTCCCCCCTCCTTACCTCCCTCCCTGCCTCCCCCAGTTCCTGCCTCTCTGCCTCCCTCCCTCCCTCCCTCCCTGCCTCCCTACCAGCCTCCCTGTTTCCACCCCTGCCTCCCTCCCTGCCCCCCTCCCTGCCCCCCTCCCTGCCTCCCCCATCCTTCCCTGCCTCCACCCCTGCCTCCTTCCCTCCCTGCCTCCCTCCCTCCTACCATCCCTCCCTCCCTCCCTGCCTCCACCCTTTTGTGAGGCTGACTCAGGGCCAGGCCCGGGAGCAAGGCAGCCCCACGGGGAAAACAAGTCTCAGGCATGAGAAACTAACCCCGGACTCCAGGTGAGCAGGACCGATGCCGGGCCTCAGCGTAGCAGCAGTGATCAGACCAGCCTGGACTGGGGACCCCAGGGTTAGCTGCCCTCCAGATGCCCCTGGCCCTGCGGGAACAGGACCTGGACGGACAGGCTCGAGCTCCTGGCAAGTGTCCGGCTCACCCTGTGAGGGTGGGTGGCTTGTTCCTCTTACGTCTCCCACCCCCCCGCCCGTCAGCGCCCCCCTTCCACAGCTGGGAGTGGGGGGGGCTGTGGTCCTCTCCCCCGGGGACCCGCACCGTGGTCTTCACGTGGGCTCCTGAGCCCCTGCCGTGTTCCACAGACCCTGCTGCTGATAAACGGACTACTGGGTCCAGCTCAGAACTAGCCAGAGTCCCCACGGTGGCGTCTGAGCCTGTGTGGGATTATGGAACGTCCCCCCGACCCCTCAGGGCGCTCTCCAGGTCTGGAGCCCCCCGGTCTATGGTGAGCCGGGGGTGGCCGGTGCCGCAGCAGCCCCTGACAGGCCCGAGCTCATCTGGCATCTTGGAGGCAGAGTCCCGTGTGAGGTCCACAGCCAGTGCTGCGGGAGCAGACAGGGGAGGGACCGATGGCGCCTGGGAAGCTGGGAGGGCTTCCTGCACGAGGGGGCCTTGAGAGGGGATGGGAACGTGAGGAGATGAAGCCCTGAAGGGCGTCCAGGGGAGGGGTCCGCGGCTGGGGTCCCAGCTCGAGCTGGAGCTCGAGGCCCGTGGGTGCAGCAAAGCAGCCCCGTGTGGCCGGGGTGACACGATGGTCGGGGGTAACAGGTGCACGGAGGGCTGGACACCTCGGGACGCCGGGGAGCCAGGGGCGGCTTTGGGCACAGGAGCGATGGTCACCATGGAAACAGGACCAGGGGGAGCGCCACGGCCTCTGTCCAGTACGCACTATGCTGGTCGTGTCCGGACTCCTCCTGTCCCGCCTTGGGACGGCCCTCGTCTCAGTTCTTGTCCCCCCGTCACGGGTGGGGCCTGGAGGGGGTTGCACGGCCCAGGTCGGACTGGACTCGGGTGGGGGTGTGAGCGAAGGCCGAGGAGGGCGCCGAAGCAGGAGGGGGTCAGGGGTCAGGTCCTGCTGGTCGCTGGTTGGACGGGAGGCCGCTCACGGGAGCAGGAAGGGCGACGGGGACAGCCGAGGAGGCAGAGGTGGCCCGTCCTCGGCGGGGAAGCCCGAGTGACGTGGAGGCCTCGGGGACGGGGGCCAGTTTGGTGGTGGGCGAGCGGTGCCTGCGGGCCGTCCAGGGACACGTCCCGACTCATGGGGCTCAGCCCCCCCCCCCCCCCCGCGTGTGGCTCCACCGTCCTTCCCCGGGGTCCCGGCGCTGCTCAGGACGGCTGCGGGGGTGGGGGGCGGGGGCGGCTGCGGGGCAGGGGGGCTGGACCTGCGATGCCGTCCGTCCGCAGGCACTGGCAGGATCTGGGCTACCTGATCCTGTACATCACGGGGCGGCCGGACATGCAGAAGCAGCGGGTGGTGTCCTGGCTGTGCCAGCACAACTTTCCACAGGGCATGATCTTCTTCTCCGACGGGCTGGTGCACGACCCCCTGCGGCAGAAGGCCATCTTCCTCCGCAACCTCGTGCAGGAGGTGAGTGCGGGCCGGAGGCCAGACCCGCCCTCCGCCTGCGGGTGCTGGGAGCCTCCACGGCCCCCGCCCCCACCCCGAGGTGGGCACTGTCACCCGCGGGGACAGAGGAGGGCGGGGAGGCTCCCTGAGGCTCGGTGACTCCCCCACGGTCCCCGAGTCCGCGTCTCCTCCTTTACCTCCTGACCCCAAAGCCCGAACTCCGTCTCTGCGCCCGGTTATTCGTTCAGCCGACGGGTGCCCGCCACGCTCCTTCGGGGTCCTGGCGTCGGCGGCACGGGCTGGCACCTGCTCTCCTTCCGGAGCTTTGACCTGTGGCCCCGGCACGGCGTCCCCTGGGAGCTGCTCAGAAATGTCGATTCCCTGCCCCCCCCCCCCGCCGCCACTCACCCCAGACCCGCTGCATCAGAAACTGGGGAAAGGGCCCAGCGGTCTGCATCTTGACAGACCCTCCGGGGGGATTTCAATGACGGTAACATTTTGAGAACCAGTGATCTGTGGCCCAGGGGCTGAGCCCAGCCGGTAGCCCTTCTTCTACGTGACCTTGGTCTGAGAATGGTGTTTATAGTTTTAAATGGTTGGGGGTTGGGGGCGGGGATCAAAAGGAGAATGCTATCTCATGATGCGACAGCGGTACGAAAGTCCGATCTCGCTGCCTGCGAAGGCAGATGCGTTGGGACACGGCCACGCTCCCTGCTGGCCACGCTCCCTGCTGGCGCGGTGTGCGTGGCCGCTCGGAGCCACAAAGGAAGAGTGTGGTTGCAGCACAGCGCAAAGCCTGAGATACCGATTATCTGGTCTTTCGCAACAACGTCAGCCAATCCCTGGTCCAGAGGAAGAAAGATGTGTAAATCTTTACCTGGTGGGTGATCAGTAAAGGCCTGTTGTCATGCAGAGGAGCTTGGCCTGGGGAGGGCAGAGAAGGCTTCCAGGGGTTGGTAACTCTCGAGCTGAGTCTTGAATCAGGAATAGCAGTTTGCCTGGCAGACACAAACAGAACGTGCAAAGGCACTGAGGTAGAAGAGAGCCTCAGATGTTCTTAGAGCTGCGGGCATGCAGGATGCTGGTGTGCACCGGGTCAGACCCAGGTCGCGTGGGAGCAGAGGCCTGGAGGTCATCGGGGGCCTGAGGGTTGGCAGACCTTGGAAAACCTTGGCCAAGACCGTGAACTCCACTGAGGGCAGTGGGGAGCTGGGGAGCGGCAGTGCCTGATGAGGGCTGCAGAAAGAGCCCTGTGGTGGCTGTGTGGAGACCAGATCGGTGAGACAAGAGAGGCAGGGAGGCCAGGCGAGGCAGAGGCCGACCGGAATCCAGTGGCGGCCACGGGGAGGGAGAAAACGGCATCGGGAGCGGGGATTGTCAGGTCATGCTCGGGACTGGGTGGCGGCCCCCCAGCAGGAGGTAGAACTGGGGAAGAATGTTCTGGGGGGGCAGCAGAAAGTTCAGGACCGGAGCTTCGTGGCCCTCCAGCGGCTCTCAGTGGCCAGCCCGTGGAACCGGGAAGGCGGCGAGAGAGCAGTCTCCCGGGCCAGGGCGTGGCCAGGCGGGCACGGGAGGGAAGGGGCAGGGTCGGCGTGGGGATGGGACGTGCAGTCCAGAGGGGCGGTTCTGGGTTTGGTCCTGGAGGCCGCTGGCCGTGAAGATGGCAGGAGGGAGGCCGAGGTGCTCGTGGGTCACCCCGCGAGCGGGAGGTCCCCTGGGGCTGATGGGGCTCAGGGGGCAGGGAAACTGTGACCTGGGACCAGAGGGTGGGGCTCAAGGTGAGCAGCTGGAGGGCGAGGGGCTGGGGGGCGAGTGAGCATTGGGACACGGCCACCGGACGGAGGCACTCCGCACCAGTCTGGGGTGGTGCGGACGGCACAGGGCGGGGGGTGAGGCCCAGACAGAACCCCTCCAGTCCTGTGACACGTCTCTCGTTCCCTCGTCCGTGTCTTTGCCCGTCACCCAGTGACCTAGGAACGCCGACGGGGTCAGCAGGTGGCATGGTCCCGACCTCCCCAGGCGGAGCCCTTGAACTGGGGGGCACGGCGGGGCGGGAGGGGAGCTCCTGCAGGGCCGCGTCCTGCCGCGGGGTGGCCCCGGGACCTGGAGCCCCCCCCCCCCCCGTGCGGAATCGGGTCCTCTGACCCCGTGAGCGCCCGCCCCTCCACGGGCTGCCCTGTGTTTCAGTGTTTCATCAGAATCAGCGCGGCCTACGGCTCCACAAAGGACATCTCCGTGTACAGTGTGCTGGGACTGCTGCCCTCCCAGATCTTCATCGTGGGCCGGCCCACCAAGAAGTACCAGGCCCAGTGCCAGGTGGGGGCGCCGGGCCGGGTGGGGGGCGGCGTGGGCAGGGTCTGCCGTCCATTCAGTTGTTTTTGTTCATTCCTTCATTTGCCCACTCACTCATTTGTTCATCTGTTCATTCGCCGTTTCCACACGCACCATGGGCACCTGTCCTGGGCCAGGCCCTGGTGCCGTTGGATGTCCCGTCATCCAGGCGGCAGTGCCCGTGGCAAGAGGCCTAATGGATGATGGGGGGCATGGGGTCGTGACCCCCCCCCCCCCCGGGGAGGAACAGAGACGATGGGGGCAAGGCTGCTTTGGAGGGTTCGAGGGAATTGTCCAGGAGGCTTGAGGTGGGAGGAGCATTTGTGACAGAGGTCGCCGCAAAAGTGAAGGTCAGGAGGTGACAGAGCAGGTGTTCCCCCCCCCCCCCGGGGCGGGAGCAGGAGAAGGGGGGCCGCAGTGCCTGGCTGACGGCCTGCGCCTCGGCGGGCTGGGACTTCGGGGGTGAGTCGTGATTCCTGCGGTCCCCAGGCTGCAGGGGGAAGGCCCGTCAGAGGAAGGGGGGAGGGAAGCAGGGGGAGGCGGTGGCCGGCGGGAAGGTGAAGGGCCCCAGAGTCACTTCGGAGGCAGGACGGAGGGACTGGACTTGGAAATGAACGGGTCAGAGGTGTGGGCTGAGCGGGAGCGAAGGCCAGGGGTGGCGCCTGGTTTCTGGGAGCGCGATCAGCTCGGGGGTGCTGTTCCGGGGACTGAGAGCAGGTTGGAGAAGGAGGGGTGGGGGGGAGGTGACGACCCCTTTGGGGGTGTCTGAGTGCGGGGCGTGGGAGCCACCGGCGGGTGCAGACGGGAGACGCTGACGCACACACGTGGCCCCCGGGGGCTTGCGTGCGTGCAGACTGGTTCCATAGGCCTGGTGGGGGCGGGGGGGGGGGGCGGTGGCTGAGATTCTGCCTGTCAGGGCCCCGGTCCCGCTGAGGCTGCTGGTCCGCGGCCCCCTTCTGGGGGGGGCAAGGGCCTGAGGACCCGGTGGGGGGGGGGTGATGGGCAGGGAGGACAGCAGCGGGGCCAGCACCCGAGGGAGCTCCGCGGGGCGGAAGCCGGATGTGGCGCAGACTTGCATTTGGGGATCTCAGCGGCAGGTGACGAGGACGGTGTGCCCCGCGGGTACAGAGGGACGAGCTCAGACGTTCAGAGCCGGGCGGGGAGCTCCCCGTCTCCCCGGCGACGATTTTGGCGGGGGGTCGGGGGGGGGGGGACCGGGTCACCGCCCCGCTGGCTGACGCCCGTCCCCTCCGCAGTTCCTGAGCGAGGGCTACGCGGCCCACCTGGCGACGCTGGAGGCCGGCCACCGCTCGCGCCCGAAGAAGAACAACTCGCGGATGGTGCTGCGCAAGGGCAGCTTCGGCCTGCACGCGCAGCCCGAGTTCCTGCGGAAGCGCAACCACCTGCGCAGGACCATGTCCGTGCAGCAGCCCCACCCGCCCGCCAACCCCAAGCCCGAGCGGGCCCAGAGCCAGCCCGAGTCCGACAAGGACCAGGAGCGGCCCCTGCCCGCGCTCAGCTGGGCGCGCGGGCCCCCCAAGTTCGAGTCGGTGCCCTGAGAGCCGGGCTGCGCGCAGAGGGCCGGGGCCGGGCGGGGGTGGGGGGTGCTGCTCCCCGAGCCGGGCCGTTTCCTGCTTTTCCCCGCCCCCGTGTGTGTCCAGCGGTGTCCGAGCAGAGCGGGGAGGGACCCTGCCGAGCCCCGGGGAGGGGGCTCCCTGGGCCACGAGGGGGTGAGACCCCAGGGTCTCCGCAGCCGCGGCTGCCTCCCCGTGCGGGACCTGGAACCGCGAGCCCGTCAGGGGCGGTGTCCGTGGAGTCCTGGGGGGCGGGCCTGCCCCGAGCTGGCCGGTCTGACAGAGTCGACCACCTTTCTGGGGTCCACGCGGGCCCTAAAGGGAGAAGCCGCCAGACCGGGGGTCAGCAGCCGCCGGCAGGTGCAGCCTCCCAGCGGCCTGGGGGACGGACAAGTGGCATCGTGCCGGCCCCCCCCGTGCCATCCTGGGTCAGCCTCACGGGCCTGGCTTTCCTGTGGCAAAGTGGCCACTTTCTGGGAGGGAGGGGACATCCCCCGGGGCTCCTCCTGTGTCCGCGTGTCTGTCCACGGCCCTTGCGGGGGTGGGGGGGGGTGGCGGGGTCTGGTGCTGACGGTCTGTCCTTCTGCGGCTGTCCATTGTCCCCGTCTTGTCCTCGGTGTTCCTGCCGTTCACCCCGCGGCCCGAGAGGACGGCCATTCCTCTTCCCGGGGTCCTGCCTGGGGCCCTCCCCGGGGAGGCTGCGGCCCTGGGCGCTGGCCCGGCTGGGCTGGCTGAGAGCCCTCGAGCCCCTCGTCGCCCTCTCTGGGCCCTGGCTTCCTTACGGAATTGGAAGGTCCCCCCGGCTGAGACTGGTGCGCGGTTTCTGACTCCTGGGCTGTCTTCTGTCTTGCACTTCTGTGCCCTGGGGTTTCTGGGCCTCAGAGCCCCTCAGACCACCCCGGCTCCACCTTCCACACTGTCTGAGAGAGGGGCTCGGGGGGGGGGGCCCTCACTGTCGCCCCACCGCTTGGGGAGGGACGGGGATGGGAAGGGGTCCCGGCTCCGTGAGGCAGTGTGCTTTGCACTGATGCCCAAACCAAAACCACGTGTCCCGGCAGCGGGGACACCCCCCACCCCGGGGGCCGGGCTCGCCCTCCCCAGCGCTGCTCACGCTGACTCTGTTTTGGCTCCTGGAGGGCATAGAGCTGAGATCCCAGCGTTCCGGGGGCGCGTGTCATTTTGGCTCAAACTGTTGTACTCTTTTCCCTTCCGCCTGCCACTCAGCTTGGTTTGGGGCCCACGCCCTCCTCCTGGGCCGTCCCGTGAGGTCGTGAGGTCGGCAGGGCTCTCCTGCAGCCCAGCCCAGGCCCACACCCGCCCCGGCCTGCTTCGGAGCCCCTGAGGCTGGCCCAGCTCCTCCAGGCGGGGCTGTGCCCGAGTCCAGGCACCTGCGTGGGCCCGTGTCGCTTCTGCTCCGTGTCTACCTCTCGCGGCTCCCGTGTGGCCAGCGTCCTCCCCGCAGCAGCTGCTGTGACCTGCCCAGCAGACCTGCTGGGGCTGGAGGGGTCCGGGCTCCCGGCCCCCACCCCGCTCTCTCCAGTGTGTGGCACCCCCCTCCCCCAGCCCTGCGGCTCCCCTGTAGGCAGGGGCAGGTACCCTGGGGGTGTCCTCTCCAGCCCTGCCTCCTGGGTTCCCAGGTGCCCATCCCTCCTTCCACACTTGGTCGTCGGGGCTCCCCAGAAGGTACGAGGTCATAGGCACAGCTACTCCCACCCCAGGCCTTCCTGTCCTTCCCGAAATCTAGCCTGCGTTGAAGTCGGGCGGACTTACTCTGATTCTCTGAGGCTTCGCCATCCCCTTTCCTTCCAGAAGCCCCTGCCGTCAGTCTCCACTGATAAATTAGTGGAGTTATGTCTTCCCGAGTTAGGTTCCCTCTGCCCTGTGAGCCCCAGGCTGGGAGTGAGAGACACAGAGAGACAGAGAACACCAGGACCCTGGGGAGTTTGGAGTCCCAGCGAGCAGGGTACTGTGGCTGGGGATCTGGGGTTCTGGGGGTGCTGTGGTTTTGGGGGTCCAGGGTTCTGGGAGGTGCCATGGTTCTGGGGGGGTGCTGGGGGTCTGGGATTCTGGGGGTCCCGTGGTTCTGGGGGTGCTGGAGTTCTGGGGATGCTGGGACTCTGGGGGTGCCGTGGTTCTGGAGGTCTGGGGTTCTGGGGGTGCAGAGTTCTGAGGCTGCTGGGGTTCTGGGGTTCTGGGGGTGCTGTGATTATGGGGGTCCGGAGCTGGGATGTGGGGCCCGGCAGGAGGCCACCCCTTCTCCTTTGTGGAACCGGACGACTCACACCTGCGATTGGGGAGATGAAAGGCGGCGTCCTGAGCCCGCCTCTCGGGTTAGTGGGCGTGTGCGCATGCGCGCGAGCGCCCCTCCGCCTTGGCGTTGGTTAACGCGCGCTCCCGGACGAGTGGTTGGTGCGGTTTCGTCCGTGCGCTGAAGTTGGAGGGAGACGAGCAGGCTGCGTTGTTCCCTGGAGGGGGTGCCGCCGCCCCTCCCCGAGTGGGTCCGTGAGCCCGCCTGGCTGTTTCCCAGAGAACCCTTTTCCGGTCCCCGGTGCGCCCTCTCCCGGGACCCGGAGCATCCTTCTTCCCGCCTGATCAGAGCTCCTCGTTTCTCGCGTGGCATGTTCGTTCTTCCCTGTCTGGTGGCCGTCCCTGTCGGAGGGCCTGCCTGCCGCCCTCCCCCGCGCCCGCCCCGAGGGGGTCTCGGGCCCTACCCTTCTGGCTTCGTGGGGTTTTCCTGAAGATCTCGACCTGCCCTTGGGCTCCACAAAACATGCGTTTAAAAACGTGGACCGTTTTTATGCACTTGGACGGACGGCCCTCCTGTCTGGGTGCTGGGCCACAGAAAACCGCGTCTGAACCCCGCATTCCAAAGAGGTTCCGGGGGCGTGGGCCCCCGGAAAGAGGGGAGGCTGGATCTCTTGGCTTTTTGAACTGTTTTTACCACTTTGGAGCCCCTGGTCTGCACCCTGGGAGTGTCCTACAGGCAAAACAGGGCGTGCATCTTTAAATGAAAGCCAGAGGCCCGAGCAGGCGGCTCTGGTTCCCCGTGGACACCCTCCCTAAGCATGGGCGCAGCCCCGCCAGGGAGGGGGACCCTAGCTGGGAAGGAGCCTCAAGGCCGGACCCCGCCTTAAACAACCAGCTTCCCCGCCGAATCCCCCGGGTCTGGGCACCAAGTGCTCTGGAAACCTGTTCTCTGGCTCAGCCAAAACACGCAACCCCTCGCTCCTTCCCCTCCCTCTGGGCTTGGGGGAACCTTAAAAATCACAGCTGGGGTTAAGTCCACGCAGGGAGGCCCCGGCCGGGGTCTGCTCTTCCCGTGGAGAAACCCACCAGGGTGGCCGGTGGGGGAGGGGGGGAAGTAGAGTCACAGGGAGGGGCAGGACGGCTCGCCCCTGGGGACCTCCACCCTCGAACCCCTGTCCTTGTTTACTGCGAGGTGGCAGCCCGTCCCGTCTTGTCCGTGGTCCGACTGTTCCTAAACGTGTGACTCTCAGTATTGCCAGTGGCAGCCGGTTCTGTGGTGAAAAAGGTTTATTCCCTTCCTCACGGCTGCCTTGTACAAAATCCGTTAGAAAAGGAAATGTAAAATATCAGATTTCTAAAGCGACAAACACAGCACTACGGGGTTAAAAGATTTTTACTACTGGTCTTGATTTTGACGTGAGCTGGTTTTTAACTCTTGAACGTTGTCACTGAAATAAAAACCTGATTTGCCTTTAAAGTGTGCTTTGTTCTGAGCGGAGCGGGGAAGCCTTCCCTGTGCGGGGTGTCTTCTCCCTGAGCTGGGGGCCGGCCGCTAGGAGCCGCTGGGAGGCGAGGGGAGCGGAGCCCGGCCCCGAAGCAGACCCGTCGCCCGGAGTGGGGGTGCGCGCGCACACACACGTGGGGGTGTATACGTGTGTGTGCAAGTGGGCGTGTGTGCGTGCACGGCTGTGTTCACGCATGTACGCGTGCGCACGTGCATGTAGGTGTGTGCGCACGGGCACGGGCACATAGGGGGTGTGTGTGCCTGTGTGGTTGTGCGTGCACACGTGTCTGTGCATGCGCGTGGGTAACAGAACAGATGTCAGACGCAGAAGCGGTCTTTATTATGAAAAAGCAGTGTTATCCGGGGAAGTCACACGGGGGTTTCTTTCTAATAAAATGACACAGCAGATTTCTGAGATGACTGGCCAAGCGCAGAAGTCGCTGGTCAACAGTGATGCCCGTCCCTGCACACCCCCGGTCCCCGTGCTGAGCATAAATAGCTGTCCGCAGGCCCAGGCTCTCGGGGCCAGGAATCTCTTCCCCCATCCCTCCCTGCAGGGCTGTGGTGGGGGCAGAAGGGACGGCGGCTGGGCTCCCCAGAGCCCGGGCACGATCCCTCGGGGGTCCCACCCTTGGGTCCCCAGTCCCTTCTGGTGCCTCCGCCTTCACGTTGGAGAGGACACAGCCACGTGGCCTACGTGCAGGTGAGTCTCCGAGCCCAAAAGGGGAGTAGAGTGAAACCCCCCCCCCACCACCTCCGTCCCCCTGGTCACTCTCAGGCTGGGCCAGGTGGCCACTGGCAGAACCAGGTGTGGCCCCGGGGGAGTCCCCACCCGGGGCCTCCTTGGGAGCTCGTGGGGCCGCGTGGATCCCGCTGTGAGGTCATGGTGTCTGCCGTGGCTTGCCTCCTGCAGTGCGGAGCCCCCTTCGTGCCCCTGGCTGGGCTCAGAGCGGGGGCAGGTTCCCCAGAACGAGGGGATGGACGGGGGCTCGCCGACGGCCCGGCGTGCCTGGCTGGGGACGCGGTCAGTGAGGTCGTCTGGCTCTAGGCAGGTGGGCTAGACCTGCATGCTTCCTTCGCTGCTGGGCCCATCCGCTCTTCAGGATTTTCCAGAAAAGACTACGTTCTTCCACACGTTCGTGGTGAGGAGGAGGAGGAGGAGGAGGAGGAGGAGGAGGAGGAGGAACCTGGAGAAAAGGCTCGGGAGGCGGGCGTCACCTGGAGGCACTGTCCTCAGTCACGGATGAGAGAAACGGTCATGGTCATGTCGCCGCTGGAGACAGGAGGGCGGGAGGGACTGGTGTCACCTGTAGGAGGGGCCCTACCACCCCGCAGTCAGAGCTGGCTGGGCCCCGCCCCAGAGCCCATCCGGGCCCTTGTATGAATGGGGAACAGGCCCCAAGTTAGGGGGGCTGCAGACCGAGGCCCCGCCTCCAGAGGGTCCTGGGCAGTCAGGCCAGATGCTCCAGAGTGGCCACGGGCCTTTTCCCAATCCCATGGGCAGGCAGGCGCAGGGGAGCCATGGGGAGTGCTGGGGGAAGGGCAGGTCTTCCGGAAACCAGGTGCCTGGCCTGGTGGGGCTCCCGGGGGGCCGTTCACATCCAGGATGCGTTCCAGACACCATCCTGATCTATGTTTTCTGCCCCCTCGTGTTGCACGTGAGCGGCCTGAGGCTCAGAGAGGGCCGGGGACGGGCCGGGGTCACACAACAGGTCAGGGCCCGAGTCGGAGAGGTGTAAAAACGTGGCAGGACTCAAGGAGCACGGGACCCCCCCCTCAGCTCTTCCGTTTGGAAGCATGACCCTCCAGCTCACCTCTCTTCAGCCACAATGGCCTCGTCCAGCTGCCGGGACAGCTTCTGGAGGTGCTGAAGTCCCGCTCCCGCAGGCTCCGGGTCACTGTCAGACTCACTGAAAGGAGGAAAGCCGCAGCAGCGACTGGCGGAAATGTGCAGCACGAGGCCCTCCCGCCCGGTGCTGGGCCGGGTGCGCGCAGGCCCGGAGACACCCCGAGGGGGCCGGGAGCACCCTGTCTGGGCCCTCCCTGCCCGCCAGGAGGTGATAGCCCGTGCGTGCGACTTGGAGCACCTGCCAGAGAACACGTGGCTCAGGGCCCATCAGGTCCAGGGCCGGGGACCCTGCACAGGTGAGCCCTGCGGTGCCCCCTCGTCAGGGGTAGAGTTGGGTCAGGACACAGATGCCCCCGGGGAGCCCCAGGAGGGGGTCAGAAGCCGCTGGGGCCCAGCTAGTGATCTGGGGGCAAGGCACCCCTCCTCTTACCTGGGGGAGCACAGGGGCTCCGTTGAGGAGTAGGGGCTCCGGAAGGTGGGCTCCCTCCGGGACCGCCACCGCGGGTGGGCGCGGGGGCCCTCGTGCCCAGAGAGTCGGTGACAGGGTCTCTCCCGCGGGCCCAGGGCTGAGGAGGCTGGGGCGGCTCCACACAGCCGGGGGCTCCTCTGGCCCGGGGTGTGGGCGGGGGGACGACTGCCCGTCTGTGCCCCTCTCCTCCTCTTCCTGGCCTTCACCTGGGTCCCCACCAGCCACCTGGTGCCGCTCTGGCAGGACTCCTGGATTCTCTGGGACGGGACCACGGAAGGTGAGCGCAGAGCCAAGGACGAGCTCCTGCGGAGTCTCCGGGCCCCTCCCGCCCCCAGCGCCCCAGCCGCGCAAATACAGACAGCTCGGAGCCCCAGGGGTGAGGGGGGTGCGTGGGTCCCTGAGAAGCGAGCCCGCTGCAGGGAGCCAGCTCAGGGCCACCCAGGGCACCGGCGCGGCGGTCAGCAGCCCAAGCAGCGGCTCGTGGAGTCCACGCTCGTTTCGGGACACGGAAAGACCCTGGCGCCCCCTGGAAGGCCCCCCAGGACCTGCCTCGGGTCTCACTAAGTCGCCCTCCGCACTGGTGCGGATTCGAGGGGCAGCTCTCCCGACACTCGACGGCTCGAAGCCCCTCTGGGTTCCTCACGGCCTGGGGTGGGGGTGGGGGGCAGGCCCTAGCTCCTGCTGGCTCCTCGAGGCCAGAATGTCGGCCCGGGCAAACAAGAGGCCAGAGGCCGGGACGAGTTACGTTCGGTGAGGTGTGTGGCCGCGGGCGCACCTGTGTTCCTGTGATCCCTTCGGGACAAAGGCGGTCCCAGGACTCCTAGTCGGGGACTGACTTTCGGCTTAGAGACCCCAGAGCAGAGGGTCTGTAAACAGCCCGACACCAAGGGGGTACCCGCACCCCTTCTCTCCTCGGAGGCTTTCGCTCGCCATGACGTCGGTCCTTTCCGGGGGACACCTGCCCCCATGTTCGGGTTGAAGGACCCGTTCACCTGCAAGGCCCCAGGCACCTCACGCCTGCCCACGTGGCGTCTTTGTGCCCACACGTGTCGTCTGACACAAATCCTCGCACACCTACCTTCTGAGCACCTCTCGAGGTCCACGCCTCTGCCAGGCCAGGCCCCCAGGCCCCCCGGTGGCGAATGCTTCTCACCCCCTTTCCACCAGGCGGCTGGGGAACGAGCTCTAAAATGCTCCTGGGACCGGATTCCCACCAGGTTGAAAATCCTCCCCCCCACCGGCCCCCGGTGGCTCTTGGGAGAGTCGAACCAAACACCCTCGGCACGCGGCACGCCTGCCCTGCCCCTCCTGGCTCCCCCAGACCACGCTCCCTCCGCTCTGGATCCGGACCCACGCCATCTCGCCCTACGCTCTCCTCCCACTTCCTTCCCCCTTCCTGGGCGATTCCGCGGGGCGGCCTCCCCTGCAAGCCTCGCTGTGTTTGCTGTGTCCCCGTGACGCCCGTGCTTGCTACGCTGCTTGCTAAGCTCTAGCATCTTATACTGCGAGGCTCCGCTTGGCCTCCAGGACGCCCCTCCCATCCGTTCGTCCCCCGGCTGGCTGAGGGCAGGAGACACAGCGAGGACACACCAAAGTCCCCGTCTTCGTGGGGTCGGCCTCCTCAGGGGCCCCTTGAAGGCACCGGCTGCGGGCACCGAGGAAGCCCTGGGTTAAGGGCCCGTCGGCGTTACCTGGGACACGGAGCCCAAGGCGTTCTTCGCCGAGCGGGCCGCAGCCTGGAGGCCCTGCTGCGCCGGCTCTGGGTTCTCCAGGCGTTTCCAGGAGGGCCCCGCCCCGAGGTTGCGGCTGACTGCCCTCAGGGGCAGCCTCCTTTGGAAGTGTCTGCACAGGGAGCCCAGGGCCCCGCTGGAGGGCTCCGGCTGGCCGCCCGCAGTCTGCTCCGCCTCCTTCTCCGCCAGCTGCTCCCGCTCCTGGAGCGGCCCCCGACGCACGGAGACCCCCACGCCCGGCCACTTAGAAGCCATCTGCCCGGTCGGGAGTCTGCTCAGCCCACCAGATCCTGGGGAGGAGGTCAAAAGCAGGTCAGCAAGCCAGCCCCTCTCCCCCTCCCGGGCTCCACGGAGACACAGGTCGCCCGGGCTGGGCGTGGGGGCACGTGGCAGCGGTGGGTGTGGGAAGGGAGCTGCTTCCCGGAGGAGGGGTCAGCGCTTCCCGCGGTCCCTGGCGGCCACTGTCCGCAACAGCTGCGTGTCCGTCTTCCCACCCAGCCGTCCCAGCTCTCTGCCTCAGGCGGGAGGGAAGCAAGGGTCAGGACGGGGCCTCGCCGAGCCTCGGCTGGCCAGGGCCCCATCCGGGGCCCTCTCCCGTCGCCCAGAGCCCCCCGATTTGCAGCTCGCAGTCCCCAGACGCCCCCACTTGCGTGCCCATCCTGACTGGCACACCCGCCCCACCCCCACGCTCCGCCCAGGTCCCGTCGGAACAGAAGGGTCCCCGGGCCCCCGGGCCCCGGACTGCGCTCACCCGGCAGCCCCCGGCGCAGGCCGCAGCCCCGAGCAGCCGCTCCGCGCCCACCCAACGGGTTTGAAACTCCGCGCGGGTCCGCCCCCTGGCCGGCCCTCGCAGCTGATTGGCCGCGTCCCCGCAGCGCCGCCGCGCCCGGGATCCGATTGGCCCGCGCTCTAGCGGCGGGAATGCTGCCCTCCGATTGGCTGGCCGCCCCATTCGTGCTGGGGCCGCGGCCGGGCGGGCGCAGCCGGGCGCCGCCCCTTTGTCTCCGCGGTCTGCGCCCCGCCGCGCGGCCAAGCGGGTTCGGTCGGGAGGCGCGGGGCCGGGAGCTCGGCCGCGCCCCGCGGCCGTGGGTCTCAGACACTCCCTCTGTGTCCCCACGCTCGGCACCCACACTCTGGACCCTGGAAGATCCTGGGGGCGGGGACAGACCAGGGTACACCTCCCGGTCCTCCTGCGACGAGGCCGCCTCCCGTCTCCAGTGGGCCATCCAAACCCCGCCCTTTGGAAAGCCCTCTCCCACTTTCTGGAGACCCCAGGGCAGCCCGGCCCGCGCCCCTCTCGGGTCCCTTGCTGCCGACCTCACCGGCCCCCCCTCTGGCGGGGTCTCCGCCGGTGGGTTCCTTGTGGCTCTGCCCTTCACTGCGACACGGCTGGGTGACCCCACCCACTCCTCTCTGCTAGGGGGGTTGCACGCACCAGGTGCTGCTGTGCTAAGTCCTTTTATGATGAACTCGCTGGGCCCCGATGGCAGCCTAGCAGATGGGGAAACCGCTGTCCGGAGAGGTTGGGTCGGGCCCCAGTTCCCTCAGTTAGTAGGTGGCGGGATTCCCACTGTCCGGGACCCGGGTCCAGGCGCGTGGGGAGAGACGGGCGTCAATGAGCCGCATCATCAATAATCCAAGAAAATTATGACACCAACATCGTGTCATTTAGAGCTCGTGCCTGAAGGATGAGCTAAGGGAGCCAAGAATGTTTGAGCGTGGGGGGGAGGGGTGGGGACCAGCGCCCGCGGTCGGTCGCCCGGCTCACACACAGACGTGCAACCGAAACTGGTTTCCTGAAACAATGCTGGGCTCTGTGTGACCTGCTTTGATTTGTTAATTTGCTACTTTGTTATTTAAGAACGCGCCACTGGCAGCTGGCGACGGGGCTCCCGGGCTCTGCTCCCCTTCGCCGGTTCCCCGAGCTGGATCATTGCCGGCTCAGGACGGTTGTGTGTGTGGGTCATATTTAGGAGGTTTAATTCACGCCCTTTTCCGGTGAAAGACGGGGGGGAGCAAGCGTGGTGATTCTTAGGAAAACTACGCCACACGGGTGGGAGAGACTCGGTGCAGGAGAAACGCCTAGAAACAGTCTCTCCCGCTAGACCCGCTCTCGTCACACCTGTCCGAGCCGGTGACAGTGCCCCGCGTGTCCCGGGCGTCAGAGGACAGCTCACACTGGTCCAGCACTTAGCTCGCACGCCGGGCACATTTCCTGTCTTCACCCTTCCTTCCTCAGCCCTCCAGTCTGAAGTCGGGGCTATTTCCGTCCCCATTACAGACGACACAGACCCACAAGGGTGAAGTGTCTGCTGGGGACAGAGGGACAGTCGGCGCTGGAACCGAAGCCCTTGGATGTCTGGCTTTAAAGCCTGAATGCTTAACCCTGGGACACGTGACCTCCCGGAGGCTCCGGAGAGCCTGGGTGACCGCCGACCAGACCCTCCCCTTCCCTGCCCTCCGGGCCTCGGAACAGCTCCCGGCAGCCGGGGTGCTGGAGTGCAGTCGCCATGGCGACGAGGGAAGGAGGAAGAAACGTTTTCTTCTGAATGAGAAGGCTCCCTCTTGCCTTGCAGGGGGTTGGTGGGGAGAGGGGGTGGGAGGGGGAGCAGGCTCCTGGGTGCAGGGGTGGCGGGGACAGGGGTCCCTGCTCCTCCCTGTAAGGAGAGAACGCTGTCAGTTGTCCCAGGCGGAGGCTTTGTGGGGTCCAGCCCCACCCTGGCCTCTGTTGGGGAGGAGGGTGGATGCTGAGGGGGAGCTCCAGCCTGCCCCGTCGTGGGGGCTCCCCCGTCCTGGGGGCTCCCCTGTCCTGGGGGCTCCCCTGTCCTGGCGGCTTCCCCATCCGACAGCAGAAATTCTACCCGCGCTTCCTTGGCCTATGGAATGGCCAGTGCAAACTCCCAGGAATGTGACCTGCGGCGGTGGGGGACAGGGCGCCCCACATGAGCTGGGGGCAGGTGGTGCTTTCGCTGAGAAACCAGGGGATGACAGAGTGCGGGGATGAGGCGTTCCCACAGAGGGGTCCACGAAGGCTGGTGTTGGGAGGCCAGAGAACAGGACAGAGGAGGCCAGGGTGACTCCAGAGGGTGCCCTCCCCCCCCCCCCCGCCACCCCTCCTTATAGTGGCCGGAGGCAGGGGCCGCCCCACCATGCAGCCTAGGAGGTTGGGGCGCCTCCTGAGGGCAGTGGAAAGCCGCTGCTGGATTTTCAGAGGGGGTGGGGTTAGAGTTGCCTCTAAATGAAGTCCATTAGGAGGTTAGTTTGGGGGACAAGGGGTGGCTGGGGGGCCCCGTCTGGAAGCCGTGGCCTGAGCCCCTCCCGACTTGATTGATGTTCCGGCATCAGGCCTCATCAACCTCCCTCACCCCCCGCCCCTGCCCACAAGGGGCCAAATCTCTCAGCTCCGCCCCAGCCAGCAGTGACTTCTACCCTCCACACCCGGAGCCGTCGTCAGTGGGACGTGAGGGGACCCGTTTCTTATCACTGGCAGGAAAGTGCCGGACCTTAAGTCTAGTATCACGAGTACTTAGAATGCAAACACCCACGTAACCGTCGGGAGGAAGAAACAGCATGCCAGGACCCCGGAAGCGCGGCCCCCACCCCACCCGGCGCGGCCCCCCTCCCCCTCTCTGGACTTTTCTGGGAATCGATGTTACTTTTCTTCGTAGTAGTCGTAGCACCTAGTATACATCTCGCTCCCCGTGCACGCAGACCCCTCCAGGCTGTTGTGTGGCTAGAGCAGGATGGAACAGAGGGGAAGGACCCCTGCACCCTCACCCCACCCCCACCCCCCAGAGAAGGACGGGTCTGGGCCCTTGGAGGACTGAGCACCCAGGGAGGGGGCCTGGAGAGGTCTGATCCAGCCGCCCCCGTCTGGGTTTGGGGGCTCAGGCTCAGCCCCCCTCTGTGCCAGTGGCTCCTCACGGGAGACTTCCAGGGTGCTGGGTGTGGGGTCCCACCTACTGCTCCAGGGAGACTTCTCAACTTCCTGGGGAGGAAGGTGGGAGAGGTGGCTTTTCCCATTTCAGTTTGGAAAATGAATGGAGTTAGGAGTTGTGACCCCCAAGGCCACAAGGTCAGGAATCAGAGGTGGGGTCGGCCCTTTGAACCCAGCTCCATGTGGCTCCTCTTAATCCAGTGTTCTCGCCCGGTCCCTGCTTCCCTCCCTAAACAAGTCGGTCTGGGGTCTCCCACACGAAGGACTTGGAGCCGGGGCGCAGGAGCTCTGACTGGCCACCAGGTGGCGCCAAGCGCCAAGCTTTCAGGCCCCCTGTCCCTTTAGACCAGAAGGCGATCCCAGATGCAGGGACTGAGCTCCACTTGGGTCCCAGGCGCAGGGATGAGGCCCTCCAAAGGGGAGAGGAGAGCCCCGCTCCCCACAGCCAGACTTTGTAGGAGAGGCTGACGTGGGGCTGAGAGAGGCTCTTCGCCCAAACCTGCACCCTTCTCTCACCCCGTTCTAGAGCCACCCAGGCCAGACGGCTGCTTCTCTCCCCTCCCCTGCCCTCCCAGTGTCACATCCTCCGGTGTGCAGAGTATGGGGGGAGGGGAGGAGGAAATAGGAAAGGGAAGGCAGGCAGGGACCGAGGAGCCCTAGGCTCAGGTCTCCCCTCCTCTTCCCCTTTGGTGGCAAAGCTCCAGCCGGCTTTCTTCCTTCTTGGTGACAAGGAAGCAGGAGCCTGGGGTGGGCTGGGGGCGAAGTACAAGCTAGCCCCGCCCCCGCCCCTGCCGGCGGAGTACCCCCCCCCCCCCAGTGGAGTATGTGTGATAATCCTTGCACACTCCCGGCTCCCGAAGAACAGGGGAAAGGGGTTTAAGTGCCGCCACGGGGATGTGGGAAACTAAGGCAGATGAGAAACTAAACTGCCTTACTGCCTACAGCCACTGACAAGTCCTTGTAACCCGCAGAGTGACCTCCCTCTAGGAGCTCAGCTGCCTGGATGACACTTTGCCGGGGACAAAAGGGAATCTTGGCTCAACATTGTCCTGACCCCCCAGGATCCTGTAAGTCTATTTAACATAAAAATCCCTTTGCAAACCTCCTTTATCTTTAACCCCCAAGTATATGCTGGCCATCCTCCTCCAAGCTTATGGCCCCCTTCATATACATCTGAGGGGTCTCGTGACTGGGGTCTTACTAGACGGTAATAAATGATGTTTTGCTAACAGCAGCCCCTCAAGGGCCTGGAAACCTTGCTTCCAAAATTCCTTAGAGATTTACACCGTCCCTGACCCCCTCCCAACCTGAGGGCATATGATGAGTTACCCGGCACGACCCCATACGGCTTTTTCTGCCCACAAATCCTGTTCCCGTGCTTAAACAAAATCACCTCTTTTGCACCAAAGACGTCTTCGAGATTCCCTTCTTGGCCGTCAGCTCTGAACCCCCCCACCGTCACTCCCCTAAAACCCCTCGTTGGGGTGGGAGGAAACCAATGGTGGAGCTTCGGGGGCCCCCACATCGCTGTGAGGAGCAGGGATGAGGCACCACCGACCTACTCCTCATCCACACCCCCGCGGGCCAATCCCCGGGTCTCCGCCACCCAAGCCCTTCATCCGGGGAGATAATCTGTGCCTGAGCCCACACCTCCCTCACCCGCAGCCATGGACGCCGCTCTGCTCCTGAACGTGGAAGGGGTCAGGAAAACCATCCTGCACGGAGGCACGGGGGATCTCCCCAACTTCATCACGGGGTCCCGGGTGAGTGGGCCCCGCCCCCCACACCAGATAGGGGCCCCCACGGCAGCCTTCGCACTGAAACCGCGTCCCGCTTTGTCAGAACCCGGCCGGACACGTCGTCCCTGGACTGTCGGCCCCTGAGCACCTGGGGACCTCTGGATTGGTGCCCATTCACGGGCACACTTTTGACGCTGGAAAATTAAACTCTGGCGTGGGGCAGGGGAAGGGCTTTGGGAATTTCCTGGAGCCCCAAACGTCGAGTTAAAAGGAGGGGCCCTCGGCGGTCGTCTCTGGGGGCCTTCCCTGGGTCTGTGGCCACAGATCCAGGGCTGACGTAAGCGAGGGGCTCCTGACCCGCAGGCTGCCAGAGGTGGGACGGGGTCCTTTGCGAGGGAGTGGGCTCCCGGCCCCCCCCCCCCCGGGGGGGAGCTCTGGCTGGGCTGCGTGAGCTGAGCCCCGGGGAACCCCCCCCCCAGAGTGCCGGTGGGGGGGGCTTCCGCAGGCGCCGTGGAGGTGCGTCTAGACCCGGGGTCCCTGTCTCGGCCACCAGGTGATCTTCCACTTCCGCACCACGAAATGTGACGACGAGCGGACGGTGATAGACGACAGCAAGCGCGTGGGCCACCCCATGCACATTATCATCGGGAACATGTTCAAGCTGGAGGTCTGGGAGGTGCTCCTGACGTCCATGCGCATCGGCGAGGTGGCCGAGTTCTGGTGCGACTCCATTGTAAGTAGGCGCGCCCGCCAGGGCTCCTGCCGGGCCGCGGAGTGGGGCTGAGACAAAACCCTGGGTGGCCTTCCTCCGCGCAGGTGGAGAGTCACCCCCAGGAGCAAGCCCCAGAGCGACAGTCAGCGTGGCGGCTGGCTGGCGGGATGTGGGACCAGGGCCACCCATGCCCCACACACCATTGTTGGATCCTGGGGACTTTTGGCCACGGGTCACTTTTCTGCCCCCTCCCCACTCCTGTGAGCCTTGTAAAATTATTTCCATTTAAAAAATCTTTTTAGGGGCGCCTGGGTGGCGCAGTCGGTTAAGCGTCCGACTTCAGCCAGGTCACGATCTCGCAGTCCGTGAGTTCGAGCCCCGCGTCAGGCTCTGGGCTGATGGCTCGGAGCCTGGAGCCTGTTTCCGATTCTGTGTCTCCCTCTCTCTCTGCCCCTCCCCCGTTCATGCTCTGTCTCTCTCTGTCCCAAAAATAAATAAACGTTAAAAAAAAAAATTTAAAAAAAAAAATAAATAAAAAATAAAAAAATAAAAAATCTTTTTAAATGTTTATTCTTGAGAGAGAGAGAGAGAGAGAGACAGAGCACGAGTGGGGGAGGGGCAGAGAGAGAGGGAGAGAGAATCGGAAGCGGGCTCCAGGGTCCGAGCCATCAGCACAGAGCCCGACGTGGGGCTCAAACTCGTGAACCGCGAGGTCGTGACCTGAGCTGAAGTCGGACGCTTAACCGGCTGAGCCACCCAGGCGCCCCCCCAACAAACATTTCTTTTTTTTTTCTTTTTTTTTTTTTAATATATGAAATTTATTGTCAAATTGGCTTCCATACAACACCAACAAACATTTCTTAGGGAAACTTTCAAACATATACAAAAGCCAACAGAAAGTGCAGTGAGGTCCCAAGTGCCCATCCCCCACGCCAGCCACCATCGACCCGAGCCCGGCTTCCAGCCCCATCCTTCCGCCTCTCTCCCTCACCCGCGTGGTTACAGCCTTCCAGCCCCATCCTTCCGCGTGGTTACAGCACCTTCCAGACACCGGATCGTTTCACCCACAAATGCTAGAACTCGTATCTGTAAAAAAGATACTAAAATAACATAACCTCGGTGTCATCGTTACATCCTTTTGAAACCCCGCTATTTCCTTAATGCCAGTCGCTCCTTGGTCCTGTTCCCGCCACTCTCTATGGCTGTTCCAAGCTGGGCCCAAACAACGTCCATGCACAGGCCCTGTGGATATGCGTCTTGGGTCTCTTTTTGGGTCGTCTCCCCTCTTTGTCCCCTTGGCGTGGATTCGTTGGAGGGACCGGACCCCTGCCGTGGATCGTCTACCGCGTCCCTCGGTCCCCGTAGTTTCCAGACGTCGTGCGCCACACCTGCTTCTCCCTCTCACTGGGTGGTACCCGTCTTGTGATTGGCCGATGGGTGCAGACGTTGAGAGCCTGGTCCAGCCAGCACCAGCTCCCCTGGGCTCTCCCCCGATGGACGCAGCGGCTGCTGATGGCGGCCGATCAGATTCAAGCCTTCACCGGGGGGTAGTCTGGGAGCTGTGTGACCCTGGGGAAGTCCTTCCTCCCTCTGGCTGTCTTGTTCATCCGTAGACAACCGAAACCCTAGGCTAAGGGGCTGTTGTGGGGAAGACGTGATGTGGTGCTTACGAGGGCAAAGCATAGTTCGGGGCAACTGAAAAGTGCTGGAGGAATTTCGGAGACGAACTTTTATTTTTTTTTTTTAATTTAAAATTTTTATTTATTTAAAATATTTTTTAATGTGTATTTATATGAGAGAGAGAGAGAGAGAGACAGGGTGAGCAGGGGAGGGGCAGAGAGAGAGGGAGACACAGAATCCGAAGCAGCTCCAGGCTCCGAGCTGTCCGCACAGAGCCCGACGCGGGGCTCGAACTCACAGACCGCGGGATCGTGACCCGAGCTGAAGTCGGAGGCTTAGCCGACTGAGCCCCCCAGGCGCCCCGAACTCCCCTGTTTTAGTCGAAGCAGAAGAGGCAGAGAAGAGCGACTTGGGCTGGGTCAGACAAGTAAAGGGACAGGGTGGAGGTGGGACCCCTGGTTCCCCCACCGCTTATCCCGATGGAAGGCTGGACCCCGGCCCCCAGTGACCGCCAGGGGCTGCAATGCCGGGGTCTACCGCTAGGGGCGCCCGCCCGACGGTTCCCCCGCCAGGTGCCAGGTGCCAGGTGCCAGGTGCCAGGTGGGCGTGTCTCCTCTGCCTACCGGCGTCTGTGTTGTGCCTCGTCCTAATGTGTAGAAAGAGTGTAAAGATGTGTCTCCAACGAGCCAGGTCTTCAGAAAACCGGTTTTGTGGCTTCCGTTAGTTCAAAATACCATCTGTTGGCTTTGCTTATGGTGAGGTTCTCCGGCACGCGCACCTGTCACTGGGGCGGCGCGTGGGACGAGCCTCGGCCGCCCCCGGGGTCGTGCTCCGCAGGGCGCACGCTCGTTCACGTCGGAGACCTGGGCGCCAACGAACCCTCGATTGGCCGATTGATCTGTTGCGCGCAGAACCCCGAGCTGCTGCTACCCTCCCGAACGCGGGCACGGGTCTGCGTGTCCTGGGCGGTCTGTGTGCGCGCCTCGCAGGCTGGCGACTTCGATGCCCCGGGGACAGCCTGCCATGCCTCCTCCCGGCCCACGGCCGCCGTGATTGCGCACGCACGTACGCGCGTGCACGGTGGTTTCTCTAATGACGTTTCCCCCTTTTCTCCGTCGCCGCACCCAGGCATCAAGCATCCACCCTTCATGGGTCTGTCTGTCTGCTTATCTATCTGGGAACATTCGCTGGGCACCAGGTTTGGACTGTGCCGCGTGTTAGGGGTGGAACAAAGCTCTGTCCCTCAGTCTGGAGGAGGAGCAGAGACTTGAGCAGTTACGACCGAGGGCGGCCAGTGCCCCGATGGGGGTCAGTGAGGGCACGGTGCTTTGGGGCCACAGATGACCGGCAACTAGCTGCCTTAGGATCTTGGGGGAAACTTTTTCAAGACGACATTGAATTGGGTATTGAAGGATGAATAGGAGTTCACCAGGTCTACATGCGGGGAGAGGGGTGGCATCTGGGCCAGGAAGTGTGCAAAGGTTTGGCGAGGCTAATTTACCTAGCCCCTTCCCTGGGGGCCATCTCTCTGAGTTTTGGGGGGCACCTGGTGGCTCAGTCGGTTAAGCACCCGACTTCGGATGAGGTCACGATCTCACGGCCCGTGGCTTCCAGCCCCGCATCGGGCTCTGTGCTGACGGCTGGGAGCCTGGAGCCTGCTTCGGACTCTGTGTCTCCCTCTCCCTCTGCCCCCACCCCCTCAAAAACAAACAAACATTAAAAAAAAGAATCTGAGTTTTGGAACAGCTCAGCGATCGGTGGGATCATCGTGTGTGTTTGTCAGAGGACTTAGGAGGGCCTGGCTCGGCCCCTCACTCCCTGCAGAGCCCTCCTCCTGGACAGCCCTCATCAGCTCTCGCTTTGAAGAGCGGGGGCCTCCTGCCTCCCTCACCTCCCCCTACTCAGGGGAGGCAGGGTCAGTGAGGAGCTGGGGGCCTCTGCCCTGAGAGCTCTCCTCCCCGCCTCACCCCCACCGCGGGCAGGACGCTGGTCTCGAGGTGGGATTTCGTGCTGGTGCCCAGTAGTGTGGGGTGTGAGGCCAAGGGCTGCAAACTCCGATTCCACCAGGGGCCGGGCGCTCTGGCCGATCGACGGGGGCAGCCTGTCCTCAGCCACCGCCCCCCTTGGTTGCCGCGTGGCTGCACATTCTGAGTTTTTAAGATGAGCCAGAAATCTTCATTAGCACGCAGACTCCCTCAACACTTGAATGTCAGGAGCTAATTGGTAAAAACTCCACAAGGCGCGGGTTAAGACAAAACCCATCCGGCAGCTGAATGTGGCCTCGGGCCCACCGGTCTGCAGCCTCCAGTACAGACACAGCCCCTCAGAAAGAACCCGCCCCGGGCCCTGAAGCCTTAGAGACGGGCAGGGGTCCTGGGGCCCCCTGCCTCCGTCGCAGCCTGGGTCCCAGTCCCCGGGGCTGGGGCCCCACAGAGGGCCCCGCGTGTGTCTCTAGCTGTCCTGCCGGTCCCCAGCCAGGCAAGCCGGCCTCACAAGACGGGCACAGACGGGGACTCCATCCTTCCCGGGTCTCTCCTGGCTCCTGGCGGCAGCCCCAGCCCCACCGTGCTGCCCAGAGGGTCTGCTGGCTCCAGGGCGCCGGTGGCTCCGTGGACTCGTGGGCCGCAGGGCGTGTGAGCTGGGGGCCGCCTGCCGGGCCGGGACGGGCCGCCCCCCAGCCAGCTGCTCCTGGGGCCTCTCCTGGCTTCAGTTCAGCCTCGATCCCCATGGGATTAACTGCCATCTGGTCACCTCCCTCACAAAGGAGCCTCGGGCATTCTGGGTTAATCCCGGCTCCTGGGGGCGGGGAGCGCTGGCCGGCACCCCCACTCACCCCCACGCTGGTGACTTGGAGGACAAGCTGAGCTGTTTCTGCCCCCGGAGTCCCCGACACCGGGTCTTTCCCGGAGCCGCCCTGAGAGAGCCGGAGATGGGCCGTGTCAGAACCGGGTCCAAGCAGAGGGGCTCACAGCTGGGAGGCTGAGGCCCCAGGGGCTGATGTCCCCAGGCCTCCTCCACCCCCAGAAGGGCGAGCCCGGTGCCCGGCGCAGGGAGGGGCTGGGATGAGCTGGGATCTGTACCCACCCCCTGCAACCCACGACAGCTCCCCTGTGGCAGGTGTGGTGCCCAGGCTCTCTGCGGATCGGTGTGGCCCTCTCGGCCAGCGGAGCCTGCTCCTTCCCCTACTCTCCACACCTCCCTCCCTGCGGGTCACAGACTCAGGGGCTCAGGTCTCCTTGGGAGAGAAATGCGTCAGCGCTGAGCACAAGCGCCAGCAAGAGGCAGCACGGCACTGTGGCGAGAGTGTGTCCGCTGGGGCCGGGTTTGAATCCCGGCTCTGTCATTTCCTAGCTGTGTGACTTAAGCAAGTTACTTAACCTCTCTGGGCTGCAGTCTCCTCATCTACAGAGTGGGGATGATAGTCGTGCCTCCCTCACCGGGTCATCTAAGGACCGAAGCGGCTAACAGAAGGAGCTGGTGAACACTGTGCCCGGGACACGGTGAACCCCGGTCACGGGTGGGGCGTGCTGGGGACAACGCGTGCTACCAGCCACGGGCACGGATGGGCTGTGGCCGGACCCAGAGGTGGGCTCTCTGGGGCCGGAAGCCACCGCGGTCTCTCCCCACAGCACACAGGGGTCTACCCCATCCTGTCCCGGAGCCTGCGGCAGGTGGCGGAGGGCAAGGACCCCACAGAGTGGCACGTGCACACGTGCGGGCTGGCCAACATGTTTGCCTACCACACGCTGGGCTACGAGGACCTGGACGAGCTGCAGAAGGAACCACAGCCTTTGATCTTTGTGATAGAGCTGCTGCAGGTGCGCCCCGGGCAGGGGGAGGGGCGGGGGGAGGGGGGGCAGGTGCGCCCGGGGTGGGGGTGGGGCAGGTATGGGGGGAGGGGGGGTGCGCGGGGGGGGGGGGGAGGGGCAGGGGGGCAGGTGCATGGGGCAGGGGAGGGGCAGCAGGGCAGGGATGCCAGGGGCGGGGGGGGGGGGGCGGGGAAGGGGCAGGGGGCTGGCCCAGCCTCAGGGCAGCTGTGCCCCGGGGGAGCGGGCCGCAGGGAGCCTGACCTCACTGGTCCCCGGGCGTCACCTGCTTTCTCTGTAGAGCACAAGAGGGTTCATAAACCACAGCAAAAGTGGAATCTGACCCCCAAAAGTACCAAAAGCCCATCTGAGACCAGCTCTCTCGGGAGTTACCGGTGTTCACTTCGGAGGCGTTTACTTCTGTTGGTTCTGGGCTGTGCTTTTGTTTCCAGTGGTTTCCAATTAGTCCCCGGGGTCCTGGATTCAGACCTGGTTCTCCAGCAGTGGGAGAGGCTGAACAGAACGGCCCACACCTTCTCACCCAGGCCCCAGAGTGACTGATAGCTCGTGTTTGCGGGGTGGCGGGAGAGGGTCAAGCCCGGGTGGGGACTCAGCTCATGGCCCGGGGTGAGATTCAGCCCGAGGGCTAGGTGGATGAACAAATAAATAAGAGAATCGTGTCGGCGGAGGGTCTTTGTGGGCCTGCTAGGACAGTTGTGCGGTTTCTCCACTGCACAAGGGCATCACCTCCAAGGTGCTCGTCACCGACACCGTATATGGGAACCTTTAGAATGACGATTACCCGGCAGATGGCAATAAAGCGTGTAGTTCTGCCAAATGAGTATCCTGACGATCTTCTGAAGGCTGAAGTCAGGTGTGTTGACAAAGGGCGGTCTTTCCCTGATTCGCACAGAGGATCTGATTTAGGCCCCCCGTGTACGTGGCTGTGGCTGGCGAGCACGGTTCTGCCGCCCGGCCCACCCTCCCCGTGGAATACGCCGAGGGGGTTCCCCCGCCGCGGGGACGCAGGCACCCCGGTCCCCGCCTCACCCGCCTGCCGCTCTGGGGCCAGGTCGAGGCCCCGAGCGAGTACCGGCGGGAGACGTGGAGCCTGAGTAACGAGGAGAAGCTGCAGGCGGTGCCCGTCCTCCACGGGGAAGGGAACCGGCTCTTCAAGCTGGGCCGATACGAGGAGGCCTCCACCAAGTACCAGGAGGCCATCGTGTGCCTGCGGAACCTGCAGACCAAGGTGGGAGGCGGCGGGCAGGGCGGGCGGGGGCGGCCGGGGGGGGGGGGGGAGGGGGCAGGCCGCCGAGGGTGGGGGCGGCCGGGGGGAGGGGACAGGCGGCAGGGGGGAGGGGACAGGCCGCCGAGGGTGGGGGCGGCCGGGGGGAGGGGGCAGGCGGCTGGGGGGAGGGGACAGGCGGCAGGGGGGAGGGGACAGGCCGCCGAGGGTGGGGGCGGCCGGGGGGGGGGGGGGAGGGGGCAGGCGGCGGCCCGAGCTCACGGCGCACGCGCTCCCCGGGCAGGAGAAGCCCTGGGACGTGCAGTGGCTGAAGCTGGAGAAGCTGATCAACACCCTGATCCTCAACTACTGCCAGTGTCTGCTGAAGAAGGAGGAGTACTACGAGGTGCTGGAGCACACCAGCGACATCCTGCGCCACCACCCAGGTGCGCGTGCGCCTGCGCGTGCGCGGGGGGCGGGGCCGCGGCGGGAGGGGTCCCGCGCCGTGCGAAGCGTCCCCGCTCGGGCGACCGGGCGGCTCGCTCGGGAGCCCGCGACTCTGGGGCCCGGCCCGTAGCAGGTGCTTGTCAGGAGAAGCCTCGCGGTCCTACTGCGCGCCGGGCCGGGCGCTCGCCTCGCCTCACTTGGCGCCCAGAGTAGGCGCCGGCCGCAGGGGAGGGGGGGCGGGGGGGGGCAGGGAGAGGCCCCGCCCCCCCCCCCCCCCCCCCGCCAGGCCCGCGGTCTGGGGAGGGAAACCGAGGCGGCGGCTCCGGCGGACGCGGAGGGCACGGCTCGTGATCCGGGCTCAGGGCGGGCGAGGCTCGGCCTCGCGGGGCCGGCCTCTGAGGCCCCGGCGGCCGGGGCGGCCCGATCCTCCCCTCAGGCATCGTGAAGGCCTACTACGTGCGGGCCCGGGCCCACGCGGAGGTGTGGAACGAGGCGGAGGCCAGGGCGGACCTTCAGAAGGTGCTGGAGCTGGAGCCGTCCATGCAGAAGGCGGTGCGCAGGGAGCTGAGGCTCTTGGAGAGCCGCCTGGAGGAGAAGAGGGAGGAGGAACGGCTGCGCTGCCGGAACATGTTGGGCTAGGGCGGGGAGCGGGCCTCCGGGCCTCCCCGGCCCCCTCCGGCCTCCCCCGGCCTGCCCCGGCCGCGCCCTCCCCTGACTCTTCAGACTCCTCCGGCCTCCCTCGGCCTTCTCCGGCCTCCCCTGGCCCCCTCCTCCACTGACCCTCTGGGCTCCCCTGGCCTCCTGTAGCCTCCTCTGGACTCCCACCTCCCCTGTCTCCCACAGCCTTCAATGCCACCCGACCTCCCCTGGTTATTGTTGTTGCTTCATCCACTTCCTCTAGAATTCTCTCTGGAGTCCCCACCACTCCCTTCTGTGCGGGGTGACCACTGGACCTTTGCTTCTGCTCTGTCCCCACTGTTAACACCTGTGCTCCTCCTGTAGCCAAAACCAAGTTTTCTGTGCTCTGTCCGCAGACTGACTTTAAAATGAGAAAACCAATAAACGGTGTAAGTTTCCCACAGGCCCCCGTGCGGTGCTGTGATCGCGGTTCTTTTTCTGTGCTTCCAAATTCACGGCCCCCAGGGGCCACAGAAGGAGGTCACTTGTGGCAAGGAAAGGGGGTTGGCGTTCGGTGGGTTCAGGCTCGTGGCTGAGGGCCGTCCAGGTATACGTGCGCGAAGCAGAGGGGAGCGGGTCGGGCGAGGGGACACCGTGGGCTGGAGCGGGGACGGTCACCGGGCCTCCCACTGCCCTGGGCGGGACCCACCGGAGGCTGCAAAGCAGATGGAGAGCCGGGCGAGGGAATTCATTGAGGACCAGGACCTCTGGCCGGAGACGCCCGGCCCCAGGCTCCTTCCGTTTTCAGTGTGCGGCCTTCCCTCCACCGCCCTCTTCCCTGGGGTCTGTGAGGGTCTCACCCCGTCTGTGCTGAGGCCAGAATGTGTCCCACGACCCTGGTCCCCTGCCTCCATGCCCCCTCCTGATGCCCTAGGACTTTGCAAGCCCCAGAGAAAAGAGAGGCGGGGGGGGGGGAGAGGGTGTGTGGAAGCTGCCCGCCCCCCCAGTGCTGGAGACCGGTGTGGAACCCGTGAGGCTGGAGACCCTCCCTCCCTGGAGACCCACCAGCCACCCAGGGGGTGGGGATCGGCCACATTTTGCTTCAGGCCTTTCTTGGTCAGCCCTCCCCTCTCTGCCTGCCACCTGCCTTTCTCGGGTGGTCGGAGCCTCCCCCCCGGCCGCACCCCTCCCTGGTGATTTCTGCCCTGCTGGGCACACTTCCCCTCCTCCCCGCCCCCCTCCCCCCGTGTGTGCCAGATCCAGACACAGGACAGACTCACCCCGTCCAAAGGCCAAGGACGGGACCACAGGTTCTTTTTCAGGACCCAGGTGCCTCTCACCCTATCTGGCTGGTGGGGGGGGGGGGAGAGCTGACCAGGGCCCCGAGGTGCGCCGCCACCCTGTCCAGGCCTCTGGCCCCGGCGCTGGCTTCCTGTGGCCCTGACACAGCCTCCGGGAGGTGCTCTGGGCCAGGTCTGGGCAGGTGGGCGCAGGAGGGTCCTGGGATGTCGCCCCTTCCAACCTTTCCAAGGGACCGAACTGGAAGCTGGTTCCGAGTGGCCAGCAGGGGGCAGCAGAGATCAAGCAGGTTGGGGTCCCCAGGGCCGGAGCTGGGACTGGCTGGGAGCCCTGAGAAAGCTTTGCTTCCCCAGGAGTCCCGACCTGCCCTGACTCTCTGACTCTCACGGGTCGCCAGCAGGTCCCGCGGGCAGGGCACAGGGAAGGGAGGGTGTAGAGCTGCAGCGTCCGAATGCCACCAGGCACCCCCCTGTACAGATGGGGAAACTGAGGCTCGGAGAAGGGCAGTAACATTCCAGACCCCACTGCAGTTCTGGGACAGCCTCAGGATTAGTGTTCAAGGTTTCCATGTTTCCGGGCTGGGACTTTTTGTACAACGCTCCTCCCGGGACAGTCTACACGTGAGTGTGATGTATGGGAGGGAGGGAGGGAATGGGGGGCTGGAGAGAGGGAAGGGAGGAAAGGAGGGGGCAAGGGAGGGAGGAAGGAAGAGGGGAGGGAAGGGAGGGAGAGGGCGAGGGAGGAAGGAGGGAGGGAGGAAGGAGGGAGGCAGGAAGGGAGGGAAGGGAGGAAAGGAGGGGGCCAAGGGAAGGTGGAAGGAAGGGGGAGGGAAGGGAGGGAGGGGGTGAGGGAGGAAGGAGGGAGGGAGGGGAGGAAGGGGGGAGGAGGGAAGGGAGGGAGAAGGGAAGGAGGAGGGAGGAAGGGGGGGGAAGGAGGGGGAAGGAAGATAAGGGGGGAAGAGCATGTTTGAGATCTGTCTCTCGGCCGGGACATCGTGTGTCCTCATAGCGAGTTGACCCCACGTCCCCACCAAGCCCTCCCCCAGGGAAGAGCTGGGGGGACAGTGTCCCGTAGCCCCTGAGGTCTGATGTCGAGCGGCCCTGAGCCCACAGCCGGGGACCGCGTCCCACGGGGGCCCAGGCGGGGAGGGCATCGCGGTCCAGGTGGCAGCTGTGACGTCCGGTTTCCGGGAAGTTACGTTAAAAAGGCAAAAAATGGGTGCGTTAACCTTGACCCCGTGCATCAGCAGCGTTACCGGCTCGTCCCAAACGAGGTGCTCTGCGTTCCGTGCCTCACGCCGTCTCTGGGGCATGTGGTGCTCCCAGCGCGTCCCGAGGGGCGCGTGTCGGGGTGTGGGTGGTGGCGGACCGTGCCCCCGTCCCACTCCGACCCTGCGCACCATTCACAATTCAGTGTGACTCCTCGAGCTGCGTGTGAACGTGATGCGACGGGGGAGTCTCTTCTGTGCTCTCTCCTGGGTTAGCGCGGAAGCCGGCTGCGTTCGTGCTCCTGGTGGTCTTTGCCGGCAGGCGTGCGAGATCGTTGGGCGGGGGCCCGGGAGGCAGACAAACAGAGCAAAGGAGAGCACCTATCACCGCCATCGTTCGGGGTGTGATGGGGCTCCACGAAAGCTTCCCGGGCTGCCACTTACAGTTGTGCGCGTTGGGCACTGCACAACCCAGGGGCCCCTGTTTGTCTCATGGTCGTCATAGGTATGTGGTTATTGCAAGTTCCCAGCAGGTGGCGGGAAAATGTCTGGAGGAAGGGGCACCTCTTCCTAATTTGCTCAGCCGCCGTATCGGCTAGCTGGCCCCGCGTTCCAGCTACGTTGGCCTGTGAGCGTCCGTTGCCAGGGGCACGGCCCGGGGACGTCCCCGTGTGACGCGGGGCGCCCTTCTCTCATCCAGCAGAATCCCGTCCTTGAAGGCGAGCGAGGGGTGGCCCGGCTGGGGTGGGGGGGAAGACAGGACGCCGGAAGGACGTACGTCCCCCTCTGTGCCCGGGGCCGTGACAGTCCTCCTGGGACTGTCCACTCGTGTTCCAGCCGGAAGGAGCGTCCCTGC
Organism: Lynx rufus; assembly: GCF_022079265.1. NCBI lineage: Eukaryota > Metazoa > Chordata > Mammalia > Carnivora > Felidae > Lynx > Lynx rufus. Next base: position 12,034,584 of record NW_025814843.1, on the reverse strand, counting down.
TCCTCCGCAGAACTCGCGCGTGGCCCCGAACCCTGCACGGGACACGAGCGGCATCTCCGTGTGGCCCTTCTGCCGTGTCTTCACTACGCTCTGTTCTCCCGGAAGCCGTCCGGGTGCTTCCTCAGTGGCTCCCTCTTCCCATGGAAGCCCGCCAGCGGGTCGGGCGCTGGGGACAGTGAGGTCAAGGCTTTGTCCCCTCAGCTGCCTTCTGGGGGGGCTCGTGCACGTGCTGCCGGGGCAGTGCTGCGCTCAGGTCACCGGGTGTCCCTGTGATCGAGGCGTCGCCCGTCACAGACGCGGAGGCTCAGACGTCGCACGTGTGTCTCTGGGTTCTGGAGGTCGGGAGTCTGAAATGGACCTTGAGGGACTAAAATTGGGGTGTGGGCGCGTGGTGTTCCTCCTGGAGGTCGGGGACGGGACCCTGTTCCTTCTGCCTCCAGCTGCTCCGGGCCTGCGGGCCGTGGCTCCTTGCCCCTTGTCACCGCAGTCCCTGTAGTCACATTTCCTCCTCCGAGTCCCCTGCGTCCCCCTTACCAGGACCCCATGACCAGCCGGGCCCCCGTGCCCCCAGGATCACTCTTGCAGAGCCCCCGTTGGGGTGGAAGGCCACGCGTGCACAGGCTGGGGGGTGAGGCCGTGGGCACCGGAGAGGGGCCGCTCCCCTGCCGCCCGCACTCCACCTCGGGGCTCGTGGGGGCCTGGCTGTTACTGTCTCCCACGGCCTTGCGCGTCCTGCCCGCGCCCCCCGTAAACCTTCCTCGTGTTGGCGGTGCTCGGGGGTCCCTGCTGAGCCTCAGCGCATGTTCTCTCCAGGTTGATCCAATCTTTCAACAAACAACCTTCGAAGTGGGTTCCCCCCCCCAATCCCTGCCCCTCTGGCCCGAGGTTTCCTGGTTTGTGCTCGGGAGGAGCGAGCGAGTTAATGCACGTAAAGCGGGTGACCCTGCTGTTGTCATTCTGACCACCGGGCACGCTGTGGCCCCGGGGTCACCTGCTCGCACGCTGGCCGGCCTCAGCCCCGGGCTTGCCTCCGGGACCGGCTTGTCCTCTGGCTGGAGAGCAGAGTTTACTCCACAGCCTGGTCGTAGCCCCGAGTCGGGGGAGGGACGCGCAGCCTCGGGGCACCTGCTGCGTATGTCGTGGGGGGGGCGAGTGGTGCAGGCTTTCAGGGACACAGGTCCCCTGTTCCTAATAAATACCAAGAACAAGTTTTTCAGGACCCCGCGGGGGATTCTACACGAGAAAAGAGAGGCTGGTCTCGAGCTTTCGCATTCATCCTGCCGATGGCTCGCCTTTGTCTCCTAGAAACTTCTTTGCTTTTCCCAGGACTTGGCATCTGCGGCCCGGCCTGCCCGTTCGCGGGCCACATCCCCGGGCCCCACCGCTGGGTGAGTTCACATCAGAGGAGGGAACAGGGAGGGGAGACTTGCAGCGGGGGGCGGGGGGGGCAGCAGCAAAGAGGCCCCCTGGGGTCCAGTCTCCCCGAACACTCCCTCCCTCCCTCCCTCCTCGTTCCGTTAATTCAGGAACAGCTGCCGTCAGTGGGAACCGCCCACCGGCACCCGCAGAAGCCAGTCCCCAGGAAGGCCGCCTTCTCCCCCTGGTGGAGAGGAACTCCCAGGGCGCGGGGCGAGCAGACGGTCTTTGTGACAGCAGCTCGGGAACCCGCAGATGTGCTGGAAGGGACCTTGTGACAGACTGGACAGACAGACGGTCCCCAGCCTGCTGGTGGTTGGCTGGCCCGTAGAGCGGGATGCAGCCGGTGTGGCCGCTTCTGGGCCTGCGCCCTAGAACCCCCCGCCTGACCGCCTTCCCACCTGCCGACTGATGATGCCAGCGTCCCCGGGGCCCCGTGTGTGACGGCGGGACTGTAATGTGGTCTTGTTGAAAGGTGTCGGGGGGGGGGGGGGGGAACAGAGGGCCGGGCCTGATGTCAGGGACCGGGAACACGAGGGCACCTGAAAGCCAGGACCACAACCGGTAGGATCAGGTCGTGCTCGAGGAGGAAGCCCCCCGGCCCGAGATTCGACCGTGGTGATGCTGGGGAACGGGAGCCCCCTCTGTGGTCAGACGTGCGTGCTTCTGGGTAACGCGGGCAAGACCTCGCAGGTGGAGGGAAAGAATCAGAACCCAGAGCCTTGGTATCCACGTTCCTAAGAATCCCCGTCTGTGCTCGCTGGGACCAGTTCGAAAGTGTTTGCGTCTCTCTTTCCCCGAGGCCCCGAGCGTCTTCCTTCCTGGTGGGTCGGTTCCCAACTGCGGGCCCGCCCTGGGCCTGGGGCTTTGGACGCTCCCCTGGATCCTTCTGTCCAAACCTGCTTTCCCATCTCTTGGTGGCCGTGACCTGGCGGAGGAGGCCCGGGTCGTCCCCTGCGAGCCAGGCCCTCACTCTCCTCATTCTCGAGCCCCCACGGAAGCAGGCGGGTGGGCGGGCCGCTCCCCGGGGGCTCCTCGGGGAGGGGGCCTGAGGCCGCGTGGCCAGGGCCCCACAGCAGGCCCAGCTTGGAGCCGGGGCACGTCCTGGTGTCCCTGGTCCCTTCTTTCATGATCACTGGCGCGAGTCATTCCCTGAAAGGACTCAGGGCCAACAGGGCCAAGAGGTCCCGACGGGGGTGTCACAGAGCTGCCCGCCGGTGGTCAGCTGGCCGTCCTCGCTGGGGTGGGGGGCCCCCCATCGGCCTCTCACTCGCCCGCGGGGACCGGAGCCGGAATTTACCGGAACCACCAGGGAGGGGGGTGAATCGGTTAACGGCTCGGGGCCTCTCTGTGCACGTCAGGCACGGCTGAGCACTGCCGTGTCCCAGGTTCTCCGGCCTGCGTGCGGGGGAGGGGGCGAGGGGACGCAGACTGTGACCCTGCGCTCCCGGGTCTGGATTTCGCACACTGGACGCAAGGATCCTGTTTGAACCCGGCCTCGGCGCGCCGAACCCCACGGCCCGGCACTTTCCGCTGCACGGGGACGTCACCGCCACGGCCGAGACCTCGCGCTTGCTTCCTTCTGACCGTGTGAACGCTGGCCAAGCCGGAGGGCTGGCGACGCTTCCTCTCACGGCCCCGTTTGGGCCCTGGCTTTCGTCGTGCCATCGTCTCGCTGCCGCGGCCCAGGTGCCGAGTGTCGTCTGTCGCACGGGTGGCGCTCACACGTGTGCGAGAGCGGGCGCGCTTGGTGCCCCGCGTCTGCCGGAAGTTGTTTCCCAACACTCCTCGGTCCCTTAGCGCCTCCGGCTGTGCCAGCCTCCCGAGCGCCCTGCTCCAGCCGCCCCCAGGACCGCCGGGCCCCCTGGGACGCCTCCCCGCCTCCCGGAGCCTGTCTTCCCTCCTTCTCGTCTGCCGCTGCACTTCGGGCCAGGCGTCATCCTGCCGTGGCTTTCTCAGGACAGGCGCGTGGGGGGTGGGCGTTCCTGCGATGCTGCGTCGCTGACGGTGTATTTATTCCACCTTCACCCTGGGCTGGTCCTTGGCTGGCTGCAGAACTCGAGACTGGAGACCTCTCTCGGGGGTCCCCGTCCCTCTCCCGCCGTTAACGTTAGTCTGCTCCGGCTGCTGTCACAGCAGCTCACGCATCACGATTTCCCCTTCCCTGTCCCCTGGTTCTGGGGGTCGGAACTCCGACATCATACCTGCTCCCTTCTGAGGCTGGGGGCAAATGAATTCCATGCCCTTCTTCTTGCTCCTGGGAGTTTTCCTGCGCCCTGACCGTCCCGCGGCGTCTCCCCGTGCGTGTGTCTGTGTCCAAATGCTCCCTTTAAAAAAATTTTTTTTTAATGTTTATTTATCTTTGAGAGAGAAAGAGAGAGAGTGAGAGCAGGGGAGGGGTAGAGAGAGGGGAGACACAGAATCCCAAGCAGGCTCCAGGCTCTGAGCAGTCAGCACAGAGCCTGACGCAGGGCTCGAACCCACGAACCGCGAGATCGTGACCTGAGCCGAAGTCAGACGCTTGACTGACGGAGCCACCCAGGCGCCCCCCAAATGTCCCCTTTTCCCGAGGACCTGGGTCATCCTGGGCTAGGGGCCTGGTCTGCTGCGGTGTGACCTCACCCCAGTCAGTGATGCCTGTCAGGACCCCATTTCCAGGTCACATGGCACCCTGAGGTGCTGTGGATGAGGACCTTCCACATAGGAAGCGGGTGGGGGGGTCATAGTTCAGCCCGGAACACACAGAGAAGTCACTTTCATTCCCCGGCCTCTGTGTGTGACCGTCCGGGCCTTCTCACGGCTTTTCGGACCTCCTGTTCCTGCCGGACACTTGGGAATTTCCGGGCAACGTGCCGTGGAGGGTCTTTGGGTCCGTCTGCAAACGCTCCTCGTTTGGCTTCCTGTGTTCCCCCCCTCCCCCACCCCCCGGTCTGTCTGGAGCTCTCGTCTGTCGGATGTTGGACTCATGCGCTGATGTTCCGAGTTTCATACTCTTACTTCCCACCGACCCTGTCTCCTTGCTGTCTTACTTTTGGGGATATTTCTGCAACTTCGTTTGCAACACTTTCCACTGAGCTTTGCATTACTGCTATTGTATCGTGAGTTCCTTGGGGCTCTTTCTTATCTTGGGGGTCGTCTCCACCCTTTCACGGAATTCTGTTCTTGTTTAATTTTTAAAAATTTTTTTTTACCTTTATTTATTTATTTTTGAGAGACAGAGCACAAGCGGGGCATGGGCAGAGCGAGGAGGAGACACAGAATCCGAAGCAGGCTCCAGGCTCTGAGCTGTCCGCACAGAGCCTGAGGCGGGGCTCGAACCCACGAACCGTGAGATCGTGACTTGAGCCGAAGTCGGACGCTCAACCGACTGAGCCACCCGGGCGCCCCTGTTCTTGTTTTATGGGGAACCAAATCTCCCTGAGGATATGGAGGAGGTTTTTGAATTTTCGCTTTGGCTCCCGTGATAGCCCTAGTTCCCCAGTGTTCCCCCACTGGGTCCTTCTTGCCCCCGGGTCTAGACATCCTTGCTGGCCCGTGCGTTTTTAAGGTGAGACAGTGAAGGCTTGATTGCAGCCTCCACAGCTGGGCCGTGCTGTTGGGGGCGGGGGCTTCACTGCAGGTCGCGGGTCGGGCGAGCAGACCCCTGGGGTTCCCCGGCGCTCCCGGCTTCGGCGGGTTATCCAGGCAGGAACACCCGGGTCTTTCCCGGAGACCTGTGTTTCCCGGAAGCCCGTCCACGCCTGACCCTCTGCCCGCCTGGTGGCCCTGGGTCGGGGGGCTCCCCTCACACGGGGTCAGTTTGCCTGTGACCTCCTGGGGACACCGCCGGGCAAACCCACCCGCTTGGAGCAGGTATCGTGGTAACCGCGGACTCCGCTGTCCTCTCCCTGCTCCTCTCCGTCCGGCGTCTCCGCGGGGCCTGGCCGAGGCCCCGCGCGTTGCCCCCTCGCTCCCGCCTGATGGCCCTTTGCCCCGGCAGGTGCATCTGTGCTCTCCTCTGGTCTGCTCTGTGCCTCTCGGGATGGGCCACACCAGGGGCCCCTGTGCCTCCTGACCCGGGGGGTTGGGCCAGAGGGAGGCCTCGGCCGGGAAGGACTGAGGTCGTCATTCTTTGGTGCCGCCGGGGCGCAAGGAAGCCCTCCTGCGTCGTCCCCGCGGTCAAGTCTCATCCGGGGCCACTCCCGGTCCCAGCCGAGCCCCCGACCCCTCCTCGGGGCCCTCAGCGTTCTCTTCCCGGCCCAAACGCCTCTCGCTTTAGGAAGCCTCCCCTGGACACCGCAGACGAGCCCGGCGTCTGGTTCCCTCGTCCCCAGAGCCCTTCTCCCCCTCCCGGCACTTGGGCGAGTTTCTGTCTGCTCCTCCGGCCGACTCTTGATCCCATCCCGCGGGGAGGGGTAGGCTGTCCTCACGCCCCACGCTCTGCAGAGCGCCCGTGGGGACACAGCAGACGTGGCTTTGGTGAGCGAGCAAAGGAATGACTGAAAAGGCCCTCTCCTCCAGGAAGCCCTCAGGGTTCCCGTCTCCCAGCCTCAGCGGCCACAGTCCTCACCACTCTTGTAACACCTACTGCTTTTTCTTTGCCCTGTGTCGGCTTGCGGCCCTGCCCGCCCCTCCCTGCCCACCACCCTCCGTGTGGTCCGGGCCTCATCCCTTCTGGATCCCCAGGGCCTCCCCCGGTGCCCGGCACACAGTAGGCACACGCTGACCTGACGGCTGAGTGTGGGAAAGACCTTGTGTCTCTGTACCTGGGGCCCAGGTGCCCCGGGCAGGTATTTAATTGTCGTCTTCTCCGTGGACTCACTGTTTTGTGTCGGTGATGTTTTTCCGGAGTCTGATTCTCCCTGGTGACGGCGTACCTCTCTGCAGGGGGGGCGTGGGGCTCGGGAGACCAGGCCCAGCTGTGCAACCGGCATCCCCAGCCCCGTTGTGTGGTTGCCAGGCGTGGGCCCCGGGGTCGGCGGGTCCGAGCCCCAGCCGTGATTCCGCGACCGTGGCCCTGATCTCTCCAGGCCACTGTCTTCATCCGCGAAGTAGGAAAGATAATAATGCTTGAGGCAGGCCGTGGCGGGAACCAGACGAGGTCATGGGTGTGGGGCGATTTGCACAGTGTGTGACACGTGCAACTGTTCAGCTCACCGGCCGCCGGACCTGGTCCTCTGCGGTCCGTCGAGGGTGGGGTGCTGGGAGCCGCACGTGCGCGAACGTAGGCTGTGACGAACGTGAGCTGTTGGCCACGGTTGTCCTTCCGTTCCCGCTGGGGCGGCCTGATCCCACACCTTCGTGGATTTACCCCTGCCCGCTCAGCGAGCGTCCCCCTTCAGTGAGCACCTACATCCGGCCAGAGGTGAAGTGAGCTCGCCGTCGCTGGAGGTATTCGAGAAGCCGCCCGGCGGCTTCACACCCTGGCCGGTCAGCCCGGGGGCCCCTGGTGACTGGCCCAGGAGGGGTTTTCACTCTCGAAACGGGGGGCGGGGGGGCGCCGCGTGCTCGCGTGCTGCCTGGCCGTGAAAATCCACCGAGTTGAATCCGAGGAGAGCTCCAGCCCGAATGTTTGCCCTTTTCATCTCGCCCGTTGCCATGGGAACGGCAAGCGATTGCAATCACCACTGTTTGTACTGTGAACTTGGCGCCCGTCAACGCGGCTTCGGAAAAACAAGAAATACAAATCTCGACTTGGGCGTGGGGCTCGTTCCCATTCCGAACCAGCCCCCGGGGACGTCTTGTCCCTTCCTCCCCGTCTGCCAATTCCCACCAAACCCCACGTCCGGCCGCCCTCGGAGGACGCGCTGGGAACCGGCCACGCTCCCCCGGCCACGGCCCGTGGCCTCCGTGGCGGGCTCTTCCTACCACGTGCCCGGCTCGCCTTCTGGAGACGAGAGAGACGGGCCGTCTGGGCTCAGGCGCCCCGCAAAGCGGCGGGAGCCCCGCTCCCCCGCGTGCACCTGCGTCGGGGCACCGAGTGGCCCCCCGCCCGCCCTCCCCGTGGCCCAGCTCTTTCTGCCGCACCGCCCGAGGGACGCCCCGCAGCCCCCTCCCCGCGCGCCGGCCCAGTGCCCGGAGCCGATCGGTGACAGCACTTCGCTGGAGTAGGAAGGACTCCAGGGAGCATCCGACCCCAGCCCGGGTGTCGCCACCGAGAATAAATCCCTGAGGGAAGAAGCGACTTGCCGGAGGCCACGACACCCGGAGCGGCTCCGGCCCCCGTGGCCGGGTTTTCTGTAAATCTGTCGCGTCAGGGCCGCCTGCCCCGGGCCCTTCATTTCATCCGCTTTGCCAAGTTGCAACTCTGAGCATTTGAAATACACACGGGCTTCGGCGACTGGGTGTAGAATTTTCTAAAAAGGGTCTAAACTCTGGAGACGGGCACTCGGTGACACTCGGTTCTCAGGCCGGAGCCGCGGGCCGGGCGGGAGAGGAGGCGGGTCCTCAGCGGTTTCAGAACCAGCCCTGGTCCCGGGAATCCGCCGGCCGTGTGGCGTCGGGGGAGCCGCTTGACCTCCCGGGCCCTCGGTGTCGTCTTCTGTCCACTGGAGGGAAGGGAGCCGGCCTCGTCCACCTCGCGTCACTTGTGAGGGTCCCCACGAGCTCGTGGGAATGTCTCCCTGTCGTAAGGTGTAGAGGACCCCCGAGGTTTTAAACGCGGCCGTTCCCGTGACGGAGTCTTAGGACGAGGCCTTCTGGCTCCAGGCGAGGCTGGTTCCCCTTCTGGCTCAACTTGAGGGATCTAAGTGTTTACTCTTTTTTTTTTTAATGTTTATTTATTTTTGAGAGGTAGAGACAGAGTGCAAGCAGGGGAGGGGCAGAGAGAGGGGGACACAGAACTTGAAGCAGGCTCCAGGCTCCCAGCTGTCGGCACAGAGCCCGACGCGGGGCTCGAACCCACGGACCGTGAGATCGTGACCTGAGCCGAAGTCGGACGCCCAACCGACGGAGCCACCCAGGCGCCCCGGTGTTCACTCTTTTTGTTGGGGTGCAGATGATTCCCCTTTGACGGTGCTGTGACGCAGGGTTCTCCCAGCAAGGGCCGGAGGCCGTCCTTGTGAGGCCCCCGCAGATCTCCTGCCCCTTCCACCAGCTCCCGGCAGGACCGTGGTTCTCAGCCTGGTGTGTCCGTCACCTGTTTGAAAACCAAAAGCCTCAGAAAGGGAGCTCGTGTCGTGTCTTAAAAACCACTGCATTTTCGGTTTTAACTGGACCCTGATTCCTCCCAGAGCGGAGCAGCGCCCTGCGCAGGGCTGTGTCCCCAGGTGGCCAGGGACGGGGACAGACCTAAGTCGACTCGAGTATTTGGGGGGGGGGTCCCTGAAAGGACACACGAGGGCACAGGAGAGACGGGGTCACACGGCAGGCAGGTGAGGGAGGCCCCGGGGATCTGGAGCTGGGCCGGGACAGAGGCGGGCTGGGTTGGCGTGGACGGACCCCAGACCCGCCACTGGTGAGCTGGGTGGCCGCGGCCAGGTCCTTCGTCTCTGCGAGCCTGTGGCTTCTGGCGTGCGGGGGTGGGGACACCGTGCGGCTCCTGGCACATGGGGTGGGGACCCAGGCCGGCTTCTCGCGCGTGCAGGGGGGACGCCGGGCCGGCTACTCCTCCAAGGCCCACGGTGCCCCGCCCTGACTCCTCCCCTCCACCTGCCGCAGCCTGCCTCGTAGGCCCTGATTTGCCGGCTTGGTCCCTCTCGGATCCGTCCACTCTCCCCGTCCACAGCCTCTGCCTCCCCACCCCCTGCGCCCCGCATCCCGGCTGCCACCACCCTGCCCTGCCAGGCCAGCTGCAGAACCCCCTGCCCGCCCCCGGCCCCCGCGCCCCCTCAGGTCCTGTCTGCACATCACAGACTGATGCTTTTCTGCGTACAGACCCGTCCTCCCTGGCGGAGACCAGGCGCCCTTCCGCGGCCACCGCTCTGCCTTCCTGCCCGCGTGAGAAGCCCCCGGTCCCCAGCGATCACCCCCCAGGGCCTCTCCACACGGAGCAGCGTCCCGGCCTCCCCGGCTCGCGGGTGATGCTTATCTTCTGGGTCTCGGGGGAGGTGAGTCCTCCTGAGGGAGGGTGCATCTGACCGCCTGCCCGGAACCCGCACCCCTTACAGGATCTTTCCGGGGGTGTGCCCACGTGGTTGGATGCCTAGCACAGGGCGGAGCGCGTGATTCCGGGGACACATCTGCCTGTGGCCACGTGGAGACCTCTGAGCTTCCGGAGGGCAGAGGCACGTCTGTAGCAGTTCACAACCGCGGCCCCGGCGTGCAGGGGAGAAACCAGCCCAGCACGGCCAAGGGTGGGGCGGAGCAAGGACTTCGGCCAGGCTCCTTCTGGCGACCGCCGGGCTCCTGCCACGCTCTCCCGGCTCCAGGATCTGTCCTTTGAGCACCCAGTGTGAGCAGAGAGCTCTGTTCTCCAGCTCTGACTCACTCCCCACCAACTCCTACTCACCCTTCAAGGCCCCGTGCAAGTGTCCCTCGCCTCCTGATCTGTCTGTGCCCCTATTTCTGTCCCCAGCCGTGACCTGTGATCTCGGGGCAGGAATTCTGTCTTATTCGCCTCCAGTCACGGGGCTCCTGGAGCCCGGAAGGGGGCTCTGACCTTCCCGCCTCCCCGGTGGGCCCCGTGGGCTGGGGGCCGGGAGACCTCGAGGTTCCTTCCGGTGACCGGCACGGGGTGAGCTGGAACGAGCTGGAGGAGACACGCTTCCCAGAGGGGGCTTCAGGGTCGCGCCCCGGATGACGAGGGGGCACACAGGACAGTCTCAGGGCCCCGCTCGGACAGCCGGCACCTTGGGGGGGCGGGGGAGGGCCTGGAGGAGCCCCGAGGGGCCCAGACACCAGGGCTGCCGGGCGCCCTTCCTGCGGGGGGGCGGGCAGGGGCCGGGGCTCCAGCCGCCTCTTTGCAAGGCGGCCCCGTCCCCTGCCCTCTGCTCGGCTCCCAGTGACAAGCGCCCAGGAGGCCAGGGAGGCAATTTGTTGTCGAAATGACCAAGTTCACTCTGGGCATATTGGAGAAAAAAAAAACCAAAAAGCTATTTCCTAGTGTCTAAATCTCATTAAAAAAGCAATTTTGCAATCAATTACAATGCAATTTAGCCACTAACTGTTTAATTATAAAAAAAAAAAAAAAAGGAAGCTGGAAAAGGAGCAGGAGTGAGTTTGCTCTCCCGGTCCTTGTATTTATGAGCCGGCCCTTGGAGGGCTCTCTGCAGCAGGACGGGCGGGGCCGGCCTGGCCCGGTTACACCGCGAGTTAAACTTTCCGAGTCCATGTATTATATTTGCCGGGGGAGGTCCCTAGCGTTCAAGCACGCCCGGAGTGGGAGAGACTCATGTTCCTGCCAGAGCTCGGACCTTCCTTCTGGAACCGCCGTGGTGAAAGACGTGGGGGGTGAATGAGAGAGGACGTGGTGTCTGGAGTGAGGTGGGGAGGAGCCCCACTCACACGTCCATTCCTCGCCCCCAGGGACAGGGGACGGGTCCCCTCGGGGCTCTGCCCAGTCTCCTCCCGTCTCGTCTCGGCACCTGTTGCTGGCCAAGGGGGGGGGCCCCACCCCGGGCCCCTGCTGATCACTTCTCAGGCCCCTTCTGGCCGGACCCCACGCGTGATCCCGGTCCACAGACCGCTGCCGTGAGCCACACTCCGCCTTTCTGCCGCCGTGGCTCCCCTGTTGCGAGGGCAGAGGATTGGATACAGAGGGCACAGGTGCCTGGGTCTGTGGAAACGTCCACAAGAGGTTTATCTTTAGAGTCTCGAGGGTCGGGGCGATGCCTGCCGGGGGTCTCCAGGGGCATCGAGCAGCAGAACGGCCTTGGCAGGTGCGCTGGCTGCAGAGGGGAAACCACTGACGTCCGTGCACTTGTCGCAGACGATGTCCGTGGGGATGCTGCACGTGGGCTGAAGACACATAAAACCACGAAGGGGACGATTCACTTCTGACCTCGGTGCATCCGTGGCGTGGTTAGAGCCCGACGTCCGCGAAGCTTTGGCCGCGGGTTCTGTTCGCAGAAACCGTTAAACTTCGCATCAGAAAATTCCATTCCTGTCCTCAGGCGGGGTCTCGGCGGTGGCCCCAGCGCAGCTCGGATCTGGTTGCAGGCTGAGGACCGATCCCGGCCTCGGGCTGAGTTCCGGCTCCGTTTGCGGACGGGGCTCTGGGCCTGCCCAGGACTGAGGTCCAGACGCCAGCCCCAGCCTGCGCTTGGGCGTCCGCAAGGCCGGAGGCAAGCCTGGCCTCCCTCGTAAGCTCGTTCTCCCCCCCGCCCTGGGACACAGCTGGCGTCCGGGTCCTGCATCCGTGAGGCTCGGAGCCTCCACACGTGGGGGAGACGGCCGGGGCTCCCCAGATCGCACATACTACAGGTGCACAGGTGTGCAGGAGGCCTGGAGGATGAAGAAGGCAAGCCTTTTGCCCAAGCCCAGCCGGTTGGAGGGCGCCCCAGCCTCCTCTGACGTCCCCTTGCTGGGGCCCGGTCGTGTCCCCCTCCCCCCCCATCCGCATGGTGAAGCTCCGATCCCCAGCGTGATGGTGTCTGGAGGGGCCTTGTGACGTGTTGAGTGACAGGAGGTCGTGCGCGTGGCCCCAGGGTGGGATCGGTGCCCTCGTGAGCAGAGGAAGGGACGCGAGATCTCTCTGCACCGCAGGGGACACAGCGGGAAGATGGCCGTCTGCGAACCAGCTAAATCTGTTGGAGCCCTGATGGCGCCCCGCGGCCTCCAGAGCCGTGACGGGTCAGCGCTTGCTGTTCGAGCCGCCCCGTCTCTGCCGGATCTGCTCACGGCCCAGGTGGACGACCAGCCCCGTCCTCACCCCTTCTCGCCCCTTCCTTTGACCCGGCTCACCAGGCGCCACAGCTGGGAAGCTGTGAAAGTGACGGTGATGATGATGGTGGCGCCCACCGCGACCAGCCACCGGGCTCACGTTCGTCGGCGTTCTTCGCGTCATCATCCCGCCGCGGACAACCTGACGGATGGGTGTTTTTGTTTGCTCGTTTTACACGGGGCGCCAGGGACTCGGTGACCCAGCAAGACGCACGCTTAGGCCTTTCTAGGTCACGGGGGTGCTTTTAACCGCCGCCCCCCACCACCGTGCTCCCTGCCAAGAGGGACGAGAGGCAGAGAAATGAGCAGGTCATACCTGCCCTTGAGGGGGAGCATCTGGGTTGCTGGGCCCAAGCCGGGGGGTAAGGGAGGGGCCGGGAAGCCGGCAGCGGGGTGCGGGGTGGCCGCACGGAGTCCGGCCCTCTGCGGACGCGGGAGGGACTCCTCCGCGGGGAGAGGGGAGGAGCCGTCACCCCGGGCCCTGCCTGTCCCGCCTCGCCCCACGAGGGTACAAAGGCCGTGCGGCCCGAGAGGCGGCCCCGGCTTCAGGGCCTCGGGCGTGACCTGGGCCCCCTGGGCCAGCCTTGACCCCTCTGCTTCCAGTTTCTCTAATTCCCAATCAGCCGGGCTCTGGGCCGCGCTGCTCGGACGGAAGACATAATTATGTATTGATTTCCTTCCGAAGATGCACGGCCCGGGGTCAGTGCAGCACTTTCGCGGCCCTGCATAGACACGGTCTGAGGAGGAAGAGGGTTCCTTTTCGGGGGGGAGTCGGGAGCCCGGCTCCTGGGTGAGCGGGGTGGGCACGGCAGCGACAGCCACCCCCCCCCACCCCGAGGCTGCGATTCAGAGGTGGGTGGGCCCCCGGGGAAACCGAGTCGGGCTCTGAGCCTTGACGGGCTGGTGAAGTGAGTCGGGATTGTGCGTGTGGACTGGTCCACCCACGTGTCCCTCCTCCGTCAGTGCCTTTTCCTGCAGATGTCCCCGGGTGATTAAGCTTCATGGCGCTTTGCCACATGGCATATTCTCCCTTTCCCGGTCCTCCGGGGACCGTCTGAAATACGGGCCAAGCACTCTTACCTCAAAATTATATTAAGGAGTTTAATTAACAGAAATGAGTCCATAAGCCGTAGGTCGCGGTCTAAGAGTGCCGCTGCAGACACACGCGGGCTCCCGGCGGGCTCCCTGTGCCCCTGGGGACCCGGCCTCGTCATCCACAGCCTTCGAGTCAGGCCGCGACCTCCCCTCGCTTCTCAAGAAAAAGCCCTGGGATGGGGGAGGGGCACAGACTTAGAAACTAAATCTGGAGGGTGCACCTGCCCCGGCGCCCCGCCCCCCGCCCGGTGGCGCTGCATTTGCTCGTCCAGCCCTGACAGGAGCTCGTCCCCAGCGTGAGCTTCGGATGGGCGGGGGGCCCTCGGGACGGGGCGTACGAGCCACACGGGATGGGGGCGCCCGGCCGGGTTCCCCCAAGCTGCATCGCGGAGTCCTTCCTGATGCTGATGTGGGCGGGAAGCACAGACCCCTGGCTCCGTGACCTGCTGGGAGCCCCGCCCGCTTCGCCACCCTTCCCGGGCACCTCCTCCGTCTTCCTTCCTCTCGTTTCCCTGGCGGTCCTCTCGGGTGATGTCCTGTGGCTTCCGCACCGTGCATTTCTGGTCTGTAGCCCTGTCCTGATAGCCCTCCCCCAGCGCGACGCCCGCGCGTTCACTCGCACAGCGAATACTGAGCCGTGCACTGTCTTCGTTAGAATTTACTTTTCTTGGTACCTCCTTCTGGTTCCGTTAGCGAGCTGTTCTGAGTTCTTAATCACTTGACTTTGGTCGAGGTTGAGGCTGTTTTCTGTGCCTTCATTTTGAGGGTAGTAAAGGTGCTACGGCTTAACGGGCGGAGCCACCCAGGCGCCCCGCGTCTGGGGCTTAAAGCTCCGCACGAGGGAGTCACCGCCAGGGCCACCGTCCTCGCACCGGGGCGCCTGTGGCGGAAAGGAATCCCCGGTGCCAGTGCTTCGAGGGACCCGAGGGCACCGCCACCCAGCCCCGCTCGCGGACGGACGTCCTCGTGCACCTTCTCCGAGCGGGACGGGCACTGAGCTCCGAGGACGCAGTGCGGCTCCGGGAAGTGCAAAGGCCCGGCGTGTAACGGGCGCGGAGCCGGGGAGGTCGCGTTCCCTTGCCCCCCGTGCGTCCCCATCCGTCCGCCTGTCGCTCGGGGTGGCCCCCGTGGGCTTCCAACTCTGGGGGCTCTCCTGACTCTGCCTGGGGCGCCGTCAGCGGTTTTGGGGTGGAGTCGAGTCCCCCCACCCCCTCCCCGCTGGGCGGGTTGTTGCCATAATGCATGTTCCTCCCCGGTCCACCCCCGGTCTCTTCCACGGTTCGTTGGCGTGGCGTGGTTTTTATAAACTCGGGCATAGCGTCAGGCCGACGTTTGTAAGCAGAAAACATCGGCGTGGCGAGCAACGCCACGTATCACCGCCAACATGCCGGAAAAAGGTGACGGACGCCCTGGAAGCTTCCTGTCCGTTTTCACGACTTCCACCCTCTCCGAGGCGATCGCTGCCCCGGATTTCGCGTTCACCGTCCTCCAGCCCTTTGCTCCAGTTTCCCCACAGGCATGTGTCTCTCCGTTGTGATACGCGGCCGACGCTCTCGCGGCAACGAACGAGCTTGGTCAGGACTCATTTGTGTGGTGGTGTTCCCTGCTTTCCGTAGATGCAGACAGTTGTGGGTTTTTTGTTTTTTCTTTAAGCTTATTTGTTTATTTGGAGAGAGAGAGCACTAGCAGGGAGGGACGCCGAGAGAGGAGAGATGGAGAATCCAAGCAGGCTCCATGCTGTCAGCACAGAGCCTGACGCGGGGCTCGATCCCACGCACGGTGACCTCAGGACCTGAGCCGAAATCAAGAGTCGGACCCTTAGCCGGCTGAGCCCCCCCCGGGCGGCCCCATAAATGTGAGCAGTTGTAACACCATCACATGCAGTCCGGAATATTTCCACCCGCCTCCCCCCAAAGGATTCCTTGTACCCACCTGCCGTCGTTTTAAAAAAGACGTCCTCGTGGGTATGAAACGTGTCTCCTTGTGATTTCAATTTGCATTTCCCGACGGACGCGGGTACGGAGCATTTCCATGTCTTAGTACTGACCCGTGCATTTCCTTTCGTGAAAGGTCTTTTCCAGTCTGGCTCATTTCCAAACTGGTGTTACTTGTCTTTTTGCCGTTGATTGGCGAGATTCCTTACATATTGTGCGTGAGTCCCTTGTTTGGGATCTGCATGCTGAACGTTTCTCTCAGTTTGTAGCCTGTTGATTCACTTGGTTAATGGTACACATCGGAGAGAAGACGCGTACCTTTTGATTAAGTTGGCCTGTTCGATTTTAAAAATCTTATGAGTGTTGTTTTCCGTGTTCTGAGAAGCCTTTGTGAGCCGGGGAACCTCGCTGTGCCTGCCACGCGGGGCTCCTCCCTTCTCCCCGGATGAGTGGGTTTTCCCCGCACCAAAGCAGTTCTCCGTCCCGCCAGCCGGATGTATTCCAGCGTAACCCGCTTCTGACCCTGCGCACCTGGAGACGGCCTCGGATCCCACGGGGTGAGGGCTCAGCCCCACGAGACTGCCCAGCCCCCTTCGGGGGCCACTTGTAGGTCCTGACCACCCAGCTCTGAGTCCGAGGTTCCCACGGCCCCCTCTTCGGGTTCGATCACTTTGCTGGGTGGCTCCCAGACCTCAGGAAACAGGTGACCCGTGTGCCATGAGAGGACACAGCTCGGGGACAGCAGACGGAAGGGGTGCCCAGGGCGAGGGGCGGGGGAGGGGGCAGAGCCTCCGTGCTGTCTGCAGGTACCACTCTCCCCACACCCCTGCGTGGTCACCTGGCCAGGAACCTCCGGAACCCGGTACTTTGGGCTTTTCTGTGCGGGTCTCCTATTAGGGGCAGAACCGGTCATCACTCAATTTCCAGGCCCTCTCCAGAGAACAGAGGATGAGACTGAAAATTCTAAGCTTTTATTCATAGCTTGGTCTTTCTGGCGACCAGCCCCCGTCCAGGAGCCGCCAAGAGCCACCTCCTTAGGACAAAGGACGTTCCTATCACCCAGGCGATGCCGAAGGATTTAGGAGTTCTGCGCCAGAAACGGGGGCAGAGCCCTACACACGGGTCTGTCCTCTTATTTCATACGTCGTCTGCCCCAAGTCTTGAAGGTAACGAGTGTGTTTTCTCTGGAACTTCTGTGGCTCTGGCACTGTCTTTAGGTCTATGCTGGGCCTACGTTTTAGACTTTGTATTCTGTTCTGTTCCGTTTACCTCTTTTTTTAAAATATTTTTTTGAAAAAAAATTTTTTTAGCTTTGTTCATTTTTGAGACACAGAGAGAGACAGAGCATGAGCGGGGGAAGGGGCAGAGAGAGAGGGAGACACAGAATCCGAAGCAGGCTCCAGGCTCCCAGCTGTCAGCACAAGGCCCGACGACGCGGGGCTCGAACTCACGGACCACGACATCGTGACCTGAGCCAACCGACTGAGCCGACTGGGCTGAGCCCCCCCAGGCGCCCCTTTTTTATTTTAAAAGTAAAAACTTTTTCCTTTTTAAAAAATGTTTACTTATTTATTTATTTAGGACATGTGTGAGTGGGGAGGGGCAGAGAAAGGAGAGAGAGAATCCCAAGCAGTCTCCACACTGTCAGCACAGAGCCTGATATGGGGCTCGAACCCACAAACCGTGAGACCATGACCTGAGCCGAAGTTGGACGCTCAACCGACTGAGCCCCCCAGGCGGCCCTCTATGCTTCTTTTAATAGAGAATCTGTATTGAAATCCTCTTTAGTTCCTGATATTGGCAGTGTGTTTTCTCTTTCTTTCTTTCTTTCTTTCTTTCTTTCTTTCTTTCTTTCAGAAAGGGAGAGAGGGCCGGGGGAGGGGCAAAGAGAGAGAGGCAGAGAGAGAATCCCAAGCAGGCTCCAAGGTCAGCGCGGAGCCTAACGTGGGGCTCGATCTTACGACCCTGGGATCATGACCCGAGCCGCCCTCGAGAGTCGGACGCTCAACCTCCTGAGCCATCAGGCGCCACACTTTTGTTTTTTCTTCCAGTTTTCTACACACTCCTTTTTTCTTGATCAGTCTCCTCAGAGAGGCTATCAATTGTATTAGCCTTTCCAAGGAGATGACTCTGGTGATTTTCGTGATTGTTTATCTAAGTTTTAGATCATTGATTTTCCCTCTTCTGCTTCTTCTTGTTTCCTGTCTGTCTCCTGCTTTCCCTGAATTTTATTTCCTTTCTTTTTTGCACCTATAGGTGGAAACTGAGACCATTGCTCTCACGTCTTTTTTCTTTATTAACACAGGCATCTAACGCTCCGGCTTTTCTTTTAACCCCCGTGTTAGCTGTCGCCTACAACTTTGATATGCTTTGCTTTCATTATCATTCACTTTGAAATATTTCCCAATTGCCTTTTCCCCTTTGTTACCCTTTTCCACTGATTGATGGCTTATTTAAAAGTGTTTTGGCTTGATTTCCTGATACTTGGTGAGTTTCTAGATGGCTTACTGTTATCACGTTTAAGTTTGAGTCCGCTGGATTGGAGAATATAACCTGTATGATTTCCGTCTTCCTGCGTGTTTTGAGACATGCTTTATGGGCAAGCAAATGGCCTTGTCCTGGTGACCGTTCCTTGCATTCCTGGGAAGAAGGTGAGTTGTTGATGGGGTGACCCCTCGATGGTGTGCAAGGCCCTCCTTCACACCTTCTGTATTCTTCGGGCACGAAGACAGTGAGGAGGGCTCCGAGGACATGCTCTGTGCTGGTGGGACTGGCGGACAGGGTCTCCCTGCAAGGAACCAGGCTTTGCTGTAACACGCCAATTCAGAACCCACGTATCTCACGCTTAGAGATTGTCTACACCAGCAGATGAAGGTTACTCGATTTCTTTAAGTCGACTACTCGCTAAGGGCGTCAGGTGTGTCTGTCCTGGCTGGGGAGCTGGAGGTGGGGGGACAAGCTTTCATCAGGGGACGGGATATTGCCTGTGGCTAAGCGTGGGTGGTGCCCTTTCCTTCAGAACTGAATGTGCCCGGTGAGCCAGAGTCTGCTCTGGGGCCTTAGATGAGGCCTCTAACTGCCTTGCACCCAGCGTGGTCGGTGGGCAGTGCGCGTGGGCCCCCAGCGTGCACGTTCCTTCTGACTGCTCGGCCCCGACCCTCGGGGCTCCCGTCCCGTGTGGCTGTTGGAGCCCAGCAGGGGTTAAACCACCCACCGCAGAGTCTGAAGTTACCAGAACCGAGCATTCGTCGTTCCGATGGGGAGCCGAAGCCCAGAGGGCGGCGGGGGATTGGGGGAGGTCACGTGCTGAGTGGTGCCACGCGGGAACGAGTGTCAGCTCTCCCGTCCCCTCTCCACGGCTTCGGCCCTGGGCCGGGACCCGAGACAGCCCGGCACGGCCAGTGCTGCACAGCGTGCAGGCCAGAGGGTCAAGGTGAAGGGTCAGGAGGCCTTCTCTGTCCCCAAGACCCCCGTCAGGAGACGGGAGCCCGGGGGGGGGAGCACGGCCTGGGCCCGTCTGCCGTCTCTGGGGGCGCTGGAAATTCCTCCGGGCGTCAGCTCCCGGGACTGATTCGTTCGGGGCCGAGGTCACAGTCTGTGACCGGGGCACACGGGCGTGCGGTCCGCGGGTTAGAGGCTCAATTGCCCCAAGCGGCTGGGAAGGCGAGGAGGGCGGAACCCGCTGGTGAGAGGAGGTCATTGTTCGTGCGCGGAAATCGTGCTGCAAACCGCCAAGTGTCAGCAGGTGAGCGGGCGTCCGCGTGTTTCCGTCCCGGCGATTTATTCGGCAGATCTCTCAATCCGTGGCAAAGTGCTGTTGCCGTGAGGGCTTGATGGTTTGTTTTTCCTGCTTAAGCAAAACATAAATTATCTGGCCCATTAATATCCGGGCGCTTTAATCCATTATTAGAGGAGAAAAGTAAAAATCCTGCACGAAGATGAATGTGTGCTTTTAAGGTGATTAATAATGCGCAGCCCCCGGCACATCCATCACTCTGCCGATGGCCCCGGCCGGGAAGGGAGGAAGGCTACGGGCCGGGAATCCTGCGGGCTGCCGCTGCTCAGTGCCTCGTCCGTCCTCGGCCCCTGCCCCCATCCCCCCTCCTCCAGAGCCCTCCCCAGCTCCCTGGCTCCTTGCCTTCCCCGTAAAAGCCAAGCTTCCGGCACTCGGCGAACTGCGGACCGGGGCACCTACTATGTGCCCGGCCCGGCACCGAGGGCAAGGCCGGAGAGCCGGGGTCCGGTCCGAGTCTCTGCCCTCAGAGGATTTTCTGTGCATTCGAGAGAGGACCGCCCATGGAGAGGAGTCAGGTGCTGTGCCCGCGCGGCAGGCTGCAAGGACCGTCGGAGCTGGGTGGTCAGGGAGTGCTTCCTGGAGGAGGCGGATGAGAAGCGCGTGCTAGGCACAATGAAAGACGTGGATTCTGGAGCCCCGCTCTGTGCTCAGCATCCCGCCGGGGCTCCTTGTCACGATACTGTGGGTCCATCCAGTCGCTCTGCGAGGTGGGTATCGTGATGTCGTCTCACAGGTGAGGACGCCAAGGCTCGGAGGCGGAGGTGCCTGCCGGGCATCACACAGCGGGGGCTCGGAGGCTGGGTCCCGACCCTGTGCTTCCCCTGAGGCCCGAGGGGCAGAGAAGCTGGGGGCGGTGTGGACGTGGGCCTGCGGGCAGAGGGGCCGGCGGGGCAGGCGGGTGGGCGTGCTTGGACAGCGGGGCAGCAGGGTTGGGACGGCCTCAGTGCCGGAGGGAAGGGACGCCCCCGAGCCCTGAACCAGGCCGGCCACCCACCTCCGACCTCAGCAGCAGTACCGTGTCCCCTGCTGCCGGGACCGTGTCCTCCGTTTGGGGGAAGGAAGTGCCCACGGGCTCCTTTCTCCAGTGTCCCCAGTGGGATTGCCTGGGCCTGTGAGCCGGGCTCAGGGCCTCCCGGTCCTTGTCCTCCTGCCTCGGCTGCGGGGGCCATTCCCAATGGCCTTACAGGCGCCTGGCGGTGAGTCGCCCCAGGGGGAAGAGGTCTCAGGGACACCAGCTGTGGCCAGTCCCGAGGGGCTTCTGCACGGAGGGCTGGACCCTATTTATTACAGGACGACCTGCACATCGCGCGGTCTTGTAATTTCCCAGAGAGCTCGCTGTAGAGCTGCTAGGATCTCAGCGGACAGGCACCCGCACATGGGCGTCCCTCACCTCTGCCGGGGCCAGTCCGCGGTAGGGAACCGAGCCACGGCACCCCCCCCCCCCCCCCCCCGGTGGCAGGTCGCGGCTGGTGACAAGACCTTGGCCTCTGGATGGAGAGCTGTGGCTTACAGTTAAAAAAGAAAAGAAAAGAAAAAGAAAAAGAAAAAGAAAAGAAAGCTATTTGGTTTTCATCTAAAACTCAGAGTCCCTTGGGCACCCTGTAGTCCGGCAGGTGCCTATGGGAGAGGCCGGATTGGTCCTGCTTGAGTCACGTGCCCTCCGTTTGGACCAATCCCGGTGAGCAGGTTGTACCGGAAACCCCGGGGTGGACAGTTCCAGCCACAAGCGCTGGGGGGCGGTGGGCAGGTTCCCGGTGACGCCCCCTCCCCCGGCACTTCCTGGGGGACACGGCCCTGCTGGTGGCCTCGTGTATGTATTAGGATCTCACCTGCCTCCCTCTTTTGCTCCGTTCTGCTCCCCCGCCACGTGGTTCTCCACCTGTTGCATCCACACGACTCCTGAAACAGAATGCTACCGGCACCAGTGACAGTCACAACAGAGTTCATTGCAGTGAGAGGCAAGGCCGACCGGTCGGGACCAACACTCTTGATAAGAGTGCGGCCCCGAACAGCCGGGGTACAGAGTTTTTAAAGCCGATCACATCGTTTTATCATTACCTGGGAACAGAACAGAGAAATAGTTCCCAGATGACTTAGAAACAGTTTCCAGATGAATTAGAAACAGTTGTCAGACGAGTTAGAAACAGTTGCCAGATGAGGTGATTATTTTAGACTTTCTGCCGCCAAGTTGCAACCAGTGGATCTCTTTGAACTTGCCTCTGATGCTCTTTTCTTTGAGTTTTTGTTTCCTTCATTGGTGAAGCCTGATTCACAAGAGTATGAAGCATAATTTACAAGAGTAAAAAGCAAGGCTGTTATCTCTTGACCTTCAGTGTCAGAACAAAGCTGTTACTTTTCAAGCTACCTTAGCCCTACACTACAATTTAACCCTTACACACCCATGCTGTCCATGCGCGCTGAGAAGTCCTGCATCACGACAGGTGAGTGGCCAACATGGCCCGGTTGGGGGACCTCGGTGGCTCCAACTGTGTCTGCACATCAGTCTCCACAGAACGTCTACATGTCCGAGTTAATATTTTTTATTTTATTTTTAATATTTATTTATTTTTGAGAGAGAGAGAGACACACAGTGTGAGCGGGGGATGAGCAGAGAGAGATGGAGACACAGAATCCGAAGCAGGCTCCAGGCTCTGAGCTGTCAGCACAGAGCCCAACGTGGACCTCAAACCCACAATCCGTGAGATCATGACCTGATTTGAAGTCTGCTGCTTACCCCACGGAGCCCCCCAGGGGCCCCCCTTCTTGGCATTCATTACTGTCGGCCGTTCTTATTTGTACCTTGTGACCTGGTGCTCTGATGGCCGGTGAGCTCCAGTCTGGGGTCCTGTCCACTCTGCCTGCCCCTGTCCACAGCACCCACCCCTGTCCACACTGCCCGCCCCTGTCCACAGCGCCCAGCCCTGTCCACACTGCCCGCCCCTATCCACACTCCCTGCCCCTGTCCACACTGCCCGCCCCTATCCACACTCCCTGCCCCTGTCCACACTGCCCGCCCCTGTCCACACTCCCTGCCCCTGTCCACACTGCCCACCCCTGTCCACACTCCCTGCCCCTGTCCACCCTGCCCGCCCCTGTCCACACTGCCCACCCCTGTCCAGCGGCAAGTATTTATGGGGCTTCTGAGGCCTCACCTGGGGTTAGGCTTTTCCGGATTCTGTTTGCATCCGCGGTGGCCGGAAGCCCGATGCCAGGCTGTTTGTGACTCACAGGTGGTGTCATCTGGGACCTCAAAGTCACATCGGAAGTGGCTTGTGTTTCCAGGAAGCTTTTCCTCTTCAGGCCGGAGGAGTCTCCCGGCTGTGTCTTTGTGGGGGTCCAGGTTTGGGACCCCTCCCAGCCTCACCGACAGGTTTGACATCAGACCGCCTGCCTCGGGCCGCGGCCGGGTGTCCTCAGCCCCAAACATCCGGCGGCTCCCAGCGAAGAGCCTCTCGGTGTCCAGGGACAGAGCAGACCTCGGGCCCCCTGTTCTCCCCGGGCTCCTTATTTCCCTTTTGGGGCTTCATAGGTCCCTCACGTTTGTGCCAGCTCGATAGTGAGTTCAGGTGCATTTTTACAGCTCTCGTATCCAGCCACTCTGTATCGTGGGGAGAGGGGTCCTCCGAGGGACCGGGGCACACTGCCTCCGGACACGGGCCACCGTGTTATTCTTGGCAAAACCACCACTGGCTTTGTCCTTTCAAGGTCCCTCTTTTCTTTCCCCCCTTGTAGTGCCAAGGCAGGGGTGTGGGAACAGGGCGTATCCCATCCCCGTGGACATACCTGGATGCCCACCGAGCTACCTGGCCCTCTCAGATCGGCAGTTTTGCGCCTCTCTTGGGGGCCGCACCCCCTCCCCTCCCAGGGCCGGAATTACAGAGAAGCTCTCGACCCTCCAGGGCAGGGTGGCGGTGGGAGTGGGCTTGGGGATCCTCCTCAGGGGGTCTGGCCCTGATTGCCTGGGTTCCAGGGGTGGGCAGGGCAGGGGACGGCAGGGACGGGGGCAGCTGAGGGCTTGACCCCAGGGCACAGAACCTGACAAGCGAGTGGGTCTCTGGGCGGAGAGCCCATCCTGGCCTGGGGACTACCCCAACAATGAGGCCTTGCGGGCTTGGGGAGAAGGCAGACAGTCTCTAGGGGTCGAGGGTCTCCACGGGCTGAGAGAAGAGGCCCCCTCCCCCGGCCTCCGGGTCTCTGAGCACAAGGAGCCGCGATTCGACCCTGGGGTGGCCCCGTCTCTCCCCTTCTCTGCCCTTCCTTCGTCCTCTCCTTTCGGTGTTGTAAAAAACCCATTAGGTTTTCATTTGCTTTAAAAATACTGTTCATTTTCCTTTTATTTATAACAGTAATGTGTTCACGGTGGAATCCCTGGAAAATGTCAAGCACGAGAAGCTAGCTGATGCCTGCCCCCAACCCCGTCTACTTTCACTTATGACTATTATTGATACTTCGCTGTTCATATTTACGTGTTTGCCACATATAAATAAGCACACAACTTAATAATGTATATTATGAAATTTGCATTATTTTATAGACTGCCTTCCCCCCCCCCCCAGTTAATGAACTATTATGAAAAATTGTCATTGCTCTGAGCGTTCTTTGCAAAGATTATGTCTAATGGCTCATACGTTCCATCGTATAGATGCAATTTCAGGCATTCGGTCAATTATTATGCATTTGGATAATTTTTTCCAATGTTTTAGTTTTATAAATAAGTCCTTGACGAGCACCGTTGTGCATACATTTTTGTGCGTATCTGTTTTTTTCCCCTACGTCCGTATCGCTGTGAGTGGAGTTGCTGGTTAATTTTTTTTGTGTGTGAGGATTTTGATTATGGTATGGAGGTGTCATACGGTAATGTGATATATATGTGTATATATATGTCATATAAAGTGCCAAAAAATATTGTGTTCTGTAAAATCATGCAGTAAACATGACATGACTTATGGGAGAAAATGTGTTTAAGGCAGATCACTGAAAATTATGTTCTGTTGTAACCACAACACTAACAAAAAACAACCATCTTAATAAAAATGCTGTTTAAAAATTAAATTTCTAGCAAAGACAGCAACAACTGCTTTATTAAAATTTTTTTAACGTTTATTTATGTTTATTTATTTTTGAGAGACTGAGACAGAGTGCAAGCAGGGGGGGACAGAGAGAGAGAGAGGGAGACACAGAATCTGAAGCAGGCTCCAGGCTCCGAGCTGTTGGCACAGAGCCCGATGTGGGGCTCGAACCCACAAACCGCGAGATTATGACCTGAGCCGAAGTCGGACACTTAACTGAGCCACCCAGGCGTCCTTCTTTTTTTTTTTTTTTTAATGTGTATTTATTTCCGAAGGAGAGAGAGACAGAGTGTGAGTGGAGGAGGGGCAGAGAGAGAGAGACAGAGAAAGACAGAATCCGAAGCAGGCTCCAGGCTCTGAGCCGGTCAGCACAGAGCCCAACGCGGGGCTCGAACCCACAAACCGTGAGGTTATGACCTGAGCCGAAGTCGGACACTTAACTGAGCCACCCAGGCGCCCCAGCAGGTCCCCGATTGAAACCAACCGTGTGTGGGGGTTTCCTGGGACTGTGACAAAGTACCAGAGACAGAGTGACTCGGAACCCGGGGGGTTTACGGTCCCACAGTCTGCATCGCAGCGATCCGAGTCGAGGTGCCCGCGGGACCGCGCCCCCTCGCCGACCTCAAGCCCTCTGTGCGTCTCCCTGGCCTCCGGTGCCACCAGCAAAGGTGGGCGTCCTCGGCGGTGGTCCCGGCTTCTCCCCGCATCTCGGTCCTCACTCGGACCTCTTCCCGTAAGGACACCAGTCGCGCCGGATGAGGGGCGCTCCTGACTCCAGCGTGACCCCATCTTAACTAATTCCGCCTGCCAGGTCCCTGTCTCCGAACAAGGTCCCCGTGAGGTACGGGGACAAGCGCTCCCCGGACCCTTTTAGGCAGGACGCACTTCACCCCGTGACGCCAGTAACTCCACGTGAGCAGAACACAGCGGCGGGAACAGCAACGGAAATCTTTACGACGCGTCACGTTTCCACGCGACGGCATCATCCGCTACCTTGTGGCAATCACTTGCGTCACGTCGCAGCGTTCTCGCAAACCTGGCCGACCCGCGTGTATCCCTTAAAGGAGTTGTGTGCGTCCTGCCGTTGCTCACAGGGCCGTTCACGGCCGCATCCCCACGCCAGCTGGGCCCTCCGCTTGCTGTCTCTCCACGCTTTGGCGAGGGTTACGAGGCCACGCTTCCTTCGAGAAGGAACGGCCATGCTTTCCACGGGGTGAGTGTGCCGGGACCGAGGAAGCGCGTGCGTGCGCATGCGCGCGCATGCGCGTCCTCCTCGGCCGGCGGACGGTGCCTCTGGCGGTCACCGAGGCAGCCACGCGGGGCCGAGGGCCGTGACACCAGCCACCCCCTTGGCCTTCACCAGACCCGCCATCGGGCGGCCACCTTCCCGGCTTGCGGCCCCCGCCGGTGCCCCCGGCCACGCGGCGTGGACCGGCCGTCCCGGCCCCGCCTTGGAGCCGCCGCAGCCCCGTATGTTCCCCCATATGCTCGAACCTTTTCTGAAATTCTTCCATCTGTTCCCGGGAAACGCGAAGGAATTTAATGATCTTTTCCGGGGTTATTAAACCGCCAGCTGTTGTCATTAATAGAGGACACTCCTGACTGCGGAGAGCAAACGCGAGTCGTAACTGGGGCCTGTCACACGGGCTCCCGCTAACGACTCGAGCGACCGGCTCGCGACTGGGTGCGCGCGGGCGCGGGCGGCCCGTCTTCAGAGCGTGAACGTCCTCGCTGCTTCTCTGTTCTCCAGGCAGCTTTTGAGGCAAGATGTGTAACTGGCAAAACACAGAATGCAATCTGCCGGCCGCTGCCTCCTTTGGAAGCGAAGGCGCTTGGGCGCCACAGAGGGAAGATTACGTTTCACCGTGTGTTTCAAATTACGGCTCATTTTCCGGTGGGATGTTAGAGGCACAGGGAAAGCAGCTTTCGTGGTTCGGGTTGGAGGCTGTGCGCACCGTCACAGACGGGGGCCGGGCTGGTGTGGACGAGGAGCCACGGGGAGGCCACGCACGACCCGGCCCCCTCCTGCCTCCCGGCAGCCGTCCGGATTGATCTTTGGGGCTCGGATGGCCCGGGAAAGTGCAAGAGAATGATGGGGCATGTCTCAGCGGGCCAGATAGCGCCCCCAGGTGCTGTGGCACCTGCCCGGTGATGTGGAGTTGGGGACGGCGGGGCCGGGCAGACAGAACCACGTTCAGAACCATCCCTGAGAAGCTGGGGGCCAAATGGCCAGTGATTAGAGAAGGGACCAAGAGAGCCACCTGTTGGGACTCGGTTGCCCCTGGAGGGAGGCCTGGGCCCCAGGGACTCCTCCCCACCTGCACCGGCCTTCCAGACCCGGGGAGAGCCCATGGCGTGGCTGTGGCGGCTGGCGATTTGCTCTGGGTCCCGGATCAGGCCAACGGGGGAGACCTGGGGTCTGTGACAGGGTCGGCTCGTTGGGAGAGTGAGGCTGCTCCGGGCCTGTTGCCCTGGGGAGTGGGCGGCCCAAGGCCGAGTGTGCCCAGCAGGCGGGGATCAGGGAGCAGAAGAGGCAGAGGGGGGACGGGACAGCTGTCACCAAGGATCCTCGTTCTTCTCCAGTGGGAGGGTTTCCTCTGAAACTTTGTTCATCCACCCATTCACAAATACGAGCTGTGTACCCAGAGGTACCCCGCATTTTGCTGGGCCAGGGGAGTATTAAGGAGCCGAGACCCTGCCTCGGTGGGGGGACAGACACTCAAACCACATGGTACTGTCGTGTGGTGACTGCTGAGTAGGGCACATGCAGGGTGCGTGGGGCGTGGAGGAGAGGCACGAGTTCCTGTCTTTGCTTGGGTCAGGGAGGGCTTCCTGGAGGAGGCGACATCTCCACCGCTGCGAGGGAACAAGCAGGCTCAAGAGGAAGGTGTGTGGGGAGCAAGGTCCCAGGGACTTTGTGGCAACTGAACCTTCCCGGCGGTTGTGGGCCTGCGGTCACAGCCGCACTGGTGGCTGTGCTTTTCCTGTTGGCTTTCACCGCGCCCTCCCCGCCCGTTAGAACGTGAGAACTGGCAGCGGGGGTGGGGAGTTTGCTCGTGAAGTGAATCCTGTCGCTCCAGAGAGAAAACCGTCTCCCGCCAGGCCGTGCTGGCACAGGACCGGTCATCAGGGGCGGCTTCTCAGCACCGAGGGTCTGTCCTGCGACATCTCACAGCCCAGGCGCTCCCAGACTGGGGGGCCCACGGTGATGGCTGTGTCCCATCCCCTTCGTTTGTAACCGGGCGGGAGCTGGGCCTGTTTCGGGCGGGTTCGGGGAGCAACACCCCTGCCCCCAACGCCCAGCTCGTCCCTTTGCAAAGCTCTGAGCTGCCCCGGGGGGCGGGTCCCACCAGGAAAATCACACAGATTTCACGTGAAGAAGTCACCTGCGGCTGGAAGGCTTGGAGACCGTGATCTTGGCTGAAAAAATCTAACGCCAAATAAAATATAGATTCTCAAACCCAAGCAACGCTGAGGGTCCCTTTATAAGATGCAAGTATTTTCCAAGACCTCTCCCCGACTCCTGTTGATTCAAGTTAATTCCCATCAGAATGTTGCTTGAACACGTACGACGCGGAAGCAGAAGCAAGACCCTCTATTTATGGCTCTCATTTCACTACAAAAGCAAAACAAATGGACAAATTACAGAACGGCAAACTAGGAAATCAATAAAATTCAAATTAACAGCATTAATTTAACGGGCTGCGGTTTTCCCAGACCTCAATCACTGCGCTCCTGTCACAGTCCCTAGGGAGGCTGGCTGTGGCTCCCCAGCCCCCAGAGCCTCCCCCCAGGGCGCGCCTCTCTGTTCCGATCTTCGTGGCCCCCCGGGGTTAGCAAAAATAAGATCTGGTGT
Source organism: Lynx rufus (assembly GCF_022079265.1). NCBI lineage: Eukaryota > Metazoa > Chordata > Mammalia > Carnivora > Felidae > Lynx > Lynx rufus. The sequence goes on along the minus strand of NW_025814843.1, from coordinate 12,006,618 downwards.
GGTCCCCGAAAGCTGGAAAGCTCTGTTTTTTTTAAGTCATCTCTGCACCCAACGTGGGGCTTGACCTCACAACCCCGAGATCAAGAGTCGCGTGCTCCACCAACTGAGCCGGCCGGGCGTGCCTGCAAAAGCCCGCTTCCAACACACACACACACACACACACACCCGTGCACAGGCACACGCGAGCCCTCCTTGCACAACTCTTTCAACTTTGGTGTTTGACGTTTTCACAATACGATGTTAGAACAAGTGAAAATAGGAAGGAGATAAACGTGAGCAGAGAGTGTGAAGCAACCCCTCCCCCGCAGAGCCTACGGCCCGGTGGGGGCAGGGAGGGCATCGGGGGTGCTGGCGGCGGTGCTGATGGAGCGCTGGAGAAGCAGGGCCGCGGGTGGGGGGCAGGCGCAGTTCCAAATTGGTTGAAGTCGGGGCGCCAGGGGAGCTGGCCACGTGGGCGTCTGCCTTCCAGCGAGGGGAGGGCACCCGCGGAGGCCCCGAAGGCAGGCGCGCGGCTGCAGGAACCAACGAGGGGGAGCCCCGAAGGGCCTCGAGCGGAACGTGGAAACCATCGGCCGCGTGTCTGAAGGGCGCCCCTGGCTGCTGTCCCCGAGGCCCTGGCCAAGGGCCACGTGCCAGGTACCTCCGATCAGGACCAGGGTGGCCGGATCCTCGGCACTTTGCAAAGCAGCACCGACCGACCGGATCTGCTTGTAGCTGGACGTGAGGAGGGGGAGGACGAGGCATTAAGGCGACGCCCCAGAACAGAGGTCCTGTTTCCTGACACGGGGAGACTGGGGAGCAGGAGTGACGGTGGGGCGGGGGAGGGGCGCGCCTGCTGTTTGTGGGCTGTGGGGGAGGGACAGTGCGTGGGGGTGTGTCCAGAGCCGCGGGCTGGGCCCCCAGAGGAAGGCACCGGACCGGCCTGGGCTGAAAGTCCCAGCTGTGCTGGTCCCCAGGGACGGACCTGGCCCAGCTCCCATGCTGTTCCGGAGGGGACCGCGTACAGCCTCCACCAGCAAAGTGTGTCCAGAGTCCCTCCCACGCCCCCTCGGGGGCGGCAATGTCCCGTCGGTGACACAGAGGTTTGCTGGTCTCACCAACAGTCTGTCCCCCCCTCCCCCCTCCCGCCCAGTGGCCTGGCCGGGTTCTGACATCAGGGGGACCGGGACCAGGGAGGGCACATCATGAAGTCTTTGACACCATCAAGGGCGACTCACCCTCCTGGTTTGCCTGGCCCTGCCCTGGTTCAAACACCGACAGCCCCACATCGTGGGAAACCCCCCATTCCCAGGCGGACTGGGGGGAGGGTGGTCACCCCGCCCTCTGTCACCTCGCAGGCATCGCTCACGGTCTCGTTCACACACCGTTGCCCCAACGTCCTGTCACCGCGTCGTAAACAATCACCAGGTCAACGTGCTTGTGACCTTTGAAATGCTGGCTTAGCTCCTTCCCGGCTATACTTTCCTCGCTCTCGGGGTTCTGAAGCACCCCCCCCCCCCCACCGAGCATGGGCTGTGCTGCGCATCCGGGCCGAGGCCGGGAAGGCGCGGGGGCCGGGCCGCCCTTGGCTCTGACCACCCTCGTGGCCACGGGGTTCTGGTGCCTTTGAACCTGGAAACAGACAGCACTGTTTGCTGCGGAGATCGGCAAGAGGGAAGCCTGACGAGGCCGGTTGAACTTAGAACTCTCCTCTCCGTGAGGGGGCCAGACATCTCCGCTCAAATCAGACCCAGGGCGTTCCGCGAAAAGCAGACACAGAGACTATTGATTGCCCAAGTTGGGTGAAAACTAAAATCCAATAATATACCTTGTTAATTTAGTGCAGAAGAGAAGACAAGTCAGCGCTGCGAATGGAGGTTACAGGAGACACAGGAAGAAATTACCGTGTAACAAGCGAGACGCTAATTCCATACCTCCGTGCTATAAATACCACAGCGTCCCATCAGCCCAGAACTGAGCAGTCGTCTTTCCCCAGCTCGTTGGACTCAACCCGCCCTGCTTCCTTGTTGACTGGAGACTTTGAGTGGAGAGGAGAAATATGACCAGAAGGAAGGAACAGCTCCTTTTTCTTTCTTAAAGCCGCTAATGAAAGCACGACTTAGCAGTCTGCATGAAAACACGGAAAGCGACCTACAATTATCCATATTTAGGGGATGTGCAACGGAGGCCTCTTGGTCCTGTGGTGCTCCTGGAAATAGCAGTTGATGAAGAATTAAATCTTTAGTTTGTTGGAGCAGAGGAGGTCAGATGGGTGGTTGTGATCAGTCCCCAAACCATCTTTTAAGCGTCTGGCTTTCTGGGTCACGGCACGAGGAGCAGGACCCACGGTGGGGCCGCCCCAGCTTCTCAGAAGCCGGCCCTCCTCTATCAAGGAGCTGGCGTGTTTGAAATGCATCTGTGATTGAAAACACTTAAGTGTGAGGCCCCTGGCACTCTCCCCTTTCAAGGTGACAGTAATTGAAGGGTGGCTCCACGCAATCCTGACATTTATAATGCGGCTGCGGAAAAGGTCAGCTTCCTGTTGGATGCGCACGGGAGCCAGCGGGAGAGGATCTCGGAGAGGTCACATGGCGCGTTTGGTATTTTCAGGGGCGCTTTGATTAATAACGGCCTCAATCTGCAACATATAATTATAACCCCCCACTCTCCACCGTGTAGAGTGGCCAGCTCTGAAGAATAACGCCGCGGTTTCCCCCGAGGCGGGGTGTGAATGGAGGCCCCGGGAACTTGGGAACGGTTTGTGGAAGAAACAAACCGTCTCGCCCCACGGGTGCAGCCTGGTGCTCTGGGCGCCAGCAGGGGCCTTCAGCCGGGGTGCGGGTGAGTCGTGAGCAGGGCGATGGGGTCGTACTTGATCCTGTGTGCTCCCGGTTGCCAGTGCTGCCTGGGGTGGGGTGGGAGCCGTGGGGATGCAGGCAGGGACCCCGGCCAGGGAGGGGCTGTGGGCACAGGCTCGCGCGGGAGGGGGCCCCAGGGGGCACAGAGGGGGCCGGGCCCGCAAGTGTGGATGACACCCTAGCGTGGGGACTCTGAGGATGGCCCAGGGGCTCCCCGCTGCCCCCAGACCTCAGGTCCTCTTGGGGCTTCTGGCCGGCTGCTTAGACGTTCTTGCAGAGAGACGGGGTCGGAGCTGTGCCTGCTCCCGCCGGGCCCCTCCGGGTCACAGATGCGTGGCGCTCGTTCTGGGCACCGGGTCCCCCTCGAGAAGGCGTGCCCAGGGTGCACCTGCAGTGGGCGGGCTCAGCTGTGGAGCCAGCTGTGCTCAGCGCAGGGGAGGAAACGGGATGGGACCCCAGCCGTGGAGGGAGACCGTCTGCCAGGGCTCAGTCCCGTGGCCAGAGGTCGACATCTGGCCAGGACGAGGCTCAGGTGGGGGCTGGGGTCCAGTGGAGGCTGAGCCGCACGGTTTCTGCTTTGCTCCGGAGCCCGTATCACTCAAGCGAATTCCTTCGAGTGTCCGATTCCTGGGAGGGGAGACAGCTGGGCTGGCCCAGCTTGGGGCATCCTGAGGGAGGTGGCCCCCCTCCACGAGTCGATCGTCGGTGGCCAACGGGAGAGTGGGGGTCCCTCCAGGCCGAGGGGACCTGCACCGTGTGGGGGGCAATTCACAGAGGAGAGGCACCAGCGGCAGCCAGGCCGCCCTTTCAGTCGTGCGCATTTTCAGAAGCATCAGGATGTCCTCCCTGGGAGGGGCTGCCCCTGACGTTTCTGACCCCAAACCTGCCTCGTGTCATCGTCATCGGAGGAGTCCTCGCCCCGGAGCTACCAGTCCGGCCTGGAGGTACCGACCTGTCGGGGGACACTCCCTCCTTCCAGAGCGGTGGTCGGTCCAAGGCCAGGGTGGGTCTTAGTGTGTCCACAACCACAGTCCGGGTCAGGGGCCCGGCGGTCTGGGGGAGCTCCAGCCTCGGAGTGGTCGGTCCGCAGCCAGTGGCGGTCGCCGAGGGGTTACTGCCTCAGCAATCACAGGGACTAGCCGAGTCAGTCGGGCCCTTTCCCTCAGAAATTTACATTCCAGACGCAGAGGGATTCATCAGCAGGACAGAGCAGGGGGCTGGCGAGAGGGGGTCAGAGTGGCCGTCTTCCCCTCTGCAGCCGAGGCGTTGATGGGATCGCGTTAGAGGCTCCTGATTCCTGAACGGCCTTCCAGTCCGTAAACAGCTTCTCGGGCTCTCTGGGCCGCAGACAGGCGCGACGCCTGTTCTCCCAGGGGGCGCTGCGTCGTCCACGCCCGCCGCCTTGTTGCCACACGTGTCCCTCGGCGAGTCTCCCGTGGCTGCAGTAGGGGGCTGGGTCTGGAGAACTCAGCACCTGCTTTTCTGCTCCAAGTCTCCAGATGTGACCGAAAAGGCATCACAGTTCACGACAGCCGTGGGAAACTCCAAGCAGGCTCTCGGACCAGATACTATGGTAAGAAGTCTTCAGAAGACAGAAAGCAAGGGAAGCGGAGCCAAAGGAAACACCAAGTGTGGGTGCCACGACTAGGGTGCCTCCACCACAACAGGCTGGCGGGGCGGCCGGCACGGCGACCGTCGGGCGTGCAGGGGCCGCTGCCCCATCCCGGTCTCCAGCTGGGAGCGACGGCGTGGCCGTGTGAACTTGAGCAGCAGGGCCTCTGCAGGTGGGTCCAGGGCCAGCGGGGGTGGGGGGCTCGGTGAGGCCGCTGAGGGGATCTCCCAGACCCTGTGCCCGCGGAGGGAGCTCCGGGTCCCGGCACCTGACAAACGGATGCGGCACAGAACGAAATGCAGGGAATTCTCAGAGAAGTGACAGTGAAGTAACTCCCAGGGCTGAGGAAAGGCTACTCTGTGGGCGACTGGCTCAGTTTCCTCCCCTGCACGAGGAGGACAATGATGGTCTCCAGCGTGGGGTTGCGGGAAGCGTCCAGGCCGGCCACGCGGGAAAGCTTGACGTTGGGGGCCTGCATCGTGGGAATCGCCGTTATTGGGAGGTGCCCGGGGCCGAGGTGTGAGGCAAAAAACGCACAAAGCCCCAGACGATCAGGGAGGCATTTCGTAACACCACGGGCAAAGAGAAATATGCCGAAAACCTTCCAGAAAGAGCAACGGATCAAAAGAGAAACCGAGAAGCAGACGGTCCCCGAAACAGCAAGTCGGACCGACGCTGATGCAGGCGTGCAGGCAGCCGCACATTTCAGGCTCTGAGGAAAAACAGCTTAAAGCACGATTTCCTCCGTGGCCTCGAGCGCCCCGGAGGGAAAGGGAAAGGCACGTTCGGATGGGCAAGGACTTAAGAGCACTGCCTTCTCATTACCCATCTGTGTGTTATGGCTTCACCTCTTCCTTCCAAGAATAAGCCTTAAAAATTATCATGTCGTTTGAAGAGCGGCCGATGCTTTGACAGAATTGAAATCAGTAATCTTTTAACTGACTCACGACTGGTGAATCAGTGACTGCGCGGCGATTGAACAGCTAGCTATCCCTCCCCCGCATTCAGATCAGAAGAAGTCATACTGGGTGAATCTCTCTCCCTTGTGGTTTGGATTATGTGTGTTCAATTCATCTTCTTTTGGTCTTTTTCAGTAATTTTTTAAGAAGAACTGAGTGTAGTCGACACAAACGTTCCAGAAATGTCAGGTGCACAGCATGGTGATGGGACGCGGCCCCACGGCTCCACACGGCCACCTGCCACCACATGACGGGATGACAATACCAGGGACTACGATCCCCACGTGGAACCTCCCATCCCCATGTCCTCTTCAATCCAGAACCGGAAGGCTGGACCTCCCACCTCCCCTCCACCCATTCTGTCTACCCCCCACTTCTCACAATCCATCTGACTAAATTAATACGGAAATGAGAGATCAATCAAAGAAGAGGGGAGATGCAAAACGCTAGTACAGCCTAAAGATAAATCGTGTCTGATTGCTAAAAACAACGGCGATCTGGAATCAGGATCCCAGAGGACACAAATGTGGGAGAGACATGAAGGGGTGGAGAGGGGAGGAAGAAAGCAAAGGAATTCAGAGTTTTGTTTTGTTTGAGGGGAAGACATAGAGACTGATTCCTTCTAGATGTTGATGGTGATGTAGCTTTAAGTACAGATGTGGAGTATTTAGGGGTTTTCTCCAAAACAACGGAGAAGGCAACGGAACAGGATTCAACATTAGAGAAGAAGCGTGCGATAAAAATACTTGGTCCATTCAGCGATAGGTAGGAAGTGGGGTGTGGAGGAAGAAAAAAGCAGAGTAAATAGGAAACACAAAATACAACGACAAGAGCTGGGGCACAGTGACCGTAACTTACACGCACCTACGGAGACAAACCTCAGGTCAGGTCTAAACATTTACCTCTGTGCTATTTACAAGGGACACGTCCAGACCAGGAATCACACGGGGATGTGGAAATCAGAGAGAGAGCGCGAGCCGTGCTGAGCAAGACCCCAACGCCCGCGCAGCTCATGGTGCTCTGCTGACATTAGCTAACACGGGTTTCACGACAGGAAGTATTAAAGGGATAAAGAGGGATGACGGATGTCGGCGGGAGGTCCAATCCACTGACAAGGGATCAGCAATCGGCAACCTTGTGACCCGAGACCGTGGCTTCAAACCACGGGATGCAAAATCTGATGGGTGAAGAAGTATAGGAAAAAGTTGATCTACAATCAGCATGGGACTCTCTCTGAAACCCACAAATCAGGGAGATTATTCACAGTCACTAGCTGGTCACATATATTTCTGCATATATGCATGTGACATTTTAATCAGACAGTACACATTATTTTCAAGCACACACGAAACAAACATTCACACAAACCAACACGTATTAGGTTACAGCAGAAATCTCAACAAATTCCGATAGGTAGGAATTGCACAGATCAGACTTCTGCCCGTCCAGTATGGCATACCACGTCCTGTGACCACCCTTCCCTCTGAAACGGTGCTGGACGTCATGTTTCCCCCTTTTCTTTTTCTTTTTTTTTTTTTTTAACGTTTATTTATTTTATTTTATTTATTTATTTATTTTTTTTAATTTTTCAACGTTTATTTATTTTTGGGACAGAGAGAGACAGAGTATGAACGGGGGAGGGGCAGAGAGAGAGGGAGACACAGAATCGGAAGCAGGCTCCAGGCTCCGAGCCATCAGCCCAGAGCCCGACGCGGGGCTCGAAGTCACGGACCGTGAGATTGTGACCTGGCTGAAGTCGGACGCTTAACCGACTGCGCCACCCAGGCGCCCCTTGTTTATTTATTTTTGAGACAGAGAGAGACAGAGCATGAGCAGGGGAGGAGCAGAGAGAGAGGGAGACCCAGAATCTGAAACAGGCTCCAGGCTCTGAGCTGTCAACACAGAGCCAGACGCGGGGTTCGAACTCACAGACCGTGAGATCATGACCTGAGCCGAAGTCGGACGCTCAACCGACCGAGCCACCCAGGCGCCCCATGTTTTCCCCTTAAATGCACTAATAAATTGGAAAGAAAGGAACAATGAGGTCAAAAACCTAGTGAAGGCAGGCATCCCTCCCAGTCTTTGGATTTTTGCCCCAAGGGCCTTTGCTGAACTTGAAATTTGATTTGGAATAACAGGCTAAGACCTGGGGCCAGGTGCGGAGTCTACCAGGAAACCCTCGTTCTCCTCGTTAGGGAACCAAAAATAACCGTTGATGCTCACTGTAAGGAAAACCACCTGCCTTTAAATTTGGTGTAAGTGCGGGAGGAAGAACACTTCCCTTGGGCGTAAATCAACACAAACGGGCTCGTGTTGATTGGGAAGTCTTGGTGGGCGGGACACGATACTCGGCGTCGGTAACAAGTGCCTTCTGCAGTTCTGATGAGGATGGTCCTCAGAGTGCCTGAACTAGTGAACTCACGCTTGTGCATGTTCGAGTTACCTGGAGAGCTTTTCAACGTTTCAATGCCCAGGCCACCCTGCAGGCCGATAGAACCTGAGTACGTGCTGGTAGAATTCGGGCATCAGTATTCTTCACAAGGCCTCCAGTAAGGTCTCACGCGTGCCAACGTCGAGAACCACTGTCCTCAACAGGGGCGGGAGCCAGAGACTTCCAGGTGTCTGTGTGAGAGCAGGACTCCCACCCCTACCCATCCACTTGTGCATCCCTTCATCCATCCAGCCATCCTTCCTTCCTTCCTTCTTTCTCCCCTCCCGTCTCCCTTCTTTCCACCTCCCTTCCTTGCTTCCTTCCATCTGGTCAACAAATATTTATTGAGCCTACTTGAGCTAGTCTGTTCTAGGCACTGGACATACAGAAGTAAACAAAATGGGCAAAAAACCACTGATCTCAAGCAGTTTGTGTATCTGAACAGTGTAAGGCAGGTGCGAAAGCAAACTCCTGGCGGGGGTGTCCAGTGCGGCAGCATTTGTGAGAGTAAAAAAACCAGAAAGAACCGAAATGCCTGACGGTGAGGGTGGCTGGACCACGGTCTCCCAAACAGCGGTCGGGCGCCTGAGGAAGCAGACAGGAGAGCCCGGGATGACTCCCAGCCCCAGCGCCCCTGGGCAGCGTGGCCTTAGGCAGGTTAGCTGGTGGCTCTCGTCCTGTCTCCTCATGCGTAAAGTGAGGACAATTATTACCTTCCACAAAAGATTTTTATTTATGTGACTTATTTCACGCACGCGCCCACGCGCGCAGAAGGGAGAGCGTCAGAAAGCTTAGCGGGGGTCAGAGCGGAGAGAGTCCCAATGGACGTCAGCTGCTGCTGTTCTGTGGCTGCTATTATGCTGGTTGATGTAACGGTTGCCGGGTTATGGTGGGAAAAGTACCAAGTTGAAAAGCAGGAAACTGCAGCTCTCTTCCTAACGATACCTCCTACTCTGCACGTGATCAGGGCACGGAACGTGTAGGAAAGGTGCCAATTAGAGCCTCATTACATTTCAGCTGTCACGGTCGATAACCCGTTTCCTTCGACCAAGATACTGAGCCACAACGTCCTGTTCCTTGGGGCTCTTTAAAAAAGGAAGGGGTGTGGGTTTCCTAAAGGACACCCACCTTTAATCTGGCCGCTGGCCACAACGGGGATCTAGGCGTCCCTGAGAAGGCCCTGGCGCCTTAGGCCAGAAGACCTCAGCAGGACACAGGGGTGCCACTTTGTGAGGCTGACGCCGTCATCCCTCGCTGCGGAACTCAGAAACCCAATTCAACCCAGTTCCTAGAGGTCGTAAAAAAAGGTCTTCAACGGTAGTCAACGCAAGGGCAGCGTCTCCTAAGAAGGATCTTTGAGTGTGACCTGAATGCCATGGGGGTGGTGTCTCAGGAGCTTGACAATTCCTGGGATCCATGCCTCCCACCTCAGTATCAGGAGCAGAGCCCAGCCTGGATGCTTAGGAATGCGCTAGAAACCGACCTCTGCGTAGAGGAACTGGCCGCCTGCATAGGAGGCACGTCTCTGAGACTGGAGGGTGGGGGGCGTCCAGGCTTGATGAAAGAAAGAGAGAATTGCTGGGGGCGCCTGGGTGGCTCCATCCATTAAGCGTCCAACTTCGGCTCAGGTCATGATCTCACAGTATGTGGGTTCGAGCCCCGCGTCGGGCTCTGGGCTGACAGCCTGCTTCGGAGTCTGTGTCTCCCTCTCTCTGTCCCTCCCTTGCTCACGCTCTGTCTCTTTCTCTCAAAAATAAATGAACATTAAAAAAAAAAAAGGAAAAGAAATAGAGAATTGTCGGTCCCATCGAGAGAGCCCCCATTCTGAGCTAGACCCAGGGCTGAATACTTAACACCCAACACGTTATGCTATTTATTTTTCAAACCCCCCTGCAAAGTAGGTGCTTTTATTGTTCACAGACTAGAAAAAGGACCTCTGTCCACGGAGGGTCAAAGGCGGGCAGGTGACTGAGCCCACACTGGATGTGAGTCTGACACCAGCAGCCGTGCTTTCAAGGTCTCTCTGCTTCCTGTGAGCAGGTCCCAGGGAACCGGGAGGGAAGAGACCGGGTGGGCTCTGACAGCTGCCATCACCTGCCCGCGGGCAGTTTGGGAAGAGCAGGACTCAGCGCTGTGACCTCTCAGAACTCTCTGGAAGCTTCGCACACACCTGGCCCCGAACATGTGAGCAGAGGTCTGACACTGGGACTTGATCTGAGCAGAAGTCTGACACTGGGATTTGTTACAGTGAGGGCCCTGATGGCAGCTGTCTTCTCTGGGCCACCAGGCAGGCTCTCTCCTCTGTGACTTGTCATCCCGCCTGGCTCTGGCACTGGCCTCCCCACCACTGCCAACGTCCCCACTTGCTTCAGCTGCAAAATCTGAAACTAGACCCAATGTGTCAATAAAAGCCTCATTTAAGTCACACACTGTGGGAGGATTAATACCACGTTTATCGACCGAATCAATTATCGAGTGAGTTCCGGGGTCCTCACACAACGATTTCGCCATTGTCCTTATTAATGGGTTTCCTCCCCAGGAATTGCGACTCTGCCGCTCACACTGGTCATACCCCGTAGCAGCTCCGGGAATTTCAGTGAAGGGCTCATTATTTTTGCATATTTCATGCTTCATTTTCTCCTGAACACAGTTCCACGTTGGCTAATTGCGCCTGTGTTGCCGGGGTCACGGCTGCCCTGCGTGAACCCTGCATGGGAGGGACGGATCCTGTCTCCCCTGGGCTAAGGGTGGACGTGCTGGGGGCAGGAGGCTTGTACACATCAAGTGAGCAGGGAGAGCGGGTGCTTCTCCTCTGGGAGACAGGTGGGCAGGGGGAGGAGTGGGGGAGGGTGGGGAGGGGTGGGCAGGGGGAGGAGTGGGGGAGGGTGGGGAGGGGTGGGCAGGGGGAGGAGTGGGGGAGGGTGGGCAGGGGGAGGAGTGGGGGAGGGGTGGGCAGGGGGAGGAGTGGGGGAGGGGTGGGCAGGGGGAGGAATAGGGGAGGGTGGGGAGAGGTGGGCAGGAGGGAGGAGTGGGGGAGGGTGGGCAGGGGGAGGAGTGCGTGCACCCTCCCGCCCCTCCCCAGGTGGCGCAGAGGTGAATCTCAGGGACACGCTCGCTGGCTCTACCCCATTCCCTGCCAGGTCCTCGCGCCCACCGCTCTGGCCCCTTTCCCTCCCCATGTCCACTCCTTCACCTCCCTCAGGGACCACAGCCCTGTCCCCTTGCCCAGCGCCCTCGCCCCTTCCCCTGCCTATACCCCCTTCCCCACGGACTGCAGCCTCCGCCCCACCCCCTCCGTCCTTCCCCCACGGTGGACCCCAGCCCAGTCCCCTGCGCCCCCGCCGGGGCCCCCACACACCCTGCACCACGCGTCCTGTCCGCAGCAAGACGAACTTGCAGCTCCTCCCTCGCCGCTCCAGAGGCCGCCGTCCCCCCCACCCCTACCACGGCGCCCCCCGGCCGCCCTCGGATCCTGAACAAGCATCTAACCTTCGACTGCCCCACACGGCTCTGCGGCAGCATGCGCTCCGTCGGGCTGGGCATGTGACCCAAGCCGGCCAATCTGAGTGTTTCTCACCAGGACCTTAGTGATTGGGCGGACGGGGACACGTGACCCGAGCCGGCCAATCCGAGCGAGAGGCCTGTCAGGTTATCGCAGGGGCCGTGGAAAATGCGGTCGTGTCGTCTCTCCGTGGGTCCCTCCCGTGTGGGGGGGAGAGGAGCCTGGCGCCGGCGCAGAGCAGCAGCGGGAGTCCCCCGGGCCGGCCAGGCCTCCGGCCGGTCACCCCGGACCTGGACGTGCCGGTAGGGGCGGCAGGAGGTCCGTGCGCACGTGCGGGGCTGTGTGCGGTGCCGGGGCCGGTGACCTCTGTGGTCGCGGGCTGGGACAGCCGGTGACGTTGGCGCCGCGGCTGCAGCAGCAGCGGAAGCGGCAGCAGCAGCAGGAGTTTGGCCGACTCCGGTGAAGCCAGTGGGAAGAGCCAGCACCGAGCCCGGAGGTGGGCCGGGGGACGTTGGGGGCGGGGGTGCTGGGGCAGAGCCACGCGGGGAGGGACCGCGTCCCGCTCCCCCCCACTTTGTGCCGTTTATACCTGTGGGTCTGTCCTAATCGTGGATGTCAGGGTGTCCCCGGTAGGACGTGCATGTTGTGGGGTGGCTCCACCCGGAAGCCTTGTAGGACTTGGGGTTTTTCTCAGAGTGAACTAGGGCTTCGGCTGAAGGAGGGGCAGCAAGATGAACAGGGGTAGGAAGGGGCTTCCAGGCAGACAAGAGCTTGTGCAAAGGCCCTGTGGCGGGAGAGGAGGGTTTGGAAGGATGGCGCTGGGTGTGACGGGAAACACGGGTGGGTACGGCAGGGCACCATCCAGGTGAGGACGACACCGAGCACAGCCTGTCTCCCGGAAGTGCCCGACCAGGGTGACTTTCCTTCCCGGGGGACCCGGGCCTCCCAGGCTGCAGATGTGTGGGTCCCGGTGAGCAGTTTGGTCAGTGGGTTGTCCAGACACCTTGACGAGTGCCAGTTTCCTGCAGTCAGAACTGTGGGGGGGGGGGCACTGTGGTGTGACCCCAGGAGCCCAGTGTCGCGAGGCAGCTGGAACACATCAGTGTGGGCCGTTGGCTCTTCCTAGAGCTGAACGAAAGTGTCCTAGTGAGTACGCTCGGCTCTCTCCCTTCGGGGCACCGCTGGGTTCCGTGACATCCGCGCCCCGAATTCGTATAATCTGGCTCTCTGGGCAGGAAGTAACGAGGGGAAAAGTGGTTTGGACAAATAATTGTGAATGAGTTGACGGGAACACGCGTGAGTGCTAACGTGTGGTGGGCGGCGCGTGGAGGGCGAGGAGGGAGTCGGGGGCCCTTCCGTGGTCGCCCGTCTGCGGGGACGTAGCCTCGGCCTCTGTGACGCTCAGCCTCGTGAACCTGCCCCCTGCTGTCACTTCACACTCCGCTTTCCCGCCGCCCTGGGGGTGCTCCTGCGGGCTCTCCCGGGTCCGGGGCCCAGACGCCGCCGTGGGTTTGGGAGACACGTGGTGGGGTCACGGCTCGGGACGTGGTCGCCGTGGAGGGTCAGCCTGTCCGGGACACGGGCACGGTTCAGACAGAACGCTGTTGCGGGAGGGCGTGGCCTTCAGGCGGGGAAGGGGCTAGCACCCTTGGGTGGGGGTCAAGGAGGGGAGCAGCCCGGTTTGGGGAAGGAGCCGCCAACGGCCGCCCCGGGCTCGACAGGAGCCGGGTCCCGGCGGCGTGATCTCCCAGGCCCGGCCTGCTGGGACCGCGCCCACTTCGTGAGCCTCAGACCGCCCTCCCGTTGCCGCCGTCCGGGGCCGGGATGTGAAGCTGGTACGGGACCTGCCCTGCCTCCCCGGCCTCGCCACTGTGCCCTGGATCACGTCACCGTCAGCTCTGCCCCGAAAGTCAGGGTCGGGCCCCATCTCCCTCGTACTTGCCTGGCCGAGCCAGTCTGTTTGCAGGCGTGCAGGTGTGAGCGGGAACGTGCGCATGGGTCATGAGGCGGGAACGTGGGCGCGGGCCTGAATGCACCTGATCGGTTGCCTGCTTCTCCCGGAGACCTCGGGGACCCTTCCGTCTCTGTGGCCACTGTCCCGAGCGGTCATCCGCCCGTGATGCTGAGTGTCCCCCAGCGTCTGTTCCCCCCTTCCAAGCGCTAGCTGGGCTGTGGCCCCCAGGCTAGAAGCTATGTTTCCCAGCCTTGCCATGACCGGCATCCGGGTGCCCCTGTGGCCAGATGTGGGCAGTAGGGTGTGAGTGCGAGTGCTGTGTGCCCTTCCAGGCCCTGACCCGTAAGGCCAGCCCCGTATACCGAGCTGGCAGGCCCGCATCGGGGACGGCGGCCCTGGCCGCCCGGCCTTGTCCCTGACAGCCTTGGAGGGTCAGCCTCCAAGCTAGACCCCACTGCCTTCGGAGAGGAGCGCGCTGTTTCGGTCAAGCCACAGCCGATACCCCAAGCTCGCGAGGCCCGCGTGTCGCAAAGCCTGCAGCCTCCCTTCGGAGCCGTCCTCACGTCCGATCTTGACGGTGGCCCCTGTGAGTCGGGGGCTCGTGGTAGCTACCGTGCTTTGCACATAGGGAAACTGAGGCCCAGAGACAGCTGGGTTCTGTCCCAGGTCACAGATGCAGGGAGGAGACAAGAACCCAGGCCCCTGGGCCCCAGGGCACAGCTTTCTCGTGTGCAGGCTGTTGCCAGGAACGCTCTGAGTCGAGGCCGTGAGGTTGTTATTAAAATATTTACTTGCATGAAAAATTTCTATTACCTGAAACTCATGTATTATAGATGGAATCAGTAGCTTAGGAGGAAATAAACAAGAAGAATCACTTTAATAACAAAAGCTATGCAGATAAATTCCTCATTTCAGCAAGCTCTTGGCGGTCCCGAATAAATATATCATTTTTATCAGGCAAGTGCTCTAGAAACAGCGTCTTCAGGAAATATGTCAAAATAATCTCTCTGGCTGTGCCGCTTTCTGGAGGAAAGAAATATGACAGTGGCTTCGGCACAGGCTGTTGGGACGGAGGGTGACGAGGCGCTGAACAGACTGGTCTCCCGGCTGCGTTCCAGCCCACCACGCACAGCTCAGGGGGCGGGGGCCACGCTCTCACTTCCTGGCTGACAGTAGCCACGCTGCTCGCCCTCTCTGAGCCTCCACTGACCAACTCACAGTGCCATCTGGGTATGGAAACTTCTTACCAGATGCGGAGTGCTGCTCACAAATCACGTGGGCCCCATTGAACGCCGCCACTCCTGCTGTTGTCTAAGTCGTGGACGGGGTGTAAGGGGAGGAGCAGAGTTGGGGCCCGATGCCTGCTGGCTGAGGAGTGCGTGTGCCGGTGCACACCTGTGTGCCTGCCCGTCTCCTGGAGGTGCACCATCAGCCGGGCCTCAGCGGTCCAACCCCAGGACCCTCCCAGCCCCTCGCCTCCCCTCGAGGAGAGCCAGTCCGCGCTGAGCCCCGGAGCATTGGAGCCCTGTTCCTTGAGTCCCTGCACCACCTCCTGTCCCTGCTCCCACTGTCCCTGCCTCAGAGCAGGACACCATTGCTCCTGACTGCTGCCTCAGCGTCCCCACATTTGCTCCCAGTCTGAGCTTCCCCCAGGATGAAAACTGTCCCTCGTTTGTGCGAAAACCTCCCACTGCTGGGCCATGAAGCCCGAATTCCTCACCTGACACCGAGCCCTTGTACCTGTCCAGCCCAGCGGCCCCGACACGCCCCGCCTTCCGTGCTCCCACACTTCTCGCTCTCCGGTCTGTCTGCAGCGGCCTCTCCTTTCTCTGGGGCGTCGGCTCTCCCTGCAGGGTCCAGCTGGAGTGTCTCCTGGACGTCAGGGACGGAGCGACCGCTCTCCCTGCTGCAGTAGTCTCACGGAGTCCCATCTGTACGTCTCTGGCTCCCAGCACGCCTTGCAGGGCATGGTCACCCTCCTGCTGGTCCCGCGGTCTGAGGCTGGAAGGGAAGGGGCAGTGGGGCCCGCGGCCCTGCTGCCTGCAGCGGGCCAGCACCTCGCTTGGGGACAGCTGGAAGTCAGCGTGCAGTCAGGGACCGGGGGAAGGGCGTGGAGGTGCCCCTCCTATACCCTGACCCACCGGATTTAATTAGAGCCCATCCGTAGCGACCCCCCTTCCCATGGAGCTGTTAGGGTCTCTGTGAGGAAAGGAAGGAAAAGAAGCTCTTGTCTGGTGCTCTTTTGTTCCGGAAGGTTCCTGGCATCTTGGAGGTACGACATCTGATGATTAGTTGAGACCCCGTGCTTTACGTAACGCCCTTTGTGTAACACGTGCGTGTGTGTGATTCGCGTGCAGGCATGTGAGTGCGCGTGCAGGGGTGCAGGTGTGTGTGAGTGTGCATGCAGGGGTACAGGCGCAAGTGCAGGTGTGCGTGTAGGGGTGCAGGCACGAGTGCAGATGGGGCGTGAGTGTGCGTGCAGGGGTGCAGGCACGAGTGTGAGTGTGCGTGCGGGGATGCAGGGGTGAGTGCAGGCATGCGTGGTGCTTCCGTGCACGTGTGATCGGGTGTGCCGGGACTTGCCGGTGTCGGAGTGGATAGGTAGTCATTTTGGCCAGGGGCCCGTCACGGACGGAGCTGATCTCCCTTAATGCCAGTGTCCCTGGAAAACCAGCCTGCCAGTCACTGCTGGCCGCTCGCGTTCCCTGCGGAGGGGCGCTTGGCAGTGACTGTGTGGGACGCGCCCGGCAAAACTGCCCCAGTGTGCTGGAAGCCGAGCTGTCCCGGCCTGAGTGGCAGGGCCCGGGCTGTGGACGGATTGGTGACTGCAGGGCGGCCTGCCGACAGGGAAGCTTCTCGTACTCCCGCTTTTAGGTAATTCAGCCTTAAAACTGCCGGGGGTATTGTCTGTGGGGGAATGGCCCTCGGCAGGCCCCCTGGGAAAAGAGCCATTAGGGAAGAAAATAAGGTTCCGCAAGAAATTGTGCGGCCTTACGTTTCGCCCTTGCCATCCCCTATGGAGACTCCTCTACTTGCAGGAAAGATAGCCTCATGCCTTTGCCAGCAAGAGGGCCTGTAAAGGAGAGACATGGGTTTGAAAGCCTCACTCCGGCAACTAAGAGTGTATCTCTGGGCACAGGTGACTTCAACCCCTAGGCCCACCTGGCCCCCCGGAGGCATTCCAGATGATGACTGAACCTAGTCGCTTAAGCTACAGAATGGTTCATTGGTTCCTAGGTGCGTTGTCTCTCTGAGAATGTATGAGGTGTGGGTTTCTAAGGCGTTTTCGGCCCCTTCCTGGCACCTCGGACCGAGGCAGACACATTGTTCTTCTGGCCTCATGTGGTTAGGAGGTCACGTCCCTGTCACTGTTCCACTTGAGGTGTTGAGAAACGGAGGGCCTTTCACAAGAACAGCAAAGCAAATGCTTCGTAGATTATAGATAAACGCAGATGTGAATGGAATAATGTAAGAAATTAATCAATAATCAAAGGGTATGCGGGAGAACTAGGGGAAAATCGCCATGTTTCTTCTTAAAGCTTGATTACACATAGGAACGTTTTCAAAGTTAGGTAACGTTAGAAAAACACAGATGACGTATGTTACAAGGAAATCGCTAGCAAACGTAATGCCACGTTTACTGCAGTAAATCGGCCAGTTCAACCCACTTCTGTTGTCTGTGTCCATTTTTATTTTAGCGTTAGTTTTTTATTTTAGTTTTTAGTTTCACCGACACCGTTCTTCCTTCGGGAACCCCTGGTGGCTGGAGCTGGTCTTCGGCCCCAGTGCCACGACCACGCTTCGGTGACACGGCAGGATTTAACCTCGTAAGCTCCCTGTTTGAACAGCCCTCGTCTATATCTTAAATTAACGAGGGGACTCCCACGGGAACGACTCGAAGGAGATAATGATGCGTCCTCGTGGGGCTGCGGGAGCGTCGCCAGCCAAGGAGCATCTCATTTCTCGGAAAATTAAGCCAGCACGCCATTGTCACATCGTTTCTAAACGAAGGAAGGACCGGACCTCAGCGTCGTGGCCTCGTTTTGGCGAGAAAGAGACAACCTGACAAGCTGTCTTGTCACACGCTTGTTGGAGCAGAACATTTTGAGGAACGTCTCTGGATCCGTTCGGGAAGAGGAGCTGGCGGGTAGGAGAAATGTCCGAGGCGACCAAATGTGACGGGGCCGTTTGCCGAGTAATCACCCCACGCCCGAGCCCGGGAAGAAGGAAATGCGTTTCTGTTTTCTGCTCTTGAGCTGCGGGACCTTGCTCGGGGTGGGGAGCCAGAGCCCGTCTGCTGAAAAGTCGTGAAGCTCTGCTCGGCCGTAGACGCTGGTGAGCACGGCCAGGTGAAGTCGACCAGTCCTGCCTGATGCACCTTTACCCTCGTGACAGGCCCTCTCGGGACGGCTTTCTTGCCCGTACGCCCTCTGTCTCCCCAGGAACTGCCCTCCTGACTCGGTGGCACCCCGCAGCCTCTGCTGCCCCCGGCGAGAGCCGCTTGGCCCTCCGGGGCGGAGTCGGCCTGTGCTGGGCCAGTCAAGTCTGTCCACTGGAAGCGGGGCCTCGGGAACCCAGCAGGAGCTGGGGGCCTTGGCCCACTTGGTGAACAACTGCCAGCAACCGGCCCCTCCTCCCCGGGAAAGAAGGGGGAGGAGGGAAAATCTGGAGCCACGCTTTGAAGCCTGACGGTTCTGGGTTCGAATCCTGGCTCTGAATCTTGAGACTGATCCCGATCTTGTGACCTTGAGCGTGTGACTTAACCTCTCTGATTCCCATTTCCTCACTTGGAAAATGGAGGTTTGATAACAAGGAAAATTGTGATTTAAAACAACTGTCATGAAATCTGTCTTGGTGGCTCTGAAACTTGTCTCTAGAGTAAGTGGACTTTGGACCAAACATCAGTGAAGCGTCCTCCCTCCCAGGGAAGTGGACTTAGCCTCCGGTCAAGTCCCTCCGGCAGCAGACGAGCTTAGGGTCGAGGCCCCTTGTGTCTCGAGAAGCTCCACCGACGGCCGTTGTGTTGCCTGTTTTGTCCCATCCCCCAGCACCCCATCCCCTCCTCGACGTTTCCAGATCCTCAAGGCTACAGGCACATCTCCCGGGTTCTCCCCTCCCCACATGTCCGCCTTCTGGCTCCAGTCTTCACTGAGTGGTTTCCAGGCACATCACGCTGCCGCGTGCAGGGACTGTCTTCTGTTGAGTGATTTACTCCCTCGTTTGTCCGGAGCACGTCCTCAATCAGCTCCCTAAGAAGGCACACGGGAGGGGAGTCTTTGGCGTCCGTTAATACTTGAAGGTGCCCTGACGTTCTCCTAGCATTTGATAGTGTGGACGGTGTGGACGGGCTGGACGGTGTGGATAGTCCAGAGGAGTGTAGAGTTTTAGGACAAACGCGATTTTCCCTTCTGTGCCTTGATGGATGTCATTTTCCCATTGTCTTCTGGCCTTCGGCGGGGCTGCAAAACGTTCCTGCTGCCGGGTTGATTTGTTGTATTGCGAGTGAATTGTTGTCTGTTTTGCACTCTTTTTTCTGGAAGCTTTCTCTCCAGAGCAAAGGTCAGCACTTTTTTTTCTGTCAAGGGCCAGATGAGAAATATTTTAGACTTCGTGGGCTGTATGGTTTCTGTTGCGACCACTTAATTCTGCTGTGGTAGCACGAAAGCAGCCGTGGACAAGGCACAAACGGGCGTGGCTGTGTTCCAGTAAAACTTTATTGACAAAGTGCATGCTTGGGCAGCACGTGTAATAGAATCAGAAGGACGCAAAGAAGATTAGCATGGCCCCGTGCGAGGATGACGTGCAGATTGGTGAAGCGTTCCCTATCACAAAAGCCTGACAACTTCATTCACAAAAACATGGTTTGCCAACTTCTGCCTTATGTCAAAGGGCGTTCTCTTTACCCTTGATTTTCTTTTTAAGTTTCTTATTTATTTTGAGAGAGACAGAGACAGCACGGGTGGGGGAGAGGCAGAGAGAGGAGAGAGGATCCCAAGCAGGCTCCGCGTCGTCCGCACAGAGCCCGGCACAGGGATTGAACTCGCAAGCCGTGAGATCGTGACCTGAGCCGAAACCAAGAGCCAGATGCTTCACCCGCTGAGCCCGCCAGGCGCCCCCTGTCCTCGGTGCTTTGAGACTTCCCAGCGAACCGTTTATGGAGCGTTCCTGTTTTCATCGATTACGCTTGAAAACCTGGTGAACTTTCAGTAGAGTCGTGTCGTCCAAATCTGATAAATTCCCTAGCTTTCTTGAAAAGGTATCTTCTCCCTCTGCCTTCTCGGAGCCCTGCTGGTTACCCTGCGTCTGCAGGGCCTCCCAGACTTCTTTGGTTTGCCTCTTATTTTCTCAGCTCACCTTTCTGTCACTTTCTCTTTTAATTTTTATTTAACTTTAAGTGATCTCGACACCCAGCGTGGGGCTTGAGCCCACGGCCCCGAGATCGAGAGTCACACGCTCCACTGACTGAGCCTGCCAGGCGCCCCGCTGTCTCTTTTCTTTTTGTAATGTTTTCCAGGCTATTGGATTTGACTTTTTAACAGCCTTTTTACATGTTTTAAAAATACTTTTGGCCATATATTTTTAACCTCTAAGGGTTCCTTCACGTTCTCTGAGTGTTTAAATATTGTAGAATCGTTTTATTTTATACAAGATGCTATGTCTCCTGGATTCTCCCTGAAGATACTAATTAGGGTTGTTGTTGGTGGTTTCTCATCTCCTGTTTTCAGAATTATTTCTAATCCCTTAGGAGTCAGCTTTTCTCTTTAATGATCTGATTCCTTCTCTTTTACGTTGCAGGGTTTTGCCCCCTTATCTGGTGTTCTGGTTGACAATTATATCGAGGTGATTTGTATTTGTATTCAGAGTAAGCCGTGCACAGTTGTACTTGTGCTCTGCGAATATGAGGAGTGCTTGTTAATGGCGGAATTTGCACTAGACTGGTCACAAGGAGTTGCTTTTAGAGCTGCGGGACCCCTGAGCCCCAGACGTGGAGGTCTGTTTTTCTGGAATGGGGCGGATTTATAATCTACCTACAGATGTTTGGGCATACCACCTTGGGCTTAATTCCACTTCCCTTGAGCGACGGTTGGGCTTAGTGACTTTGTTCTAACGAACAGAATACGGTGAGCGTGACCGTGCATGACTTCCTATATTAGGTCCTACGAGGCATCGCAGTTTCCTCGTTGTTCTTGCGTTGTGACGACACCCGGGCACCCTCCGGAGAGTCCGGGCGGTGAGGGAGCCGTCCAGGATGCCGACCCTCCGGCCCCAGGCGAGGCTTCAGATGATGCAGCTCTGGGGCCCGTCTTGGCTGTGCCCTCATGAGAGACCCGAGCCGGGACCCCCCAGCAAGCTGCGGTTGAATCCCTAGCCTGCGCGGGCTGAAAGAACGAGTTTTTGTTGTCGTGAGTGGCTCTGTTTCGGGGTAGCGTGTATAACGTGTATGCAGCCATAGGTAACAGCGCAGGGGCTGTGAACTTTCCTTGGGGTTGACTCGCCGAAGTTTCACCTAGATCTGTGTACCTGGCTGCGAGGTTTTCGTCCAGCGGTAGGGCCACGTATTCTGGGCATAATCACGGCCACCCTGCTCTCAGCGCTGTGTCCCATTTCCATTTCTGGGTGAAGTTTCTGAGGCCCAGCCTAGGGCCGTGAGGGGAGCTCTGATTCCTGGGCTGCACCTGTCTCCACGTACAACCTCAGGTGTGGTGTCCACCATGCTGCCTCCTGTTACCCCGCGTCCACCCGCCTCCCCCCACCCCGTTATCCTGTGTCCACCTGCCCCCCCTTACTCCACATCCATCCGCCCCCCCGAGTTATCCCACGTCCACCTACCTCCCTCCCCCCTTACCCCAGGTCTACCCGCCCCTCTTACCCCCAGTTATCCCGCATCCACCCCCCCCTTACCCCACGTCCACCTGCCCCCCCCTTTACCCACGTCCACCCCCCTCACCCCACGTCCACCCGCCCCCCCTTACCCGCGTCCACCCCCCCTCACCCCACGTCCACCCGCCCCCCCTTACCCGCGCCAACCCCCTTAACCCGCGTGCACCCCCCCTCACCCCACGTCCACCCGCCCCCCTTACCCGCGTCCACCCCCCGTCACCCCACATTGACCCGCGCAGATGGGAGGCCCAGGTGGCTCTTGCTAAGCCTCCTGCCTCCTCCCACGAGTCAGGTATGTCAGCGTTTCCAGGTGACAAACCGTTGCGGAAGGCTGGGAGTCTTAATGAAGCAGTAACTTTAAGAACGTGAGTGGACACAAAGGCACAACCAGTGCCTCCTTGATTTGCTTGTGTGTCTTACCTTCAGCAAGCGCGTGTCCCGCGTCTCGTGGACTCGCAGGGACTCCGGCACCCTGGGGGCCCGGAGGCCCCAGTCTCGGCCGGGGGTGCGGCCGGGCAAGGACCTCAGCTTTGATGGGTCCTCTTGCGAGGCCTAGACCATCCTCCCGCGTCCTAGCCCCCAGACCCGTGAGATGCAGAAACGGGTCTTCTGGACCAGAGCTCTAGAATGCCAAGGGCACAAAAGGAGCCGACTCGGGGGAGGAGGGTGGCGGGGTGGGCGCGCGGGGGGGAGCCGGGCGTATCTGTGGTCGCTCCTTGGTGGGAAAACGGTCCTCACCTCCGTGCCCAGACTTAGCGTCAGCTGTGCGCAGGGAAGCTCAGCTGTGAAGGTCGTGTCCTTGGGGGGCTGACGCGGGCATCGAATGGCGATCAGAGGGAAGACAGAGCACTTGTGCCTTTGAGGAGCGTGTAGAGGGAAGTGGAGGAAGAGTCGCGGCAGAGTGACTGGGGACGCCTGTCGAG
Organism: Lynx rufus; assembly: GCF_022079265.1. Taxonomy (NCBI): domain Eukaryota; kingdom Metazoa; phylum Chordata; class Mammalia; order Carnivora; family Felidae; genus Lynx; species Lynx rufus. Next base: position 11,984,519 of record NW_025814843.1, on the reverse strand, counting down.
GGGAAGCAGCCCGAGCACGGGTCAAGAATCCCTTCTCAAGGGTGGGACCTCGCGGTGGGGGGTGGGGGGGAGTCTCACCAGTGGTGCCTCTAAATTGTTGCGGGGTTTCAAGGACGTCACTTGTGTCATAAAAACATACAGGACACTTGCACCTCAGGGGAGGAGGAAGCGTGTCGTTCCGTGGCCTCGTCTTTTTTTTTTTTTTATTTTTTTATTTTTTTATTTTATTTATTTATTTTTTTTTTCGTGGCCTCGTCTTTTTACTCTCTGGTGCCCGTCCGCGTGGTCAGCAGACATTTCTGCCGGGCGGCTGTGCACCGGCCCCGGGGGGCTGGCCCCCCGGGCCGCACAGGCCGCAGGAGGGCCCAGCGGGTGCCCTGCCCTCGTTGGCAAGAGTGGGTGCAGAGCCGTCATCGTGCCTGACGCTGCTGCTGTCCAGCCTGTTCGTCCTGCCGTCCCGCTTCCCGGGTCGCCGGCGCCTCAAGGACAAAGGCTTTTGTCTGTTTCAGTCAGCTCTGCGTCCGGCGCCTGGCGCACGGTAGAAACCCAACAGGCACTCGCTGCTTCGGTGAACGCTTCCAGACGTGTCTGCGGGAGGCGGTCGCGGGGTCACGCGCTGTCCTAAGCGCAGGCCTGGGGCGCAGTCAGTCGCGCTTCGCACGCGCCGTGGGAAGGGCCTGAGGCATCGTCCCTTCCCCCCCCCGCAGCAGGGACGACACGCGTCCCGCATGGGGGACGCCGGCGGTGACCAGGGCCAGGCCCTCACCTGCTCCGTCCACGCCCGGTACCCCGCGAGCGGAGGTGAGCGATCGTGGCGGCCGCTGCCCGGTTGTCGGCCTTTCCCCTTCCGGCACTTTTTCCAGGTGTTTCCTTTGGGAAGTATGCACGTGTGGAAGTGCCGGGTCAGAGCACGTGCAGTTCAGTCTTGACGCGCATCCACAGGTGCCCCTTCCCACCCTCCAAACACTGGCGTCCTCGTCCCTGTGAGTCCGCACTGTCACGTCACCCTGCGTCCCTCCGCTCTCGGGGTGGGGGGGGGGCTGAGCATGTCTTCGTGTGCACACCCCCGGGAGCCCCGTGGCGCTGGCCCTGCTGGGGGACTTCATCAGGGAGGCAGGCGAGTGCCCAAAGTAATTAAAAAGGAATCAGGTGCTCTTGTGTCTCTCAAAGATGATTAACGGGGCTCTCATTCACAATTTAAGAAGTCTTTTCTCAGAGTCTCCTCTCCTCCCTCGTCCTCCCACCCCTGCAGGCGGGCCGGCTCCGGGGCGCTGTGCTGGGGGTTGGGCACGGGCTCAAGTTAACAAGCTGCGTCCTTGGCACATTCTTGGCTTTCCTGGGAGTCGCCGCTGGGAGCCTTTGGCCCTTTTTCCTGCCGTGACGTTAGTCTCCGATTTGCACAAAGTGCGTCCCTGTCTGCTGGGAACAGGTGGAGTAGGCCCCTCGCGCCAGATGGGTGACAGACCCCCGTCCTGGGCGTGTGTCCGCCACTGGGGGGAGCGGGAGTTCCCAGGGGCTCTCAAACCCTGGTTCCGACGCCTGCCTGCCCCTGCCCGCTCCCCCAGCCTCCAGGGGCCCCTGAGGGGCGTCTGTGGAGAGTGGGGCAGTCACCGTGGAGGCACAGGCTGTGTGGAACCGTGCCGGTGGGCTGTGGCGTCTTTTTCTCTTTTTAATGACACAGACGACGCCAGAGCGGGAAGCATCAGAAGGCAGCACGAGTACGAGTGTTGTTTCCCTGCGGCGGGTGTCCGTGCGCACGCCTGGTCTTGCCTAAGTGTGCCCCTGACGCCGGGTCCTGTGAACACCGCTCGCGCCCAGCGAGTTCGGGCCCTGGCAGCGGGCCCGGGGCGCAGGGTTCTGCCTGTCCCCACCACGGTGGTCGAGGTGACCCGTGCTCGGATTCTCTCTCTGCTCTCGCGGCCGCGCCTGCTGCCTGTTTCAGCCGTCCCCTCCGAGTCCCCCTCAGCATCCCCGGGGGGCTCAGTCAGTAGAGCACATGACTCCTGGCCTCAGGGTTTTAAGTTTGAGCCCCACGCTGGGAATAGAGATTATTTAAAAGTAAAATATAAAAAAAAATTAAAGTTCCAGGGGTGCCCACAGGGCTCACGGTCAGTTGGGCATCCGACTTCGGCTCAGGTCACGATCTCACGGTTTGTGGGTTTGAGCCCCACGTTGGGCTCTGTGCTGACGGCTCGGAGCCTGGAGCCTGCTTCAGACTCCGTGTCTCCCTCTCTCTCTGCCCCTCCCCCACTCATGCTCTGTCTCTGTGTCTCAAAAATGAACGTTAAAAAAATTTTTTTAAAAAAGTGACATTACATAATACGAACTGTTTTAAAGCAACAATTCGGTGGCATTCAGTGAACGTACGATATCACGCAGCCGTCACCTCTCTCTGGTTCCAAGACATTTCGTCTCCCCCAGAAGGAGATCCTAGACCCGTTGATTCTTCCGTCCTCTCCCTCCGCCAGCCCCCAGCAACCGCCAGTCTGCTTTCCGGGTCTAGGACGTAGCTGTTGTGAATAGTTCATGTAAACGGAGCCCCACCATGTCTGACCGCTGGTGTCTGGCTTCCTCCACTTAGCGTGTTTTCTCTTAATTCACGGTGAAGATGCTTAAAAATTGTGTGCGAATGTGTCTTTTGCGTGTTTAAACTCAGAGGGGTTTTGTGTTTATATATTCGTTCCGGTGTAATTAACATACGGTGTTATGTTAGTTTCAGGTGCGCGACACAGGGGTTCCGAGCAGCACCGGGTGCCCGCCACGAGGGCGTCCTCAACCCCCGTCCCCTGCTCCATCCACCACCCTCCCTGGTAACCGCCAGCGTGGTCCCCACAGGTAAGCGTCTGTTTCTTGGTTGGCCGCGCTCTCTCTTCTCCTGTGCTCATTGGTTTTGTTTCTTAAATTCCACATTTGAGTGAAATCACGTGGTGTTTGTGTTTGGTTTATCTCACTTAGCATATTCTCTAGGTCCATCCACGTCTTTGCAAGGCACAGCAAGACTTCATCCTTTTTATGGCCGAGTAGCCTTCCGGCGTGTGCACGTGCGTGTGTGCGTGCATGCGTGTGTTTTGGCCGTTGTAGACAGTGCTGCTGTAAACATCGGGTGCGTGGATCTTTGAATTAATGTTTTTATTTTGGGGAGTAAACACCCAGGGGAGGGATTCCTGGGTCGTAGGGTAGTTCCGTTTTCACCTTTCTGAGGACCCTCCAGCCCGTTCCAGAGCGGTTGCCCCAGTTTGCACCCCGGCCAGCCGTGCACGGGGGTTCCCCTTTCTCCACATCCTCGCCGGGCCCTGCTGTTTGTCGCGTTGTGGATTTTAGCCACTCTGGCGGGCGTGGGCGGTGTTGCATGGTGGTTCGTGGTTGTGACATGTATCTCCCTGAGGATCAGTGATGTTGAGCGTCTTTTCGTGCGTCTGGGTGTCTTGGGAGAAGTGTCTACTGAAGACGTGAGCCCCTGGGAAGGTGGAGTTGTCTTGTGGCTGTTATAGGGACGTGGTTTTGCGCTCTGCCCGCCCCCTCCCCCATCCTCTGGGAAGGAGGGGCTCGTCCTGGGCTGAGCTGAACCTCAGCGGCCAGACTGGACGGGGTGAAGCAGGATGAAGTTCTGCAGGGCTTCCTCCAGCCCCCTGCTCTGGGCAGTTCTGGGAGCATTTTTGTTAGTCAGTCGAGGGCGATCCCAGCCGCGGTTTGGGTCGTGCCAAGTGTCTGAGCGCTTAGTGCCTGTGAAGGGATTTGCAGAGGGCTCGTCTTGTACTAACCAGAACCTTAGTGACCTCAGGCTCTCACGGTGCGGGGGACGCGGGTGCGAGCTGCCCGCCAGAGGCGGGGGGGGCCCCGACCTCCCCTGCAAGGCGGCATCTTCGCTCAGGGAAAGTGGCTGACTCTTTCAGGGGTGTGGGGGCGTCGGGGGCGGAGGGGGGGGGGCTCTTCGGTGCATCTTCAGGGCTTAAAGTCCAGGAGACGCCCGCAGGCATCTCATGATGGTCTCAGAGGGGCCACACTGCGTGGGCCTGTGGGATTCTGGGAACACTTCCACGTCCTCAAGTTCAGTACTTGCTACTTCCTCCGTATTTCTTCCTAGGTATCATCAGAAAACCCCCAATTTTTTGTCTTTGGGCTGTACCTTGTTTTGGGGGGGATTAGGAAAGGGGTGGCTGTGTGGGCCATGCCTCCAGCCTCAGCGGGCTGGTGGGGACAGGGGTGGTCTGAAGGGACACAGCGGGTGTGGGGCCCTGCAGGGGAGCCTGGTCAGTTTCTCACCCTGGAAGTCAGGCTCCAAGGTCACTTAGATGGGTCAGAATTGAGGAGGAAAAGTAAGTTTGAGGTTGAGGAGAAGAAACGTGAGCCCCCTACGTTTGGGTCTTCAATCCCAAGCGCACGCATGTGGGATGAGGGGACTCGGCGCGTGGCTGTCGGCGTGACGGGGCCGTCACGGGGTGGACGCAGGTGAGAGGAGGGCCGTTCGGACCAAGGGAGGCCAAGACCCCCAGTCCTTCCTGGACTTGAGCCGGCCTGACAGGGGGTCACACGTCCACGGCGTGAGGTCGCCACGTGACGAGGCGCGCGAACGTGGGCACCAGAGTTTACCGAGGGGACGACGGGGTCAGCGAGAGCCTGGGGATGACGTTTTGCGGGCAGCGGTTGAAGAAGCCGGGGGTGGGCCGGGATCCGGCTTTGCCTTGTTGGGGGCCCGTGAGGGTGGACGTTCCCCTCCTCGTGCGGCCCTAACAGGTGACCGCACAGCTCGTGGTCTGGAACCATGTGAACTCGCCTTGTGGTTCCAGAGGCCCCACGTGTGGGCAGGCCAAAATCAAGGTGTGGGCAGGGCGGCCCCAGTGTTTTCCGGCTCGCGGGGGCTCTCGCGAGCTCTCACGGGGTCCCGGCCCCGTTCTGCCTGCAGGGCGGCCCCCTCCCCGCTGACCTCGGCCTGGGTGGGCCCCTCTCCTCCAGCCCTCGCTTCCCGCGTGGCGACGCCTGGCCCTCCCGGACAGTCAGACGGTCTCTGCACCGCCAGCTTCCGAGTGTAATCACACCACCTAAGTAGAAGGCCACACTCCTGGGCGCCGGGGGATTAGGCCGCGGGCCTCTGGGGGCGGGTGGTGGTATCGTTCTGCCTCTCACAGACAGCAGCTGTCAGCTGTGGTTTTGTTTTCCGGTGTGGCTTCCGAAGCAGAACCCTGGCTGGCGGCTGTGATCATGGGCCGGGAGGCGTTGCAGTCTGGGCCAGAGCCCTTGTGTCCCACAGTTTGACCTCGTATGGCAAGGGAGGGGGGCTCAGGAGGACGTGGTCCCGCTCCCCCGGGGTCGCTCGGGCACAGGACGCGTTTTGCCCGGGAGGGTGGTTCAGCGGGCTTCCTGTGCTGGGTGAGATGTCGGACCTGGCGGCATAGATGTTCCCAACTGTAAGACCGTTACTTTTACAGGGGCCGTTTGGGGACATCGTCCCGTTTGGTTCACAGTTGAGACCAGACCAGCTTGTGTCACACGCAGGACGAGACCCAGGTGCGGCCAGCCAGCCGGGCTGCGGTGCCCAGGTCAGCGCCTGCCCGAGCGGCCCGGGGCCGGGAACCGAGAGGATGCTTGGCGTTTGTCTGCGTGGCGGGGATGGGATTGTACGGTCACCACGTTGGGGGAAAAGCGTGATGCTCTTGGTCTCTGGAACTGGGTTTAGTTTCTGAGTCCGGGCGCCAGGCCGAGGAGTGAGCTCATTTCTAACGGCGGGTTTCCCTGCCTGTCTGCTCACAGGGGCCGCTGCCCAGCCTCCGCCCGACTCTTCAGCCCGGCACGCTGAGAACCTGGCTCCCCCCAGGACCCTTGCCCACGCCTCCCTGGGCCTGCAGTCCCAGCCCCAGACCCCCTGTTCCCTGTCACTCCTTCTCTGGGCCCAGGGCAGGGGCGGGGACCCCGAGGCCCCTCTTCCCTCTGCCGTCCCTCCCGGGGTGGGAGCCTTCCCACCTGGATCGGGTGCGGGTGGGCGGCCGGTGGGTCATTGCTGCCCACGTTTACCCCCTTTCAGTGCTCACGCCCTGTCTCCATCTCAGGAGCCCAGAGGGAAACCGTACCTCAGCGGTCCCCGCAGTTCTCACACCTAAATGGGGGTGCCGGGGGACTGCGGGGCCGGCTACCCTGCCGGAGGCCCCAGGCACCCCCCTCCTGCCCCCAGCGGCTTGAAAGCAGCCGGCGCCAACAGATGGCGGTGGCTTCTCTGCGTCCCGTGCCCCCGAGGGCATGCCCCCTTGAAACGTCACCGATAAGTCGTAGCCCCTCGGAACAGCTTTGCCGTGGGTGTGCTTTACAGTCTTTCCCTGGGGTGGTTTGTGACACATTTGCAGTGAGTGTCACTGTCTCCACAGCGGGGGCCACAGGGCCCCTGGCATCCCGCGTGGCCGCTGCGGTGGACACTGTGGGGGCACGGAGGGCTCGTCCCCGGCTGCCGGGCGGCCTGCAGACAGAGTGTTCCTGGCCCTGCCCTTCTAGGGCCGGCCCCCCAAGAGGGCCTCACCCGGGAGCCCACTGCCTTTCTGGGGCTGTCAGGAGCCCTGCAGCCGTGGGCGGGCCGGTCCAGCCCGGGGGGTTGGGGTGTGGCTAGGGGGCGGGAGCGGGTGCAGCCACCTCCGTCCGCAGGCTTCCTGTCCTAACGGCAGCTTCAGCGTGCCGGGACCCAGGCTGCGCTGGTGCAGATGTCGCCGTGCCCCTGTCCCGTCGCCCCGGACGCGTGGAAGTCCTTCCAGCTGAGGGCATCACGGAGGGTGGCCCTGTCTGCGGGGGCCGCACAGAGCGGGCGTGACCCCCAACAACCTTGGGCGGTGCCCCACGTGTGGAAACCCTCAACGCTTTGTCCTCTTTGACCCTGACCATAACCTCCGGGGCGAGATCGTGACCCTTGTCTTATCTCTAAGATGCCCACAGAGCAGAAAGTTCCAGGACTTACCCAAGTTTCCCTGGAAAAGGGCTTGGTCAGGGTTTGAACTTGGATCGGCCCAGTTCGGAAACCCACACTGATGCCACCGCCCGGACGGGTGGTTCTCCAACAGGGTCCCACGCCCAGAGTGAGCTGGATGGGGTGGCTGGGGTGGCCGTAGGCAGACGGTGGCGGGACATCTAGCTCTGCCGGCTGGTTCACGCTCCTGGAAGATTCTGTCGTTCCGGGATGAGGTCTCCGGCAGGCCCTCAGCTTCTGGGTGCACTCTTAGGGATTAGTAGGTGTCCTGCCCGCCCCGTTAATAAAAAGTCTCTTCTCTGTATTGTCGGTTTTCGTCTCCTGCCCAGTTCCAAACAACTTCATCTTTCCCGTCACCTTCTAGCTGGGATGTCCCTCGGGCTGGGACAGCTGGCACAGGGACCAGAGGTCAGGGCCACCTCCTGTCCACTGCTGGGGGTGGGGGGAGTCGCTGCCTGGGGCTGGCGCCTCGACGGGGGCTACGTCCAGGCTGGTCCTTTCTCTCCTGGGCCCCCGATGGCAGTTCCCTGCTTCCCCGGCCCCCTGAGCCCTGGCTTCCCGCCGTCCACCCCGCAGACTCTGACGGAATCCTGTCACCCCCTGTGTCCCGTTGTTCCGGGGTGAGTGCCCGCATCACCCAGAGGGCACCCAGCTTTCCAGCCCCACACCGGATGGTCACAACCGAGGCCTCCAGGCGCGGAAGGGACAGGCGTGCCACCCTGGGGGTATCGTAAGCGGGGTGGGACTTGGCTGGACCGGGGTGGGTGCCGTGGGTGCCGCCGACCCCTCCCCCGGTCTGGGGCCTGCAGCTCTGCCTCTGCTTGTTCAGGAAGCGGCTCAGGGGCCGGATGAGTTGTCTCCCTGGGTCCTTGGGTAGATTCAGGGGACACCGTGCAGCACTTTGCAGGAGCAGCTGCGGGGGCCCCGGGAATAGGGCCAGGCACGGAGGGGCGGACGGGGCCGAGGATCCCTGCCCGAGGGTCTGAAGACCTTGGCTTGAGCCCCAGCTCTGTCTCTGACTTCCTGCATGACCTTGGAGAGTCCCTTCTCTTCGCGGAGCCTCGGTTTCCTCATCCGCAGATTGGGGGTGAACATCCCTGCTCGGGTGGTCCAGCAGGGCTCTTGTGAGGACCAGGGGGGATACCGGCACAGGCGAGGCGTTAGTGTTCTCCTTACTGAGTAGCCGCGGGACTCGGACAGGTCGGTTCTCCCCTCCGCTCCTTGGCTTCTGTGTCTGTGAAATGGGCGTAATAAAACCTTTCTCGTGGGTTTGTCGTGCGGCCCAAAGGACCCCGTAGCTGCAGCTGACCAAAACGGTCTCCGATGAGCGTGGCAGCACGGCAACTTGGTCGAATCAGCAGGAGCGTGTGGAACCTCCAGAGCGCCCGACCTTTGAGCTGACTTGGTTCCAAAATGCCGAGTCTCCGTGTCTGTTCAACCTAGAGGCGCACCTTGGGTCAGGGGTTCGTGTCAGGACCACACAGCTCTGGCCAGGCGGCAGAGACTTGCAGAGACACGGCCGCTGAGAGCCCACCCCTGTGGGCGGGTAGGCAGGCTATGTGCCCCTCATAACGTGGAGCTCTGTGTGTGCCGGTGTCCCGTGGCCCTCGAGGGTCCGTGACTGCTGTCCTGGAGAGAGGAAGGGCCCCCGTTATTCCTGATGGCAGAGTTGTGGGGGGGCCTTAGCTGTCGGGACCTTAGGTGGCCTTTCACTTACCCACCCACCCGTCCATCCACCCGTCCATATATCCATCCATCTATATATCCATTCAACCACCCACCCACCCATCATCCCTCCGTATATCCACCCGTCCGTAACCTATCCATCTGTATATCCATCCGCCCATCCACGCAACCACGTATCCATCCGTCAGTATACCTATCCACCCATCCATCCATCCGAATTACCCCAGAAGTTAGCGGCCTGAACAATAAAGGGGTGTCTTCCCACGCGGTTTCTGCGGGAGGGGGCCTGGGGGCCGCTCCCCCGCTTGGCTTGGCTCAGTCTCCCTTGGAGTTCTGGTCAGGGTGTGCAGGACCGCAGTCATCTGTCCGTCCGCAGCACGGAGGCTTCTCGGCGGAGATGCTGAGTGTCTCCGGAGGCGGCCGAGGGCTCCCCGGAGAGGGGAGAGTCGCCCTGGAGGGTGCACGTGCCGTGGCCACGTTCTGTTGGTTGCAGCCGGCCACCAAGTCCAGCCACACTCAGCAGGGGCGGTGAGCCCCGCCTCTCAGAGGCAGGGGCATCCCAACTTTTGTGGGTGGATTTTCCACCCATCACCGAGGCACTGGGAGTTTCTGCCTCTCTCTCAGCTTCTCCTTCTGCTGGGAAAACTCTGTGTCTCAGGACTGATCCCCTCCCTGGACGCCAGACCCTTTGGTGGTGGGGGGGGGGTGGGGGGCGGTGTGTGCTGTGGTTGTCAAGGGCAACGGTGACAGGCACTGTCCGATTCTGAAATCGGCCTGCTGGTTCCTGCAGCATAGGTGGTGGGAACTGCCTGCCGCTCGGGGGCAGGTCTGGAGGCGGGGCCGGCTGTGGTGGGGCGGGGTCTGGTCTAAGGGGGCAGGTCTGGAGGCGGGGCCGGCTGAGGGGTGGGGGCGGGGTCTGGTCTAAGGGGGCAGGTCTGGAGGCAGGCCCGGCTGAGGTGGGGGGGGGGCAGGTCTGGAGGCGGGGCCAGCTGAGGTGGGGGGCGGGGTTTGGTCTAAGGGGGCAGGTCTGGAGGCAGGCCCGGCTGAGGGGGGGGGGGGCAGGTCTGGAGGCGGGGCCGGCTGAGGGGGTGGGGGCGGGGTCTGGTCTAAGGGGGCAGGTCTGGAGGCAGGCCCGGCTGAGGGGGGGGGGGGCAGGTCTGGAGGCGGGGCCGGCTGAGGGGGTGGGGGCGGGGTCTGGTCTAAGGGGGCAGGTCTGGAGGCAGGCCCGGCTGAGGGGGGGGGGGCAGGTCTGGAGGCGGGGCCGGCTGAGGGGGTGGGGGCGGGGTTTGGTCTAAGGGGGCAGGTCTGGAGGCAGGCCCGGCTGAGGTGGGGCGGGGGGGCAGGTCTGGAGGCGGGGCCAGCTGAGGTGGGGGGCGGGGTTTGGTCTAAGGGGGCAGGTCTGGAGGCAGGGCTGGCTGGGGTAGGGGCAGGTCTGGAGTCAGGGCGGGCTGAGGCGCAGGGGGAGGCGTTTGGTGTAAGGCCCCAGAAGGGCGCAGGAAGGTGGAATGCAGAGTGCTCGGTGGCTGATGGGCTGATGGGCTGTGGGCGGAGAGGGAGCCGTCCAGAGAGCCCCAGCAGCAGTCACCTGGTGGTGTGGCTCTCACCCCCAGGGCGGCCTGCCATCAGAACAGCGGGGAGTAAAGCGTGCCCAGACCGACCAGAAGAGTCTGCACGCGAAGGCGTCGGGCTGGGGCTGCTGGAGGAGGGCTGGGTTGTGGGATCTACTGCTGAGAGCCTGCTGAGAGCCCAGATGGTGTGCTCCGGAATTGATCCATTCCTTGCTTCCTTCAACCAGCTAGTGTGTGTTGAGGACCTGCTGTGTGCTGGGCACTTTGCTACGCCTTGGGTATACGGGGATGAACGAGACGGAACACAGCTAGCCTTCGGGGGTTGAGAGCCCGGGACCTGGGGAGAGGCAAAAAAACGGGACACGGGGCTCAACTGCCCTGTCTGCGCCCCGGGGGTGGCGGTTTCTCCAAACTCCTCCTCCAGGAAGTCTGCTGGACCTGCCTGGTGCCACGTGAAGGCTCAACTGCGTCCTCCCCACCCCCACTCGCCCCCTGTGTGCGTCAGCCTTGTCCCCGTCCGTCCCTGTGACACTGACCCTTCACTTGAGGACACAGGTGTTTGCAGGTAAAAGCCGCCTAGAGAGGAACCCGGGAGGACCGGGCCCTCAGAAATGGCCTTTTCCAGCATCAGGGCCAAGGGTGACCTCGGTGCCTGCAAGTGCGACCTTCACACTCCCAGCAGCGACCGCCCTGGCTTCTGTAGCAAAATCCAGTTTCCCATCAGAACGTTTGACTGTCCTGGTCTCCATCTTGAATTTCCGTCCCTGTGGGTCTTCACGCTGGTCGACAGCACCCCCGGTCCCCGGGGGTGGCCGGTCCGTCAGCGCTCCTTCCCGGGGCTCAGTGTGTCAGAGATCCTTGTAGAAAAGAAAACTTGTTCTCAGCTTTATCGGCAGAGCGCACACACAACTCCCCCCTCCCTCCCCCCGGTAGAGACTCCTGTCATCGGCCAGGAACTTTTGCTGTGAGGGGTTGCCCTTTCCTCTAGCAACGTACGAGCCAGTAGGAGTGTGTTCTGAGGTTTGGTGAAGACGGGTCAGACCAGGTCAAGAGGTCAGGGGAGACGTCACCCCAGGCCGTCCCTGGCTGAGCGAAGTGAGGGCTGTTCTGCCACCACGGTCTCGGAGCCAGGACGCCTGGGGCTCAGGAGGGTCAGGACCCGCCCGCCGCCCGTGGCTGGACGGCCTGCCAGCCTCCGGCTCGGTCACCGTCCCCGCAGCCCAGGCCGACCACCGCCCCTTTCCTTCCTCTGCCTCTGCGTCACTCCGCGGGTGACCTGTCACAGAGCCCAGGCACCCCTCCGGCCCCGCCCGGTCTCCGCGAGGAGCCTGCCGGTCATGGCGGGAGCAGGCCTTTCCTTGGCCCCTAAGGGCGTCTCTCCTCAGGAGGCTCCGTGGAGCAGGGCTTGCGCCCACATTGGGTGCGTGCTGAGTCAGCTGGGATTTGTAAGCCGGGGACTTGTACGCCGTTCCCAGTACGGGGTCCTGGGCAAACGGCCTCTCTCTGGAAACGGCTGTCTGCTCACCATCTGCCAACCACTGCCAGGCTGGCCCTCCCTGGTCAGCCTGTAGACTGGGTGGCCTTGGGGCGGGAAGCGTCCTGAAACCCGTCGGAGCCCACAGCCCTCCTGGCATAAGAGGGAGACTGAGGGCCAGGGAGGGGCGGCCCCCGGTGCAGGGCCATCTGGATGGGGCGTCTGTCCAGTGGGGGGGTGTGCTCTGGAGAGTAAATGTCTGCGGGGCACCGCGAGGCCCGGGGGCTGGACCGGGGCCGGTGTCGGACGGGATCCCGGCCTCCCAGACGCCGCGTCCTGATGCCCTAAACCTGTGAATCTGCGACCTCAGCTGCGGTTGAATTGAGGTTCTTGATGCGGGGAGATTATCGGGAATTGTTTGGACGGGCCCCAGGTTATCCCAAGGATCTTCCCGACTGGGGGCAGAGGTGTGTGTGTGTGTGTGTGTGTGTGTGTGTGTGTGTGTGTGTGTGCACCTGTGTGTGTGCGCAGACACATGACTAAGACTGAGACCAGGAGAGAGGGAATGAGACGTGGAGATTCTCCGCGGCTGCCGCGATGGCAGAGGCGGCCTGGGGGCCAAGGGCGTGGGTGCGTCTGGGCCCCGGGAAGGCGCACAGCAGCTGACGGCCTGATCTCAGACCCTGTGGCTCCACACCGGGTGAGAAGTTGCCGTGGCTTCTGGTCACCGGGCGGGCGACGTGTTGTGGCAGCCTCAGGAGACAGCACGAGGCACGAACCCCAGCTGTGAGCGTGAGGGGGACCGGGGGCCTTATGTGGTGGGTCCCGGTGGTGATGGTGACGGTGACCTGGGCTCTTTAGGCTGCAGGTGCACACAGCAGTTTCCTCGGTGCCCAAAAGATGGGCTCCTATACGTTTTGGGTAACCAAATCAGTAAGTTAAAGAATAAAAACAGCTAAAAAAAAAAAAAAAAATTAAGTGTATCTTTTGGCACATAAGGGAACTTGAAAAATCTCCAAGCAGAAGTTTTCATTCGAATGCCACCGTTCAGTCCGACTATGTAAAAATATCTTCCCGCTGTGCGTCTCCAGATTCGGTCTCTTGGAATGAGAAGCAGATAAGAAAATTAAACCAACAGCCGCGTCCCTCGGCGCCTGACAGCTCTCATTGGCCTGTCGTCCAGACGGGTCTGACGCGGCCCTTTCCCTCTTGGACAGAATTTCCGTGATCACCGGGGGAGATGCTCTCGGGGTCTGCCCCGGCCTGGACCCGAGGGCGGCCCTTCTGCGTTAACCTCCCGCGTGCCCCCTGCGCCAGAGTCCCGGCTCCCAGAGGACCGCTCTGGCTCTCGGGCCTCCCGCCTGCTGCGGTCACCCGCGCTCAGTGTGCGCTCCGGGGAAAGCGCGTCCGGTAGGCGGCTGTGGCGGCGGAGGACCTGCCGGTGACGTTCTTGGGACTGTGGTCCTCTGGCTCGTCCAGGCGGCGTCTGGAATCGGAGCAGACGGTGATCTTGGGCATAAGGTGAGCCAAGGGGGAAGGGCCGGGGCACTGCCGCGTGAGCTCCCACATGGGCCTGATCGCACACGGTTCCACGGCTCGGTGCTCAGTATTGAGCACTTCCTGTATGCCAGGCCTGGGGCTTGGCACCGGCACGGCCTTCAAGGAGGGCGTCGCGTGGAGAAAGAAGGCGGGTCGTGGGAGCCACGCAGACAGGTGTGTCACACGGGGGGGACGCCGGCTCTGGTTCCTGGGGAGGACCCGGGCTTTCCCACTCGGTGCAGGAGGACCGGGGGGGGGGGGGGGACACTGTTGTCTGGTGGCTTCGGTGCCACGGGCTGGGCTGCTCCTGTAGCACGTCTGCCTTTCTGTTTTCTCGCCGCGGAGACCGTGCGTCCCCGGGGACGAGGACGAGGACTCTGTCTTCTGCCCCTTCTCTCCTCTGGCAGGCCGACAGGACCCGGACGGAGAGCCTGGTCTACCCCCTCTGTCCCTGGTTCCCAGGGCCGGGCCCTGACGTCCCGGGAGGAGCTTCCCTTTGCGTGGGGCTGACGGTTCATGCTCCGGGGCGCTCCCGGGTGCTCGGGTGGAGGCCTTCTTCCCCTCTCCTCCCTCCCTGCTTTGAGGCCAGCATCCTCGCACACCGGGCACCCGGGGCGCCTTTTGGATCGTGTCAGTGGGGGCCGTGGCTTCCCTGAAGTGGCCGAGGGGCAGCGCCCTGGAGCCAGCGAGGCCGTGTTCCCTCGGACGTCTATGCTGCGCCCCCCAGATCGCGCGCACCGCCGTGGCCCAGGAGGCGTATGTGGCCTCTCTGTGCTTCCGTGAGACCCCATGTCACGGCTGCAGAAGGATGAGTCATGCCGCAGCCAAGGGGGACCTGGGAGAACGTCGCAGTCACCGGGACGGCTGCCCACGGCCTCCAGCCTCCCGCGACCCCCCTGCTTTCCTCTCCCTGGTGTGGCAGGAGGAGCTCAGACACGCAGGGACATTGCCGGGCTCCGGGTCAGGGCCCGAGAAGGCAGCGTCCTCCTAAGTCACAGAGCCGTCCTGGTCCCCGCCACATGCAGGGCAAGCTCTAGGTCCCCAGTCCCGGCAACAGAGACGCCTTTTTTTTAATTTCTTTTTTTCAATGTTTTTATTTATTTTTGGGACAGAGAGAGACAGAGCATGAACGGGGGAGGGGCAGAGAGAGAGGGAGACACAGAATCGGAAACAGGCTCCAGGCTCTGAGCCGTCAGCCCAGAGCCCGACGCGGGGCTCGAACTCACGGACCGCGAGATCGTGACCTGGCTGAAGTCGGACGCTTAACCGACTGCGCCACCCAGGCGCCCCGAGACGCCTTTGTTCTGGGACCCACCTCTCGCTGCCGCCCGCCGCTGACCTCTGCCCCGTCCCTGCGTTCCAGGTGCTGCACGTGCCGTCCCACGTCTGCACCACTGTCGGCAGCCTTAAGTCTCGTGTGCACGGGAGACCCCTGATTGTCCCCCAGGACCCTCCTCCAGGCGGGGCTGCGTCCGCCGCCTGGGCTCGTCCTGAGTGAGGACACGCTGCATCACGTCCCTGCTGCTCTGCTCCGTCCTGGAGGATGGGGACCCGTCACGTCCTATTCTCGAGTTCTCGGTCCTGGCACGGGGACGCCCGCCAGAAATCCCTGGGACACGGGGCTGAGCTGGGGTTTCTGAGACCATGTCTGGTACATGGCTCCTCTGTCCCTCAGCCGAGCTCAGGCCCGGAAGGGAGGGGACAGGGTGGGGCAGGACCGTCGGACGAGGCTGACGGAGGCCAGCGGAGGGGCTCCTGGCTTAGCTGCGTCTCGAGAGGGCTTGTGAGGCCCCAGCCCCAGGCCAGACCTTGGGGCCACTCGCCCGAGAGGAGAGCTTTTGTCCGGTGGCCAAGTCCTTGCTGGCAGGGTCCACGACTTGGAGAGAGCCAGAGGCCAGTGGAGAAGGCTGACGGGGGAAAACAAAAGGACCTCTAACCCTGACTTTCTGTCACATGACAGTTTCCAGGGAGGGGGGTGCCTGGTCCGGGTCTCAGTGCTGACCCGAGACCGGCTCCCTCACACCAGCCCCTGCCCGGCCCCGGGGCACTCGGGGTGGGGTTCCCCGGCTTGGGCAGAAGCCTCTGAGGGGACCCGGGAGACATAAGGTGGGGTCTGCTGGGCTGCGCTTCTCTGGGCTGATAAATAGTTGTCCCCGGCCCGCGTGGCTAAAGAGTCATCAAACCACATAATTCAGAAATCACGCTCCTTAAAAACTCCCCATTTAATGTGCGGTAGAAAACGCTAATCCAGCACACAAGGTGGTGTTTTATTTTTCTAGACGGGGAACATTTTTTTCAGTCACATAACGACCGTCCTTGACATAATGGTGAAGGGCTGTGAATTTAAAGCAGCCTGGGACTCAAGGAGCGTTCTCTGCTGTGTGGGGGCGCTGGCCGCGCGGGGATGGTGGGGCAGCTGCTTCCTGGCCGGGCCGTGTCTTCATCGAATTAACTGCTTGCAAAGACCGGAATTTACCAAATGAGACTTCAGTGAGTAATTCTTGTTCACACAAACGGCTGAAATTAACCCTCTGTGCCCGTGCTGGGCGGGCTGTCACCCGGGCCCACGACGCGTCAGGGCCGCGCCACGGAGTCAGGCGGAGCCAGGGTGCCGCGCGTGGGGGGCGGGGGGCCCCCGCTCTGGAATCAGGAAGGTCACTGTTCGATCCCCAGCTTTCCCGCTCCCTGTCAGGGAGGCCCGGGGCGTGTCACCTGCGCCCCCCAGCCTCAGTCTCCCCATGTGTGAAACGGGCCCGTGGGTGGTGTCCATGGAGCGTTTGGTTCCCTGCGAAGGTGCAGGTGGGTGTTGGCCAGCCCCCGCCTGAGGGGGCTGGGCCGGACCAGCCCGGGAAGAAGAATTACGGTGACTCGGGAACGAGAAAAGAAGCCGTCCCCCGGTACTTGCCTTTCGCAAAGGTGGAGTCGGTGGCACGGACAGGACTCAGCACCCAGGGCCCCTCTGAAGATCGGCTCCACTGGACACGGCCACACAGCCACTTAATCCACGGGGTCCACGGTCG
The DNA here is from genome assembly GCF_022079265.1 of Lynx rufus. NCBI lineage: Eukaryota > Metazoa > Chordata > Mammalia > Carnivora > Felidae > Lynx > Lynx rufus. Next base: position 11,968,289 of record NW_025814843.1, on the reverse strand, counting down.
GTCGGGCTGGTTGCTGGGATGCCGCAGCCGTAGGTGAAACACACAAGCTTTGGCGGCCCTGCCCTTGTGAGGCCGAGGAAACGGCGGTAAGAAACCCCTGGGCGGCCCCGTGTGGCAGGTGAGACAAGTGGCGAAGACAGTGCCCTCCCCACCTCCCCTCAGCTCTGGGCTGGCCACCTGCCTTCCTGGGGTGTTGACAGACTGCACGAGCAGGGACTCTGGAAACACGTTCGGTCTGCTCTCTCGCCATGAGACGCTTCCCCTGCACCCCGGGCTCGGAAATAAACACAGAAGGAATGGACCAGAGCCCGGCTCGGTGGCGAGGACCCAATTCTGGGCAGAGCGGCCCGGCCCGGCCCGGGCAGCCCCAGCTGACCTGCAGATATGCGGACAGGACCCCCGAGAGGTTTCTGGCAGGTTGTTACACAGTGGGGCCCGACTGATGCAAGGTGCTTCCGTAGGCGTTGGCTCACCCAGTCTGGGCATAACTTCAGTAATTCTAATTCTCTTTTCCACACGAGGAAACAGGGGCTCAGGGAGAAGAAGTGGCTTCTCGAGGTCACAGCTGGTCAGAGAGAGAACTCGGCATGTGGCTGGGTGTCCCTTCCCTCGTCTGTCAGTGGCTTCTGCACGGGGCACCGGGGGCTGGGGCCCTGGGACCCAAGGCGGGGGGATGTGTGTCCGCGGGGCTGGCTGGGCTCCACCACCTCCCGGGCGCAGCCAGCGACCGGCCCGTGGCTCGCAGCGCGGCGTTTCCTGTGATCCAGGTTGGTGCCAGGCTGGCCCTGGGCGGAGGCAGGGGGCTGTCTGTCACGCACGCGTTTAGCGGGCGGCCACGCCAGCGACTAAGCGGTACGGCGCTCGTAACGGTGCCGTCCCACAGCGGTGTCATTCGTGTTGTCAGAATGGTGTGATGTCCCACGCGGCGTGGGCCTTCAGAAATGCACGTCCGGCGCCGTGTGAGGCCAGAGCGGGCGTGCCCAGGTCCCGGCTCTGGAAACACGTGGGATTGTTGGTTCCCACTTGAGAAGATGGGAGGGAGTGCGCCGTGGGGCCAACGCACGGGCGTGCGCTGGGCCGCCTGCGATGGCTCGTTCGCCGAGCCGACTGGCGTCAGGCGTCCTGGCCCTGCAGCGGCAGGGCAGGGGGGCCACCGCAGAAGTGCCCTCGCCGGGCTCCCCGCTCCCTGTAGGAACAGCCCTGCGGGCTTGGCAGAGGCGCCCCCTCCCTGCGGCTCAGGCCGCCAGCGGTCAGCGCCCTGACGCGGCACGCGTTTCCGGCTCTGCCTCCTCCAAGTCGACCTCCGCACGGTGGCCACTTGGGGGTCTCAGGCCAGGCGCTACACTGACCCTCCCCTGCCTTCTGCCCTGGGCGCCGAGACGGAGACCCGAGCCCCTGCCCCGGCCTGCGGTGTGATCAGGGCTCAGCCGGGAACACAGAACCTGTGCCGGAGGGATGTTCCCCGGGGCCTCACTGCAGGGAAGGAGCCCGAGTCCCTGAGACGGCAGCGGGAAGGTGAGGTGACCCAGGGCAGTGGCTGCAGGGACCCGGGAGGCAGGGCCGCCCGCAGGCCGGAGCCCGAGGGGAAGCACGCGCTCGGCCTCCCTCTCCCCTTCCGACTCCTCCAGCCGGAAGTGAGCTGGGGTGTGCATCCGTGGAGGGACGCATACATGGGGGTCGTGCAGGCGCGTGCTGTTGCCGTGGGGCTGGAAGCCGGTCTGCGTGTCCATCGCCAGGAAGGCGGTACACCGCTTATACGTTCACCCGCTAGACCGGTGCTCAGCAGCTCGACTGTGTGCGTACCCTAAGTGCCGGTGGGGACGATGGGCTCGTCGCTGGCCGTGCGCCGTGGCACCTGTGCCCAAGCTTGCCCTGCTGTGCGTGGCGGGGCCGACCCCGGCTTCCCCGCACCCGGCGTCCGGCTGCGGGGGCCGCTGCAGGGACACCTGCGGTCTCGTTGAGCATCGGGGCTGCCCCCCGGGGGGCCCGCGCTGTGGAGAGGCCGCCACGGGTTCAGGGAGCCGTGCCCTGCGCCCACGCCGGCCGTCCGGCCCTCTGTGCGCGTCTGGCCTGACCACGGAAGGCCACGGAGCCCTGGAGGCTCGCGAGCGATTCTTTGTCCCGTGTGAGCGCTGGGTTCGTCGTCACCTCTTCCTCTTCGTTCTTCCCTCATTTTGCCCAAGTGCCTCCTCAGGAAGCTTTCTCAGAGGAGACACGGGGTGGTGGAGGTGTGCGGGGCCCGTGTGGGAGTGGCTCCGCGCTCCGTGCCATGGCGAGCTCCGGTCTCGTGTCTGCCTCCCGCGGGTGGCGGCGCTTGGCCCGCTGTCCTGTGAATCTCCGGGCTCGGGGCACACGGGGAGCGGAACACCGGCACATGGCTCCAGACCCCGCGGTGGCCCTCTGTTTCTGAGCGCAGGGACGGCAGCTTGTCCCCGGGGCGTCCCCGTGCTCCGCGGCGTGAGCACTGCCTGCTCTGTGCGCCGTGTCCCCAGCCCGCGGCTGTCCTGGGACCCTCCTCTGCCTCCGCCTCCCCGTCTGGGCCGCGTGGAGGGGGCACACCGAGGCGGGGGCCGCAGCTGGGAGGGAGGGGGTCACGTCTCACGGGGATCTCGTGTCTTTGCACCACGTCGTAACGCCCGAGTGTCCGTCACCTGAGCGTCTGGGGGTGACTCCGCAGGAACACCGTCCTGTGAGCCCCTCCCCCACTGCCCCCAGAGGGCAGCCCTCGGGGTGGAGGGTGGAGCTTGGGGGGGTCACAGGGCCTGGAAGATAGAGACGAGATTAGGGTGCCGGGCTCTAGGGGGCTGGCGGGCCGAGGGGACCCTCCCACGGAGGACCGGGGAGACTCTGCGTGGGCTCCGTGAGCACTGCTGTGTCCCGTCGCTGAGGAGGGCGGGACAGGCACGCAGAACCAGCAGCTGAAGGGCAGCAAACTGTGGGGGCCGAGCTCTGGGTTGGGGTCCCAGCGGGGCCCCCCAGCATCTGTGTGTCCCTGGGTGGGTCACCGTGGGCTCTCGCTCTGTCCACCAAGTCGCTCTTGTGAAAACCGTGCGCACGCTGAGTCTCTGGGGAGGGTCCGGGCGAGCTGGTGGTGATACTCCAGAGAGTTTTCCATGCTGTGCACGTGCACGCGCACGCGGTCCTACCTGTCTCGTTGCCCCTCGTGGAGTCCTGCCGGTGATCCCGGGGCAGGACAGAAGGTCCCCCCGAGTTGAGAAAACCGAGACTCGGAGAGGTTAAGGCGCGACCAAGCCCCCGACAGAGCCGCCGAGCTGGGTCTCCGGGGTCACCGCCTGCCCTCCCTGCCCCGCGAGCCTCTCTCCCGAACTGGCGATAGCGCCCGCTTGTTTGGAAACCCCTGGGCGTTAGGCACCTGCTGGCTTTTCACGTTTGCCGCAGATGCTTTGCTGCTGGCTCCACACGGCTTCATTTCTGGAGCTAAATTCCACACCCAAGGGCACCAGCTTCCGGACGTAATTCAGCGTGCCCGGGGCCTTGGTTGCCCTAATAATTCTCATGAGTAATTACAGGGCGTCCCTGCGACCGCAGAGCTCACCCGAGGGGCCACGGGGCCGCCAACGGGTTGAAGCGCTGCTTGAACTCAAACACGGTGGCTCGGACCTGGTGAGCAGCGTGGGATCGCCTGGCCCACTCCTTTCCCTTCCCACGCGGGGAAGGCTCAGGGCAGGGAGCGGCTTGAGAAAAGTCAGCAGCGGCAGGGGTCAGACCGGCACTGGCCCGGGACGCGCCGCCCAACTCGTCGCTAGTAGGCTGTCGTGTACCACCCCTGGGGTGACTTCCGCTTTGCGGTCCTCACGGGTGAAGGCAGGGCGGGCACGGGCTTTCTGTAAGGGGTGGAGTGAGTAACCCAGGCTCTTCAGGCCGTGAGATCCGGGTCGCAGCCACTCACCTCCGCCCTTGCGGTCCGCAGACAAAATGTAGGTAGATGAGCGTGGCTGTTCCAATAAAGCTTTACCTATGGAGGCGGGGGGGAGGGGGGCGGATTGGGTCTGCAGGCCACGGTTTGCCTGCCCCTTGTGTAAAGGTGACGTTTTTTCCAGGATCTCATCTGCTGTCGTGGAGCATCTGAAAATCCCTCCTTTTGCCAAAAAGCCCCCGACAGGACGGTGACTGGCCAGTCAGGGGACACGGTCCAGAGTCGATCAGTAAAGTGCCGGGCTGTGCCCCTTGACGGTTCCTCTATTCCGCGGCATGCTTTCCGTGTGTGTGTGTGTGTGTGTGTGTGTGTGTGTGTGTGTGTGCGCCTGGCCGCGACAAGGAGGCTGGTGCGGGGAACAGGATGGGGCTCCTGTGTCTGCAGCCCGCAGGCCCCTGTGCCTCCCCTCTTAGACCTTGTCCCCCTGGCTGGGAGCCTCCCATTTCCCGTTTGTCCCCAGTGCTGGGCTGGGGCCCCTGGAAGGCAGCCCTGGCCTGTTGCTGCTGTGACCCTGGGCCCCAGGTGGGGCCTCGTGCCGCAGACGTGCTCAGTAAGGGGCTCTTGAGGGAACGGCCAGGTGTGTGAGTCCTGGCTGGGGCGTCAGGAGCCTGGAGCCAGGGGCCAACCTTCTGGATGGAAGAGGGGGGCCGTGCAGAGGTCACACCTGGGGACGGAGAACCATCAGGTCTGCTGCTGAAAACGCCTTCGCCCAGAGCACCTGTTCCCCGGGTTGTGGAGGGACGAGGAGGCCCCGGTGCCATATGGACACATCAGCCAGGGACCAGGAGAGGGACCCTGGCCTGACACACCCACCCCTCCTATCCCAGCGCTCCAGAAGGAGCCGGACAGGCAGGCACACAAGTAGGAGGGGAATCTTAGCCTGTGTGGGTCCAGTCGTGTCCCTGCTCCCAATAACCTACGTGCTGGGGTCCTGACCTCAGTCTCTCAGCCCGTGACCCGATTTGGAAAGAGGTCTTGACAGATAATCGCGTTAAAATGAGGTTTTCAGGCTGGAGCCTGATCCAATATGACCAGCCTCCTTTAAAAAAAAAAAAGTAATAATAATAAAGAGGAAACCGGGACAGAGGGAGCAGAGGGAAGACGCTCCTGGGAGGGGATGGGGACAGTGCCTAGGAGCTGGGGGGAGGAGCCGGGGGAGGGGCCAGGGGCGGGGCCTGGAGCAGACCCGCCCCTTCCAGCCTCCAGAACCCGAGACGCGGAGATGCCACCGCTCTGCAGCCTACGCCGTGCAGTCCGCGGAGCTGTTCCGACAGCCCTAGGGTCCTGCACCCCGACACGGAGCCCAGACGGGACTCCCCTTCCTCCCGCGCCCTGTTTCCGCTGTCCCCGGCTGCGTGGCGTGGTCGGTGGCTGTTCACGCGCACGTGTTACAGCTACGGAAAAGGGAAAACCTGGCGCCCGTCCCCGGCTCCCAGCCAGGAGGAAACGGCAGGTAGACCGGCCCGTCCGGAGCCAGTCACAGGAGGACGGAGCGTGTGGAGAGGTGCCCTCTGGGCTCTGGACACCACGCGATTGAGGACCGGCAGGGGGCCTTGGCTGCGTGTCCAGCACGGAGCACAGGTTCCCGCCGCCTTCATCCTGCCGCACACGCACGGCAGGCTCCGGGTAACGAGGCCACGGGCACCGTGATCACGGACGGAACAGGGCTGTTTGTGCCTGTTGTCTGTCTGCTTTTCTCAGTCCACAGGGCACATCCCACCGGACTCGGCCGGTGGGCAAACCCCACCACGGAGTCACGGGGCCTCGTTCTCTCTCTCGGGACACGCGGCCCGACTCGGTTTTACCATTTTTCGCTACGGTTATGCAAATGCGTGCTTCCGACGGGAAAACAACAGACGGGCTGTATTCTAGGCGGCCGACTGAACTTCAGTTGTCCCTCCGTTTCCACTTCATCCCAGCAAACGGCTGTGTGTTTTCACCTTCTTCCTGCTGTAAACCACTGTACTTTTCCCACCCGGTGACCGTCTTTAGCCTGACGCCTCGCGCTCTCCTTCTTGTCCTGTAGCTTTTAGCCTGGAGACCGTGCAGCAGCTGTGCAGGTGGCACCCCTCCGCTGGGACCCAGCGCAGCGCCACCTGCTTCTCCAGCCCCGGCTCTGGCAGACCCTGGGGGGGAAGGGTCTCAGCTCCTCCCGGAACGGAAGCCAGAAACGGGGGCGGGGGGTCCCCACCCTTCAGGAGCCTCTGCTGCTCCTGGTTCTGTGCCCCAGGCCACGTGCGGGAGCTGCATGGAGGGCAGCTGGGGGTGTGGAGCCCAGGGGCTGGGACCCCAGCAGGGCGCTGCGGCCGTGGCTTCACAGGGTGACACGAACGGGACAGATACCAGCTGTGTGGATGGACAGAGGGATGGGCTGTGGATGTGCCTTCTCCTCGCCGGCCGAAGCTTCTCTTCTCGAACCAGGGAGCCTGGCACCCCCTTCCTTCCCGATTCACTGGCGGAGGCCCCAGCTTGGCGTGTATTTCACTCACAGGGATATTAATTTCACTGGGTTCTCAGGCCGTGATGCTCCACGAATCCTGCCTTTCCCGAGCTAATGGGGCAGCATAAATAACTCCGGGCGACGCAGTCACTGGGCAGCCCCCAAGTCCGGCCGGAGTTAGTCAATCCTCGGCCGACGCGTCGCTGGTCAGGGGTTGTGTCCGTTTGGGGCTAATGCCATCGGAGCAGAGGCCGCTGCAGAGAGCCTGCTGCCCTCTGGTCAGAGGGAGGCGGCCCGGGAAGTCAGGGCTCTGGCCCGATATCCCCTGTGACCCAGAGACAGACGGAAGTTCAGCCGGCTCCCCGAGTGAGCTGGGGCCGCCCCAACCCTCCCTCCAGGACCCCAGCCACCCTCCCTCAGCCTGAGAGGGAGTCCCCACCAGCGGCTTGCCCCCCATCTCTCACCCCTGCGGCCAGTTGCTGTCCCCGTCTCTCACCCCTGTGTCAACTCTTGCCCCCGTGTTTCACCTCTGCGTCAACTCTTGACCCCTGTCTCTCACCCCTGTGTCAACTCTTGACCCCTGTCTCTCGCCCCTGTGTCAACTCTTGACCCCTGTCTCTCGCCCCTGTGTCAACTCTTGCCCCCGTGTTTCACCCCTGTGTCAACTCTTGACCCCTGTCTCTCGCCCCTGTGTCAACTCTTGATCCCTGTCTCTCACTTCTGCGTCAACTCTTGACCCCTGTCTCTCACCCCTGCGTCAACTCTTGACCCCTGTCTCTCACCCCTGCGTCAACTCTTGACCCCCGTCTCTCACCCCTGCGTCAACTCTTGACCCCCGTCTCTCACCCCTGCGTCAACTCTTGACCCCTGTCTCTCACCCCTGCGTCAACTCTTGACCCCTGTCTCTCACCCCTGCGTCAACTCTTGACCCCCGTCTCTCACCCCTGTGTCAACTCTTGATCCCCGTCTCTCACTTCTGCGTCAACTCTTGACCCCTGTCTCTCACCCCTGCGTCAACTCTTGACCCCTGTCTCTCACCCCTGTGTCAACTCTTGACCCCTGTCTCTCACCCCTGCGTCAACTCTTGACCCCTGTCTCTCGCCCCTGTGTCAACTCTTGACCCCTGTGTCAACTCTTGACCCCTGTGTCGACTCTTGACCCCCATCTCTCACCCCTGTGTCGACTCTTGACCCCTGTCTCTCACCCCTGCGTCAACTCTTGACCCCTGTCTCTCACCCCTGCGTCAACTCTTGACCCCTGTCTCTCGCCCCTGTGTCAACTCTTGACCCCTGTGTCAACTCTTGATCCCCATCTCTCACCCCTGTGTCGACTCTTGACCCCCATCTCTCACCCCTGTGTCGACTCTTGACCCCCGTCTCTCGCCCCTGCATCAACTCTTGCCCCCGCCTCTCACTGGCTCTGATTCTTAGTTTCCACATCACTGGGGGGCCTGGCCCTGCCCAGCCACGGGGCTTCTTCAAAGGACTCCAGGCGTGAGCACGAGTGAGTCTTAGACCAGGGCCTGGCCCGTTGGAAGTGGTCCTGCCCTTGGGGACCTCATCTGTCCCCGTGCTTGGGAAGCACCCATGGTGCCCTGGCCTCCCACCCAGTACCCCGGGGGCGGGACTCAGGCCCGTCAGGACTGTGGCTCCACCTGGGGTTCTCCGGGTCCTCGCAGGTGTCAGCCCTCAGCTCCTCAGGTGCTCGCGGATGGTGGACCCCCCCCCACCCGCTTTGCTGCTAGATTGGGTCACTTGTCAAGTGTCTGCTGAGACCAGTGCTGGGGGCACCCTGACGGCAGTGGAGAGAGGGTCCAGGTGCCCGGGGGCACAGGGCCCTCCTCACTGGTGTCCGATTCACAGTCTACAAGCTCCCTGGCCCCTCCTTGAGACCCCGTTGAGCCTGTTTCAGGGCCCGGGGAGACCGGCGGGGGGCGCCCTCCCCACGCCACCGGGGAAGCCGGTGCTGCTTGCAGGGCAGACTCGGTGTGCACGGGCGCACGCGGTTAGGGCGGCGGGACCGTCTCGCGGCTGCCAGCTTATCCGGCTTCCCCGGCCTAGAGCGCTGTGCTCCCAGCCCTGCCCCTCGGCCCACTGGCCGCTCCCCACAGAGGCTGAGCTCAGGCCGCTTGCTGGGGGCGGGGGCAGCAGGGCGCCTGGGCCACCGGTCCCCCCCCCCCCCCGGGCTCTGAGTGGGAGCAGGAAGTCTGTGCCTCCAACACGTATTTATTTTAGAAGTCATTGGGACAAACCCAACTCCCAGAGATCCGGGCTCAATTTATTAAGCTTAGATGATTAATTACAGGGTAATTAAATATCCGATTAAATTAATCCTAAGGTGTTTAAACATTGTTTTGCAAAGAATGTTTGTTCATTAATTAGAATGGCTAAATGCGGAATTAAGCAAGGGGGGGGTACGGAGGGACGAGTGGGGCTTGTCCCTCGGAAGCTCTTCCCTGGAGTCCCCCCTCTCTGTGTCCCCATCTGCAAATCTGTGCAGGGAGGAGGGAGCCTTCAGGGAACCTGGGAAGGACTGGGGTGAGGACACGGGGACGCGTGAATGTGCGATGAGGCGTGCCTCCGTGGGAACTGAGGAGAAGGGGCGGGGCTCCGGGAGGTCAAAGGGAAGGGATGACGTTCAAAGGAAGATGAAAAAGACCAAATGTTTGGTAACAGGTGTTTGCTGGGCCGTCCGGAAATGATGGGGCGCAGGGGACCCTGATCAGACGGGCCAGCTGGGCTCCTCCCCGTCCCCCCGCCTCGTTCAGAGTATGACGTCGTGATCCGCAGAGATAGCGCTCTTCCTGAATTTTTCTAAACTTTTAGGCAGTTCGGGGGAGGTCAGCGTTTCTTTCTGAGTTTTTTGGGCCTTGGTTGTTTTCAGCTCAAAATGATCTGCACGCTGCCTTGGCCCATCTTGGGCTATTTGTTCGGGGCCCCGGCAGTGGTCTGGGCAGAGCAGAGAGTAGGGGACACTGGGTCAAGGTCAAACCTGGGTCCAGGGGCGGTGGGACGGGAGCCTGGAGGTGAGGACATCGAGTGCAGACGGCACTCACCAGCCTTGTTGGGGGTCCTGGGGGCAGAGACAGGGTGCTAGCTGGAGGGAGGTGGATCGGGAAGTGACAGGCCGTTTTAGAACAGAAATCACGGGGCGTGTCTACGCTGCCGGCAGAGATAGTGGGGCCCTGGTGGGCAGGGGCGTGTGCGGGCTCCTTTCTACCGATTGCGACCACTTCCGGGTGTATTTCTTCTGCTCTCAGGGTCCGGGGGCCTCTCACCGCCCTGGCCGGTAGCTCTCCCCGGGGGTGAGGTCACCTGTGGAGCCCCGGACCTGCCCCACCTGCTGGGGGGGGCCCCGCAGGCACAGCTGCTCCGGTGACCACAGCCCATCGGAAGAGCTGTGGTCCTCGCTGGGTTCTCCCCGCTTCTGCACCGCAGGCTGTGGGACCCTGGGCCGGTCACTTCTCTAGCTCCGGGGGGCACCGGCTTCCCCCCAGGGCGGAGCGTCTCTGCACCCGTTTTGTGAACTAGCCTCTCGACTCCACCCACAGCCCCGCCTTCCGAGCAGGTGTTCCCACTCTTCTCCGGCCCCCACATCTGTCCCTCCCTCCTGGTCCCGTGTAGGTCCTGTCCCCCAGGGCCTCCCCCCATCCAGAACGGGGTCAGCTGGCCTTCTCCCCCGCTTCAGCCTCTCCTCACCTGGCAGGGCCCCTGGGCCCCCGGAGCAGGGCTCCACCCGTCTCCACGTGCCCCACGGGGCCTGGGGCCTGCGGGCGGTCAGAGCCGCAGACGCTCCTGGGGGCAGGGCGGCCGGACCCCCCGCTAGAGTCCGGGCCGCCCCCCGTTCCTCTGGCGCCCGCCCACCCACCGCTCTGCTCCGCATTTGGGTCACCGAAGGGATGAGGAGGTTCGGCTTGCTTTGTGACAGACCACAACGGAGTGAGGGCAGCGCGGGATTCCCTGTCCCCTGCCCAGCCTGGCAGCCCCGCACGATCTCCATGCCCAGAAGCTTCAAGTGACTTAAAACAAATGCACACGTAACTCCCTTGGTTGTAGGTGTTTGAAATCTCTAGTTCGGGCTCGAAAGAAGAGGAGATTTCTTACAGGAAAGCAGTGTGATGTGGTGAAGAGAACTTCGGGTCCGGGATCATATCGGAGCTCGTTTGGAAATTTCTACTCTGCCGTTTCTTAGCCGCGAGCATGTCAGGCAGTGTATCCGTCCGTCCGTCTGTCAAATGGGGGCATCAGCGGTAGCCCGTCCGTCTGCCCCACAGGTCGGACGTGAATTCTAGCGTGTCTGCAGGGACGTTTCGGAAATCTGTGGCCTCGGGATGGTGGGCGAGGTGGTGACTCGGCTCGCGCCGAGCTGCCTCAGCAGCGGAAATGGCGCTTCCCAGGAGCCGTCCTGTGCTCCGCTTGGATCCCAGGGAGGAGGAACTGTTCTGGCTAATTGGAGCAGAACAAGAGTCCGCCCCCCGCGCGGCAGAGAGCAGCCAGGGAGCGGGTGGGGGCGCAGGTTCCGGAGGAGGCTTGGCGGCTGTCTGCAGGGGAGCCCACGGGAGGCCCGGGAGGCACCGACTGTCACCAGGGCGGCCGCAGGAGGGAGAACAAGAAGAATACCCGGGTGCAGAGTGTGGGGTTCTCCTTCCCCACTTGTACTTGGGCCTCAGTGAAATTGTAGTCAAACGCATCTTGTGTTTCTTTCAAAGAGAGATCGTTGGCAGTTAATTCTCTGGTCTTGGCAAGTTTCTTAAATCGAGAGCCACTCTTGCAGATGCTTGCTACTATTTCCCCACCGTCATTGAAACCCGCTGAGCCACCACTGCCCTGAAATGCTCGGAGGCAGAAAGCGTTCTATCCGAAAACACCTTCAACCGCCCGTGTGTGCCGGCGTTGTGGCGGAAGAATTTTCCTCTGCCCTTCAGGCTCCTTCCAGCTGGTCTGAGCGTCAGAGCGACGTGAGACGGACTGACAGAAGCGAGTCGGACAAAAGTTTGATTACACGTGTGCCTCCTGCTTATACCCGAGAGACCGAGGAAAACGGTAACTCCGGGAAATGGCCAAAGCCGTCACCTTAAATACCATCTTCGGCTAAAGACAGAAGGTTGGGGGTAGGGAGTCGGTGATGGCAGGTTGCCAGGGAAGCACAGTGAACAAGGGCGAGGCTGTCATGCAGATTTGAGTCCATGCCTCCTGCCCCGATCAGAGTTTCCCGGGGTTTGGAGTCACCCCTTCTTCCCAGCGCAGCCAGGGGGACACCCTTACAGACGGAGATTCCCTCGTACGTGGAAATGGCTCTTACAGGAGGGAAGCTTCGTGCCGGCTCCCGGAGCTGCTCTTGTGTCTGCATTCTCTTGAAAACCGGCCGCTTAAGATAATCCGTAGGCCAGAGGGGCAGACCCTGGGGTGGCAGAATTTGCTCCCCTGCACTGGTCATCACACAGCAGCGGGCGGCTCTGAAGCCTCTGTGAACCAGGACGCATCTCCTCAGAGCGAAGACTCGATCAGACCACGTCGGGGCCGGGGGCGGGAGGCCTGGGGCGGGGCCCCCGCTCTGCCGCGGCGGGGGGTTCTCATGATTCGTTCAACGGGCAGGACGAGGTAAGGGGTGTGAAAGCACGCTCACAGCTACCTGGAAAATAACGCGGTAGCGTTCAACCTTTTAGAACAAAGAAAAGCTTGATGGAAGGATTCTTCCACAGGGTGACACGTAAGTAAGAAACGAATCAGCACCGGTAAAGTAGCTTCAAAACGAGGAACAAAAATAAATTCCTCTTATCATCCCACTGACAATTAACGAACGGTAATTAACGAACACCCAAGCAGGTTCCTAAACAGACTTAAGGCAGTTCAACTCGATCTTGTCTGGACGTTCTGGTTAATTCATTCAGGCAAAATAAAATGAACTGGGGGCAGGGAGACGATGCGGGAACCTTCGTATAGATTGTGGACAAAGGAATCGGCAAAAATCCACGAACGAGGGTTTAAGAAGCATGCAGGCTGTGCGTGAACGTCGATGGTCTTCCTGGGTTCAAACGATAGCTAGAAGATACAAAGAAAAAAATCCATCGATAACAGAAACGGGACGAGTATTTCTGACCTTGCCGCACAGCGTTTGCGTCCAGCCTGGCGATGTTTGCTTGGCCCCCGCCAGTAACCGAGCTCACCCGCACCCCACGTCCCACACCCCAACCCCGACCTCTCCACGGCGGCTTGCTGTACATGTGCGTCTCGGGAGGGTGCTTCCCGCCAGTTTCCCAGGTGGCGCCCGGCCCCGCGACGTCCACCGCTCTGATGACCGGCGGGGCTACGCGTTTTCCCAGCGCCGCTGACACAGCGGGGGCCCCACGCGTGGACAGCCTGCCCGGACGCGGCGCTTATCGTCTGCGGGGTCGTCGCATCCCGCTCTTACCAACGGTAACGAGCCCTCGCTTGGCACAGCCATCGACCCTCCCGTCCACCCCGGCTGGCAGCGACCCCCACCCCCCGCGTCTCCTCCTGTCGTGCGGGAGTTTTCTCTTTGTTCTCGCTGCCATCCGCCCGTGTTTCCGTCTGCGGCTTCTTGCTTTGCTTCAAAGCTGGGAGCGGTCTTTCTTCATGAGGATGATAAATATTTCATTTTGTGCTAACTTTTCTATCTTTTGTAAAAGAGATTTAGCTCTTTGAGGCATCTGCTTTGGTGTTGGGGGCGGGGGGACTCGATTAGAATTCTTCCGTGCTACCCAGTTTCCCAACATCATGCATTTTTAATTATTTTTTTAATTATTATTTTATAAAGCGTTCTAACGTCGAACAGGTGAGGCCTTCTGTCTCGCTCTTTTTAGCCCTCAGATGTCCTCTGAAACCGTCATCTGTTTGCTTCTCCAGAATCCACCGTGTCCAGAAAAATACCGTTGGGACCGATCCAAGGGCAGCTGTGTTTGCAAGCTAAACTAAACCGGTGACCCGTTCTCTCCACGGCTTGTGTGCTCGTCTTGGGAAAGACCTCGTCTCTCACCTTGCCCTCGCCCCACGGGGTGCAATTCTCTTCACGAAGATCAGGTATATGCTCTGTTTATTCCTAAGTAACCGTTGTTCGCACTGGAAGCCCTGGCGGATGCCCTCCAAGACTGGTGGGGTCCACGTCGCGGCCCCTTCCCCCCCACGGCCCCCCCCCCGCCCCTCCCTGGGTCCGCCCGGGCGCCCAGTTCTCGGGTCCGGGCCCCGCTTTCCTTCTGCACGCAAGCATGCGTCTACACCCCGGGTGTGCACAGCCGGGCCAACAGCTTCCCGGGAGCCCCGGAGGCCTCTGCAGGCCCCCCCGCCTCTGCAGAACCTGGCCGTCCCCCCAACAAAATTATTGCTGCGGTTCCCCAAGTGACCCGCTCTGTCCAGGTGACCTGGCCGGGGCAGCTCAGCCACGGGGTCAGGGCCCTCAACCCCGGGCCCGGCAGGGAGCCTCCGGGCCCCACGCAGAGCCAGACTCAGACCCTCCAAACCCTGGGCAGGGATGGGTGCACGGAGCCCCTGCAGGGAGCCAGGAGCGGGGGGCCCCGCCCTCAGAGTAGCTACCCCATGCCTGCAGGCACCGGGGGCGCCGGGCTGGGCTCTGAGACCCCCTCACTCCTACATTCCGGGAGCTGCGTGTGTGCACATGTGCGTGTATGTGTGTTTGCGTGTGTGTCCGTGTGTGCTCCTGTGCACGTGTATACGTGCGTGTGCTTGTGTGCATGTGCGTACGTGTGTGTACTTGCGTGCTTGGGTGCCCGTGTGTACATGTGTGCAACTTGTGTGCATGTGCATACGCGTGTGTGCTTGTGTGCATGTGCATGTGTGTGCGTGCACGCGTGTACCTGGGTTCCTCTTACCCTTCCCCCTTCGTGCCGCACGCAGTCCTGGTCGCGTCCGTGTCCTGGCGTCTGTGGGGCCTGCCCTCGGGCCTCAACCGTTAACTGAGCTCGTTGTCCGCGTCCCTCCGTCCGCAGGACCGTTCACGGGGCCCGAGGGCCCCCGGGGAGGGATCCTGCAGACAAAGGAACCACCGCCGGCCGGACGGCGCTTCACGGTGTGCGCCATGCCTCTGCACACACTTGTCTGTGCGCTTCCCTCCCACAGAGGGACGGTCTCCGCTCAAGCTGGTCTTAACCCGGAAACACACCATCCCTGCTTCCCGTGCAAAGCCCCACCTGCCAAATACGCCCCGATCTTGCAGGTTCTCCCAAAGATGCGGGACGCGCGGGGAGAGACCGCGTGCGCAGGGGGTGCTTTGCCGGCGGTGCTGCGGGAGCGGGTGTCCTGGGGTGGACCTCATCTGCTCGCGCTGAGGGACAGCCTCTCCTCACCAGGGAGGTGCTCTCCGGGGGTCTCGCCCCGAGCGGAAACCCGGGCCCGCCACGTGGCGCCAAGCAGCTGTGTTTCTCCCGTGCAGGACGGGGACGGGGACGTGGGGTCCAGGCTTGGTATCCCCACAGAGCAAGCTGCACGTTCAAGGGGCTCCCGCGGGTCTGCGGTGCCTGGCGAGGGGGCAGGAGAATCTTCCAGTGGGTCAGACTCCCTACCGCCCGCCGGCCAGGCCGCCGTCCCCTCCAGGCCAGCCCCACACCGCCTCCTGCCTGGCGGGTGCTTCTAGGCGACATGGCACCTGTCGCCTGCATGGCTCTGCGGAAGGGCCCCTGTGTCCCGCTCACCGTGTCTGGGGTCATCGTGGGCTCTGCAGTTAGTCTGTCCCCACGGCTCCTGCCCTCACGTGTCACCCATATTGCTTCCTGGTCAGGTACCCCGCTCCCTGTTCTTCTCTTGTTCTGGGACCGTCCTGCCTCGCGGCCCTGAGTCGTGAGCAGGCCCACTGGCTGGTGGCCCCTGCCTCTGGCACAGGTAGCGTGGCGGGGGGGCGGCCCTTCCTGGGGATGTTCGCGGTCACACGTGGTGGCCACCAAGCCCTGGATCTGTGTCCTGTGCCGGGAGACGTGGGGTGGCTGAGGATATGTCCGTGCATCCTGGCCGCATTTCTCAGAAGTGCCAGGTAACCCCGGGGCCCAGGGAAGGGGACTTGAAGGTCCGGGATTCAGACCAGCTTCAGTCTGGCATTTAGGAACCCCAGAAACCCGGGACAGCGGCTGCGTCTGGACTCGGACTCGGGCCAGGAGTGGACCCGGGGGTCTGTCCTCTGTGTGGAGACTGTGCTCGCTGCTCCTTCCTTCCTCTGCTTCTTCTTAACCTCACACCTGCCCGCCCCTCACCTGGGCATTTAAACACATGCACCTAATCTCTTCTCTCATTCGTACGCACAGCCACTTGGTCCTTTTGTTCCCGCTCTACTGGGGCTCGATAAACGGGGCACGTTGCAGGCGTACGTTTCGGTCAGGCTGCCGTGCACTCGCCCACGAAGCCATCAGCAGTTAGGACAGTGAACACACACGGTCACCGGGAAGCTCCCTCCTGCCTCGTCCCCGCCTCCAGCTGACCGCCGACCTGCCTTCTTTGACTGCGGATCGTCCGTGTTTTCTGGGGTTTTGTAAGTGGAATCCTGCTGTGCCCTCTCTTCCTTCCCTCTGGCTTGAACCCCCCGCGTGGCCTCCGGTCTCAGTACTCGGCTGAATCGTACTCCATCCCGTGGACACAACTGGTTTATCCACTCACCTGTTGGTGAACGCTCAGATTGTTTCTAGTTCGGGGCGATTGCAAATAAAGCAGGTGTGAACATTCACCTGTGAGTCATTGTAAAGCCACGGTTTTGCATTTTTCTCGGGTACAGACCGAGGGGGGTGGAGTGGCCGTATTTTATGGCAGGTGTGCGTTTAACGTTCTTTGTAATTGGAATGTTTACTGAGGTGATTATAGGTCCACACGCGGTTTTAAGAAATAACGGAGAGATCCTGTGTGTTTTTACCCGCTTTCCTCCCGTGGTGACGTTCTGTAAAGCTGAACTATGACATCCCGGTCAGGACGCCGACACAGATTCCGTCCGCATGTCGGGTCTCCCACGGCTGCCCGTACCGATCTGTGCGTGTGCGTGTCACGCGTGCAGACTCGCCCGTCCGGCACCCCGGTGGCCAGCCTGGATGTGGTGTGTCCATCCCAGAGAGGACCCCCTGCTGCTCCGGCCACACGCCCCCCTCGCGCCCTCGACCCCATTCGTGACCCCGCGCCATCACCCACGGGCTCTTGATTTCTGAAATCTTGTCACTTGCGAGTGTTGTACGAGTGGTTCCGCACGGCACGTGCCCTCGGGGCCCGGCTCCTTCCCGGGGGAGCCCTCTAGGCGCCGCGTGCCTCGGTCCTCGGCTCCTGGTTGTGGCTGAGCGGTCCCCGCGCTGGGGGTGCCCCTGACCGTGCGTCTGTCCGAGGACATCCAGCTCGATCCCAGTGTGTGGCTCCTGTGAAGCAAGCGTCTGTGAACGGGTCTGCACAGAGGTTTCATTTCTCTGGGATGAAAGTCTAAGCGTGCGCTTGCTGGGGAGTCTAAGAGCAGGAGCCGCCGAGCCGTTTTCTAGAGTCACTGCCCGCTTTGCACCCCACCGGCAGTCCGTGCCTGAGCCGGCGTGTCTCATGGGTGGCGTCGCTGTGGCCGTCCTGGTGGGGGTGCTCCTGAAACGCTGTCTCGCTGAGCGCTCAGTGCGTTTTCCCGACGACTCATGGCGTCCAGCTTCGTTTCACGCGCTGTTTCTCATTTATGTATCGTCTTTAGTAAAACGTCAAATTACGTGTTTTGCCTCATTTTCTTTTTTTTTATTTATTTTTTTTGAACGTTTATGTTTGAGACAGAGAGAGACAGAGCATGAGCAGGGGAGAGGCAGAGAGAGAGAGGGAGACACAGAATCGGAAGCAGGCTCCAGGCTCTGAGCCGTCAGCCCAGTTGGCTCATTTTCTAACTGGGTTGCTCGTTTGTTCTTTGCTGCTGAGTTCGGAAGGTTCTTTCTCTATTGTAGACACGGTTTGCAAACACCTCCTCTCAGTCTGAAGCTCGCCCTTTCTTCCGTTTTACGAGTCTCCCACATTCTGGTGTGCTCCCGCCCATCCAGCCTCCCGATTTCCCTTCCCTGAGCCCTGCTGCTCTTTGCCTAGCTTCAGGTCTCGAAAATTTTCTCCAATTTCTCCCCCGCCCCCCAAAATGTTATGGCTTTGCGTTGTAGTTGAATCCCGTGGTGCATTCCGAGTTAATTTTTGGACGAGGCACGAGGTGTTAGATGAGGTACAGTTTCTGCCCGTGAATGTCCTTCTTCCACTGAACTGTGTGCCTCCATCAGACGTCAGTGATGCGCTTTTGTGGGCTGGGTTCTGGGTTCCGTCCCACTGATCTGTCTCCCCCATGGGTGCCACAGGCATTGCCTTAATTACCGTGACAATGGTATCGAACGGTGAGCCCCCTCTCTTCCTCTCGGCCAAGATCGCTTCAATTATGCTGGGGTCTGTGACTCCCCGTATGCGTTTCAGAATAAGCTTGTCCACGTCCATGAAAACCTTGCCGGTGTTTTGACAGAAACGTCATTAAACCCGGAGATCGATGTGGGGCTCATTTAGCTCCGTTAGATGAATGTGGCTCATCCGTCCGTTTCTTTGGGTCTATGTGATGTCTTCCGTCGGTGTGTCGTAACTTGCAGCATGCCGACCCCGTGCACCTTTTGTTAAACGTGCACCTAAGGGTTTCATCGCCTCCGAGGTGGTTGTGAACGGCCTGTGCTTTTAATTTCGGTTCCGGCACATTCGTTGTTAGTAGGGAAATGAAATGGGTTTTGGGGAGTCGGTCTTGTAGCCTGAGAACGCACTGAGCTCGTGTATCAGAGTGTTTTGTTGATCTCTCGAGATGTTGTGCCCAGTGAATCACGTCACCTGCAAACAGAGACAGTTTACTCCTACCTGTCTGGACCGTACGTCTGTTCTCCTTGCCTGCTGCCGCAGCTGGGACTTCCAACACCGAGTCAGACAAGAACGTGGGGACATCTGTGCCTCGTTCCTCGTCTTTGGGAGAAAACACAGTTTTTAACCGTTAAATATAACGTGAACAGTTGCTGCTTTGGTAGCTGCTTTTTATCGGCGAGGTGATTCCATTCTATCTCTGACTTCCTGGTTTAAAAACAAATTGTGAATATTGGATTTTGTCGAGTGCTTTTTCTGCATTAATTGATACAGTCATAGGAATTTTCTTTAGTTTGTTGGTTCCGTGGATTACATCGATTCTTTTGAATGTTCAGCCAACCCTGGGTACCTGGAACAAATCCCACTCGATCGTGATACAGAATAGCATTCACCTCCGTCATGCGTTGTTGAGAATCTTTGCCTCTTAATTCATGAGAGATATTAGTCTGTATCTTTCTTTCTATGGACTCTGTCTGGCTTTGGTATCAGGGAAATAGTGGCCTCATAAAATGAGCAAGGGGTGCCTGGGGGGGCTCAGTCGGTTGAGCGTCCGACTTCGGCTCAGGTCACGATCTCACGGTTGGTGGGTTCAGGCCCTGTGTCGGGCTCTGTGCTGACAGCTCGGAGCCTGGAGCCTGCTTCGGATTCTGTGTCTCCCTCTCTCTCTGCCCCTCCCCCACGCATGCTCTGTCTCTCCCTCAAAAATAAATACACATTAAAAAAATTTTTTTAATGAAATGAGCTGGCAGATGCTTCCTCCTTTTCTGTTTTCCGAAAGAGACTGTGTAAAGCTGGAGTTAATTTTCCCCCAGCTCCAATGCTGTGTGATTGACAAAGAGCGTCTCTGTTTGCCGTGCGCATCGTGATGTTTTCCCGCGTGCGCACACCGTGAACTGCTCACGTCCACCGGCGGACGGAGTGGTTTCTGTGTGTGCTGAAACGTTTGTGATTTTTCTGTGGGCAGATCCCTAGTGGGCACTGTATTAGTACGGGCTGCAGTCGCGCTGCACGTGGGGTTTCCAGAACTCCGTGTCGCATAACTAAAGCCTTGTCCCCCTGACCCGGCATCTGCCCGTTTACCCCTGGTCCCTAGCAGCCGCCGCTCTGCTGTCCGCCTCTGTGAGTTCGACTTTCAGAATCCACACGTCGGTGAGACCAGTCTTGTGCCCGGCTCATTTTGTCCAGCGTGGCGTCCTGCAGGGTCACCCACGTCGTGCCGAATGTCAGGAGCTCCTGCTGTGGGGCTGAGTGCCGTCCCACCCTCTGCGTGCGCCACGTTTCTGTTACCCACTCGTCTGTTGGCGGACGTGTGGGTGCGGGTATCTTCAAGATACGGGTTTTCATTCCTTTGGGTAAATACCCAGTAGAGGGATTCCTCGGTCGTCGGATAGCTCTATTTCTAATTTTGGGGGACGCTCCACCCCGTTCCAGAGCGGCTGCCCCGGTTTGCACTCCCACCAACAGTGCACGGCGGTTCCCCTTTCTCCGCGTCCTCGCTGGCACCTGCTGTTTGTCGTGTTGGGGATTTTAGCCACTCTGGCGGGTGTGAGGTGGTGATCAGTGTGGTTGTGATGTGTATTTCCCTGAGGATCAGTGATGTCGAGCACCTTCTCACGTGTCTGTTCACCGTCTGGGGGTCTTTTTGTGAAAAGGGGTTAATTTTTTTTTTTTTTTTTTTTTTTTGAGCGTTTGGTAGAATTCTCCCATAAAACCATCTGGGCCTGGTGATTTCTTTCAAGAGGGATTTTAATTATGAATTCGGCTTCTGTAACGGTTAGGGGCCGTTTAGATTGTTTCTTCAATCTTGGTTAAATTTTCTGGAAATTGGTCCATTTCTTCTGTTTGTATTAGAAGTTGTTTGTAACAGTCCCTCGTTATCCTTTTAATGGCTGCGTGAGGTACACGTTCCCCATTTAATTCCTGATATTGGACAACTGGGTTTCTTTTAATTTTTGTCAGTTTTGCCAGAGGTTTGTAGATTTTACCGACTTTTATCCAAAGAACCAGATGTTTGTTTCACTGATTTTTTCTACCGTTTCTCTATTTTCAGTGTCACTGACTTCTGCTCTGGTTTTTCTAGTTTTCTTCCTTCTCTGGGTTTATTTTGCTTTTCTTTTCCGGTTTCTTGAAGTAAGGACTTAGCTGATGGAGACGAGGCTTTCCTTACTTCTGGTGTATTCAGTGCTGTAACATTTCCTCCGAGCACCGCTTTAAAATCGTCGTGTTCTTGGTTCTTGGCCTGACGAGCAGTTTCTGACCGTGAGCCGGACGTGGCCTCTCTTACGTGAGGAGACGCCAGGCCGTATGTGAGGTTTCCCCACGGCAGGCAATCACCCTGTTCCTTTTTGGACTGCGGTTCCCGTGACATTTGATTTAAGAGCTCGGACGATGTCACTTGGTCTGCTTGGTTCATCTGGAACCACCGCTGCTCGCGTTGGTCCCTGCTGGTGGCGCCGGGCCCCCGTGGACCAAGGGGCTTCCTGGTGGTGGGGGCTCCTCTGCCAGAGCGCCAGCGCCCTGGGACGTCCCGGCAGGAGCGGGGCATCTGGGGCTCGTCCTGGCCATTCTCTGTCAGCAGGACTCCCGCTGACGCCCCCCGTGGGTCATGCCACCGCTGCTTGCTGGCATGGGAGCCTCTGAAAAGGCACCTCTGCTTCCGTTCTTGCTGCCCCTGCCCCAGGCCCGGCTCTGCTCCAGCATGAACTTGGCCTTCAGCCGAGACAAGGGGAGACGTGATTTCTGGTGCGTGCGCCACTCCCGGCCACGACAGAGAACAGACGAGTCACAGGTCCTGGGCAGAGGACCAAGGGCACAGTTTGGGTGTGAGGCAGGTGGGCCTCTCAGAGGCGGCCGCTGCCATCGGGGGTGCTGGACGTCCTAGACCCGCCAGACGAGTTCTAGAAGGTAGGTGTGCCATCCGGCTTGTGCCAGCGCCCGGCCTCTGTTTTCCCTGTTTCTGCCCTGGTGTTGTCGCAGGTGCACGGCGGTCCACGGCGGTCCGCCTAGACCTCTGCCTCCTCTTTCTTCTTTCTTGCTCATCCCACACACTCGCTTCTTCTCCACTTGGCTCTCGTGGCACGGAGGTTTCCAGGAAGATGGCGTGAAGGCTGAGCTGTTCTAGCAGGAACTTTGGAAAGGATCAAACAGACTCCATCCCGTGCTTCCTCGGCATCCCAGGGCAGCTTCTAGGACTGCAGACCGTCCGCCGTTGGGCCCACCCCTGACCGCGTTCTTCCTCCTCCTCGTGACCCAGCCTCACAGCCTCCACCAGACTCCCGGACTGGGCCCCGGGGCTTTTCCCTGCTCCACGTCTCAGATCAGCTGTCACCTCCTCAGAGACCCCTTCCCAGCCATTCCCTTCTCCTTTACCCTGTTTCTGGAGCCACAGCGTGTGGGCTTAAATGTCAGCAAATCCACCAGGAGGGAAATATTTGCTTCTCCCCCCGGGAGAAGGGTGACCCTCCCTCCCCCGCCAGGACAAGAAGGGTAGGTGACCTCTGACCTCCCCCACCAGGACAAGAAGGGAAGGTGAAGTTCGGGAAGAGAGACCTGAGTACGGTTTTGGGTTTGCTGAGTCGGTGGCACTTTTGTGACGTCAGACAGCTGCACATGCAAGAGCAGGGCCCAGAAAGAGGAGATGCCCGTGAGGGATTTTTGGGCCCAGCGGAGGGGCCTGGCGTCCCCATCGCGTGCGGAGAGAGCGTAGAGTCCGAAGACAAAGCTGTGGACCACAGCTGCTAGAGGCAGGGACTCAGCGAGAAACAGACACAGTAACATCAGAGGGAAACAGGAAAGGTGTACAGTGTAGTCCTGGGGAAAGAAGGCCTGTCCGTGCAAGTCACAAAAGACAAAAATTAAGAGCCCCAAATTCCACGAGAAGGAAAAAGACACGCTGGTGGAAAACGGACAGAGGCACGGCCAGAGAGAACCCAGGGCGGGAGGCACGCGGGACCAGCAAACACAGCGAGTGTGGCCCACGTTCCCAAGAACCGGTTCCGGGGAAATCGACGAGCGGGGCTCCCCACCCGTCGACCTGGCAAAACCGAAAAGAAGTAACGCGAGCACAGTGGAGCAGAAGGGACATTCACATGCCGTTGGTGAAGTGTGTTTGGAGGGCGCTTGGCAGGACTGTGGAAGCTCTGGCCGGCAACGGCATCCGTCGTAAGAGAAGGCTCACGCACGCGACGAGACACGCCTGACCCACGAGGAAGTTTGTGCGGCATTTCTACGTGAAGGTTTAAACAGCGGCGGAAGTAACAGACGTGCGGAAGCATGTTGCATACAGTATGCGGCTGTTCACCGGAGCAGAGGGTCCCCAAGGGGGTGACGAGGTTGGGCGTGGTCCGTGGGAACCCCGCAAGGTCCGAGTCTCGCGTGACAGGAGCGTGCTTTTGCATTCACCAGGTGACAAAACAAACGGTCAGACGGGAAAGAGAAGGCCACGGCCGCCCCGTCGCCGGGCTGCCGGCTGGGAAACCGGCCCTCCGTGCCCGCGAGCTCGCCTCCGTTCGCAGGTCCCGTCTGGGCAGGTGCCGTCTGGGCAGGGCCGGGCGTGGAAGCCGGCGGCCGAGGGGGAGCTACCGCGACGAGGCGGCCCGCGCCCTGGAAAGTGCTCCGACCTGCTCAAAAGCACGCGGACGCCCCCATGTATTCACAGAACCTGGCAGGATGTTTTCGAATAAGTCGTGAGCGTGACAGTCACATTCTCTAACCCACACTGGGAAAGGGATTATGGTGTTTACCACGGGGACACGAAGATCGATGCTCGCCCGAAGGTCTGCCAGCTTCTTGATTTAGGGAGCCAGTGATCAGCACGGGCCACCCCACGGCCTCCTCCCCGGGGGCCTGGGGACACTTGGGCGGGGCCGTCCTGCGGGGGCTCTGCGAGGTGGCGGCCCTCCGCTGCCTTCCGCCGTGCCCCGGATCCCGATCCCTGCCCGGATGGAACCCGGCTCCTGAGTCCCGGCGCGAGGCCGACTCCCACGCCGAGGGACGGGCAGGGGCCAGGGAGGGCGGCTCGGGGCCCAGTGCCGGGCACCGACCCGCGGTCAGTCCCCTGTGACCGGCGGGCTGAGGCGCGCGGAGGGGGCGATGTGCGCCCCTCTCCCCGCCTGCCGTCCGTGCGCCACCTGCACCGTCCCGGGTCGCCTTCTTGTCCTCACACCCCACACCGTTCACCTTTCCTCAGAGCCGAGCGCAGGGCCTGGAACGCGCTGTGACCCCGTCAGCATACGCTGGCCCGAGCCCAACCCTCGGGAAGGAGCATCCGGCTGACCGGGGGCCCCAGATCCTTCCGTGGGGGTCGCTGAAGCGTGGGTGGGTGGTGAGGACCCCTCATCGGGTACGTTGGGGAGGTTTGGAACTAGTCATGGACCCGGCTGCCCCGGGGGGTCCCCGGGACCAGCCTTCTGCGCCCCAGGACCCGGCAGCCGGCCCCATGCTGACCTCCCCAGTTCCTCCTAAGACCTGCCCCCCAGAGCCACCTCCCAGCCTGACTGGATTCCACACGGTTTAGGTTTGTTTCTGGCTCTTAACACCCTCCTCCGGGGGCCCCTGCGGCCCTGCCTCTGCCCTCCACCCCCCCCCCACCTTCCCCCGTGTACGCTGCCTGGGTCCGCCCTCGCCAGCCCGCGGGACACAGGGGAGGGGGGGGGAGAGGGTGACACATGCGTGTCCCGGCTGCACCAAGCACTGGCCCCGTGGACCCGGCAAATCCGTGTGAGGCTCAGAGTCCCCGCCTTAGGTAAAAGCGAACTTCCTGCGGTGGCTGTGACATCACCTGCCCCTGATGACAACATAAAGTCACACTTGGACACCCGGCTACCAGTGCCGGCGAAGCCACCTGCTGGCCCGCTGCTGGCTCAGGGGCCCCGCAAGCTGGCCGCGCCCTCTGGTGCCCGGCCCGGCTGGCCCTCGGGTGGCTCTGGGCGGTGGCGCCCCTGGGCACCACGGGGCTCTAGAAGGGCCCTCGGATACTGCCTGTGCCCGCTCCCTCCACCCCGCCTTTCCTGGCCTCCGACTGCCCCGCCCAGGAACCTACAGCCTCTGTGGGTGGGGCTGCCCCCAGATTCCCAGGACCTTCCCCTGGGGCCCAGCGAGCCGGCGGTGTCCATATGGTCGCGCCCCCGTGCGGCTCACAGAGGGGCTGGTGTCCCCTCCCCACGCCCGGCCCGGAGCCAGCCACCTGCAGCACGCTCAACAGTGAGGACACCCACGCTCTTGCGGGGGGCCCCACTCTGCCCCTTAACCTGGGCGGTCCAGTCCCACTGCTTTCCTGCCCCCATCTGCCCTCCAGCAGGAGGGGGAGTGACACGGGGACTTGCTCTCTCGGGCGCGGTGCTGCCCACAAAGGGCCCCGCGTCCCTGCGGGAGCAGCACCGGAGGCTGAGCAGCCGCTGTAGTGCGAGAGCGTTTCTCTTGCCGCTTCTCGCCTGACGCCCCTGGGGGGAGGGGCAGCAGGACCGTCCGGGCTGCTGGAGCACCTGTGTCCTCAGCTCAGTGTGATTCCACGGTTTCCTCCAAGAACAACCGTGAGCGTCTCTGTAACTGAAAAGCACTTCGCGCTGATTTTCCTAAAATGAAGGCGGATGATTGGGAGATTCATCACACATTGCGAAGTTTCCAACACGAGGGTCAGGAGGCCTCCCGTTGGTGGTCCGGCTTTGCGGGCCTTTCAGGACCGGGAGCTCCCTCCCTCCCGGCGGCTCCGAAGGAGCCCCCAGCGTGGCCGGCACGGCTGAAGTGGCCGCGGAGCCTCGAGTGCTCAGAGGAAGTCGCCGCGGCCCCAGGGAGCAGACCCCGAGGGGGGCCCACGACCCGCATCTCTTCTAAGGGTAGATGTGGCAAGAGGAGGGCTAAGTCAGCGAAAATAAATGTGGGAGCACGCCCAAGGGCTCCTGGGGAGGGCCCGCGGCAGCAAGGTAATGCTTTTCCAAAACTTTAAAAAACAAAGTGGTTTTTGAATTTCAAAATAGACGCGTGAATCAGAAGTCTGTCGTTTTTGAGAATTACAGTAACGACGGCTCATGAGCCCGGGCGCGGAGGTGTCTGAAAACAGAGCGTAGAAGCACAGAGGTCAGAATCAGGGAGAGAGATAGACGGACGGAGAGAAGGAGGTCCGGGACCCCAGTGTGCGGGAGTGCGTGTGCATGTGTGAGTGTGCGTGTGCGTGCGTGCAGGTGTGTGTGCCTGTGTGCGTGTGCCTGTGCGTGTTGGGCGATAACGAGCTGCGCTCTGACTCCGCGCAGGCATACCTGGGGAGGGTGGGGACAAGTGGTTCCTGGCGAGGACATGCCAATAGCCGCAGAGCAGCCAGTGACAGGGCAGGAGGGAGGCTGGGGACAAGCGCATGCCCCGTCCCTTGAGGCGGGTGGGCTGGGTCTGCCGAGGCCCAGGTGCAGGTGGGTCCCATCCCCCCGTTGGGGAAGGAAGCTTGGCTCAGTCTCGTCCCCAAGAATTCGCCCAGAATAAAGCCACCCAGAGAGGCGGTTGGTGACGTGTCAGTAGAAGGAAGAGGCCAGGAGGGGCCTGGACCCCACGTCAACCGCAGGGGCCCCTGAAGGGGCTGGAGGTGGGGGCGCCTCAGGGAAGGAGGTACTCAAGGCCCTGTGCTCTCGAGATCTCGAGAACGCCGTGGCGACCCTCCCCGCGGCCCCCGCACCCACCGTCACGGCCCCCGTGCCCGCGAAGAGACAGAGGCCCCGGAGCCGGGAGCCGGGCTGGCACCCGCCGCGGAGGCAGGCCCGCTGACCGCGGGGCCTTGGGGCGGTATGATCCCCGGTAACGTTTTTAGCGGTTTTCCACATGTTGCCGCTTGATCTGTGTTTAACAGAACGGTTCCCTCCCCCTGTGCTGTCTGCATCACTTGCTCGAGATCAAACCTCCGCAGCCTGGCTTCCCGACCAGCGACGGGCTCAGACTCCGGCCACCAGACCCGGCGGCCAGAATCCGTGATCTCTCCTCCACGTGGGCTCACAGGCGCCTCCGGCCGCTCACGGTGTCCACACGCCAGCGGCATCTACGAGATATACAGGCTCAACCTGACTGAAATAATCTGGTTCCTGTGAGTTGGCATGGAGGTAATTAAAAAGTGATTCCATTAATTAAAAGTAAAAACGTGATTACAGTAAAAAGGGCAGGAGTGCGTTGGGCCGGACTCTGGCGCCCGTGTTCCCGCTGTCCGTGCAGATCCGTGCACAGGGTCTCCCGTGTCCTGGGTGAGGGCGAGAGCGGCGCCTTCGGGGCGGGGTGGGGGAGGAGTGCAGCCTTCAAATACAGCCACCAACGTGGCGTCCGCCGTGTCTGGTTGGTGCCGAATCGTCTTCGGGTCGACGTGCCGGTGACCCCGAGAGGCTCTAAGTACCGGTATTGACAAGAGTCAGGATCACCCAGCACCTAGTACCTGCACAGTCCCAGCTCATTGTTATTTCCCGGGGGCCTCAGTCCTCCTACAATTGGCTGATCGGGGATCAGTGGAGGCCTTGCGGTCAGGTCCCCTCTAGGGCGCCCATTATGACCCATGAAACTGTCAAGAAATTGAAGAAGCCTGGCCCCTCCAGAGGGAAGGGGACTTCCGGTCTGCCAGGGTGACCGCAGGCAGGTTACCTCAGGTCTCTGTGCCTCGCTTTCTCCATCTGCAAAGTGGGAACAAGGCAGACCAGGAGGACGCGACCGAAGGCTCTCGGGGCTCACGCCCGCTCGTGCGGACTCGTCAGTGACAGTGCCACGTGCGGCCACGGGCTCTCGCGTGCACATCCGTGGTGTCCTCAGGCCATAGAGCGGAACTGAGTGGGTGCAAAGACCTGGTCGGCTTTGCGGTGGCCTCAGGAACCGGGCTACGTCCCATCCAGCAGGCGAAGAAGGAGCTGCTGGAGGGACCGGTTTTCCGGGCCGAGAGGAGTCGGGAAAAGGAGTTATCAGCGAAGGCGACGATGCCGCCCTCCCTCGGGGAAGGTCAGCAAACTTCCGGCCTTGACCTGCCAGCGGCCTGGTTAAAGGTCGCGTTCCTGGGGGTGTGGGGCCAAGGTCAGTCAGGTGCCAGGTCCGTTAGCTGGCGCAGGGCTGGCGACGCGAGTGACCCGTTTACAGCCTGAGGCTTCCTCGTGATGCCGTCCGTGCCCTGGGTGGGGAAGGCTCAAGGCCCTGGGTCTGGGAGTGTCTGGGAGCAGGTGGGGACCATGCTGGTGTGAAACCCCCTCCTCGCCCCCCACCCCGTCCAGCTTGTCCTCCTCCGCCAGAGCGCGTGTGCGGGGACTGGTTGGTTTTTATAACCGTTACTAACCTGCGCCCTTTACTCACGCGCTCAGTCTTTCGTCATCTCCAGTAACACGTTGTCCTGCTTCCTTCGCGGCTTCTGCAAATCAAATTTATTTTGCCACCGAAAATGCCGAAAGGCTTCGGCCGGAGGAGACCTGAGATTGCTGGGGAGGCAGGACCCTGACGCTGGCTCTCGGGACGCAGAGAGGGAAGTGAAATCTCCCATCTCCGAGCGGGTCCCCTAAGTCAGGGAGGGGGCCGGGCGTCCCTGGGAGGAGGGAGGCTTCACATCTGTCCGCTGGGCTCCCGCAGGGTGACCAGGACAGCTGGGGGCCCGTCTCTGCTGCCCTGTGCCGGGGTGGGGGTGAGGAGGGGCGTCACACATGAGAGAGACCCGGGCCGCCCCCCCCCCCCCCGGCTCTGGGGGTGGCGCTCCAGACAAGTCAACGCCCAGTGACGCGGGGAGAGTGTTTGCAGGGTGTCCGCCCGTGCTGTGCAGCCCTGAGCCAGTCACTTAACCTCTCTGGGAGCCTCGTCTGCAGAACGGGGACACAGCACCTCACGGGTAGGCCCCCACGTCCAGGCTCTCGATTCCGTATGTCGGGTCAGAATTGGAGTCCACGCCTAACCAGGGGTCAGGCGTGTTTGCGAAAAGGCCACCGGTGAACAAGGTTGTACGTACGTCAGGTGCCGGGGTGCCGGTTTCTGAGGATTTCAGAGAAAGGAGTGTCTGCACTGGAGGAAAAAGTCAGGAACCCTCGCTGAGCAGTGAGCCTGCAGGGCTCGTCCTGGTTCGTGCAGCCTGGTCGTCACCCCAGGGACACGGGGCCACACAATTCCCGGGGCCACCGCCTGACGGGCCCAGCCCGTGGGACACACACAAGGCATCTGGGACCTGCTGGACCGGAGCCCCAGGAGGGCCTCCCGGGGGGGCTGGTCCTGAATTGTGCAAACGAGCCACAGGTGCACACGGGGTCTCGTGGTGGAGGCAGCACGTGGGTGGCGGGCAGGGCCACGGAAGGCGGTGCCATGGAAGCCTCTTCTGTGATGATCAGAAAATCGTGGCAGTTACGACTGTGATCGTGGGTTCTCCTGCCCTGGATACTGATTCAGCCCCTTCCGCTTGGACTGCCTAGTCCTGTCTTCACAATCATTGCCCCCCTAGTACTGAGCTCCCCAGGGGACATCGAGGCACAGAAGTCCCAGTGCGCATCCCCAGGATCACCGTCACCTCGTGTCCATCTGTTCAGCCAGTTCACACACACTGGCCGGTGTGCTGTGTGCTCTGAGGGTTTCACCTACATGAACACGCAGGTGTGTGGACGCAGGGATAGACGGAGGCAGAAAGGAGCTCTCGCTGGCCCAGGGGGTCCATGGGAAGGGTCTGGGGGAACTGGTGGAATCTGAGGGTGACCCCCAGCACCAGGCCTTGGAAGAGCTCCGACAGGCAAGGAGCTCCCAGGACGTAGTCGGGGAAGAACGGACAGACCTAGCATCACCACTCGGCCACTTTCCACCCCAGGTCCCTTAATGACCATTCGGTGTCCTGGAAGGGACTTTCACTGGTTTAACTTGGGACGTGGGAGCCTCCCCGGGCTTTGTCAGGGCCTTCCGGCTGACGGCACTGTGTGGCCACCCCCCGGAGGGACGGGGCACCCTTCAGAGAGACAGGTCACCTCCCTAGAGGGACGGGACACCTCTGGGAAGGACAGGACACTTCTGGGAGGGACGGGATGCCCCCTGGGTGGGACAGCGCACCCCCGGGAGGGACAGGGCATGCCCCACAGAGACAGGACACCCCCCCGGA
The DNA here is from genome assembly GCF_022079265.1 of Lynx rufus. Lineage (NCBI taxonomy): Eukaryota > Metazoa > Chordata > Mammalia > Carnivora > Felidae > Lynx > Lynx rufus. Next base: position 11,939,016 of record NW_025814843.1, on the reverse strand, counting down.
GGGTCGGGGCACCTGGTCTCAGAGGACAAGGCTCCATGTCCCATGCATCCTCCTTCCTCCCTCGTCCCCTGGCTGGGGGTCTGGGAACCGCCTGGTCTGGCTCAGCGACGTGCCCTCAGGGTCTCTGAGAGCGAATGCCATACTAACCGTGCTCGAGAAATCAGGCAGTTTCCCAAAAACGGAGGGTGGCCGTGGCCCTGAGACATGTCAGTTCTGGGAAGAAGCCAGCGTCTGACCGCGCTTCTGCAGTCCGCGAGGGCAGGAGGCGCCCGGCGAGGACTGAGCGTGTGCACGCGTCTGTGCACGTGTCCCGCGTGTGAGAGTGTGTGTGCGACCACAGAGCACGCCTGCTATGCGTCTTCGGACACAAGCCAGATGGATATTTCTGGGCTCAGTTAATCTGACGTCTCCCAGGCCGGGGGACACTCTGCCCAGCACGTGCTGGGTGGTTTCACAGTCACGGGGATCATTAGAGCTCGTCCCCGTGGCTGGTGGCTCAGGCCCCAGAGCCCTCGACTCACACACACCTCATGGAGAGCCGCCCTGTGTTCGAGGAAGCCGGGAGAGGGCCGGAGGGAGTCGCTGGCAGGTCATCACCTCCGAGCTGACCGCGCTGTTCTGCATCCTCGCCCGGGGCCCCGTCGGCCCCCTTCGGGGCTGGGAGGAGGCGACCCTGCCTGAGGGGCTCACGGCGGCCACGTCTCCTGCCGGAGCCACATGCAGCTCTGGGGCCAGCCTCGCCTTTTGGACGCCGGCCATGGCTGGCGAGGCCTCCCCTCCCGGCCAGTAAGGAGCCCTTCAGGGGCGGGCCTGGGAGGGCGTGGGGTCCCCAGGGGGTCCCTATCACATCTTTGCCTCCGCCGGGCGGTCCAAGGGCCCGTTTTGTGAATTCACGTCCAGGCAGTCGGCATGTGACAATTCTCGCTCTCCCACTGCAGTCAGACGAGGGTCACATCCCAAGCCCCTGCTAATGTCCACCAGAGACCACGGGAAACACACGCGTCACTTGACCAGGTCCCCTTCGTTCGCTTCTTAACGACAGAGGGGAGGCCCCGCTTCCAGGGACCACGAGGTGTCCCCCTTGAGAGGGTCGGGGATGGGTCCAGATGGGTCCAGAGGGCTTGTCCCTGGGGGCTCGGGGCCACGTTCGGCAGGCGGGACTCGTGCCCTCAGGAGTCCGCGGGGACTCTCAGGGGTCCTTTCAGGGCTTCTGAGCCCCAGAACAGGGAAGGCAAAGCCTGAAAACGTTACAGGGAAAGGTGACGAGTGGGCAGGCACAGCGGGTAGTGCGTGTGTGTGAACATACGTCTGAGCCGTGCACAGGGAACGCGCGTGGGAAACGAGCCTGCCTCCCGTCCGCCGCAGGGGGTCTCCGTGCCTCCCCCAGGAATCACCCGCGGGTTCCCGCCCCACACGAAAGTGGTAGCCAGCAGCCGAGCACCGTCCAGGCGTGTGTCTGGAAACCAAAAACACGCTTTGACATCGTCCTTGGGTTAGAAAAGTCGATCAAAACAGACACTGGCAGGCGTTTCGAGTCGACAGATAAGGGGAATGCCACCTGCCCACGCTTGTCTGCTGTACCCGTGGACTCCAGGCCCCGAGAAGCACGAGAGAAACAGGAAGGAAGGAAACAACGAAGGCGACGATAGAAGCGGGTCAGTGATGGAGCGGGTGACAGAACTCCGCCAACGAAGGCATCGGCAAGGCCGACAGCGAGTTGAGGGAGAGCCGAGCACCCGAACGAGCCTCGTGAGACGCACCCGGGACAGGGGCACTTCTCTGCCTCCCACTCCTGCACGCGGGCAGGCTCCCCAGCGGATGAGAACTTGTCGCGTGAACAATCTCGTCACTCCGTTTTGAGACGCGGACTCCAGCCCAGCGGTGCCTGTTCTGATGGGACTCACGGAGCCGGAGGCTTCTGCCAGAGAAAGGATGCTCGGAAATCACGGAGGGAGACTCACCAGGCTCCAAAGCGGGACACGGTTGGGGAGGAAGGTGGAGAAGGGAGCCCAGCGGGGCTGCCGGCCGCTCGGCCCGTAACTGGGCTGAGCCCACGTGTCCCCGTCCCCAAGCTGAGGACCCTCGGTGCCGACCTCATGGTCAAGCAAGATGAAATAAGGTGGTGGCTGGCCCCATGGAGAGGCAGCGCTCAGTGAATGCAGGTGGAGGGGGGCAGAGGGGTGAAACGCGGAGAGTCACGTGCGCCGTCCCGGTGGCCTTCCTTACAGGCGTCGGCCCCGGGAGGCCCCGGGAGACTCTGGAGCTGGGCCTGCTGAACGAAGTGGGTGCCGCCTAGTGAGGGGGTGCGTGGGGGTGAGGAGGAAATGCCCCAGCGTGTCCTGGGTCTTCCCTCCTTGAAGCGTGACCCTTACCGCTTCCCCTGTGGCGTGGCGTCGAGCCGTGTGCGCAGGCACGAAACCATCTTCTGGACGAGAGCGTGCGAGAGGCGTGTTCCAGCTCGGCCGAGTTAGATCAGAGGACGGGGCTTGGGCGGGAGCGCATCTGGGATCTGCAGCCACGTTCACGGGGATCCCCCACCCCCCACTCTCCTGAGCCAGAGGTGGGGGGGGTGAGAACGACCCGAAGTGGGGGGCAAGGACGACCGGAAGTGGGGACGCCTGGTGCACACATCTGGGTGGTCCCAGTTGTTCCCGTAAAGCCGAGAATCGTGGCCGGTTGGGATGAAATGACCCTCGGAGACGGTCTCCAACTTGCAGGTCGCACAGATGATGACCCGGTGGCCCAGAGGGGGGCAGTGACTGGCTGGGGGACACACAGGGAGTCGGTAGGTAGCTGACCGGTACTTGGTGGCAGTGTGGGGGGGCCGTCTCTGTCTCTCGTGACTCGTGGGTGGTGAGCGGAAACCAAGCCTGTGGCCTCGTGAATCGTGGGATCCCAGCACGTCCGGGAGGTTTGTGTCAAATGATGCTCGTGAGAAATTTCCCCCCTTGAGGACCGTGAAGTACAAAAGGAGGGGTGAGGGCTTGGCAGGGGCTCTCGTTAGAGCCCAGAACAGACGTTCCCAACAATGCAGGCCGCTGGCGCCACGGAGACAAGAATGACTCGGAAGAGAGCGGCTCCAGGCCAGGCCGGGGGGAGCCGGGGCCCCGGGCCAGCGAGTCAGAGGCTGAGCCGGAAGCAGGGGGGAGGCGTGGGGTGTGGGGTGCGGGTGCATGCGCCCCTGTGTGGTGGTGTGCTGCCTAAAAGTCAAACAAGCTAAGCCACTGAAACGTATACGAATCTAGATTTGTATTAAAAAATTGCGGTTTGAACCCCAAACACCCTCCTCCCGAACCTTCCTCCAGGCTCCAGACCTTCCCCCCAAGAGACCTGGCTGGTGTGCCGCCTCCTCCATGAAGCCTTCCTGGATTGCTACCTGCAGTGCTGCCCTCAGACCAAGCCCCCAGAGCCTCTGCGGGGTCTCCCAAGGGATAGGTCTTCAGCCCCTGCTCTAGCTGACCGTGCCCCTGGACAGACCCTGCCCCCCCACCCTCACTCCTCAGAGAACAGGGCAGAGAAACAGACGAGGCCACAGCCCGGCCTCCCATGGGTCAGGCGTTCCCTGGAGAGGCAGCTGGGGCTCGGGGAAGGGGGGAGGGGGCTCTGGCTGGCCCTCATGTGGGACAGGAGACCCTGCACCCGCCTGCCTCCCTCCCGCAGGTGCACAGACGCCCCTGGCCCGACTCTTCTCTGTCTCCTTCTGAGGCTCCGCCCACGGGCACGCGGGAGGAAGGAGACCTCGTGACTCTCCCAGGGGTCCTGGCCCTGGCCGTGGTTTCCAGACTCATGGCGGGAGTGCGAGACCTTCTGCAGAAGGGCCCTTTCTTCGTCTTCAAAACAGGATGCCGCCTCCCCGTGTCCTGGCGCTGGCCGAGGAAGCGCCTTCCTTCCGGAATGTTCTTTCCCTGACCTCTCATCCTGGGGCTCCTCCCAAGAACGCCTGCAGGCAGCGGCATGTGGAAGCAGCCTGCCTCTGTTCCCCAAGAGGACATCGGGAGGGGACTGTCCCTTGCGGGACATAACCCTCCTGACCCCGTCCTCCCAGCACGGAAGGCTGGCTGGCCCCACGTGCTCAGGGGAACAGGCACCCACGCCCAGCCAGGGGCGTTGCCCTGTGCAGACACGCGAGGTGGGGTGTGGTGTGGCACTTGTCACACAGGCCCTTGTCACTAAGGAGGTGACTCGTTTATCTGCTTTAGAGGAAGAACGGGAAGGAGGAGCCTCATGGCCGGCCGAGCCCCCGGAGATGTGGGGGAGTTGCGGGAGAGGGGCCGCCTGGCCCGGGCCACCTCCCGGCTCTGGCCCGCCGGCTTCGGTCCCCGGTCAGGTGGCAGTTCTGCCCCGTGGCCCCGGAGTGGAAGGGGTGACCCGTGCGGTCTGGCAGAACAGGGGCCGGTCACAGCGATGGGGGACAGGGGTGGGGGCGTGTCACGCCATCCCCCGGGGCCGTCATGCAGCTCGGGGTCGCGTGCCGGCCAGGCCCCGCGTGCCCGTGTCGGATGGGGAGGCGGCCTGATCGAGGCTGAGGTCAGCTCGTAGTGATTGGCCAGCATCCGCCCGCTCTGAGTGGGGGTCGGGGCCGCACCCCTGCTTCCCTCTAGCGGGAGACGCCTGCCGTGCCCTGGCCCCGTCCTCGCTTCTCCCCAGCTCCGCCCCCTCTGCTGGGCCTCGTCTCCCGGCAGGCACCTGGTGAGCCCGGGTGGCGGGAGGGGGCCTGGCCCGGGTCCTGGGGCAGCCGGAGTCTGCAGGCAAGGATTCGAGGATTGCGACCTGTGGGCTGTGAGGAGAGGCAGCTCCGGGAGGCTGGGGCAGCCGGGGGACTTCCTGGAGGAGGTGGTGTCAGCACCGACCCGCGAGACTCTGGCAGGCTGTGAGGCCAGAACCCGATGCCAACAAGAGACACATGGAAACCTGGCAGAGCTGCCCAAAGCCTTTCCTGGAGGTCACTTTACGCCAGATGCGATGTTTTGATAGTTTCCGCATAAGATGAGTCGGGAACCGAAGCATTAATTTCCCCTGAAAACGATGTCGTACTCGGCAGAAGGTGGCCCGAGACCTGCATGGGATCCGGGACTGGGGGATTTGCGGGGGGGGGGGGGGGGGGGGGGGGAGGGCGTGCAGGAGCCGGAGCACCGAGCGGCCTGTTCCCGGAAGCTGCCCCCCCACAACTCCGTGTGGCGGGGGGCCCCGGGACGCCGTCGGGTCAGACCTCGCGCGGTCCTTCACGGAGGGTCCCGGCTTCGTCGGAAAGTCCGTGAAACTCTGCTTCTCTGAGTCCGTTTGTGACGTGTATTCTTTTTTTTTTCTCATGTTTTCTTTGAGTTTTTATTTAAATTCCAGTTAGTTAACTGTGACGTGTATTCCAGTCACCCCCCGAGCCCGCGCCCCGACCTGCTGGCCAACGGGCCTCACATCCCGCCCTGAGTCGCACCGCCTATGGGTGCTGGTCTGGATGTACTCGGAGAGGCTCGTCCTTCTTGACCCCGGGGCGTCCGCTGCCTGCCTTCGGCCCCAAGATGGGTCACGGCGGGGAGTGGCTTTGGCCCTTGGTCGCTGGGTGAGCTCCCTCCCCCGGGGGGGAGGGGGGTCAGGTCACACAGAGGAAGACGGTCGGGCCCGCGGCAGGTGCTCAGATGAGCGGCTTTTCAGAACGCAGGTGCACTGGTGCCCGTTTCTAAGGCAGGTGCGGGGTGCGGACGGGGTGCCCCCGCTGAACCGGCTGCCTGCGGCCGCGACACACCCCAGAGCGAGCGGCTCGGGACGCGGCGTCCACAGGGCTTGGGGGCGGCCTGGCTGGGCGGCTCCGGCTCAGGGTCTCCCATCCCCCGGGCCGGTCAGGGGCTGTGGGGGTCCCTGTCGTGCCGTCCACGGGGGGCCCGGCCCCATGGCCGCCCGAGGGTCCTGGGAGCACGGCTCTGGCTCCCCCAGAGACGGAGTGGGGGTGGGGGAGCCGTGTCCTTCGCAACCCGGGCCTAGAAGTCACACGCCGCTGCTTCCGCGGGTTCGGTTGGCCACACGCATGCGATACAACATACGTGCACGCGTGGGGGCGTGGAACCAGGCGGCGGGGATCACCGCGAACCCTCTGGGAGACGGGGGCTCCTGTCTCCAAGGTCACGCGCCCCTCAGCAGGTGCCCACGGAGCCGTCAACCAGCCAGACGCCCCGTGTCTCTGTCGGCGTCACCGGCAGAGGCTTCTTTGCGCGTGACGTGTTCTGCTGGGATTGGGGGCCGACCCGGGCCGTACAAGGTGTCACGTCGCAGCCCTTGTCTGAGCCTGGTGTCAGACGTAGACGGTGCCTGAGTCCGGGGCGGGGGTGGGGGGGGCCTGGCCCAGCGTGGTGACGGTCAGTGCCGGCCGCTACCCGCCCTGATCCGGGCGTCCCCCACGCACCCTCAGGCCCAAGTTCCGTTCCTGCCACGGTGCCCAGGGACGCGGTCGGAGTGCAGGCGCAGATGCGGATGGGCCCTGGGGACCCAGGGAGGGTGGGGAGGGGTGCCCTCTCTGCCGGCCGCTGCTGCTTTCCAGGCGAATTGGGAAGCAGGGTCGTCAGCCCGAAGGGCCATCTGGGGGCAGGTGCGTCCCTGTGCCCGGGTGTTCCTTCTGCAGCGAACGCTGGTATAGCCCGAATTGGCGGCTCAGAAAGGCCCTGGGGCACTTCCTCCCCCCCCCCCCCCCCCCGCCCGGTGCTCAGCAGTGCTCCCTGAGGCTCGGTTCTGGCTGCGGCTCCTCTGTCCTCGGCACCTGTGGCCAGGAGGTGGGGACATCGTGGGGCTCAGAAGCAGGCTGTGCTGGGGGGCTGCTGACCAGAACCCCCCAACCGCCGCTCGGAGGGACCCACCAAGTGTTCTCAGGCTGGGAGTACCGAGGGTCTAGAAGCCGCCCGTAGGAGCCTAGGCGTGTGGATGGGGAAAGCGACACCCAGCAGAGGAAGGGACTCGTCTCCACACAGCACAAGGAGTCTGGCAGAGCTGGGACAAGAACCTAGGGCTCCTGACTCCCCCTGGTCTGGGGACTTTTCTCTCCCACATGTACACCTGCGCTTGTCTTCGCAGAGCCTCTGTGACGTTCAGCTTCTCCTTTGATTGATATCTCAGCTGGGGGGCATTTCAGTCTGGGCCACAGCAGCCTCCATAGAAGTTTGGGTCACTGGTTCCTTCCACAGAAGCAAGGACAGTCTCAGAGCTGCGGTGTCTCAAAGGCAGTGGGGCTGAGCCGGCCGGCCCCTGCCGGAGAGGAGTGGGTGCAGCAGGCGTGCAAAGGGTTAAGTAAGTACCCAGGAGTGAGGGCAGGGACAGAGCACCTGTGAGGAGTGGCCGGAGCCCAGGGTGCGGGCGGACTCTCTGTTTGGACAGGATGGGATGGCGGCAACACCTGGGTCTTCAAAGAGGATTAGACCAACCCTGTGAGACCTGTGACCTGGCCCTATACAAGTCACTTAAGTCCGAAGTGCCTCGGTTTCCCCAGCCGTAAAACGGGGAATAACAATAGCGTCGTCCTCGCGGCGCTCTTCCGAGGATTTAAATAACACATTCGCAGCGAGCGTGGGGCCAGCCCGTCGTGAGCCCCCGGCAGATCCCGACGGTGGACGTTGCTGGTGTAGCCGCGGAGGCCTTCCAGCGCCAACACCGTGGGGTCGCTTTACGGTCGAGGGAGCCGCTGGAAGCACGGGGGGCGGGGTGTGTTTGAGGGTGAGGGAGGCCGGGGCCTGAAAGACCCATCAGGCAGAACCCATCTCAGGAGGAGCCCACTCACAGTCACAGCCGGCCGGAGAGGAGACCGGGTCTTTCACCGAGAGGTGAGCTCCCCGTCACTGAAGGTGTGCAAGCGGATGGTAAGCAGTCACATAGAAGAGACATGGCTCGAGAATGTACGTGGGCAGGGGTGGGGTGGGGCCCACATGTTCCCTGAATCTTGGCCATGCGTGGGCAGGGGTGGGGCGGTGCCCGGACGCACGGGCCCTTGTGTTCCTGTTGTTCTGCTGAGGCCCCGGGGCTGGGCACCAAACGGCTAGGTTAGGCTGGGCTTCTGGCTTCACGGCAACCTCACGCGACAGCCACGCTCCTGCCAGCCTCACGGGGGGGTGGCGGGGGGACAGGGGGACGCTCCCCTGGACAGGCTGCAGCTCCGAACCCAGGGGCAGGTATTAATCATGGCACAGGTGAGCGGTCAGGCAGGGCATTGGCACCCGGGGCTTGGAGCCGCCTAATGAGAGGGTCTGTCACGCTGTGGTGCCTGGAGGAGGCGGTATTGATCCGGAGCGCTTGGCCTGGAGCTAATTGAGTATTCGCCCCAGAATCGCAGTGGCTGATTCCGTGTAAGGCCACGTCTTTCACTGTCGCTTGGGAAATTGCGGCCAGACTGGGGCGCGGTGACCGAGGGAGGGGCGAGGGGAGGAGGGGGAAAAACAGGAGGACGGGACAGGAGTGGTGGCTTTCCCCGCCCCTGGAAAAACCATCAGATCTGATAAGGCAGATAGCGCCTCCGTCTCAGGACAGCCGCGTGTCCCTGGGGAGGAGCCACGTTACCCGTGTTCACCAGGATGCGCTTGTGGGACCGCGATTTTAATGAAGGAAGCTTCCAATATCTTAGTCCAGGGCATAAGCTAATATGACTGCGCTCCTGTCTGCTCTGCCTTCCGCCGCTGCAAGCGCGAGGTCCTAGCACAGCGCGCTCACGAGGGGTCGCGTGGCTTCCCAGGCCGGGAGTCGGGTGCCGGGAGCACCTGCCTGCACTGAGGCCGCGGGAAACGGGGCCCGGGGTCTTGGGCTCACAGATGCAGGCTCTCTCCGGCCACGGAAGGAAGCCGAGTGCTGGCCGGGCAGCGCCGTGCCCCGTGGCCGTCCCCCCGTGGCCCGTGCGCCTGGCTGACCGCAAGCCCGGGCTGTTCACCCTCACTCCTCGCTTGGGTGCAGACACGCGGCGCAGCTCCGGGGAGAGAAGGAGGAATGGATAGAGAGCACACGAGCCGCACACACGGAGCCGTGCTCAGCGGCGGGGAGCGAGGACCGACCCGGGGCCAGCGCGCCGAGGGGGGACAGAAGACACTCTGTGGAGGGGCGTGGTGTGGCCTGGGAACCCGCAGCGTCTTTCTGGAGTGCGGGGTGGATGTGCCGTGAGGCTGGGGCTGCGCCACGAAGAGCCACGCAGTTTAGGGCCACGGGGGTGTCCCCGGAGAGAGCGGAGCAGGGGGGTGATGGGAAGAGTGTGGAGTTTGCAGGACGGGGACAGGGTCAGAAGGCGACTCCAGGCAGGGAGGCCACAAAAGTGGCACCACCACGACCCAGGATGGGCGGCTGAGCCTCTGAGCAGGGGCAGTGATGGGAGCGGCGAGGCCAGGGCGCTGATGGAGGAGTGCATGCGTGGTTGGGTGGGGGTCAGAGGAGAGGCATCTGGGGCAAGGGGAAGTGGGGGGAGCAGGGCTGTGCTGGGTCTGGGTCCTGGGAGGTCCAGGGCAGCTGGGCTTAGGTTCAGGTGGGGGTGCTCAAGGTGCCGGTACTCGGGGCACAGGTGCAAGTGCTCAGGGTGTGGGTGCTCAGGGTGTGGGTGCTCAGGGTGCGGGTGCTCAGGGCACAGGTGCAAGTGCTCAGGGCGCAGGTGTTCAGGGTGCAGGTGTAGGTGCTCAGGGTGCAGGTGCTCAGGGCACAGGTGCTCAGGACACAGGTACAAGTGCTCAGGGCCCAGGTGCTCAGGGCACAGTTGCTCAGGGCATAGGTGCAGGTGCTCAGGACACAGGTGTTAGGTGCTCAGGGCACAGGTGCTCAGGGCACAGGTGCAAGTGCTCAGGGCCCAGGTGTTCAGGGCCCAGGTGCTCAGGGCACAGGTTCTCAGGGCATAGGTGCAGGTGCTCAGGGCACAGGTGTAGGTGTTCAGGGCTCAGGTGCTCAGGGCACAGGTGTAGGTGCTCAGGACAGGTGCTCAGGGCACAGGTGCAAGTGCTCAGGGCCCAGGTGTTCAGGGCCCAGGTGCTCAGGGCACAGGTTCTCAGGGCATAGGTGCAGGTGCTCAGGACACAGGTGCTCAGGGCACCGGTGCAGGTGCTCAGGGTGCAGGTGCTCAGGGCACAGGTGCTCAGGGCACAGGTGCAAGTGCTCAGGGCACAGGTGCTCAGGACACAGGTGTAGGTGCTCAGGACACAGGCGCTCAGGGCACAGGTGCAAGTGCTCAGGGCCCAGGTGCGCAGGGCACAGGTGCGCAGGGCACAGGTGCTCAGGACACAAGTGTAGGTGCTCAGGGCACAGGTGCTCAGGGCACAGGTGTAGGTGCTCAGGACACAGGTGTTCAGGGCGCAGGTTCTCAGGGCATAGGTGCAGGTGCTCAGGGCACAGGTGTAGGTGTTCAGGGCGCAGGTGCATGGGCAGTGGAGGCAGAGAGTCAGGGAGGAGGGCCCCTCTGGAGGCAGCAGAAGCACAAAGCAAAGAAAAAGCCTGTGACCGAGAAACCCCGTCCAGCCCCTGGGGGCGAGCGTGATGAGAGGCGACCCAGTGCTTCCGCAAATTCTTGGTTCTGAGTATCGGGAGAGGGGAGGCCCGAGTTTTAATAGTAATTTATCTCAATGTAGGCTTTTAAGCCTCAATTCATCACTGTCGTTGACAACACTCGGATTAATCTGCTGCTCAGCGTCTTGTGGCGGCTTCCAGCCCCAGCAGGATCAAGGGAACTGATACACGTGAAGAACTGAATTTCAACTAACGCCAGCCCGTGCTAACTTCCCGGCACGTGACCCAGAAACCTCCCCTTCATCGCCCTTCGTTGTGGCCGACCCTCCAGGGGCAAGAAGCCCACAGACTCATTTATTTTTCCAGCCTCGGATTCAGCATCAGGGGCGTTTTAGGGGGAGGGGACCAGCGGGCCCTTGCCCCTCCCCCAAGCGGCCCCTGATTTTCGAGGAACGGGCGGTTGGTTCCAGAATTTGCTGGAAGTTTCTGGAGCAGCTTCAACAGTGCTGCGGCGTCTGGAAGTTGGCATCCTGTTCGGCTCCCTGTGGAAAGGCCGCGTCTGGCACCGAGACCGTTGGTGGCTGCCCAGTTCCTGAGTCCCCAGTGGGGTTCGCGTGGGGCTGTGGTCCTGGCTTCCCATGGGGGTGGGGCCCTGACCCGGAGCGGTGATTCCGGTGAGGCGGTGGATTCACCCCTGTGCACGGGAAGAAGCCTGACCCAAGGTGGAGGCCCACCCCTCCCACACCTGCCACGGGCTGCACGCCCCCCCCACCCCCCCACCATGGGCAGACCCCCCCCCCCCCCCCGCTGAGCCCGTCCCCTTGGCCAGCCGCACCCCGTCCCCACGATTGCTACCTCGTCCTGCTTCGCCCGGACCGGCTCAGCTCCCATTCTAGGCACCCCCTCTGGTCTGTGGCTCTCGCAGCCGGTGCCCCCGAGGACAGAAGCGGGCCGCCTGCGCAGGGGTGCTCGCAGTCTCAGCAGCGGTCCGCGGGGGCCCACGACGCCCCACAGGCAGTGCCCACGTCTGCAGGGGGGAGGGCGGGCCGCGGCTCTTTCTAATCTGCCCCCAGAGGGTCTCCTCGTTCAGGCTGACGCGGCCGCCCGACCCGGCTGCCCTAGGCTCCCGCGCCTCGGCCTGCGCTGTTCTGGGCAAGGGCAGGGCAGACGCCGCTGAGACCCGCTCGTTAGCAGCCCCGGTCGCCGGGGCCTCCCCGGCTACGTGTGGCTGCCCCAGGCAGAGCCCCCGTCTGAACCGGCCCGGCCGGAGCGCGGGGAGGAATCAGAAAGCTGACCGCACGCCCGGGACGGGAGGAGCCACGGGTTCAGGCCCGGCGGGAACGTGCGGCTGTTAGCGACGCCTCGGCGCTGTGATCACGGGGACGGTGGGGGCAGAGGCAGGGGCCCGTCTTCACAGGCGGGGGGGGGGGGCACGAAGCGGGTCCCAGGCGCCACGGGCTCCAAACCGGGAACGGGTTTCCCTGTGTCCGGCACCCCCACGGCCAGCCCACGGCGCAGGGAAATAGGTGGGGAGACCGCGGCCTCGGGCTCCGGACCTGCTCTGCCTTCCGCTGGCTGTGTGACCTTGGGCCAGAGCCTCTTGGGGTGCCTCAGCACGGGGAGGGGGGGGTACTCCCCAAAGCCCTTGCGAGCGCCCCTGGGACCGACGGTGCGGGGCCTCTGGCTCACGGTCACTCCCTGTGCGTGGCTGTTTGGCGTTCCGCCGGTGCGTCTCAGACACCCGGCGGGACCTTCGTGCCGCGGAAGCCCGAGGGCCGGCTTCTCTTTGCCAAGCGCCGGGCGAGGTGCCCCGAGACACGCCCTCCCCCGCCCTGTCTTGGCCACGCCCACTACCGCCTGCCCACCGCACGTCCGGGGGCGAGGCGAGCCGCGTTTCCTTTCGGCCGTTGAGCCCTCCCCCCGCCCCCCCCCCATGCATTCTAGCGTGACTGGCGCATAGTAGGTGTTCAGCATATGTGTTAGCCAGGGTTCTCCAGGAAAACAGGGCCCGTCGGATGCAGAGTCTCTAGAAAGGGCTTTGGTAGAAAGAACTGGCTCCTGTGAGCCCAAGTCTGCGGTGGGGCTGCAGGCGGGATGCCCAGGAGAGCTCGGGATGTGGGCGAAGAGAACGGGAGGCTGCCGGGGACATCTCCCTCGCTCGGGCCCTGCCTCTGTGTTCCCTTCTGCTCCTCAGGGATCGTATGAGGCCCGCCCGCGTTAAATGTCCATCCTGCCAAGAACCACCCTTGGGGAAACACCCAGAACAGGGAGCGTTCGACTGACGGTCTGGGCGCCTGTGGCCCAGCCGGGCTGATGCATAAAATTCACCACCACGGTTCACGTGTGTTGCATTGAGAAGATGTATCTGAGCCTCAGGTTTCTTGCCTGTAAAATGGCTCTAATCCCCACTTCTCGAGAGTTTCGGGAGCGACAAATGGGGTGCTGGGTGGGAAGGCAGCCCCCACCGGGCCCTCGGCAGAAACCCCCCAGCTGTCATAGCCCCCGGAGCGCAGCAGCTGGGATGTCGGGGAGCAGCTGTGTTGCTGGGAGTCACGCAGGCTCCGGAAGCCGGAGGGCACGTCGGGGGACACGCCGTCTGACGACGAGCGTGAGCCTCCAGACACATCTTTACGCAGAAAGTGGAGGAATCAGTATAGTTATCAGGGGCGAACGGAGCTGGGGAACGGCACACCAAGTGCACGTTTAAGTGGAATCTTTTTTTTTTGTTTTTAATGTTTATTTATTTTTAAAGAGAGAGAGAGAGAGAGAAGAAGACACAGAATCGGAAGCAGGCTCCAGGCTCTGAGCTGTCAGCAGAGGGCTGGGCAAGGGGTTCAAACTCAGGAACTCCGAGATCATGACCTGAGCAGAAGTCGGACGTCCAACCGACGGAGCCCCCCCAGGCGCCCCGAGCGGAATCTTTTGCAAGAGTGCTGGTCTCTCCTGTCTTCGAACCGGGATTTCAGGGTTTGAACTCTGCACCTGGGAGACAGCCCGCGGCACCTATCCCGTCCCACCCAACTCTTGCCTTCAGGTGGCTGCACTGGTGTCTCCACAAGGGCTCACCTCCCCGCACAGGCCGTGGGTGGCCGGGGCTGCTGATCCCGCCTCCTCGGCTCCTGCCCCCAGGGCTCTGCCACCAACCGTGGCCAGACACCCTGCTCGCCTGTGGATAGCCTCCTAACCGGCCTTGGCCCCCCTCTTCTGGTCATCTGCCCCGGGGAGGGTTCATGGTGACGACCGTCCCGTGAAAGGAGGCGCTCAGGAGGCGCTCCCAAAAAAGCCAGCGGGCAGAGCGCTGAGGCAGGAGAGGAAGGCCAGGTCCCCCTCACCCCTGATGGTGGCTCTGATTCAGCCCAGCAGCGGCCACCCCTCAGGTCAGGCCACCAGGGTGAGGCAGCGGGGGTATTTATATGCCAGCCCCACAGCCGTCAGGTGCCAGGCTGCAGACGGTTCACAGCTTCCACATGAGATTGTCCTGTGTTCCTTTGGACGGTGTCGAATCTGTTAAAACTCGCTGCTGGGATACAAAGCAAGTTCTGTGTGAGAATCTGTGCGGGAAAGGCGACCAGGGTGGCGGTGTCCAGTGTGAGTCTGGGAACTGGGAAATTGTGCAGTGTCCAACAGGCACACGTGTCCCGTTAGTAAGAGTTCTGCTTGTTTTTTTTTTTTTTTAATTTTTTTTTTCAACGTTTATTTATTTTTGGGACAGAGAGAGACAGAGCATGAACGGGGCAGGGGCAGAGAGAGAGGGAGACACAGAATCGGAAACAGGCTCCAGGCTCCGAGCCATCAGCCCAGAGCCCGACGCGGGGCTCGAACTCACGGACCGCGAGATCGTGACCTGGCTGAAGTCGGACGCTTAAACCGACTGCGCCACCCAGGCGCCCCTAGTTCTGCTTGTTTATGTGTGAAACAAAAATGCTATCTCTGCTTCCGTTCCTACATACCGACCGTATTTTCAGCCCAGCTGTGGAGCAGTTAGGATATAAATACTTGTGGCGTTGTCTGGACCTTGTTAGCTCATCAAGGAAACTGTCAGGTGTTTCTTTTGGCCTCGGAGTAAGAAACTGTCAGGTGTTTCTTTTGGCCTCGGAGTAATCGCTGGGAAGAAATGACTGAGCCATTGGGCCCCACGAGCTGTGAACGTTCCAGAAGCTCTGGGTGGAGGGCAGCCCCTGGAGGGCTGCAAACTCACAGGCTCCCTGCCTGTCGGTGCCGCAGGCAGAGGCTCCCGGAGCAGCCCACGGGCCGCCCTCCAGCGCAGACAAAGGGCCGTGTAGGGCCGGCGTGTGGCGAACACAGCAAAGGAGCCTGAGGGGACAGGGCAGACGCAGCTTCTACTCCGTCAGCGCTTCTCCAGCGGTCGTGTGCACAGGACCCGCCTCGGGGACCTCGTGGAATGCAGATTCTGGCCCGGGGGTTCAGCGCGTTTAACCCTCTCGCGGGGTCTGTGGCCCCCACTCGGCCCGCCTTCCGTGGCCACGGACTCCTCGTCCAGGACTGGCGTGGGCTCGTGGGGACAGCCCTGGAATCAGACGGCTCCGAGCCCCGTGCAGGTGGCACAGGGCAGCCTCAGCCTGCTTCCTGCGCGGAGGCCACGGAGAGACACAGGGCCCGGCCACGGGTCCCACCCCTCTGGCTGTCTGTGCTTCTCTAGAATCCCCCACGTGGAAAGCGGCAGGCAACGGGGAGGGGTGAGGCGGGGAGAGAGCCGGGGGGACGGGGCTTGCCCACCGCACGGCCAGACGTCGAGTGGGAGACACCACCACCGGGGTGCCAGCCGGGGGGAGCCCTGAGCACGCCCCGCGGCACACAGCCCCTCCCCGTTACAGACAGGGAAGCCGAGGCCCCGAGATGAGCGCGTGGGTGTCGGGGCCAGGACTGGAGCTCGGGCGACAAACCCCACACCCAGGACACTGGCTGTCCCCAACTGCCACGCCCCGTTTGGGGTGGCCTGAGCTCCAGATGCTGGAGGCCAGCTGCCCAGATGCCGGTCCAGGTGTGGGAACACGCGCCTGTCTCCCGCAAACAAGCGGCCAGCTGTCCCACCAGCACGCTGGGTCTATGCGGGCGAGCAGGGAACTACTCACTGAAACCCACACAGGACAGGGTGGGAGGCCCCTCTGTGGGGGTGGGGCGGGGGCTTTTGTAAACGCAAAGCCCATTGGACTAGGGTGGGAGCTGGAAGCGTGGTGGCTTCTCACTGGCTGGGCTGTTGCTGGGTGGGGAGAAAATCCTCCTCCTGCTGAGGCGCGGATCTTCCCCTTGGGTCCGCAGTGAGGGGTGGGCGCGAGAGGCCCGCGCTGGTCTCCCCAGTTCACCGTAAGATTTCCCTGATCTCACACTTGAACGTGGGGCTCACTGCCGCGGGCGTTGGGGCACCTGCACACGCGGAAGCCGGGGGAGCAGTGGCGTCAGCGGGCCCCGCTGGGCTGGCAGCAGGTGCCGCTGCCGAATCCTCTCAGGTCGGGGGGCTGTAGCTCCATGCCCGTAGGGCGTGCACCAGGGGCCCCAGACGGTCTCTTCCTGAGGGCTCCTAACTCGCAGGCCCCTCCCTCCCTCATCCTTCCATCCATCCATGCATCTGTCTCTCCCTCCATCAGTCTACCCTTCCTTCCTTCTTCCTCCCTCCCTTCCTTCCTTCTTTCCTTCCTTCCTTCTTCCTCCCTTCCTCCCTCCCTCTCTTCCTCATCCTTCCTTCCTTCCTTCTTCTTCCTCCTCCTTCCTTCTTCCTCCCTTCCTCCCTCCCTCTCTCCTTCATCCTTCCTTCCTTCCTTTCTTCTTCCTCCCTCCCTTCCTTCCTTCTTCCTTCCTTCCTTCTTCCTCCCTTCCTCCCTCCCTCTCTTCCTTCATCCTTCCTTCTTCCTTTCTTCTTCCTCCCTCCTTCCTTCCTTCTTTCCTTCCTTCCTTCTTCCTCCCTTCCTCCCTCCCTCTCTTCCTTCATCCTTCCTTCCTTCCTTTCTCTTCCTCCCTCCCTTCCTTCCTCTTCCTTCCTTCCTTCTTCCTCCCTTCCTCCCTCCCTCTCTTCCTTCATCCTTCCTTCCTTCCTTCTCTTCCTCCCTCCCTCTTCCTTCCTTCTTTCCTTCCTTCCTTCTTCTTCCCTTCCTCCCTCCCTCTCTTCCTTCATCCTTCCTTCCTTCCTTTCTTCTTCCTCCCTCCCTTCCTTCCTTCTTTCCTTCCTTCCTTCTTCCTCCCTTCCTCCTTCCTCTCTTCCTTCACCTTCCTTCCTCCCTCCCTCCCTCCTTCCTTCCTTCTTCCTCCCTTCCTCCCTTCTTTCCTTTCTTCCTTCTTCCTTCCTTCCTTCTTCCTCCCCCTTTCCTTCCTCTTCCTTCCTTCCTTCCTTCCTTCCTTCCTTCCTTCCTTCCCTTCTTCTTCCTCCCTCCCTTCCTTCCTTCTTTCCTTCCTTCCTTCTTCCTCCCTTCCTCCCTTCCTCTCTTCCTCCTTCCTTCCTTCCTTCCTTCCTTCCTTCCTTCCTTCCTTCTTCCTCCCTTCCTGCCTTCCTCTCTTCCTCATCCTTCCTTCCTCTTCCTTCTTCCTTCTCCTTCCTTCCTTCCTTCCTTCCTTCCTTCCTTCCTTCCTTCTTCCTCCCTTCCTCCTTCGTCTCTTCCTTCATCCTTCTTCCTTCCTTTTTCCTCCCTTCCTCCCTTCCTCTCTTTCTTCTTCCTTCCTTCCTCCTTCCTTCCTTCCTTCTTCCTCCCTCCCTTCCTCTCTTCCTTCCTTCCTCCTTCCTTCCTTCCTTCTTCCTCCCTTCCTCCCTTCCTCTGTTCCTTCATCCTTCTTCCTTCCTTCCTTCCTTCCTTCCTTCCTTCCTTCCTTCCTTCCTTCTTCCTCCCTCCCTTCCTTCTTTCCTTCCTCCCCTTCTTCTTCCTCCCTCCCGTCCTTCTTCTTCTTCCATCCTTCCTTCTTTCCTCCCTTCCTCCTTCTTCTCCATCCTTCCTTCCTTCTCTCTTCTCTTCTTCTTCCTCCTTCCTTCCTTCTTCCTCTCCTTCCTCACCTTCCTTCTCTTCCTCCTTCCTTCCTTCCTTCCTCCCTTCCTCTCCTTCCTCTCCTTCCTTCCTTCTCTTCCTCCTTCCTTCTTTCCTTCCTTCCTTCCTTCCTTCCTTCCTTCCTTCCTTCCTTCCTCCTCCCTTCCTGCCTTCCTCTCTTCCTTCATCCTTCCTTCCTTCTTTCCTTCTTCTTCCTTCCTCCCTTCCTTCCTTCTTTCCTTCCTTCCTTCTTCCTCCCTTCCTCCCTTCCTCTCTTCCTTCATCCTTCCTTCCTTCCTCCCTTCCTCCCTCCCTTCCTTCCTTCCTTCCTTCCTTCCTTCCTTCTTCCTCCTTCCCTTTCTTCTTTCCTTCCTTCATCCTTCCTTCCTTCTTTCCTTCTTCCTTCTTCTTCCTTCCTCCCTTCCTTCCTTCCTTCCTTCCTTCCTTCCTTCCTTCCTTCTTCCTCCCTTCCTCCCTTCCTCTCTTCCTTCTTCCTCCCTTCCTCCCTTCCTCTCTTCATCCTTCCTTCCTCCCTCACTCCCTCCCCCCTTCCTTCCTTCTTCCTCCCTTCCTCCCTTCCTCTCTTCCTTCTTCCTTCCTTCCTTCTTCCTCCCTCCCTTCCTTCTTTCCTTCCTTCCTTCCCTTCTTCTTCCTCCCTCCCTTCCTTCCTTCCTCCTTCCTTCCTTCTTCCTCCCTTCCTCCCTTCCTCTCTTCCTCTCTTCCTCCCTCCTTCCTTCCTCCCTTCCTCCCTCCCTCCCTCCCTTCCTCCCTTCCTCCTTCCTTCTTTCCTTCCTTCCTTCCTTCCTTCTTCCTCCCTTCCTGCCTTCCTCTCTTCCTTCATCCTTCCTTCCTTCTTTCCTTCTTCCTTCTTCTTCCTTCCTCCCTTCCTTCCTTCTTTCCTTCCTTCCTTTCTTCCTTCCTTCCTTCTTCCTCCCTTCCTCCCTTCCTCTCTTCCTTCTTTCCTTCCTTCCTTCTTCCTCCCTCCCTTCCTTCCTTCTTTCCTTCCTTCCTTCTTCCTCCCTTCCTCCCTTCCTCTCTTCCTTCATCCTTCTTCCTTCCTTCCTTCTTCCTCCCTTCCTCCCTTCTTCTCTTTCTTCTTCCTTTCTTCCTTCTTCCTCCCTCCCTTCCTTCCTTCTTTCCTTCCTTCCTTCTTCCTCCCTTCCTTCCTTCCTCTCTTCCTCCCTCTCTCCTTCCTTCCTTCCTTCCTTCCTTCCTTCCTTCCTTCCTTCTTCCTCCCTTCCTCCCTCCCTTCCTTCCTCCCTCCCTCCCTCCCTCCCTCCTTCCTTCCTTCCTTCTTCCTCCCTTCCTGCCTTCCTCCTCTCTCCTTCATCCTTCCTTCCTCCTTCCTTCCTTCTTCTTCCTTCCTTCCTTCCTCCCTTCCTCCCTTCCTCTCTTCCTTCATCCCTCCCTCCCCTTCTATCCATCCCTCATCCTCCATCCCTCTGAGAGCCACCGACACCCAGGAGCTGCCAGCTCGGGCTCTGCCCAGGGAGAAGGACTGAGTAAGGCCAGCAGCTCACTGTGGCTTTGGCATCCTGTGGTTCCCACTTCCTGACCCTGCTGCTGACATGCTCCCACGCCCTTTGCAGTGGCACCTTACAGTCGCTCCCACTAAGGATTCCAGATGTGTCCCCTTTCCCACTCGTGTGGGGCTTGGTTTCGCGAACTGGCTATTGCACATTTGCCTTGGTTTACCGTCTTCCGCCGTCTGCCACGAGGGTCCTGTGTCCCGGCGGAGCGCTGGACTCAGGAAGTCGAACGGGCCCCTGGAGCAGCCCTGGGCCGAGCCCACCGGAGCCACACCGTCAGGAGAAGCAAGCGCTTGTGGCCTGTGGGGTTTGGGGGTGTTTGTCACACAGCATTAATGTCACGACAGCCGACCAATGGACCGTGGGAACTTCGGACGCTTACGTTAATTTCTGCGAACACCGTTTCCTCGTCTCTGAAAAGTGGCCGCCAGCACCTTGCGGCCCGGGCGTCACGGCTTATGGGCCACGACGCGAGCCGAGCCTCCACAGGAGGCTTCCGGTAAGCGGTGATTTTAAAAAGAAGTCGTTCGGCAAGAGCTGGATTCAACGGAAGGGCACCGAGCGCCCACTGCGGACGGCTCAGGACCGGGCACCGCCGGGGACGGACTTAAAACCTCTGCCTGTCACGTGATTCGTATTAGCCCCTCACAGGTCTCTGGGCAACAGCCAGGGCCAGGCTGGGGACGGGGCGGAGGTGGAGTCGGAAACCTCTCCACCCGACCCACCTACGTCCCAGCGCGCACACCCAGTAACTGAGCCCGCACGCTCCCTTCTTGACCGTGGTTAACTCTCTTTTTTATGAGTTTCCGGGCAACAGAAGCAACTTGACCCATCTTTACCGATCTCCTGACACTTCGGCGAGAGAGCGGGCCCTGGACGCTGGTAACGTCCGCGATGCCCAGCGCTCCCGTCAAGGCCACGTTGTTGGAGACTCGCGGTGCTCTCTGGGGCTGCTTCCTCCTCGTCCGCTGCTGCCGGAGTGCCTTCCGGGCCTGCGCCCTGCCGCAGGGGTGGGGGCTCCGCTCTCCAGGTGCCGGGCGCGGATGAGCCCTGCTCCGTGCGTTCACTTGTTCTCTGCTGGTCAGTTCAGGGGCTTCTCAGGAACTGGAGGGGAGGGTACATCGGGGCCCGCACTGCGGTCGGCCTGTGGGTGCCTGAGAGCAGCCGGTGGGGGGGTGGGCGGGGGTGTCGAGTGAGCTCCGATCGAGCTTCTGGGCTCCGGGCAGGTCTGGGGTTGGCCACCTGCCAGCGTCCCTGAGGCCGCAGGCGGGACAGGTACGGGGTGGGGTCGGGTGCTGCCTGCGTGGTGCCCAGGGAGGTGTGCACACAGCGGGGGCGGCCACCTGTGCCACAGAGGACATTGTGACACTCGACGAAAGTGTCTTCCCCTGCCCCCAGCTCAGATGATGCTGACGTGTGCTCATTTTAGGGAATTCAAACAAAATAAAAATACATCAAGGGCAAAAGGCACGAAGACCACCCAGACAAGGGGGCGCCTGGGGGGCTCGGTCGGTTGGGCGTCCGACTCTTGGTCTCAGCTCAGGTTGTGATCTTGGGTGCGGGAGTTCGAGCCCCACGGCAGGCTCTGTGATGATGGTGCAGAGGCTGCTGGGATTGTGTCTCTCCTTTTCTCTGCCCCTTCCCTGTTTCTGCATATGCGCTCTCCCTCCCTTTCTCCCTCTCTCTCTCCCTCTCTCTCTCTCTCTCTTCCCTCTTCCCCCACCCCGTCTCTCTGTCTCTCAAAATAAGTAAACTCAAAAAAGATTGCCCAAAATATTATTACCCAGAAACAACCCCTGGTAACGTTGTGGTGAGCATGATTCCGGGCTGATTTTTCCGATTGATCTTTTTCCGATTGAGTTGTCTGATGGCCATCTCTGGGTTTTGAAACGGGGTCGGGGGAGGAGGCTTGTCCCCTCAGGGTCTGGAGTCCGAGTCCGGGCAGGAAATCACTGTGGATCAAGTCCCCGCAGCCCAGGGCAGGCGCTGGGGGCCCCCACCCTCTTTCTCTGCCACACGCCTGTCCGTCCGAGGGTCTGTCTGTCACAGCCGTGAGCCTGGGGGACGTCCTAGCTGGACTGCATAAATGAATAATTCAGTGAAAGTGGATAATTTCCATGGCAACCTTGCCAGCCGTGGCCTGCAACGCTGCCTCCCAGGGCCCGGTTTGCCCTAATAAAGAGACAAGTGCGTCAGCACAGAGCAAACTCACTTTTACGGGGCCGGGAAGGAAAGTAGGTCGCAGTAGCGGGCGGGGCTCGCGGAGCCCTGTGTAAGGACGCCGCAGGCCTCGAGCCCGCGGTGTCGGGGGAACGGCCCTTCCTGGCCGGGGAGAGGTGGTCGATGGCCCCAGGGAGCCCCCGAATCTGGGGTAAAGAAATTGGGAAACGGCCTGTCACTCCACAGCCCGCAAAGGGTCTGCGGTCCCCCTTAGGACGTCCCTGTGAGGTGAGAAAGGGAAACTGAGGCCCACAGAGTTGCCTCTTAGAACATTACCCCCTGACCACTGAGCTGGCAAGTGACGGAGCCTGGAGGCAGACCCCAGACCCACACGTGGGAGCTGAAGTCTGAAGGGGGTGCTCCGTCCGTCTTCCCGCTTAAACCAGGAGCTCACGTTAACCAGCTGGGGAGTGATTGTGTTTGGGGCCCAGCCCGGGTCTGGGGGCGCCCTCTGGGTGTGTCTGAGGCAGAGTGGAGGGGTTACCTGGGGTGAGTGCAGCAGGACTGGGACTTGGACCAAGGTCATGGTCAAGGCCAAGGTCAAGGCCAGGAGGCCAGGTCAACTGTCCCTCTGTGGAATTTTCTGATGGTGCCAGATGCCCTCACTTGGGCAGCCAGAGCCGGCCTGCACCTCCAGATGGGAGGGGTTGGGGCACAGTCTCGCTGGGATACCCGGGCCGCCAGAGAAGTCAGCGGAGAGCAGAGGTGCAGGAGGGAGGGGTCGGGGTGAGGACACGGGGCAGGGGCAGGGCAGGACTGGGGATGGAAGCACCTGGGAAGGACACGGGGGCAGGCCGGGTCGGGAGCCCTCTTCGGGGCCCAGCCTCTCTCCTGGTCCCCAGGGTCAGCGGGGAAGCCCCAGGAAGCAGGTGCCCTGGACCTCCCACCTGTAGGGCGGGAGCACCTGCGTCTCCCGGAAATGCACTCACGGGCTCAGTTTCTCCCAGGAGCCCGCAAGCCCTCCGAGGTCATTCAGACGACCCCGCCCACGCTCTTCCTGATGGGGCACTTGCCCCTTTTCCTAGGGCTCCCCCTCTGTGGGCCAGACCTGAGGGTCGAGGGTGCAGGCTCCTTGGGTGTGATCTATAACCAACCCCGTTAGCGGAGGGCAGGGAGAGACGGAAGACAGCGACGTCCCTCCAGGCTGGTGGGGGACAGGTTTGATCTCAGGCAGCCGCCGGACGAGTGGGTCTCTGATCCACACCCCACACGGTGATGGTGTATGCGGAGGCCTCACCTGGGCTCAGTCACGCGGACGGTGCAGGTGTTCTCGGCCACGGCACTGGTCAAGGCGTTGTCTTTGGAGCAGCCTCTGGGAGCAGGAAGGGCAGGATGGGAGGGGGTGAGCAGCCTGGAGTGCCCGAGGCCAGGCCCCGGCTCAGCCGGCGGTCCTCTCCCAGCAGCACTGCGACCCTGAGCAGAGAAGGCGAGCAGGCTCGAGACTCTGGGCTCTTGTGACCTGCGAGGGGGCAGCCGAGTTCATGGTTTGTGTTGGGCTTTGGAGGGGCCTGGGCCAGGGTCTGGCCAGGATCAGGGCTGGGGTCAGGGCCGGGCTTCAGCCGGGATCAGGGCCAGGGTCCGGGCCGGGGTTCAGGGCCGGGGTTCAGGGCGGGGGGTTCAGGGCCGGGTGGGCCCACAGGAGACCTTAATGCCAATTGAAAACAGGTCCAAACAAAACAGCTCTCTTCCTTCAAGCTAAAAGTGATGGTGTGGGGTCAACAATTGGAGTCACTACTAGAGCCCCCATATATGGCGGGGAGAGGGCGTGGGGGTGCTGCCTCCCCACTTATCAGATGGCCCAGCACGGCTGCCCCGTCAGAAGGTGGGGCGAGAGGTCGGAGGGCATGGCGGGGGAGAGGGGTGCGGGTTCCGGGGTTTAACTGCCAGCCTCCCGCTTCAGTTCACATGTGCTCCCTCCGTCCAGACTTTTCTCACACCTGAGGATGGAGCTGGGCACCTGCTGGGGACCCCTCTCGGGCACCGCCTGCAGCCCCCTGGGCCTGTGCTTCTCCCAGCCCTGCTCGGGCGGGCAACCCCCAGGCTGTGCAGGTCAGCAGGGCCTGCCCCCAGTCCACAGCCTGAAGGCCTCGTCTGTTCCCACGTCCCCGAGCTCAGAATGCACTTGGGCGCAACCCAGAAGTGGGGCCGTGTGCACACCCCACGGGCGCACCTTTGACCGAAGCGGTTGGGGTCACAGAAATGTGCTTCCTCTCCCCCCCCACCCTGGCGGTGCCCCCTCCCAGCCAAGCGGCTGGCCTCCTGCACAGGCTGCAGGCGATGCGTCACCTCTTGGCCCCCTGGACGCACCGCATAACAGCCCGCCCCCTGGACCGCATGACCGCCCCGCCCCACCCAGGTCCTGCTCCCGGAAAGGCAAACAGAGCTTCACAGATAGGACTGGGTTTAGGGTCTTGGGAAGGGAGGTGACCCTACATGACCGCAGTGGCCCTGAGTGCAAGCCCAGGGGTCCTCTCTGGAGTGAGGCGGAGGGAGATTTGGTTGTAGGAGGAGGAAATTCGGGGAGCGAGGCGGGATGCCGGGCCAGGAGTCCGGGAAGTACAGGGAATGTGGCTCTCGAGGTTGGAAAAGGCCAGGAGATCGGCTCCTCCAGAGGGAGTGCGGCCCCGCAGACCCCTGGGTTTGGCCAGAAAGACTGCTTCTGCCCTCCTGACCACAAGAAAAGAGCGGGTGTCGTTCGAAGCCGCCGGGTCTGGGCGCCCGTGGGGGTCACAGTCCTTTGAAAGTGCTGGTACGTAAGCCTCTTCCTGGTCTCTGTGCTCTGGGGAGCCCAGGGCGAGACAACCCAGCCAGGGGTCGGCCCGCTTCATGCCCTCGGGCTCCGGGTCTCGGGGACCCCGGTGTGCACCTGCTCCATCCCCCAGCCAGGCAACCACACGGAGTCAGCGGCAGTCAGGCCAAGAGACGGTGTGAGTGCCCGTGCTCCTGAGCGGGGACCTGTCGTGGGTGTCTGGGTGTGTTTATGAAGGATGTTCTAGAACGTGCCCGGGGCGCCCGAGAGCCCTGTGCCCACTTCATGCTGTAAGTCAGCATTTGTCTGCAATGTAAATGTCATCCTCTAAGGCATAGCTCCTTTGTGCAGTACACAACCTGAACAACCATACAGGGTGGCCCTGATGAGCTGCTTGATCTTGGGCAAAGTATCTTACCTTTCTAAACCTCTATTTCTTCTGTAAAATGGGAGTAGTGAGGTCACCTCCCTTCGTGTTTTCCTGACGGATTGATGACATGACACAGGTGGGCTCTGGAAGAAATACTTAGTAAACAGTATTGGTGTCATCATTGCTGCTGTTATTTTCAGAAAATAGCAGTGGTCCAGGCACGCCCGTCGAGCCCTGCCCGGGAAGCCCTGCCAGTGGAGGGGCAGGTGGCTGGCCTGAGGTCACACAGCCATCCAAGTGCAGAGCCACATCAACTCAGACCTCCTGACCCCAGGGCCTTAGCGCTTCCTTCTCTAGGCTTCTATGCAGAAGAGGGGGGAGGGGGAGAGGAAGGACCCTGGGAGGGGCCCGAGAGGGGCTGGCACTTGAGCCGGCTGGATGGCAGCCACAGGAGAGCAAAATGAAGTGACAATCCTCGAGCGCGGTCTCTCTTTTTCCAATTCAGCTGCGTCTGCCGGCAGCAAATGTCATCATTTCAGGCCGGGGCGGGGGTGGGGGGGAACCGCTGCTTTCGGGAACCTTTGTCACACGGGCGTAAATCTCTCACGGCTTCCGTCTGCTCTGGCGAAGCCATTCCTCTAAATTACACTACGCGCCCAGCTCCCGCCCTCGTCCCGGGCGTGTATGTTCTATTTGTCGGTGGCCATCAGACGCGCTCCGATTTGATTTGGGGCCTCTCCCTCCCGGTCCCCGCGTGGGTCAGTTTGCCAGCCTGGAAGAACAGGAAGAGCGAACACGGCGCCGTGCTGGCCGGGACAGACTGGGCGCCGACCCCGCGCCCGGCACACCGTTCGTCTCGCACCTGACGCTCCGAGGGAGGCCCGTGTCCACGAGCGGCTGATGCTTCTGCTGCCCCCGCTGACTGCAAAGTCAGTGGCACACGGGGCACCGGTGCGGGCTCACGACACCATCCGTCCGCTTCCCAGGTGGCCTCCCCGCCCCGGGGGCCTCCGCTGAGGGTCCCTGATGGCTCCGTCACTGGGGCCTGACGCCCGGCCCTGTCTCCCACGTCCTGCCACCTGCAGGAGATCCAGCCGCGGGCTGGGGTGTCCCTCAGATCCGGCAAGTTCTTCGGGACTTGGGGGTGGGGCGGGCGGAGGGCAGGGGCGTGGCTCAGATCTTACAGCGCCCGGCGGGCCTCTCAACAAAGAGCCAGACACCCCACAGTGTCACGGCCTCAGGGTGGCACACCCTGGTCCCAGTGGGGGCGGGGACCCCGCTGACCGTGGTTAAGGCAGGTGCCTCCCCGGTGCCGCCGCGTTCCGGGCATGGCTCCCGGTGCCGTCCGAGGATCCACCCGCCTGCTCCCTTAAATCCACAGCAGCCCGGGGAGCAAAGTGCTGTTTTCACCGCCCCCCATTTTACAGATGCAGAAACCGGGAGGGTGAGGGTTGAATACTTTGCCCCAAATCGCAGGGCTCCAGAGCGGCAGGGCTGGGCCTGGCATCGGGGCGGCCTGGCATCGGGGCCGGGGCCGGGGGCGGGGGGAGGTGGTTCTCGCCTCCCGAGAGCCACGCAGCGCAGACCTCAGAGCCGCCCGGGCCGCGAGCAGGCCCTGGCTCTGATGCCCAGTATCCACGTGACTTTGGCAAGCCACCCAGCTGCTCTGAGACTCAGTTTCCTTACCGGTTCCCCGAGGGATCCTGCATTAGCTTCCCGGGGCCACGAGCGTGCCGGCCGCCAGCAACAGGAATTTATTCGCTCCTGGCGCTGGAGGCCAGAGTCCAAACTCAGTGTGGGCAGGACAGCCTCTCCCACAGGCGCTGGGAGAGGGTCCTTCCCTGCCCCGTCCAGCTGCTGTGCCCCACGTATCCTTGCCTGTGGCCGCGACCCTGCATCTCTGTTCACCTTCACGTGGCCTCTCCCCGTGTACGTCTCTGGTGAGGACACTTGTCACTGGATTTAGGGGTAATCCAGGATAATGTCACATTGAGATCTGTGATTTGACTATATCGGCAAGACCCGCTCGTTTCCCACTGAGGTAACGGCCACAGGCTCCGGGGGTCGGGGTGCAGACACCTCTCTTTGGGGGCCACCAGTCCCCCCACGGCAGATGCCGACGCCCGCGTCAGTGAGCGGGATTGGAGCGCCCACGCAGACGGGACGGTCAGGAAATCTCAGAGGAGGCCCCGCCCCCGCCCCGACACAGGGTGCTCGGCATGGCCGCCCCGGTCCTGGGACCTCGTTGCCCAGGACCCTGCGGGACATGCACCGTGGCGGTCCTAAGCCCTTGGGTCCTGGGACGTCCACGGCCGCAGCGGGCCCTGCTTCTCCAGACGGCCCCTCCGTGCGGGGTTGGGGCACGGCGCCTGGGGCTCCACGTAGGGGAGAAGCCGCCTCATGAGGGGCCCTGAGAGGCCCTGCTTCTGGGAGGACGCACCACCTCTGCCCTGCAGGCACTTGGCGGGTGTGGTGGGCTCGCAGCCCACGGGCCCCACGGAAACCTGTCCTTGGGGTCAGGCTGAGTCGCAGGGGAGCAGAACGGGTAGCAGAGTGGACCCTGGGGACCTGCGTCGGGGTCTGGGGCTCGTGTCCCATCCTCGACGAGCTCGTCCGATCCCATGAGGCCCTATTAATGCCCGGGGGGCGGTGGCGGGAGCTCTCTGCCCCGTCTCTGCAGCTGTTCTGTAAATCCAAAAGGGTCTCAAAATATTAAAGTTTTGGAAATTCTCTCTCACCGCTCAATCAGTTCGGGGTAACTAAGGACAATATTTCAGGACCAGGTGTCGAGGAGTACCCGGATTGCCAGTGACCTGGACTGTTCAACACAGGTGAGTGTCACAAATTAGATGAGAAACAAATGAATAACGGAGCGGCAGTCAACGTGACAGGTGCTGCGGTCTGCGGGGGCCTCGGGCTCAGGGCGGCCCCCATCCCCCTCCTTCCCAGCGGGCACATGGCCTTGTTCACCCGGGTTCCCCACCCCCCTCCCCGGAGCCCGGTCCCGAGCCTCCCCCCGCCTGTCCGGCTGCTTGCCCGCAGAAAGTGCCAGCCTGAGACGGGGGTTCGAAATGTGAGTCACAGGACCACCCGAGGTCACGGTCTGGAAGGGGCTGGCCCGGCCCATGGTCCTCACCCAGGGAAGCCCGGGGAAGGGAAATGGGGAAGCGGAGTCTGCGTGACAAGTCACAGAGCTGGCCCTCTGACCGTGGGAAGGCAGAACCCCACGCCTGCCGGTCCCGGAGGCTCCGGGTGCATGGCTGTGTGGGCAACACCCATCACCTGTGACGACGTGCAGGGTCTCTGAGGACGGCTTCTCCGCGCCCGGATGGGGCCTCGAGCCCTCCAGACCAGCAGAAGGATGAACGAGCTCAGCACGCTTTTAGTCTTCGGCATCTGGTTCCCAAAGACCAGTCGGCGTGGGGGAAACTGAGGCAGCATGGCCGTTTGTCCCCAAGTCGCAGGACAGGCTTCTCTGGAGCACGCTCGGGCTGGCCAGGTGGCCGGACGGCCGACCCGGGAGGCCGGGGTAAGGCTGACTTCCAGGCCGGGTCGGCCGCCAGGAGCCAGCCCCCTCTGGCGGGCAGAGGCAGGTGGAGGGCACCAGGCAGCCCGCGCGCGCCTCACCCCCCCCATCACATTACCTCACCCCAGGGGGTGTTTCCGGGCTCATTATCACACGCGTGGTCGGCTGGATCTCCATTTGTCACCACAAACATCAGGCATATGGTAATGGTCCCGTAAAACATGCCCTGTTGGGTCTTAATGTCTATTTAATGACACCTGCTATGAAGGCTCCCATAACTGAACTCCTAATGGGAGATGTGGGGATATTAGACCGGGGAAGGCGAGCTCTGTCGGCGGCCGCGGCCTCTCCCGGGAGGCTGAGCCGCTGGTGGGGGTGGGGGTGCAGGGTTTGGCCCCGGGAGGGGCTCAGAGGAGCTGCCCCAAGCACCCCTCTTCTGCCGGGGCCCCGAGGGGGTCACAGAAGCGGCTCCGGTCGGGAAGCGTGGACTACTGAACCCGATTTCCGTCTCCCTTACCGACCCTCGATGTGGCCCCAAACAACGTCACGCCCTCCGCTCCCTGTTTGCGGCACGTGAGGGCAGGAGGTCCCGGGGGAGGGGGATTGATTCATCATTTATCCCTGGCCTTCCCAGGAGCTGGACACGTTCCCTCCCCGCCTGCCTCCCTCCCGCACTTGGTCCTTCAGCCTCAGAGAGGCGGCCGGTCCGCACGGTGAACAGAGAATGCACTTGCCTTCCGTTCTCAGGACATAGACCCTCACTCACTTGCTGGCTCGTCGTAAGCTGGGTTAAATACTGTGATGTGCCCTGGTCGGACGCTGGGGTCTGGTTCTCCGCTCCCCGAGTCTGCGTTGGCTCGAAGACAGTACGATGTGGCCGGACGTGGCCCCGCATGACGCAATGGGCCCCCCTGGGGCGTCCCAGCCCCTGGAACCTTCAGGTGACCCTGTGCACGGGCAGAGCACATAACAGCGTCCCCGTGAGAGCCGCCCCTCGGAGCCCTTTCAGAACCCCGACCACAAAACTGCGAGCAAACAGAACGGTTGCTTGGGGCGGTTTGTTTCGCCAGAGTGAGCGAGAAAACTCCCCGTGATGAACAAAATTCAGCCCTTGTGTCACAGTCGGAGACTCTAATCACCACCCGGACACGGGAGCACCCACGGGAGTTTGCCGGACCGGCCAGGGAGGAGGGAGTTCAGCGCGGGGGGGGGGGGATGGTGCGCAGAAAGGCTAGGAGGTGTCACGGGAGGCCCCTCGGGTCCCGTCCAGACGCCAGGACAGGGAGCTTGGGGACTGCGGGGACACCCAGAACCACTGGCTGCAGACAGAGTATCTCCCTGGAGTACGAATTCAGCCCATCAGCAGGGGGTTCAAACTCCTGTCTGCTGAAACCAACGAGAACGTATCACGTGGTGTTTTTAAGGCTTGAATTAGATTCAGACACATTTTGCGCCTTTCCAAGCTGTGCCGGGGCCTCCGTGGAGGAGCAGCATTGGTTGTCTGGGCCCGATGCACGGAAGCCTCGAGGGGCTCTCGGGGGATTCTCGCCTGGAGGAGGGATGTGAGCAGACCCACGGTGGGAGGATCTGTCTGGAAACAAGTGTGGGAGACTGAAGGCAGGAGGCCTCAGAAACGGGGGACGGCCCCGTGAGACAGAAGGATGGCAGGGACTGGAGGAGCCCACGGACTCGGAGCCCACGGCACTCCCGCCGGCCTCTCTCCCCAAGAACGTTCCCTCTGGCCTGGATCGGAGGCCCCGCCAAGTGTCTGACATCCTGTGTTCCCCTCCCCGCCCTGTCGTGCTCTGTGGGCACAACATCAGCGACGCTGGAGGCGTGCCCAGCGCTCTGCTTGTTTGCGGTCAGGAATGCGTTGGTCCACGTGGAGCGCGAGGCCCCCGGAGAGTGGCTGAAGCAAGTGCTGCCCGGAACTACGCGGGAACGGGGCTGGAACAGGTGCCCAAGGAGGGCGTCCGAGGTCAGGGTCATCCCAGGCGTGTGGCTTCATCGGGCCCGGGTGGCTGGATGTCCTGAATGTGCGTTTCTGGCGAGACGGCGAACGAGCGGTGTCTCTCGTGAAACTCTGTGCCTTTATTCAGGAAGGAATGCGCTCACCGAAATTTCCATCTGCTCTCACGGATGGGAACCGAGGTGTGCGGCCCCCATGGCCACGAGGGAGCCTGGGAAGGCGAGCCTTCCATCCGGATGCATAGCCACCCCCGAAAATTGGGGTCCTCCCAGTAAAGAAGGGGATTGTGGGTATGGGGTGGGCACCTGGCTGCGTCTGGTATAACGCACATCGGTCTACGTCATTCTGGCAGTGGTCCCGTGACGTCATTTTATGGATGAGGGAATTGAGGGACAGGCAGGTCAGGTCATGTTTTCCCGTAGACGACACAGTAGATGGAGGAGCTCATGGTAAAATGGGGGGGGTGGGGGGACGGGGGTGGGACCGCGCATTGGTTCTTGGGCTTTGCTGCTGTATCCCCATCACCTGGCACAGTTACTGTTTGGCTCGATGACCGACTGCTTCGCGGACGACCCGGTAACAATCTGTGCCCGTCTCGCAGCCGGCCTCCCGCTCCTCCTTCTCGGTGGAAGGAGACCCGAGAGACTCCCCACCCCCACATGCCGTCGCTCTGGGCCGGGTCAGCCTGGGAGGACCAGGTTGAGGCGACCGCCAGCCCAGCCGTGTTCGGCTGAGAACACCAGGACCTGATGAGGTCTGAATTGTTCCAAGGAGTGTTCTTAGCAAGTTGTAAATATACCTCCCCACGTCCCATCGTTGTGCATAATTGATACAGCTGATGAAAAGCAATCATGATCCCGTGAATCATTTCTGTCTGTTTACGAGAACGTTTCATTCCCCGTCTTCCAGAAGGAGGCACAAAACACACTTTAAAGGAAAACGTATTTGATACTGACATATGGTAAGACCGTACCGTGTTCCGCTTCCTCGCCGGCTCCTGGTATGTGAGAAAGAAGAAGGAAAACTCGTAATTACTGTAGATTTTATCTTATTTTTTTCAACACGCGCAGATAATTTCTTTTAAGTATAAACGAGGGCATTTGCAGAAATGATGATCT
The DNA here is from genome assembly GCF_022079265.1 of Lynx rufus. Classification (NCBI taxonomy): domain Eukaryota; kingdom Metazoa; phylum Chordata; class Mammalia; order Carnivora; family Felidae; genus Lynx; species Lynx rufus. Next base: position 11,908,127 of record NW_025814843.1, on the reverse strand, counting down.
GCAAATCTCCACTTGGTTTGCCTTAGGATAAGAAACGTGGCCGGTACTTGGGATGTGATTATTTGCTTACAGGCCTGTCTCTCTCGCTTAAAGAAACAGAATGAGTCTCGTGCTAATTTATAGCCACCCCACGCTTGACCTCCATCGCTCCTGCTAAGGCTGAGCACAAGCGTCTGTGTGTTTAGTGTATGAACTTGGGGAATAAGCCTTCTCGAAGAAATCCCGAATAACCCTGACGGGGGGAGTCTTTCTTATTTCCAGTGATTGTCTCTGTGACAGTCGGGCTCATGGAGTGAGTGTGGGGGACTTGAACGAGCAGGGTTGTGTCCGTCAGCGAATGCAGCCGTGCTGTGTAACAAACCACCCCGAAACTCAGTGGCTTAAAGCAAAAAGCGTTTCTTCTAACCATGGATGTGAGGGTTGATGGCAGTACAGCTAATCTAGGTTAATCTAACTCAGGCTGTAGGTCAGCGGGGCAGGGCTCCAGGCTACGGGGTAGACGCAGGTCTCTTTGCCACGTTTCTCCTGGGCCCCGTCTGAAGTGGTGTCCTCGACCTGGTGCGTAATCTTCTCCGTGAATCACAGGAGTTACAAAAACAGCGACCTCAGTTGCACAGGGTCCTTGCAAGCCTCTGGTTGCATCACGTCTGCTAACATCTCGTTGGCCCAAACAAGTCACATGGTTTACCCAGAAGTCAGGGAGTGGGGAGGGCTGTGGGGCTGTGATGTGAGTAAAATCTGTCACAAAGCAGTGAAGTGTTGGAACCCAAGATTCAGTCTGTCCCCCAGGAAGCCACGGGGTAGAGAGTGGGGAGCAGATCAACGGAGGAGAAGCAGAGGGAACAAGCCACGCTGGGGAGCAGACGGGCGCGTGTGTGATGCATGCAGGCCGCCAAGCAAGGTTTTAGTTCCCGAGGGACACAGCGCACACGTCCCAAAGACCCTCCAGGTGGAAAGGGCAGAGCAGCACACCCCTCCCCCGGTGGAAAAGCAAAAATCTGTCGTTTCCCCACCATTCGTTGGTCTCAGGTGAGCAAAGACCCCATGGCCCCGTGGCGGCCGTCCAGGACGCCCGCGCGCGCTGTGCGCCTCCTACGCCAGCTCTCTCCTCGCGCTGTGGCCACCTGGGCTCTGCTCCCGCGGCCCCGCTCTTCTGACACGTCTGTCCCGCGGCCCCGATGCCTCCGAGTCCGGCAGGCACTCGCCAGACTCCCTTGTCCGCCTGTGGCGCCCCCGCGGCCTCTCCCTCCCGAGAGCCCCCGCTGCCCCAGGATCCTGCTTTGTGACTCATTTGCATTCCCCTCCTGTCTCCCGGAACATTCCTTCCCCGTGTCTTTTCCTGGCTCCTCAGAACGTTCGTTCGAGGGGGAGAATGTTGGCGGCGGAGACGGAGAGAAGTGCTTGGCAGTAAATGGCCCAACGTCTTGCCTTGGAAGCGCCTGCAGCCTCCCGCTAACGGCGTCTGCTGTTCCACGGGGTCGGGTGGATGGCGGGCTTCTCTGTGACCTGCGGCCGCACCTGAGCAGTGACCCCGCTCCAGCGTCCACGCATAAATGCAGACGTAAGCTCGGTGGCACTGGCCACGGCATTTCCACCCTTCTGAGCCCCCAGGAACAGGCTGGTGGCTAAGTCACCTCCACCTAGGGTGTGGCAGGCGGGGTCCGCACGCAGGGGGGGAAGGGGCCCTGAGCCCCTCTGTCTGCACGCCTGCCCGCCCCAGCTCCTCCCCACCCCCTCACCCTGCACAGTTCAGCACAAACGCCACTTCCTCCATGAAGCCCTTGCAGATTCTCCTGCAGGAAACCACCCCGCGGCCTCTGCACCGCAGCCCCACCTCTGCGCCTCTTCTGGAACATTCGTTACCGTCCAGCTCGCTCCGCTGTTTCTTCCGTCCGCGCTCACGTGCTTCCCGGCCTGGCTGTCGGTTCCTCGCCGGCCGCCGGGAGTTCGTTCCAAGTTTTGCTTTTCCCTGGTACTTAGCCAGTGATTCGAGCGGAGGGGGTCCTCGATAAATAGTCGGGTAACGATCGCATTGTGGGGGGAGTGGCGATCTGAGAAGAAATCCGATCCGGGCTTAAAAGCTCCCGTCTCAAGCTTGTGGCTTTGGAAGAGAGGAGAGTAAAATCAGTTTTTATTGAATCTGTCTGCTGTTTGCAGAGTTATTTCGTGGTCTCTTTCATCGGGCCAATTACATTTATGAAGATGAATTATGACAGGCGAGAACCCGCTCGCATGGATTACTGTGTGCTAACTGTGTAATTAGCGGCCAGCGTCTAGGAGGGGAGTTTGTTGGATATTTCCATCAGAAAAAAATAAAAAAACCAAAACACATTACGATCCATAAAAAACAATGAGCAATGATAATTTCATTTTTATTGGTCATTTTAAAACATTCACTGATAATTTCCCCCGTGCTTAATAGGCATATGCTCGCCTCCTTCAAAATATATCCATAGACTTGTTGCAAAAAAACAGTCTCACATAATTGTTCAGCTTCCTCCCCTCGTGAAAGCCAGAAGAAAGGCTTCCGGAGGCAGAAGGTGTGGGGTTCGCGGAGGGCGTTCACACGAGTCAGCGGGTCAACAGGACCCTTCCCGAGGGTGGACTGAGTGTTGCCCTTTCACACCCGAGGGGGTTGAGCCTCCGTCGGGCATCTGAATTAAAGCAGGATGAGCCCTTGTGACCCGTCTGGTTTCCCGTCCTTTCCATCGGTAACCAAGAGGGGACTTGAGGTCCTTTTGGGGGGCGGGGACCCCCAGCCCAGGCCAAAGGGAAACACACACCCAGTGAGAATAAATGGTCACCGTAGGAGTGAGTGCCCCGGGCGGGCTGAGTGCTGGCCGCGTGGCGGGGTGGCTGGGACGGGGGCACTTGCCACGTCCCGCTCCGTGTGGTCCCCGCAGAGACCGCGCACCCCCCACCCCTGACTCCCGGCTCTCGTGACAAGAAGACCAGGGGCCAAGGGGAGGTGGTCACGGCCTCCAGACCCTCCCGGTTCAGGAGGGGAACCGCCTCCGTGTTTCCAGAACCACCTTAGGAAGGGATCTCACTCTTGCCGAGTGGAAGTTAAATCCCCCACGTGGAACGTGTTTCCTTCTCTTCTTGCTCCCCTTGCCCATCCCGCGCGGGGCTCCGGCCCGTCTCTGACCTCTGCGTGCAAAGCCAGAAGCCAGCACGGACGGGAACGGAGACGGCTTGGGAGGGAGGCGCCCACTCACCGGCCTTCGGCACGGGCTTCTCTCTGGAGACCAGACCCACCCTCTGCTTGTGCCGTGAAGCCTGACGAACCCTCGGAGTGTGTGTGTGATTACGTGTGCGTGCGCACGTGTGCATCTGCATGTGTGTGTGCATGTGAGTGTGATTACACGTGTGTGTGCACATGTGCATGAGCGTGTCTGCATGTGTGTGCACGTGAGTGTGCACGAACATGGGTGTGTGCGTGTGTGTGTGAACACGGGTGTGCACGTGAGTGTGTATGACCGAATGCCTGTGTTCCCGTGTCTCCAGAAGTCCCCAGGATGGGAGGACGGGGCCCCCCCTCTGAGCGTCAGGTCAGGCTGGGCGGTGGCCAGCGGGCAGGTGGGCCACAGTCTGAATTTGTCCCTGGCTGCGCCCCGGGTGCACGTGGCCGCTCCCTGAGCCGAGCGTGTCTGCCACGTGCTCGCCAGCACCGGAGGCTCGTCTGGGACGGAGACCCGGGTCGCTCCTCCCCCGTCCCCCCAGCGGCCTCCGCTCTGCCGGTGCCTGTGGTTCCCGCAGGCAAAGTCACGGCTGCGGCCCGGCGTCCGAATATTCAGTCAGCAAACGTTTAATGAGCACCTAGTGAAGCCAGTGGGTCAGGGCCGTTCATCAGGAACCGAGTTGGAATCCCAGCCCTACCATCCCACCCTCTCTCTCGGAACCCCGTTTGCTTATCTCTTAAATGGGCGTAAACACAGTATGGGCCTCGGGAGACCGATCTGGGGAAGCCAGCGGGATCGCATTTTAAAGCCTGCCTGGCTCTTAGCTGCGGTTACTGGCGTTGATGTTGTCACGGTCAAACCAGGTGTCAGGCGCCCACCCCTCGGAGGCTCACAGTCCGGCAACGGCAGGCAGGAAGGGCGCCCGTGATGGGGAGCGGCTTGCGACGCGTCAGATGGAGGAGACGCCCACCATTTCTGCCTGGGGGGCAGAGAAGGCCGACGGAGGGGGCAAGTAGCTGGGCCGTGAAAGAAGTTTAAACGTTCGGAGTCAGGGACGGGGAGGAAAGTCACCCCAGGAAGAAGGAAGAGCGTGGAAGGCCAGCGTCTGAGGTGGCCGAGCAGATTGGGGATGGCAGCCGCAAAGAGGACGGTTGTGTGGCCGGATTACAGAGAGCCTTGAATGCCAAGCCAAGTGGGGCATCTGGGTTTAATTGTCTGGGCCGCGGGAGTGGTTCCAGCGTCTTAAACAAAGGAGCAGCAGATCTGATCATTGCCAGCGGTACGACTTGCCATTATAACGGTAAATACGTCTACCCAAGACTGAGGAAGTTGGCAGGAATAAGCGGCCAGATTTTCAGTGCTCTGCCTGGGAGCCCGCTTCCTGCCTCAGGAAAAGGGGCCAGGAAGGGTGACGTCACGGGAGCTCGGCGGCCTCCTGTCCAGAGCAGGCAGCCAGCTTGTGCTCGCCAGGGGCCCCGAGGCCGGGAGGTGACCCAGGTGGCATCTGGAGACTGGCTTCCTCCAATCTTCACAGCCTCAGTGGCTCCTAGAGGCCCGGAGTAGCTTCAGGTGAGAAACCCAGGCGGGGGGAGGGGGGTGGGGGGCGGAGCCAAGGGGACCGGGGGGCACGTCATCACCCTGTGATGCAGGGCCGGGGCAGGGTGTCCTCGTGGGTGAAGTGGGCACAGCACAGCCGGTCACAACGAGTGGGGAGGATCTGGGACAATGTGACCTTCGGGGCGCCCTGCAGGGTTACAGCAGGTGCTCTTAGCAGGCAGGTGTGGGCGGGGCCTCTGAGACACTGAGCACAGGCGAGTCCGCCTAGCCGCACCCCTGCCCCAGCACCTCTGCCTCCCGCGCCCCTGCCTACCACTCCTGCCGCTTGCAACCCTGCCACCCTCACCGCTGCAGCCCGGACCTCTTTGTGCCACACCCCTGTCTCCCACACCCCAGCCTCCCTCACCCCTGCTGCCCACATCCCTGCCGCCCGCACCCCTGCCTCCTGCACCCCTTCCTGCTGCACCCCTGCCTCCCGCACCCCTTCCTGCTGCACCCCTGCCTCCCGCACCCCTTCCTGCCAGCAGGCTCTGCCCAGGGCTGGTGGGCGGGACAGGGCGCCTGGCCCTGGAGGGGTTGTCATCACGGAAAACCGAAGCGCACCATGCGGTTTTCTCCACGCTCTCTCCCAAGAGGGTAAAACACACTTCCTACATCTTTTCTTCTAGGACCTTTGAAGTTTTCGCTCCAAGTGGTAAAACACATCAACGAGTTTCCCCGTGAATATTTATTGAAATGGCACCTTTAAGACAAAGCCATTGTAGTGAAACTCTCAGGAAATGCATTTTGTGCAGCCATTGATCTTAAAATATTTACTACGAATGTGCTCATCTTGCAAATACTGCACATCGCTCTTTGTTGTTTGTTCTGGGATTTGGCTTACGTGGT